>NC_046653.1:6871947-7506114 GCF_900324485.2 Mastacembelus armatus | reverse complement strand
TCTAGTAAACTGGCTCCCCATGTTGCAAGCTGCTTCTCTTTCAGCGCTCCTTAACTCTTGGTGTTTATCTGTTGCTCTTGCTTGCTGCTTTGTTTTTCACTAAGTTTTATCCACCACAATAAAATCATGTTGTTCAGTCCAAGTGTCCAGCTGTTCATTTGGTCAGCACATGGGCTGCTGGTTTTGATGAGAAAAGACAGACATTGTTAAATAGCATCTAAAGTATTGATACTACAGGTTTATGTTTATGTTTGCGACATCACTAACTCATAGATTTTTCTTATTATTCCATCATTGTCATCATCATTGCTTCAATTCTTATTTGGCGCAAGCTTTATGACTTTCATTTCAATTCTCTCATGGTCAGCATTTCTTTCTTCCATCTTTTCTCTTCCTCACACTTTAATAACAGATGTCACATAAACAGCAGTAAATTTCAGTCCCTGTTCCCATGACCCTTCAACTTACCTCCATCCTTTCTTCCTATTCCAGTTTTCCTCCCCTTCACCCTGCCGATCCTTCACCCATTCCCTTCTTTCTTATGTTTTACTTCAGGAAAAGAGAGCAAATAAGAATAATGAACCAATAAAATAAATACATGGCAAAGAAAAATAGAGAAAATGAGAAATAAGAGACTCTTCTGCTCCACAAAACCTGTCAGTTGTCTCTTTTGCCTTCCCCTCTTTATTTCCTCTTTATTTGAAAAAAATACTGTCATCCAGGAAGATTTATGGCCCTTTTAAATAATATACCATTCCAGAACTCAACAAATCTTTATTGATTTTCTCAAAAAGGAGGAATAAATGTCTATAAATGTCTCATATCATACATCAGTCAGTGGCTGATTGAAACTTATTCTGTGAGACTGAATAAGTGAATGCACACTTTTATCACCAACTGAGATTTATATTGTGGTGGTTCTATCATTGGTCTGACTTAATTCAAACACATATAACCTTTGCAGTTCCTGCTGATACGATAAACCGCTGGTTAGTCACCACTCTGTCCTACAAATCAGTTACTAACTATCATCATTAACATTACTTTCTTACTCTTTCTCTTTTCCAGAGCCTTTCCCTGCCTTAACTCCTGGCATAACCAGTAAGTTCTGCTTCCTCTACTGTTTGTACTTCTGTGCTTCCTGCTTGTTGCCAGGCTCAGCTTGCAGCATCGCAAAAGCTGAGTTACCTTATTAGTGCAAAACAATATGTCAGCATACAATCCTAAACAACACATACAGCGATTCTGACTGAAAGCTCTACGGTTGATTGATACAAAAGTATGCATTTTTGATTTTGAAAATAATGTGTTCAGAACTTGTATTTTGTGAGGGTGTGTATTTCATTGATAAATTTTGATGTCTGGGGAAAACATAGTGATAACATTGAAGCTTGATGGAATGGATCCTCTGCACTGTTCAGCATGACTCCCTGCATGCTGGGCTGATATTTTTGGTCATGTAGTTTGGTCTGGCATATTTGTCAGTGAGAACATTTTATTTTTCACTACATAAACAAATAGCAATGTGAGGTTAATTACTATAACAACATGTTAGCAGACTGCAATAGCAACAACGTGCATTTGTGACAGAGTAACATCAGACTATATTACATCCCATAGACTGATATTGAATAGGTTTGTAATCTGCAATGTGATGTCTGTGATCTCTTGTTGATTCTCAGTGTCAGTTTGCATATAGTATGCAGAGACCCACAGCAATGATTGAAACACTTCATTTTCCATTGCTTATAAGCGAACAACTTATAAGGTGACAAAGGTTAAAATCATGAGGTCAGGGTTGAATTGCTCAAAGTGAAGTAGTCTCTGTCTGGTCTTTTTCTCCAGTCCTCAGTGAAATTAAACTAAACAGGACTTGCTTCCCCTGTTCTTAACATTTACTCTTCAGTCTAGCCCTCACTACTTTTTTATTGTGGAAAGCAACACACTCACTTCTAAGCCATTCGACCATCCTGATTTGTTGTCAACATGTAAGCACTCACTCTCTGTATTCAGCACCATACAAGGAGCCTCTTTTCTTCTCTTTATTTTTTCTCATGCCCCTCTTCAGTCTCTTTTCATATTTTGCTCCACCCTCCTATGCTTCTCTATTTCCATCTAGTGTTTTCCACTTTACTCCTTTCCTTTGTTTTCAGTTTTTCTTTGTTTTTCCTCCTTCTCCTCCATTTCTTCCTCTATTCCTGTGCCCAGAAAGTTTCTGATCCCACCTGAATGAAATGCAGAGCTGATCACCATCCAACTTTTTCTGTTTTTTGCTTTTTTTCTCTTAATCCTCAAATAGGCAAGTCTGAAGTGGATAAAAAGGGCTTAGGCATATTATGCTACCGGATCACTTGTTTTCAAAGTGTGGGTTGGGACCTGAAACTCTGGTTTTGTTTAGTGACTTGCAAAATACAAATGTATTGGTTTTAAGGGAACTAGGCCTAACTATAGCTCTGAATAGCATATCAAAACGTGTATGATTTGCATTTTGTTTGTTTATTTATTTAATGAAATCGCTGAAATTAATCATATTTAATGGCTGTATGAGGAGTTGAAACTGGAGCATTTCTTACTTTAAATGTAGGAAATCAATTTTCTGGAATGAGAAAACTTCCACATTCATATAGACTGTCAGAAAATATAAGGGTGTGCTTAAATGACTCAGTGTGTGTTTGTTTTTATGTGTACACATGTTCCTGGTGTGTGAAAAGATCACAAACATTCTTTGAATAGACAGGTACTTCAATTCAATTCAATTCAATTTTATTTGTATAGCACCAAATCACAATTCAATCATCTCAAGGCACTTTACAAAAAACAAAAAAACCCAACAAATCCCTTATGAGCAGCACTTGGTGACAGTGGAGAGGAAAAACTCCCTTTAACGGAAGAAAAAACCTCCAGCAGAATCAGGCTCAGTTTGGGCGGCCATCTGCCTCGACCGGTTGGGGTGAGTGGATAGAGGAGAGAGAAAAGAACAGCAACAATAAACAACAAATAGACACTGCAGGTTGGTGGGACCAGTAACTGCACATCAGTGATATACAGCTCCAGGACCAGGGACACCTGCAGAAGGTACAGAGAGAACAGAGAGAGAGGGAGAGAGCACAAACTAGGGGAGAGAGAGAGCACAAGGTTAGTGACATTCAATGGTGGAATATACATGTGAGGGGGGAGGAGAGAAGAGAGGGGAGGGGAAGGGAAGGGGGGAGGGTAGGTCAGTGCACCGATGGTCCTCGGGCAGTCTAGGCCTATAGCAGCATAACTAAGAGATGGTTCAGGGTTACCTGAAGCCAGCCCTAACTGTACGCTTTGTCAAAAAGGAAGGTTTAGCCTAGTCTAGCCTTAAAAGTACAGAGAGTGTCTGCCTCCTGAACCCAGACTCGGAGCTGGTTCCACAGGAGAGGAGCTTGATAGCTAAAGGCTCTCCCTCCCATTCTACTTTTGGAAACTCTGGGAACCACAAGTAGACCTGCACTCTGAGAGCGAAGTGGTCTATTGGGATAATATGGTACTATGAGGTCTTTAAGGTATGAAGGAGCTTGATCATGAAGGGATTTGTATGTGAGAAGAAGGATTTTAAATTCTATTCTGGATTTTACAGGGAGCCAATGAAGAGAAGCTAATATAGGAGAAATATGATCTCTCTTGCTAGTTCCTGTCAGGACTCTGGCTGCAGCATTCTGGATTAACTGGAGGCTTTTTATGGAGATACTGGGACATCCAGATAGTAATGAGTTACAGTAATCTAGCCTTGAGGTAACAAATGCATGGACTAGTTTTTCTGCATCATTTTGAGACAGGATGTTCCTAATTTTGGCAATGTTGCCCAAGTGATAGAAGGCAGTTCTAGAGATTTGTTTTATGTTTGAGTTAAAGGACATGCCCTGGTCAAAAATAACTCCAAGGTTTTTCACAGAGGTGCTGGAGACCAGGGCTATGTCATCTAAAGAAGCTATAATTTTAGAAAAGCTATTTCTGAGTTTTTTAGATCCAAATACAATGACTTCTGTTTTCTCTGAATTTAAAAGTAGAAAGTTACTGGTCATCCAGGTCTTTATGTCAGTTAGACACGCTTGAAGTCTGGTTAACTGGTTTGTGTTTCACAGGTTTCATAGATAGATACAGCTGAGTGTCATCTGCATAGCAGTGGTAATTAATCGAGTGCTTCCTAATAACATTGCCTAGAGGAGCCATATACAAGGTGAACAGAATTGGTCCTAGCACAGAACATTGTGGAACTCAATAACTAACTTTTGTGTGCGTGGAAGGTTCATCATGGACATGAACAAACTGGAATCTGTCCGATAAATAGGATTGGAACCATTTTAACGCTGTTCCTCTGATACCAGTCACATGCTCCAGTCTCTGTAATAAGATGCTGTGGTCAGTAGTGTCAAATGCAGCAGTAAAGTCTAGGAGCACAAGTTTAGAAACAAGTCAATTTTCTGAGGCTAAGAAAAGATCGTTGGTGACTTTTAATAGTGCTGTTTCTGTACTATGATGTGCTATAAATCCTGATTGAAAATCAAATACTTGAGCAGCCAAACTCAAAAAAGTCTCCTGACATACACCCTCTTTTTATATCAAGTACTTCACTGAATGTTTGTTGGTTTCTTAGACTGCTGGCTCCTCAGCAGGTATCATTTGCCTCCCAGCATGACAGCAGTATCAGCTCTAACCTATAGTATGTTTTTGCTCCTGTTGAAAAATTTTCGAGTGAGTGAGTGAGTGAGTGAGTGAGTGAGTGAGTGAGTGAGTGAGTGAGTGAGTGAGTGAGTGAGTGAGTGAGTGAGTGAGTGAGTGAGTGAGTGAGTGAGAGAGAGAGAGAGAGAGAGAGAGAGAGAGAGAGAGGGAGATACTGTAACCTTGGTTTGTTGTGAAAGGCAAAATGATCAATGTCATCATCACAGGTCAGTCTTGCATAGACAAAAATAAGGATTGAGCTGCATTTTCAGCAGTTAAGGCATAAACTCAAACTCAGAAGAGAAATGGAACAGATTTGAAATTGATATGTAGTAATGAATATGAGGAGGAATACTGGCTGACTTGGACCTGGCAGATGCCCTTAGTAACCAATTAGAAACAGCATTTTAAATTGATTTCAAAGCTGATCTTGTTGCATTTTAAATTTAAAATGTTGCTCATTTGTTATAGCCTGATAATGTGATCATTAGTTTATAGTACAAGGGCACTTTCACTCTCTCTTAACCAGTGTGCTACACTTTTGGATTTTTGTATCTATGGCAACCAAGGATGCATTAGACATCTGGCAAGAGAGAGCTGGCAGAAAACCTACCAATCATGCTACACACATGGAAAACCAACTGCTTCAATTTGGCTACAAACAGGATTTCAACAGATTTCCCCTTTAAATCTGAATTTAAAAAACAACAGGATTGGTATATTTTTGTAGCCCCTGTGTCCTAATCCACCAGTGGCCATCCTCTCTGTGTAGGCTACTTAGAGTGTAGCTTTACAATCAAAGTCAGATTTAAACCCTTAAAGACTATACCTGAACTTAAAAAAGATAAAATTAAGCTCAGTAGTTTCCTTGAGGTTCTATATCTCTTCATGCACCTCTCCTTCCTTTACCTTTTCATTATTTCTCTCGATAAACTCCATCTGGTTCTTGTTTGCCCTGGCTCTATTTTGTCTTACTTTTTTGCACACATTCACTCTCCCTTTCTGTCTTTTCGTCTCTTTCTCAACCTCTCTCTGGGTTTCTTTCCCAGTGAGTTGACAGTATTGAAGTTTCAGACAAACCCTTTAATGCAGGATTAAAGATATCATGGCAGGATTAACTCTCTCCCTTCACTCCCCATCCCAAACTCTCTCCTCTCACTTTCCATCATTCTTGGCTATTTGGCTCTATTCTTTCCTCCAATAATGCCTTCTCTCGTAGTATTTCTCTACCCCAGTAATTTTTCTCTGATGTCCCATCTTACCCTCTCCAACTCCTCCTTTCTCCACTCCAAGATCACACTCCCATCAGCGGGATCTTGCCCTAATAAATGCACCTGCGTCCTGCCAAATACAGCCACTTAACATTCTTCACTCTTTGTCCAAATCAGCCAGTCACTGCATAATCAAGGCTTTGCATTCTCTGATCGAATGTGAACGCATGGCATGAGCCTTTGCGTGTCAATGTGCAGCTAATGCTTGTGATGTTTGCAGTCAAAAATACAGATCAAAGTCATTATAATCAAACGTGCATCGGCATCTTTTTATTTTTTTAGGAATGAAGATTTTCAAACATGCAATTGGTGATTTAAAAATTGTGAAAGTGAGCTAAATATGGAAGCTGCTGTCAAGTTTACATACTAGGTTTACTTGAATACCAGCAAGGCACAATAATTTCTTGTCACTGTTGCAGCAACTGACTATTTGCTTAGTCCCATCCCCATCAGTTACTGTTGATAGGTCTGTCAAGCTTTCCATTTTCACCTGGCACACCTGGAGTTGAGCTCATTTTGCACTGATTTTGCCAACTCAAATAGCTAAATGTATACAGATTTTATCTAAAGTTGGTGAGAATAAAGAAACAATGCTGTTTTGCACTGCAACGTCAGGAGAGTTAGTTTTGTAAGTTCAAACCATCACTGTAACAAAACTATGTTTAATGTGTTCGAAACACCATTTAAAAATCGCTCTTAAGCTAAGTTACCACAACCTCTTTGGGTTAGCCAGCTGCAATAACACAGATAAACACACTGTTAAATTAACTCCTTAAATGTTTGATTTTATGTTTTTCTTTATGGAAAGGCTAAAAATTAGACCTTCCACATTTTTAAAGGACCAATCTTAATACAGCCCAACACACATGCTTTAGCTTGTGGAGAAATCTAAAGTTTGACAGACCTGCTGTGCATAGTTATTGCTAAATTATGATTTTACAACAGTTGTTCAGGGGAGGGGTTTAGCAAACAGTCAATAGAAAAATCAACAGCTTTTGACTCTCCAGTGCAGTATGCATGCATACGTCGCATTTCCACTGAGCCAACCAGTAATGTGTCCTCCTGCCCTCCAGGGGGTGCCATGTCTGGGATGGAGCCCACAGTAGAGGTGGTGGTGCAGCCTGTCCCTGCCTACTGGTACTATATGTTGGCGGGAGGTGGTGCCCTCTTGCTGCTGGTTACTGTAACCGTGCTGGTGATACTGTGCTGCCATCGGTACCACTGGGCAACCAAGAAGACCAGCGGTAGCCATCATCATCATCACTCAGTGGTGTATCACAACAGCCAACATCCAAATCAGCAAAGTCACCAAAACTGCTACCAGAACCAAAACCTCAGCTATAATCTAATCCACAACCCCAACCAAAACCACCTGTATCCAGGTACTGGGCCAAGTCTTGAACCCAAGCTTACCATCAGACTGGAAAAAGATGATCGCTATGATTCCCAGTGTTGAAACAACTGGACTCGTGAATGATCAAATCTTATTAGAATGCTTCGTTCAAATAACAAATAATAATTCCTGGTAGAATGACGAGAGAAGTGCAACTCCTGTTGGTAAACTGTATCAGTATCCCTCAGATAAACGGAGAGAGCAGATAAACGATTCTGTTGGCTGAAGCCTGATAACAACATTGTGTTGCTGCATTTTTGATGTTCTTGAGCATACAGTGGCTTCTACAGCTGCACTACAATGAGATGGATTATGAACAGGATAAGAACAAGGTCACAACCTGTGGACAACACGTATGTGCATGAGTATGTACAAAATCAGTGTTGTAACAGCATATTTTTCTCTTCTATGAAGTCAGAGCACGATATGTCCATCTGCCCTGCTCTGAGCTGTAGCTTGGACACTGCCTGCTTCCAAATACCCTGACTGACAGTGAAGGGATTTACGCACAGGTAGAGAGAGGACACACTGTGTTTGTGTCCTTCGTAAAGAGAGGAGGCTATTTCTTTGGGACTGAATGAAGCTGCAGTTTATTTGTCCTGTAGCCCTTGAGAGACTTGAGAGTGACAGAGACAGATTAAGAACAGAAAAGGGAGAGGTAAAGGAAGAATTAGTCTGTCCAGCTGTGACTGATAGACAGCTCCTCATCCACTGTGTGTTGTTCCTTTGTTCTGTCAGCGAGGAATCCAAGTTGTGTTGTTCTCTGCCTGGTTTACACAAGGGAAAAAACAGGATGAGACGGCTTACATCGGATCCTGCACCACTACAAACAAACACGCTGTATCAAAACACATACACAGACACCACATGACTTTTCAAGACACATCTTCCCCTGAGTGCATTTTTCATTACATCCTGGATATGCCTTTTTTAAAATGTGCTTTAAAATTATTACCTCTTCACCTCCAGAACGAGGTAGTGCCTCAGTGTCAAGAGTATAGACTCTATACAATTTGCCTGGTTGTCATGGAAAGTTCATTGCCTGTGTATGTTAATGTCCAAACTAAACATTTCTGTATGTCCTGCATACATTAGACTGGGTGAATGGAACAAAACCACAGTACTCTCTATACTGAGTATTTGAAGGTGTAGGTATGCTTTTCCTTCCTGTCTGTGCAAAACAACAAAAAAAAAAAGTCTAATTTGTGGACAAAAGCCATTATATCTTGTTATCATACTTTAAAACTTAAAAATCTTTAGCATATTGTTGACATGAATATAAATTAGACAATTTGCCAGTGTTAATTATTTTCAATGAATACGTGAGACCAAGCATGCTGTGAGAAAAAGCATCTTAATTATAAAGTTTTGTTTTGAAAACCAGTGATCTAAATTCATTGGTCAGTTCTTAACAATTACTTTGTTCACTGGTGCCACACTACCGTCAGTCTACTCACAACTTTCTTGGAGTTTTTTTTTTTTTAAATTAGCTGTTCAAATGAATATATGTTAGCATCCTATTTGTTTGTTAGAATACAGTCTAGGTTTGGGGTAAACTGTACACAGTGCACTTCTGGTATGTTGTGTTAAAACATTATTTTTTGCAATGTTGACAGTAACATTAGCACTTCCTAATATTTGTTTGTTGAGGTTTGATGTCTTACATTTACTGTGAATCTTAAACAATATGTTGCATAATGTAGTGCTGGTGAATTAAACACCTTTCGTTTTCCTTTTCCTCTGTTACTGTAGCTCAGCCATGCTTCTGAGATATCCTAGTTATACAGTGTATTTTTATATGCATTGTAATAATAAGTTTGTTGTAAGTTATATAATGAGTTTGGTTGTAATAAGGCAGCAGTTTGGTTGATTGTGTTCACTGAGATGATCTTAACTTTTCCTGAATTTCATTTGATGTCAGCTCCTCCAGATAGAGTCATTTTGCAACAGCAAATGTGTCCTTCATTTAAAGCATTCACTTTTATTCTATTTTATAATAAGATTATGTAAAAAAAAAAAAAAAGTAATAATCTGCTTGGTCTTGGATTAAGCCCAGTATCAAATTTTATTCTGATGCATGCCTGTGAAACTGGGAATACCATGGCGATACTTATTTTCTTGACTTCTCAGCAACTCGCCATCTTATGTTGTGTGCTACCTCCCTACATCATTTTGTTCTTGCCCAAATCCCCCAACCTTTTTATTATCAAAACCCGTTTGTTCCTATTCTACTCCTTCCCTTCCTCGTAAATCCTCCCAGTGAAACACACAGGAGAGAAAATGAGAGGTAGAAATGGAGGAGAGCAAAATCTCTCAGAGGAGAAGGGCCCATTAAGTGAGCCCCCTTTCCCTCCAAAGAATGCGCCCAGAGATGGAGGGAGATGAAAGAAGTAAAAAAAAAACTCCTCTGTGTTCTTTCTAAAGATAGATTTCTCTTTTACTCCAAGAGGAAGGCTAACAGGGAGGCAGGTTGGGGTTTGCAATGAAGGAGGGAGTGAAGTGAGGGTGGAGGGCAGGTTGTTTCAAACACAAAAGCAGATGAAAGAAGTCTTGGTAGAATAGACTGGAAGACTGTGACGGAGATACACATTATATGCACCGCACATGGACACCAGCTAACAAACACAAAGCTGTGTTAGAAGAAAATCCAGCTTTTCCAACAAGCTATCTAATTCAGTAGTTTAAATCAGTTTCATGTGTTTTCCACTTATTTCATTATAATGTGTCTTATCAAATTCAGTTTTGTGCTTTAGTCAACAAGTATTTGACTTATTTTGTGCTCACATATCAATTTTCCTCTTCCCAGCCCCTCTCCCTTCCATTCCAATTGACTTGTGAATGATTTACATATTATGTGACTCTTTCTAGCAGCCTTGCGCTGTAACCTAATCAATATAGGTCCACAATTCAAATGATATATGGTTGTATTTATGTTGTGCTATGCATGCACTTTTCTCTTTTATTCCCTCTCTCTCTCTGTCAAACTTTTTGCAAGATTCGGAAAATATGCTGGCGTCTTTTCATGCAGCTCTTTTAAATCAACCATCCCTCACTTCCCTTTCCCTTCTCTATCACAGATTACTTTAAGGTCCTTTAATATTTCTAATTAGTTAATGGAGTTGATTGCATTCATAAAACCCTGCAGTAAGCATTTCTAGCCCCGAGGCCATCTGTATTTTTTTTTCTTTCCTCCTCCTCCTGTTTCCTCGAGAAATATTACAAGTGAAAGCACTCTAACAGTTCCTCTGGCCCCCACTGCAATAGCCTATGATGCCAAAGAGCCATCCATGTCTTTGCCTGAATAAAAAAAAGCCCCTTTTTATTCATCTCTTTACTAATTGGAGAGTGGAGATAAAATGGGGCTACAGGGAGTTTTAATCTCCTTTCAGATCCATGTGATGATTCTTCTCTGGATCCTAGCCTGAGGGCTTTAAGATCATCATTAGAAAGTGTTCAACAGTCGTCCAAAATGTCCGAGCATCTCTCTTTTTTTCATCCTGCTTCTTTTGCCATCTCTCCATTAGTTATTTAATGTTTTGTCAGGGCCTGCAGTGATTTCAGCTGACTGTGAGAAAGAAGAATAGAGGACTGTAGACTGTACGTTTACTCAGTCAGAGAACATAACACTGATTAGATGCCTTCACGTGCAAGTGTTAGGTACTTCAGCAAGACCTCTATACTGTGGTATAATTTAGAGTGTGACTACTGGGATCAACCGTATTTAGTTTAGCAGGTTTTGTTTTAATTTCAAGGTTAACTGCCTATTCTGCACTGCATAACTCCTCTTTTTACACTGAAGAACATGACAGCACTAATTTAACTAAGACAGTTCAAACTAATGTCAGCATTATTTGAAGTAGTGGCCATAATCTGCAGGCCACTCCAGAGCTTGAGACGTCTGTCTGGTTGATGGTTTTGATTGTCTGTATTTCACTGCCCCCGATCTCATTTCTCACTTTGTGTTAGTGTTAGTGATATGAAATCTCAGATCTTAGGGGTGAAATACGACTATACTGAGTTTTTGGATGATGTCATTTTTATCACAATGATGTTGCTATTGTTCTTTAAGTTCTTGTTTTATTAATTGAGGGATTTTTTAAAATCATACATTTTTCTTTATATGAATCTGTTAAAAGCAGGAAAGAGCAAGAGATGAACATGAGTTAGTTTTAATTCAAAATGTTACTAATTTAGACTTGTTTAGGTTGGATAACACCATCGTTGTATGTAATCTTGTGCACTTTCTCTATGTGAAGAAAAGATGACGACTTCATGATTGCTGTTTTGACTTGAGCTGGATTTGGCTAATTCACTAACAAACAAAACCAATAGGCCCACACAATCATGCTTTGATTTCAAAGAACTTCTCAGCAGCCAAACTTTTTATATACTGTGCACTTTTTTTGTTGGTTTTTAAATAACAAAAAGGTTTTTATTGGTTTTATTGGTTTTTATTGTAATTAAATTGAGTCCATTTCTTTTTTTCATTCTCTAATTTATTTTGGAGGTCAGTTTTGGGTCAATTTTAAAGAAAGATTGATTTAGTCACTTCTTTCATTTCAAGGAAATTATCTCATATTCAATCCATGTGCATTTTGCTTACATTCACAAAACAGTTGTACTCATTTAAAAGTATTATTTATTATATAGTTAATAAACTTCTAATACTCTTCAGTCTGTGAAGGCTGTTATAGAAGGTATAATATGGAGTAGGTATGGTGAAGGTATAATATAGTTTCATAAAAAAATGACCTTATCTAACTGAGGAAATTAAGTTCTGTATCTTTTTTCATATCTACAAAATTAGTTTTTCACCTCTTATCTTTTCAACATCTATTATGGCTTCACTTCATAATGTGTTTTTGGTTACTTTGCCCTGGCAATAAATTGCTATCAGCTGCCCAGATATCGCACTGCTCTTTTTCTATGGATTGTAATATCAATTTCCTTGAATAAAACTGAATTGAACCAGAAGTGAGCTTCCAAACCCTTCAAAGCCTTGCACTCTAGCCTGCCTCAGAAATATTAAGTGGTATTTTAGCTTGTTGAATTTCATGGTCTTGAAATAAAAAAGAAAATATATTGTAGGGAATGTGAAGGCAATAAAAGTGATATTTTTCTATGAAATAGTTTTCTGTTTTTTTTTCACTCTTCAGTCTCCCCTCTTTGCTCTCCTCCCTATCTTTCTACTCATTCTCTCAATCTCTTGACTCTTTCGATTTCTAAGCAAATAAAACAGAGCATTGATGCTTATCACATAATGAAACTTGCTGGCTTTATGCAGGTAGTCTGGGTGAAATGTTTAGTAAACCAGGATGTTATTTTCCCTTGATAGACTGAGCACAGAGCAAAACAGCTTATAGAAAATCTCCTGCCAGATCTCTTTAGAAAGTTTAAAAAAGAGCACTCTCTTTGAGGTGTTTGTGTAGTTTGATTTCCATCTACAAATGTAGCTTGTGCACTGACAACATAAGAGATGAAGTGATGGTATCACAACATAGAGCTGCTACAGCTTGACTGGATGATTGAGATTAATACCGTTATCCTTTCTTTTTCCAGACCCCAGGCCGATAGACTTTGGAAAAGATCCTGTTTTCAACCCCAAGCCACCACTCAATGGAGGTAAGATTCTCTTCTTTCCTTTCCCCAATTCTCCCCATTTCTCCTTTCTCACCTAAACCATAGTGAAAATGCTTTTTAAGTTGAAGCATGCCTATGGGTGTTCAATTTTCTTGTGATTCCACAAGAAAAAAGCCTGTGGCAACAGCGACAATCTCTGGTGTGTATGTGTGTGTGTGTGTATGTGTGTGTGAGAATGTGAGGGTGCACAGGGGGGAGAAGAGTGTGAGCGAGCATTCAAAAGTAAGTGTCTGTGTGTCGATGTGGGCATGTTGGTGTGTGTTTCCTCTCCTCCTCTTTCATGTTCCGTGGCAGACAAAGTGAGAAAGATAACTTCCTTCTGGGCACCTACAAAAACATCTGTAACAGTCTGCTTCCTGGGTGCATGTACATGTGTGCATATGTTTGTAACAATATGTGCCAACATGCATGTTCTACTATTCCTGATTTCTTCCAGCGCCTTGACAGATACAAGAAGAGTATGCCGCCTTTACCTCACTAAACAAGTCTGTTTGCTGCTTTCCTGTATTTGGCTCTCTCTGCATGTGTGTTTCAGCTTGGTCTTCCATAAAACGCTCTAAATGCAGTACTTAATTATGGATTGGCTTGTTCATCTGTATATGTTCATTAAGTGGTTTAGCATAATTGCCTATACTAAGAAGATGTGCACATTTCCACTCACCGCACACACCAGACACACCAGAGAGCACCTTTACAGTAATTGATTTCATTATGCTTCCAAATTTTTAAAGTCAATAACAACTGGGTTGTTGTTGTCAGAATTAGCCGTTCGTGAATATGTCAGCCATAAGGTGGAACATTTACCTCTGATGCAATTCATTTCTTTAAACTGAGGACTTTGAAAGAAGAAATTCTTCCTTTTGCAAAGGAAAAGTTTAAATCTTTAAGTAAGAAAACACTGGGACTACAACGACTAATCAATAAAATTGATAAAAATCAATTATTAAAATAGTATGTATAGTATTTCAATTAGTTAGATCTTGTGACGCAGTAATCTGCCACAGTACACAGTGAGCAGAGGAGTGAAAGTCACCTTTCCATAATTAAACAACTTACATATTGTTATATGGATAGTGGTGGTGCCTTCTTGTTCTGGTTTTTCTGTTATGTGGTCAGATAACCAGTCAGTCATGCAGCTCATCAGGGTTATGTTCAAGTGTATGTCTAAAAGCATATCGTTTCATTAGGCTTAATGTGCCACTCACTTTTGCTTTCAGTGTGAAATTCTAGTAAACAAGTGGCTGGTAGTCAGTCTGGTATAACTACTATATTATTGTTGTCCAAATGTTGTCTAACTTTATATGGACATTGCTGTGTACAGGACATTACTGAATCTGTTCACTGTATTTATTACTCTTTTATAACTGTATCACCATTACCCCACAGTTTAGAATTTATTATTATACCATACCATTATATTATTGTCAGTGGTCTCAATTTAAAGGATTTATGTTTCTGGACTATACTAAAGGTTTTAGCTCCTTAACTTTAAAGCATGTGCATTTTTCTAAAATTGTTACCAAGACATTTTAATTGTATATTTAATATAGCTTTAGACTCTTTAACATGTTTTCCTATTCTAAAGTCTTGAATCATAAAAGTACAGTTGTCAGTAGAAAAATATATCTACAAATCTAAAGTACATCAGTGCAGTCTGCTGAATACTGTATATGTGAGTTGTAGTAAGTAGGCTGACACATGCAGAACTACACATATGTGGTGTTTTTTTTTTAACTTTGGTGTTTTTAATTATGTATAGTTGTATACAATAGATGTGTCATGTAAGTTGTTTTTTTTCCTAATTTCCTCCTTCCTGTCCAGAATATGTGTTTCCAGAATGGCCATCCTCCTTCTCCACCCCCTCCTCTGATGTGGACCCCCCATCCATCACATTGGTGTCAGAGAAAGATAAGGACAGCGCCTGGCTCTACACGCTTGACCCAATCCTCCTCACGATCATTGTGATGAGCTCTCTAGGCGTCCTGCTAGGTGCGGTTTGCGCAGGACTGCTCCTGTATTGCACATGCTCCTACAGCGGGCTCTCCTCACGGTCCTCCACGACACTGGAGAACTACAACTTTGAGCTGTACGACGGGATCAAGCATAAAGTAAAGATAAATCAGCAGAGGTGCTGCTCAGAGGCATGAAGAGACAGAAGAGGAGGAGGAGGTAGACTCTGAAGAACGATTGGAGAGATCTGTCCTGTGATTTCTTGCAAAAATTGGACAAGGAACACATGAAAAACAAGAACTATCTGTTATTTCAATCCCCTTTGTCCCTACCAAATATCCCCCTATTCCCTCTCTCTGATGTCTAAAGGGGTAACATTCAACCCAGAGTTTCCCCACCTATTTGTGTACCAGTGGGAACTTATGTTGATCTCCCTTACATGCTATGAGGCCTAAAGTAGGGGGACATCTGATCCCAGTCTCCCTTACCTACAGTACCATATCTCCTCCGCCTGCAGGAGAGAGCCTGCTTGATTCTAAAAGCCTGTGAATGAATGAAGGAATGAATAAATGAATATGAATGACAAATATATAATCCACCAGCCACTGGTATGAAATTGAAAAGAAGACAGACTAGAGCACCCAAGACAATCTGGACATTTGGACCACAGATGACAGCACAGTCTAGGGTGAAAATATTGATGATGGGATTCTTAAAAAGAGAGGAATTTCATTAACATTCATCCATGGCTGGTTTTTTTACAGAGGGGCAATGTAAAGTTTCTCTTTATCAGCTTGAACATGAATGTGGCCAGTAGAGACGGCATGCAGAAATCAAAAAGTTCCAGCTTCTGACTGTTCGTGAAGACTTCAGCAGCCGTGGACCATTTAACGTGGTTTCTTTTGACTGAAATCAACACATATCAAATGGATGCCTAGGCCCTAAAGAGGTTTAAAAATATATCAAACCACAGAATTCAAATGAATCTAGATTTCTAATGGCAAAGAAGGAAAAGATGATGACAAATGACATTTACTTTTTTTGTTTGTTTCTGAAAGTTTTAGATATGAGTTATGTACGATTCAAGCATCCATTAACCTGCCATCCAGCGCTCAGTCGCTCCACTGTCTGCCTGCGGTCTGCGCTTTGTGAAACCAGTGGCATAGAAAAGTAATGGTGACTGTTTTTGTTCTATTTTAGACTTGTGTCTGTTTGGATAGAAAAGGTAAAGAAAAGCCAGCTTCAATTCGTAGCCGCCCTGTAGAGCTCTTACGCCATCTTTAGACTTTCTTTAGCATTGTGTTGGACTCCATGGTCTTAATTGTTTCTTAAGTCCTTTTATATTTTGGCACAGTGTCCATTACAGATTATCAGTCTTTACAAAGTGTAGAGGAAAGTTATAGTAGGAAGGAAGACAGAAAATCAGAGGTTTATCTAAATCTAACATGCTGTTTTGGAGTTGTGCTTTAGATTCAGTATTCTAGAGTTTGTCTTTGGTATATATCTATATTTTTTTGCTTTTCAAACTGTATGATGCCCAAATGATGGACAGACACTGTGTAAGCAAAATGTAAGTGATTGTTTTATTGCAACCTATGGATTGCCAAAGAACCGTGTATGTGCACAGGGGTCTGAACAAGTATTAAAAAAGGCTGGGTGGTACATGGGTTAATAGTGATGTATCATCCTGCCTTTTAGCCACCATTCTTATTGTCACCCCTTGACTGAACGATGCTCAAAAATAGAAGGAGGAAAAATGACTAAAAGAGGAGAACAGAAATCTTACCGTCAACTTTCTTGGACACACAATCGAGCCTTAAGCTAACTACAGTATACTCTGTATTGGAGGACAGCCATTAAGGAGAGCCAGTGCTGCTGGAGAGACTGATGAACAGGAGAAGACACACACCCACACCCACAGAGAGAGAGAGAGAAGCAGAGAGAAAGAGAGAGAGGGAAAAATATGATGGTTATGTTTACATGCAGGAAAAAAGTCTTACTAATTTAAATAACCTGTTCATGTCTGAATGTTTATACAGATATTATCCTGTTCTCCATACTGGGCCTACAAAAAATTCATTTTTGCTAAATATATTTTGATAGAAAATTAAAAGTACCCTGTGGAGTTTTTCATCATTACGAGCACTGGCAAGTTTGTCCATGTAGATCCCCTCACATGCTGCATGCATCTACACAGTGGCATTAATGTACCAAGAAGCAACGTTGTGTTTCCATTGCAGGATTGAAATTTATTAGAAATAATGCTTTGTAAACACATTATGAACAAGAAAATTATATTGAACACATTTGTTAGTGATACACAGTGATACACAGTATACACAGTTCTGGTGTGCAACACTGAATATCAAACTATATTTTCAAGAAAACTCAACAGGGTACTTGAATACCTTTAAATATATTGACAAAATTGTTATGTTAAACATATATGAAACTGTTTTGATACTAAAAGATGAACTAAAAGATGTTTATAAATGTTTGGGAAGGTGTGAGCACTGACTTGAAGCATAAATCTGAACCTTTGCCATTATATTTTGTATGACCAGTCATCTATCGTCCACCCAGCTCCTTCTGCATGCACAGGGTTGATGCCACACTAGTTCCAACATTACTAGCAGACTACTAGCTAGTAAACATGAAACTCAAATTCGCTATATTTGAGCAGAATTCATGGGAAACATCTGCTGTATGGAAACAGTTTCATGACAACATAAAACATGGCAGGTGAATCTGTGCATGTAAACATACTCATTAAGATACTGGCCTGACAGACACACACAGGTACAAACTGTCAATAGCATAAACCAAATCAAACATAACATGAGTGCCAGGCAGACAGGTGGATGGTGAAAGACGCAATCACAGCACAGAGGGAAGAAAAGAGGCAACAAAACAAAAGACACATAGGGAGGAAAAGTCAGTGACCCAGACAGCTAGTTTAAAAATGAAATTGGAGGACCAGACGCTGACCTCTCCATGTCTGCTTTTTATTTTTCTTTTGCCAGTCTGCTCAGCCATATCAGATAAAGGTCAATCCTAAAAGTCAGTTTTGTGTTTTCTGAATCTGTATAACTTCCTGGTCAAGTTGTTAAATCTGAGGATGAGGGGGTTGGATAAAAAGGAGCAAAAGAAGCAGACAGGGGAAAAAAGAGTAGACCATGTCATACCTGTTGTATCTTTGCCTGGAGCCCTGTTCTTTCTTAGTGTGTTTCTCTCTCGTCTCTCCTCATTCAAGGGCATGCATGGATATAGCCAGGAGGCCTATAGCGATGAAATAAACAGCAAAAATAAGAGGATTATAAATAGGAGTTGAAAAGTGGTCAGGGAAAGAGAGCTGGAAGGAGGGAACAATACAGAGGCGATTTTCTGTCCATCTGACTGTGTCCATCCAACGTTTTCCAAGTGCCTTGGAGCTCTCATGTCTCTCGATCTCTCTCACATTGCTCTCCCTAATCTTAATCTGACTTTTGTTCTCTCTGACATGCACATATGAAACAGTGAGCACTAATTAGAAAGTACATTGTGAGACACATGATAGTGCACATATGGAAAAACTACACCTATAGTTTGCATAAAACACTTGAATGATCGTCTCTTTCGCTCCGTCTCTCTTGCTCGACTCTCCTCTTTCCTTCTGGAAGTCCAGATAGTATTACCTCTTCTGTCTTGATGGATACAGACACACACAGCTGACAGAAACACATTCATTTGCACACGACATGAAGACACATCTACGGCACTGGCCAGATAACTCAAATTGTTGTTTGTAGACTTTGTACAGAAATGTTTCTTTTTTTAATGTTATTATTATTTAATAAAGGCTAAATAACAAGTGATTTGGTTGTGTTTGTATTTGTTTGTCTATATGTTTGAAATGATGAGTCAGTGCCACTAAGAGCAAACTACCATTTAGTCTCACCTTTGCTCCAGCACATTGTAGACAATTGAATTAGAGCCTAAAGCCACAGGAGTACAGCAGTGCTAATTTTAGCATGCTAGCATGCACACCATCATGATTAAATCAAATCAATCTTCATTTATATAGCACTTTATAAACAACTCCAAGATTAACCAAAATGCTTCACAAAATTAAAAATCCAGACAAGGAATAAAAGGGAAAAAAAATAGGTAAGATCAAAACACAGTTCAGCAGAGGAAAGAGAATCCCTAGTGATGGAAGCCAGGGCAAAAATAAGTTTTAAGTCTAGATTTGAATGTACTTAAATCATCAGGAAAATAACAAGTTCCACAGTCTCAGCACAGAGGCTGAAAAACCCTAATTATGAAAAGTTTGTCTTCTTAGGTACAAGAAATTCTGTGCAGAAGCCCAAACATGCCTACTGGTCTGATGGAAATTAAAAACAAACTATATAATCTTAAAATCCATCCATCCATTATCTATATCTGCTTATTCCTTAACCAGGGTCACAGGGATCTGCTGGAGCCTATCCCAGCTCTCTTTGGGTGAAAGGCAGGGGTCCACCCTGGACAGGTCACCAGTCCATCACAGGGCCACATAGAGACAAACAACCTCACACACTCACACTCACTCCTATGGGCAATTTAGAGTCACCAATCAACCTAACATGCATGTTTTTGGACTGTGGGAGGAAACCAGAGTACCTGGAGAAAACCCACGCAAGCACAGGGAGAACATGCAGACTCCATACAGAAAGGCCCCTGATGGGTTTCAAACCAGGAACCTTCTTGCTGTGAGGCAACAGTGCTAACCACTAATCCCCAATGCTGCCCAATGTGTGTGTGGAGAGTGAAAGGCATATATGACACACTTTGTGCCTTTCTATTTGGGGGAGGTGGGCTGTTCCATCCACCACAATTAAAACCCAGACAGCTCCTAAGCCCTCTGAAAACCCTGAACATTATATGCAGGACGGTATCTGCACTAAGGGCAGCAATGTACCAATGCACTCAGGTCTAATGGAGATTAGCTAGTAAATTTACACGCTTAACTACTTTATCTGAAACGTGTAGCGATGTAACATAATTGATGAAAGTTTGAACTAACTGGTTTACTGCTGGAGATGACACACATTGTGTCATCAACATTATCAAAATGTGTGTGTGTGTGTTTCAGTGTGTGGGCAGAAATACACCAACACATTCAAGAAATAAGAAGTAAGGCCATGAGTTGTAAAACTACACCAAAAGGAATTTCTGTTCAGAGACAAGATTATTTTAATCCAAGGCCCACAGAACTGCAGTAGAATGCCCTACATCCCTGACCATCTGCTCCACTTTACAGTGCTTCTTAATTGGCTCTAAGTGTGTACAGTATAATGCTAAAGTTTGGTTTTAGTCCACTAATTAGCTTAGCAAGCCATTGTTACTGATCTCTCTGCATCAGCTGTTCTTCAACCCTTTCTTCTTTTTCTCTTCTCACATCACATTTATTCTTTGCTTCGTTGTCTCACTGTTACTGCACTCCTCAGGACACTGACCTGGTTCTCACACTTCCTCTGACATAAAAGCATGTACACACAAATGGTCCAAACAAGAGGAGCGTCCACATGTCTGCACACACACTAGGTGAGTGCAATATACTATAACACTGGCTCACCCAAACTCAAGCATACAAGTGTCTGTACGCCTGTAGATGCACAGATACACACACACACACAAACATACTGCCTTGAGCTAAAGTTTTATTGACATTTTCATAGAAAATGGTTTTAAAATAAAATATTCCTTATATCTCAAGCATCTTAAGCACAAAGACAGCTTTAAAAATAAGCATAGTGCCTGGTTGACCTTAGCTATTTTGATATTGAAACCCTGATTTTTGAAGGCCTACTTGCAACCTTGACTGTCCAAATTCATGAGGTCAGATAAAAGGCTAGTACATTAAATTTCCAACTGTGACATCATCTGTAGGTTCACATACCAAGTATAAGAGCCAACAATAATATCTAAACTGCCTACTAACCGGGTGCTTTTGTTAAAGATGACACTCAGCTGTATCTATCTATGAAACCGGTTAACACAAACCAGTTAACCAGACTTCAAGCGTGTCTAACTGACATAAAGGCCTGGATGGCCAGTAACTTTCTACTTTTAAATTAAGAGAAAACAGAAGTTATTGTATTTGGGCCTAAAAACCTCAGGAATAGCTTTTCTAAAATTATAGCTACTTTAGATGGCATAGCCCTGGCCTCCAGTACTAATGTGAAAAACCTTGGAGTTATTTTTGACTAGGACATGTCCTTTAACTCAAACATAAAACAAATCTCTAGAACTGCCTTCTTTCACTTGCACAACATTGCCAAAATTAGGAACATCCTGTCTCAAAATGACACAGAAAAACTAGTCCATACATTTGTCTATTTGTTGTTTATTGTTGCTGTTCTTTTCTCTCCCCTCTATCCATTCACCCCAACCAGTCGAGGCAGATGGCCGCCCAAACTGAGCCTGGTTCTGCTGAAGGGTTTTTCTTCTGTTAAAGGGAGTTTTTCCTCTCCACTGACACCAAGTGCTGCTCATAAGGGATTTGTTGGGTTTTTTGTTTTTGTAAAGTGCATTGAGATGATTTGTATTGTGATTTGGCGCTATACAAATAAACTGAATTGAATTGAATTGAATTGGAGTGTGCACTGATGCCGGCCAGCAGTTCCATGCCCAGCACAGAGTAAACCTGCATAATCGTCAGCAATTGTAACAAACCCAGTAACACAGATGTTCCTCAGGGGTGGGGGAGCCCAGCAACACTCTTTGTAGTGAACAAAAAGGTGTGCATTCTACATAACATGCCAGGACATGCACCAGGCAAAGAAGATATGACACAGCCTCCTCTGTGGACACATGGAGAGGAGGAAAGACACCCTCCAGTGTGCTAAACACCAAATTCCTCTGCTGTAGTAACTGGAGAAAAGACAAAACCATGGGGAGAGGTCATGCAACGGAGGAAATACCATTTTCACCATCACCATCGCTGAAAAGCAGCCTATTTTGCCCCATAAAAAGCACACATCCTGGATGGTAACAACAACGTCGGTGGGAAAATTCCAAGCCCTCTAAGTAAATCCCTCTCAGTGGCCAGACACACAGGGGCTGCAATATTACTGGGGGGCTAAAGATTGTCCCCCCACCTGCAAGAGAGCATCCTGTCTCCATGGAATTTTCCACAGAGGAATTGCCAGCATGCACTGCAACAGCAGAAACCACAACACTCAGGGCCATTCTGGAGCTATCAGAATCACTTCCAGAGCCTCCTTCTGAACCCGAGCCAGCAGTGGAGGGATAAGGACAGGGAGGATCAGGGAGGGACTGCATAGAGAAGGCAATGAGGCCACAGACAATGAGCAAACCATCTAACCCCAGCAGGGGATTGTCCTTCACCTGCAGAGAAACCCAGTGGTCGCACTGTGCATTGTCACAAGCTGCAAAAAGATCCACTGCCACCTGTCCGAACCTACTCTATATCTGAGCCACAAGGCTTCGATTGAGATGCCAATCTCCCATGCGAAAACTGCTGCAGGACATAAATGTCTGTGGCCACGTTGCATTCTCCTACAATGGGCTGCACTTTTACGGAGAGATGTGTGTAAGTCCCCAGCAACAGGTGATGAGCGAGGGAGAGGAGATGGCTCCCCGCACATGCCTGTTAATATATGCCACTGCCATCATGGTGTCTGTCTGGACCAGAACATGGCGGCCCTTCAACAGTGGGGAGAAGCGCCGGAGTTCCAGTTCAACTGGAGTCAACTAATGAGTCAACGGTTGCCCCGATGAATGCACTGCAGGAGCTGAGCCGTCGTGAGCATGTGAAACCTTCTGACCTGCATCGATTTATTGAGCTGTGTCAGATCAAAAATGGGCCTCATTTCTCCCGATTTCTTGGAAATCGGGAAATAATGGGAGTAAAATCCACAGGCCGTATCCACTGGCGGAACAATGGAAATAAATCCATTTGACAACAGATTTTGTATCTCTGTTAGCAGTGCCCATGCATGTACCGGTGAGGTAAGGCACGGAGGAAGGGGCCATACCAACTGAAGAGTATGTCACGGACTTGACAGACTTGTCCATCCAGCGGTACAACTTGCAACACCTGCACCACTGTGAATGAAAAGTAGAGAAGGGATAAGGGGAATTAGAATTAGCAACGGGGTCTGACAAATCACTGTCTGTGAGCGTTCTCTCCTAAACATGTTTATTAAAAATTTGAACAATGATCATGACTAACAATTCACCACATACATATATTCCCTGTGTCAGAACATCCACTGCTTATGAGGAGGTTTGGTTGCCAGGGTGAACCAGGAGCCGGAGCTGGTGGTACTGATGGTTGAGGGCGGAGGTTAGAAGCAGGAGCCTGGGGGCCAGGAGGATGTCGCGGCCTCGGTCACTAATCACGGTGGCCCCGCCATCCCCCTGTGAGGCGAGGAGTGGCAGTGACATAACCATCTTCAGGATGTAAGAGAGATGTAGCCAGATGTTTCTATGCGCCATTGTCTGCCAGGTGGCAATGTGGGCCACTCCCACGGTGATAGAGGTGCAGAGGGCCATGATAACACCCTCAATCTTGCTAACTTGCGAACCTTGTCCAAACTTTCTCGGTGAGATCAGAAGAAAGGGCCTTAGAGTCTGCTGCTAGTTCAGAAAGGAAGTGAGCAGCGGCCGTCTGGAAGGCACATTGGTGGGACCTGTCTGCTAGCTTAGCAGTTAACATATCCTTCAGCATAGGAGGGGCAAGCAGCCATCCAGCACGTAAACCACACTTTACCCTGAACAGCTCAGAGCTCTCACAGAGCCTGGCATAGCTGTGGGAAAACCCCCACCGTTAGGTCGGCCACCTGTATGTTACAGGTTACAATATTACTTTCTAAGGTGGATAATTATTACTTTTAAATTTACTCTTGCCTATCTCCCTAAACAAAGACCTGATCTAATATAAAGTTACTAGGTCATACCTCATGTTTAAAACTGGTCGAGAAAGTAGCAGAATCTAATTCTGGACTATTGTTTAGAGACAGTGATGGTGTGTTAAAGCCTGTTCCTCCAATGACCGCTGTCTTGCAGAGTGCACACACACCCAACAACAGCTTTTCTTTTGGCCTGCCATCGAGTTATTTAGGTAATGCAATTACATTAAATATACAGTATTGTTCAAATTAATAGCAGTACAATGTGACTAACCAGTATAATCCAGGTTTTTAGTATATTTTTTATTGCTACATGGCAAACAAGTTACCAGTAGGTGCAGTAGATTCTCAGAAAACAAACAAGACCCAGCATTCATGATATGCACACTCTTAAGGCTGTGCAATTGGGCAATTAGTTGAAAGGGGTGTGTTCAAAAAAATAGCAGTGTGGCATTCAATCAGTGAGGTCATCAATTTTGTGAAAAAACAGGTGTGAATCAGGTGATCAGGTGATCATTTTAGCTGAACAGCCTAAAATGTTTTGCACCTCTCTTTAGGTTTTCCCCTCTCCAATCAACTTTTTAATCAAAGTACGCTGTTCTTCTGAACAATGTCTTGAACGACCCATTTTCCTCAGGCTTTCAAATGCATGTTCAACAAGTGCTGGCTTCATCCTTAAATAGGGGCCACCTGATTCACACCTGTTTTTTTCACAAAATTGATGACCTCACTGATTGAATGCCACACCCCTTTCAACTAATTGCCCAATTGCACAGCCTTAAGAGCGTGCATATCATGAATGCTGGGTCTTGTTTGTTTTCTGAGAATCTACTGCACCTACTGGTAACTTGTTTGCCATGTAGCAATAAAAAATATACTAAAAACCTGGATTATTCTGGTTAGTCACATTGTACTGCTATTATTTTGAACAATACTGTAAACTGGCTTGTCACCATAATAGGGCAAATTTAAATTACAAGATCTGTCTGTACATATGGTAGAACATTTGCATCTCCTCTAAACCAACAGAGCTCCTTTGCTATCTGAAGCCAACAACAATCTCTGAGTTTCCTGGAGACCTGGGACGTATAGCCGCATATCCTTCTCCATGGCCTCTTAGCTCCTTCACAGTCATCATTTTTACTGAATATGGGGTTTGTAGCTCCAGCTTTTGCTGCTTCACACCATTCTGTGGCATGCAGACATTAGCATTTGTTAGCTAACTGCCTACATGTCCTAACTTTGTTAGAATCCAAATCAGTTACTCTACTTAGCATAAGCGTGCAGCTTCTTGAAAAGTTTCTTCAAAAGGATGTGATATTTTTAGGTGTGGTAAGCACTTTAAAGTCTTAGCAGGGGTTTCGGTCACCATTTGATTTTGTCCTTTTCAAAACAAGTTGAAAATACTGACAATATTTCCACTTAAAAAAAACACAAGTGTGCCATTGGTCATGATTCCCAAAAGCAAGAGTTCTAAAAAAAAACAAAACAAACAAGACATGGATCTACTCGTTGACAGATGACACATTTAAGGACATTCTATGTCCAACTACATTAAGACAAACAAGACAATCTAAAAACCCAGAATTTACAATATGGCCATACAAAATCCTGAAACGTGTTGATCGTCCCAAAAAACAACAAAAAAAGTCAGAGATGTTTGAAGTGGGGTGGTGGTCGGGGCTGCCATCACCACTGTGGCCCTTCCACCCATCAACTTCCCTTTACCACACAAAACATTTTTTAATAAAATAATATTAAAAAATAAGCACATACTTGCCTCACTTTCATATTTTTATAGGTCTATCCTTATAAAACAAATAATGTGACCTATAATACATTATATATATTGTGGCGAACTAGAAGCTGGCTAAGAAGGTAACTATGAGAGCTAGCAAGAACTCACACTCACACAGTGTCTCTTTTCTTATTGGCGCCCGTGCCCCATACACCGCACGACTCCGAACACGTATTTATTTAGTCACACAACACAGAGCATAATAACAGCTCCAACAACTTGCATACAGCAACCCGAGAAGGGTCCTTCCCCCAGCAGCCTCCCACAGTCACGGTATCTTAATCCCCTTCCCCGAACTCACAACCCCTTTTCCACCTTATAACCCCCCACAATAACCTACATACACACAGTGAACAATTAATACATGAACATGAACAGTAGAACACAGAAAACAACACCAATAACCAGCTTTCCTTTTTACCCACAATCCTCTGCGTCAAGCGCCCTCCTATGGCCGCTACATAGCCCCCACCTGAGGGGTCAAGTGTCCCCACTGACCTCATCACCCAACACAAAGTCTCTTAAGTGTCCAGGAGTCCGCCGACTCCGCACTGGTCTCCCCTCGCCCTCAGGCCTGGTGGATGGCCCTGGCACCGAGCCTATATTGTCCATGCTACCGTCCCCAGGGGCAGAGGCAGACTCCCCTCCCCCACCCCCTCCAGTTGAAATCAAAGGATGGTAGGGGGCCAACCGGTCCTTATGCAGAACCACTGTCTTGCCGCCATCTGGCATCCTTATCCGGAACACCACATCCGAAAGACGCCCCACCACAGACCCTGGTCCCCGCCAGTGACTATTGAGCTTTGGGGAGACACCCCTCTTTCGCACAGGGCAATAAACCCACACCTGGTCCCCCACTTGAAATGTCCCCCCATAACACCGGTTGTCGTAAGCCCGCTTTTGTCTTACCCCTGCATTCTTCTGGTCCTGTCGTGCCAGGTCATGCACCACCTGAAGCCTCTCTTGCAGCCTCCGGTAATAATCCAACTCCATTCCCCCAACTATTTCCAGCTCAGGGGGTGCCCCAAACACCAGGTCCACTGGGGTACGAAGTTCCCTCCCAAACATCAGTGCAGCAGGGGTGCACTGACTAGATTCCTGTACCGCCATCCTATATGACCACAGAACCAGAGGCAGGTGCTGGTCCCAGTCCCTCTGATGCCGATCAGTAAGAATGGCCAGCTGAGTAGCCAGAGTCTGGTTAAACCGCTCCACCAGGCCATCACTCTGGGGGTGAAGGGGCGTCGTCCTCGTCTTCCTCACCCCCATCCGGTGGCACACTTCACGGAACAGACGGCTTTCAAAATTCCGCCCTTGGTCGCTATGGAGTTCCCCCGGTGCCCCAAACCTGGCGAACATCTCCTCTACCAGTTTCTGCGCCGTCGTCGAAGCACTCTGGTCCGGCACCGCATACGCCTCAGGCCACTTGGTGAAGTAGTCCATTGCTACCAAAACGTAGCGGTTACCGGAGTCAGTAGTTGGAAATGGACCTAGCACATCCACTCCCACCCGCTCCATGGGGGCCCCCACCAAGTACTGCTGTAAGGGACCTCGAGTGCGCTGGCTGGGTCCCTTCTGTGCCGTACAGGTGTCACAGCAATGGACGTGCAATTCCACGTCCTGCCGACAGCCGGGCCAGTAGAACCGCTGCCTCAGTCTCTTCCAAGTCTTTGCGTTCCCGTAATGGCCTGACCCCACCGCGCCATGAACCATCTGGAGAACCTCTGCCCTCAGGGCCCGAGGTACCAACAGCTGCAGCAGATCGGTCCCCCGGCCAGGGGCATGCCATCGTCGATGGCGCACCCCCTCGTGACACTCTAGGTTGTTCCACTGGGAATGCAGCACCTTCACCTCCGGCCCCTCCGCTGCTATGGTTTTCCAGTCCGGACACTGCTGTGCCTCCAGCCACCCTTTCACCATGGCCAGAGCGGGATCTGCTGCCTGCTGTTGTCGCAGCTGGGCCTTGGTGAACAGGTGGTCACCTGCTGCTTGCCCAGCCGATGACGTCACAGATGGTCCCCCACCTCTACTGTGCAGCTCCGCCGCAGCTACGCCGGGGCCTGTGGGGCCAGATACTCGTTCTACCACCATCGCCAGCCCTGACCCCTCTCTCTCCTCCTGGCGCTGGCAGTGACGGCACATCCCCTCCGCACAGGGTCGCCTGGAGAGGGCATCAGCATTGGCATGTCGATGCCCTGGTCGATGTTGGACCTCAAACCGATACTCCTGCAGCACTTCCAACCACCTCGCCACCTGGCCCTCGGGCTGCCGGAAGGTGAGCAACCAGGTGAGCGAAGCATGGTCAGTGCGCAAGAGGAACTGACTGCCCAACAGATATGGCCTGAAGTGTCTCACCGCCAGAATCACAGCAAGCAACTCCCGTCTGGTGACACAGTAGTTGCGCTCTGCCCGGTTCAGACTGCAACTGTAGTAGGCCACCACTCTCTCTGCACCGCCCTCCATCTGTGAGAGAACCGCCCCGACTCCCACATTGCTGGCATCGGTATCCAAAATGAAGGGCTGCTGGGGATAGGGATAAGCCAACACTGGGGCGTCAACCAACGCCATCTTGAGCTGTTGAAAGGCGGCATCGCACGCCTGAGTCCATCCGAAGGCTCGTCCCTTTTCAGTCAGCCGATGTAGGGGGCTGGCAATGCTGGCAAAGTTCCTTACGAACCTCCTGTAATACGACGCCAGCCCCAGAAAACTCCGCAGCTCACTGATGGTGGTTGGTGTCGGCCAGTCCTTCACGGCTGCCACCTTACCAGGGTCAGTAGCCACCCCTTGACCGCTGACCACATGTCCCAAAAACATTGTGTCCCTGGCCATCAGGTTGCACTTGGCCGGGTTCAGCCGCAACCCGGCCTGCCGGATGGCAGAGAACACTTCCCTGAGGTTCTTCAAAGCCCCCCCAAAGTCACTGGCATGCACCAAGAGGTCATCCAAATACACTACACAGCGATCTCTGGGGATCCCATTGAGCACCCTCTCCATCAGGCGCTCGAATGTTGCAGGGGCATTACATAGTCCAAATGGCATGACCCGGAACTGCCACAGTCCCTCCCCGATTGTGAAGGCAGTCTTGGGTTTTGCCTCTGGTGTTAGCTCTACCTGCCAGTATCCACTGCGCAAGTCAAGGGAGCTGAACCAGGACGACCCTGCTACATGATCCAACGCGTCGTCGATGCGGGGCAAAGGGTATGAATCCTTCTTGGTGACTGCATTAAGGCGACGGTAGTCCACACAGGGCCGCCATCCTCCCCCTTTCTTTTTCACTAGTACTACCGGAGCGGCCCAGGGACTGTTGGAGGGCTCAATAATCCCGTTACTGGCCATAGCTTGAATTAGGTCCTCTGCAATCTGTCGTTTGGCCAGGGGCAGTCTATGGGGTCGGAGGCGAATAGGTTGTGCGTCACCAGTCTCTATATGATGCTGCACCAGTCCTGTTTGAGTGCAGTCCTCACTCACACGCAAGAACTCACTCACACAGTGTCTCTTTTCTTATTGGCGCCCGTGCCCCATACACCGCACGACTCCGAACGCGTATTTATTTAGTCACACAACACAGAGCATAATAACAGCTCCAACAACTTGCATACAGCAACCCGAGAAGGGTCCTTCCCCCAGCAGCCTCCCACAGTCACGGTATCTTAATCCCCTTCCCCGAACTCACAACCCCTTTTCCACCTTATAACCCCCCACAATAACCTACATACACACAGTGAACAATTAATACATGAACATGAACAGTAGAACACAGAAAACAACACCAATAACCAGCTTTCCTTTTTACCCACAATCCTCTGCGTCAAGCGCCCTCCTATGGCCGCTACAATATATTTATATATATATTATAAATAAAAATGCTGCCTATAGTCCAGCTAGCTTGAATGAATGTTGACGTCCTACAGTTCAATGGTTGAAGTTTATCAGAGTGAGGCTGTGCCAGGATACCCCACTCATTAAATGCCCCTTATCCAATCAGAAATAAATTGTTTAAGTGGGACTAACAGTAATATAAAAAAAACATCAACACAAAGGGTGTGCGGTTAAATTAGGCTAGCAGTAGCAATGGCACAAAAGCATATTTTTAACTACTTTTCACTCTGACCCTGAGCCAGTTAAATGCCTGAGAGGCACAGAAACAGAAACAGCAGGTGAACATTTGACCCCTGACCCTCCCAGAGGAGGCAGCTGCAGCTAGCTGCGATCAGTACTTGTCCTTCTCCACCTGGTGGTGAGAATAAACACATTTTTTTGTGAAATCAAAGCGATAATAATTACTGCTATGTTGCTCTGTCCAATGTGTTCAACCACCCAACTCACAGTAAAATCCAGCACTCCTCTAAAATAAAATACTGATAGTGACAACATCTCTGTCTGTATTTTGTTATGCAAGCAGCTTATCGTTTAGAGTGATTCTTTTCAGCAAAGACGGCGTTATGGTCAAGTGACTGAGCCCCTAGTAGCTATAGTAACTATGACAGCAGCAAAGGAGAACGGTGTCACTTGTGTGAGTTTGTGTGTTCGCAGTCATGTGTGGCTTACAGCCATTCGTAAGGAAGATGTGTGCAAGCACAAATAATTTGATTATCTTTATTATTTCTACCTTCTTGGCATTGCAGATCAAATATACTGCCTACAGCTCAGACTTTAGTAGACTGGAACCACACTGATGCTTCTGCCCTTTGCTCCTTGCTTGCATTGTTGGCATAAGCCTACAGTTTTTCCCATCATACATCACCCCACAAAATCAGTTTTAATTTAATGGAAAAATGATTTGTGTAGCAAATAATTTGGTTAATGATTTGTTTAATTTTTCTCCCTTACTGCCTTCCTTCCATCTTTGCTTCCACACCGTTATTTTTTTCTTTCTCTTCTTCAAGCTGAATCCCTCAAATTGATGTTTTAATCATTTGACTATATTTGAACATATAAAGTAGCACTGGTTTCAGAAAAGCGAGGACAGGACTGAAAAAACATTTTTAAAGTAATAAACTACAAATTTAATTTGCATGCTGTGCCCGCCACTTACTAAATCTTGTTTTTCACTTTGTAGAAAACATAAAGTAAGTTAAGTGCAAAATGTCTCCTTTACCAACTGTATAAAATCCATTATGTGTTTTTTTAATCTTCCCCCACCTGGGTGGGTGTCTGGGTGAGAGAGCTTGTTCATGGTCTTGGCAGTTTCCAGGGCCCTGCTCTCCTAATGTCCCAAACTCACTAGCTGCATGCTGCTAAATCAAATTACATTTCATCAGACAAAAGCTTTTTTTTCCTCACTACACCAGTACAAATAAGATTGCGGTAAATCTAATCACAGCATAAGGCTTATAGCTTTCTTATTTCAGGGTTTTCATTTGTTTGGTTGTTTGCCAAGTGCTGGCAAGTGTCCCTGAATTTTTGCCAAATTAAAAAGTTACACCAAAGCTGAGGGTTCCAACTCAAAAACCAGTTTCTCTGTACAATTGTCTTTAATATGCATGTTTCGTTTTCCTCTCTCTCTTTTTCACCAGATTATCATTTGAGCATTAATTGTTCTTCATTCTTCCTTTTCTTCCTTTCATCCCTGGATTTCCTATATTCAACATTCCTACTTTTCTTTTCAATCATCTCAAACATCTTATCTTCCTTCCCTAATTTCTTCATTGCTCTCTTCTTTCATGAAACATTTTATCATCAGTGTCTTTGCAGTGTTTTCATCCCTCTCAATTCATTTGTAAAGCATTTCATCAGTCTTCCATTACAGCTAGCACATTCTGTTACAATGATATCAGTCTTTCCGTTCAGTAGCATTGGGCTTATCTTAAATGCCTGCTTAGCCACGAACACTTGTGCTTTCAGAGGCGGTTGTTGACATTAAGACTCTTAAACTATCCAAGGCTGCAGTGTTCCCTCTCTGTTGTGGTTGTGAGGACGTGTGTGCCCTCAATCTGTGTGTGTGTCTGATCCAGCATGAGTGTGGGACATGTTATTACAATGTTCAAATAGGCACCACATTCATATACACATTCTCTTCAGATATGACACATAAGTAAACACCTGTGACAGAAACAGGCACAGAAACATAACAAGCATACACATCATCCTGTACAATACACACTGGCATTCCTCCTGCTGACTCCTTATCCCATAAATAGCAACAATAGTCTTCAATGGGGCCTCTAAGGGAGCCAGAGTGGTCTACCACGGAGCCAACACTTTTATCTGGGTAGGTGGCACAAATGTGTGTGTGCGTGTGTTGTAGGGGCAGTTGTTGGCACCAGCAGCAAAATGACTGTTTTCTAATCCCTGCCCTCTCCCACACAACAAGCTTTACCTTACTGCAAAGGCATGTACCCCCACAAACCTGTCAATATATGTTGGATCCAACACAATCCAACTACTGTGATGTACTACAGTGCATATATCTGCTACTTTGATTTAACTAGTTACTTTTCAAAATCTGAATAATAACACAAAATAGAGCAAATCCTATCCTAAGTACTTAAAAATTACAGACATAAGGTAATGTAGTTAACATTAGCTCCACCCTCACCAGCTGAAACATTAAAGTGATGAACAACACAATGGATCAGTAATTATAATCATATGTAATCTGATATACATTCATATGAATATGCATTAATATGAAATGTGCCATTCTGCATATTGAGTAATTTTACTTTTGGTACTTTAAGTATATTTTGATGCCAATACTTTCATACTTTTACTCAAGTAACATTTTAAATGCAGGGCTTCTACACAGGGGTATCTGTAATTTAATGAGAGTACCTCCTCCACCGCTGATCATGTGAAATGGCTTTACATGGTTAAAACAAATGAAAGCATATTTCGAAAAAGAGTTTCGAAAATTACAGAAACTTGTGGGAGGCACTGTTCGTCGTGCTAAGTTCGTTTAGCAGAAACTAGTGCATCAGGAAACCTGCATTATTTTAAGTCAAAAAAGATTACAGCTGGTATATCTTGCCAAAAGTGGTGTTTGCCATTCTAACAGGTGAAAAAACAATCGTGTGAGAAGTAAGAATAGATCTAAGATCAGAAAATACTGAGCCTCTGTGTTTTAGGGATTAAGATTACACACTAGTCACAGGAAGCCCTTAAAATCATGCTGCTGATCAAATCTAACACACACTAATTTTCTTGAAATGGACAGCGACTGGTTGCTGCAATTGTCTTTGTAGTATTTTTGCAGCTTTCTTTACAGTACACAGGATTGTCCTGTGATACTTTGTAATGAAAAAGTCACATAAATATATATTTAAAAAGTAATCATGTACGTCAGTTCTGTTATTTATGTTACAATGTTACTTGTCCTGTGTGTGTCTGTGTGGTTGCTGCCCTCTTTTCCTCTCTAAGGAATGAAAGCCCACTATCATTAATTTTCTAATAATGTCCCCATGGCTGCACATGTCAACAGAGCTCCAACACACCAATCACAGCTCAAAGTGTCTGGTGGTGTGTTTTTGTGTTTCCCCATGTTGTGCATTTACCAGCAGCTCAGGGCAGTGTGTGCTTATTGGATTTGTGACAGACTGATTGAAAGTGACAGATGACTCCTTTTGTGAGTGCATGCATGTGTATCAACGTGTTCACTCTAAATAGTGACAATGAGAGCATGGTGTGGATGTGTTTTGTCATAGCTTTTAGATTTATACATTTCTTTGTACCTTTGACTGCTTTAAATGTGTGCAAGAAACAGGTAAGTGGCACAGAAAAAGTACACTGCAATACAGTGACACCTGGAATATGTGGTTTCATGTGTATCATCCATGCAAATGTTCTTAACGTATCTGAAACACAAATTACACAATTCGTTTTATGTACTCACTATAATGTCTGTGAGTCCAAAAGCTGGTTTAGCTTGTTCTACTGTGCCATGTACCTTCACTGTTGTCGGAAAACTGTGAAATACACACACACACTGGTTGACATGTTTCTTCCAGTGGAGGTCTACGGCACAAACAGATAAACTAAACCAGGTGGAAAAGTAGAATCACCACACTGTGGTTGTATGCCTTCACCAACCTGCCAAGTTACACTTTACATGTGAGACTGTATAAGACCCTCAAATTTGAAGAACTTCCCTTTCTAACATTCACAAGAATGGGACGAAAGTGAGGTCAGGGTAACATTGACCTTTTGACCTTTGATCACCAAAATCAAATCAGCTGATCTATGAGTCCAAGTGGACATTTGTAGCAAATTCCTGAGATATTATGTTCAGAAGAATCAAACACACAGACCTGAAACCACAATAACTCTGGTCACAGCTATCGCCTGCACGGAGGCATAATGTCTAAAGAGTAAAAAAAATCACCAGCTTTATCCTTTAACTGAAACTTATCATATTTCCCCACTATTACCCAAAGTGCTTCTCTTGTCTAATCTATTTGCAAATGACAATCGGGATGCAAACCCTGGTTTTTGGTGTCACAGCCCTGCAGCAATGACTGACTCTTACTCTTGATGCTAAAACACATTTGCTGATGATACCGCTTTTGAATGCGAAAAGTAAAAGCTCTGAAAAAATGTTTTTCTAGTTTTTCTAGTAGTCTTCTAATATTCAGGGATGGAAAGACAAAAATGCTACAGAATGGATTAACAAGCAGTTTTACACAGCACAGGCGTATCCGACTGGGTGTATTCAAAATCCTGAGTTCCTACCACCTTTACAATACTGGTGACTATACAGATTGTACTCTGCACAAGGCTGGTCTGAACCATCCAGCAATCTGCTAAGACCGAGCAATAGAGATGGGGGGGGGGGGTCATCCATTTCCTGCTGAGTTAAAAGAAGGTTGAAAGACCTGGAACACCTCCTGCACAGCATGGTGTATGTGTGTGTGTATAGAAGAGTGCACAGTGCATTTTGTGTGCGCCACAACTGTGTTTTTCTGTGTGTGTATTTCAGTGTCCTTCTCCAGTCTCCTCTCAGCAGGAAGCAGTGAGTGACAGCTGGTGATTTTCAGCTACAACTGTTCAGACCTGAGGAACCCCAGTGAGCAGCTGTAAATAAAAGCTCATTCTGATTTAAACAGTAGCTCCCAACCAATTTGTCTTTCCTGCTACTCAGCGTGCAGATGTTCATGTGCAGGGAGAAAGCTTTGCCCAGCCCCAAATGACAGACTGACAAGGCTAGGAAGTAGCTGGTAACGTAGCAGAGATTTACAGTCAGATAATTCCCTCAGGAGCTGATGAACACTAAAACAGAGCAGAGTATTGGACATTGATACATCAGGTTGACACAACTTTGAATGCAAATGCTATATATCTTGCTGCAAGAGTCTCGTGAATGGAGAGTATAAAAAAACAGCTTGTTGGGTCTATGAATTTATCTTTTAAAATTTCTGTTTTATTATTAAATAATTCATATAATTATTGTTAAACACATTTATACATTCATACTGTATAATAACAACAGGGAGGCCAGTTTAAACATGCAGGAGTGTACCTGGAGAGTTGTTTGCTCATTATGTTGCACCTGACTACAATTAGACTGGATGCTTCCAACATACTTACCACCTGAGGCTGCACTCAGACTGACACACACACGTGCAAACACACACACACACACACACACACACACACACACACACGCACACACGCACGCACACACACACCTCTACCTCATGTCATAGGAATGCTTTGACTTTCACCAGGGTAAATCCTGCTAACTCGGCTTGATAAAAGGTGGTTTATTGCACATCAATATTACAAAAGACAAAGTGGTAAAGGTAACACAATGAACTACATAGAAGCTTCATGATATTTGGGTGAAGCCAAATTTTCAATAAAGATTACATACTAGTGTGTCTGTGTGTGTGTGTGTGTGTGTGTGTGTGAGAGAGAACATTGTTACAGACAGACAGTTAAACAGAAAAGAACATCTATCCAGAGCACATCAGTCTGTCCAAACAAAGTCGTAATGTTTCAGAGGACAGACTCTTTTTATGGTTTGTTACATTCACCGTTCTACTCTACTCTAATGCCCCTCCCCCCTCCTGTCTGTATGGCCTAAACTCTTTTCTTGCCTCCTTCTTCCACTTTCTTTAAACTTTTTTGACAATCTGTGCTTAAATATATTTTTAGAACTTTTTACTCACCAGCTCATGCTGACATGACATTGCAGGAGTCTACACACTGCAACTTCTCTAACTTTTCTTTCATTGCTAATCCACCCCTACCTTGAGAATGTTTTCTCACCAAAATAAAAGAAATATACATGTAGTATATGTATATTTCTTTTATTTTGAAGTATTAAGGCAAGAAGTCTTATTGTTGTCACTGCTGTCTAAATGTATACAAGTGATACTTTTGCACTGTAGCAACAGGTTATCCCATGTGCCTTATTCTGCCAGTCATCCTTGCTTTCCCCCTTTATCTAACTCTGGATAAATTATGTCTCTTCTTTGTTCTGTCTTCTTTCTTTTTTCTCTGACATGATTCCATCCTCCCTATACTCGCTGTCCCTGTCTCCCTACAGAAGCCCTTTTCTTATGAGATCTCAGTTGCACCTTTACAGTGGCTCAATATTGTATCATCTATCACTCTGCATAGAGCTGCAGGCTGCATCAGCCTCAGCGGACAGAAAACAAGATTTACTACAGGAGACGACACCCTGTGTGTGTGGTGGTGTGAGACAAAGGGAGACAGAGATGCGGCTGGACACAAATTTAGACAGAAAAGTGTCAGGGAGAGAAAGACATGCATAGAAACAGAAGACGCAAAGGTAGAGACTCATCAGCAGAAACATGGTGACACGAGTGACAAGAAGGAAAAGGTGTTAAGACAACGTAAAGAGGAGGTGGACGCAAAAAGACATGAAAGTAGGAGGACAAGAAATTTCAGAGAAAGACAGATGACGTGAAAAGACAGGGCTAATGAGTTTGACTGATTGAGAGTTTAATGTGTGTGTAAATGACAGACATAGTGCTTAAAGGCCAGTGCTTGGCTGCGCGTCCATTAGGTGTTTAGTAATGACTGAGGTTCTGTGTGTGTGTGTGTGTGTGTGTGTGTGCCTTCAGTAATCATCTGTGTCAGTTTGATTGATGATTGACCACGGCCACTGATTAAACATTTAAAATCTTCCAGGATAGAGGAGCAAGAAGGAGACCAGGGGAGGGATGTAGAAAAGATGTCAAAAGAAAAATTAAGCATGCACATCGAATTAATGATCACATTTAAAACTGGAAAAAAAAAAAAGCCACATCAGCAACATTTCTTTTGGAATTCTGTTCACTGTATATAGGAAGACATGAGATTAGTGGAAATCAGATTCACTAAAACAACATCCATTAAAAGTCAGCCATTTCCAATGTTAGCCCCCTAATGACTGGCCATTATCAGTTATCCTGTCGATAATTACTCTTCAGATGGGGCCAACAGCATTAACCAGTAGGCCAGAAGGTGCACGTCATCAATATATGATATACATATATATATGTGTGTGTGTATAATTATAATTAGGCAGTAGCCTAGCTTGTGCAGTAATTATGACAGGTGCAAAGTTAGCATAGACTGACAGGGAGCAGGGAGGAGGTCTGGCTAAATGAGTGAGATGACAAAACACAATTTTTAAAACAGTTGTTCCTGTTACAAACCAATAGTCATTGTTGTGACTTAAGTAAGCTTTTATTTTAACCCCAACCATAATATTCCTCTAAACCTAACCAAATGTTTGGTTCCTAAACCAGGGACTACTCCAAGTTTATTGTAATGACTATAATGACAAAGGTCTGGGGCATGATAACGGCCTAGTGAGAGGAGGAGGGGGTGGAGAAGGAACTCACATTTTTGCCCCAGTTTCAAACTGGATGTGGATTTAAAGGGGTGATAACATTCTAACTTAGTGAGTAAAGAAATAATTTAACATTTAAGGAAATGAGCATAAGCGTTTTCTTTTCCATCCTTATTCTGATAATACCCTACAAGGAGACCTTCAGTCTCTATCTCACTGCTGGCTTCATACTGAATGCTGTCAGTGTTGCACATCCATTAACCCACTCTTTGATAGCTTTACACCATTGCATCTGAATAAGTAATGACTAAATCATTCCAGGCAGAAAAGTTTCACGAACTGACTGACTGCATTTAATTTAAGTAACACTCAGATTTTTCATAGTTTGCCTGTTTTATTTATCTCAAAATCACAAATTTGCCACCAACAAAGCATATGACATCCTCTATTATTAATACTTCAGTTAGAATCTCTCTCTCTCTCTCTCACACACACACACACACACACACACACACACACACACACACACACACACACACAAACCCTTTAATGAAAAAAGGAACATGCAACAGCCTAGATATCCTGTAGCCATAACAAAAACATGGAAAATCAAAATAAACAAACTCTCAGTGTTGGTCCCCTACAGTTTTCACTGGGACTGTTTGGGAAACAGTAATATAAGTAAGTGTCATTTGGATAAACTGCTTTTCATTGCTGCTGACAGCACGGCAGAGTAATCATCAGCTATTTTTGAATAGTGGAGTTTTGACAAGACTTTTTATGCACAATGAGTGATGTGAAACAGAAATTTGATCGCTCCATGTTTAGGTGATACTGGTTGAAAACAGTGAACCGTGCACAGAAATGTAACATATGTGAAGCCCTGAGGTGGAAGCAGTAGGAAGACCGAGGGAGAGAAGAAAAGTCACAATTAAAGATTAAAAGAAGTAAAAGTTACTGTGGACGACAGATGGGGTCAAAAACATTAGGGGTTTAACAGAGAAAGGCATGAAGAACAGAGGTGGGGAGAGTGGGACATGAGAAGACGGGGCAGCAGACAGTGACTCCACTCCAGCAGTCTGGATGCTCAACCGTTCTCAGGCTTTCCAATATAATTCAGCCGTTACGCCATGTCAAGATCACCACCGCGGCCCTGTAGGGCCCACCACGCCTCCCTTTCTCCTTGGTTCCATATATGGGCATCTCGTCCCCCCGTTGTGCTCAAAAGGATTATTATGTTTATGTCCGCGCTGCTCTGGTGACCCTGTGACAGAAAAGAAGTGAGATTATTCATGCTACTTCCACCCTGCTCTTTACAACGGAAAACCGCCTCCAAGTCTTCAGTGTCAGATGTGTGTGTGTGTGTGTGTGTGTGAATAGGCATAGAGATAATGGAAAGATTAAAACATCAAACACACTGTTGTATTTTTTCATTCAAATCATTTGCTTTGTAGAAGTGCTTCCATTATATGTGAAGCATTAACCGAATTGAATTGTTGTTTAAAAGTCAGATTTCAGTCAACAGTTTGAGTCCTTTTTGTGATGTGCAGTCATGCCAGTGTTTCAACTGATTCTGCAAGAGCAAGAAGAAATTGAGACAAAGAGGAGAAGAAAGGAGGGAAAAAACGGGGTCTTTAAATGAGTGTGTAGAAAAGCGGCCTGGCATTGGAACAGACACGCCCCATCACACAACAGTCAAGACATTAACTTCTCCACTCTCTGTTTGCTCCCCTGCCATCATTCTTTCTCTCCCTCCCTCTTTTCCTTCACTCCATCTGCTCTGCCACTGCACCTGGCCTCTTCTCTTTCTTTCACTCCACTTCCTCTCTTTTACTTCTTTTTCTCATCTCATCTCTTTCATTTTCCCAACCTCACCCTCCTCCTCTTCCTCTCTCGTCTTTTTGAAAATTAATAGTTTCTTTTCTTCTGTTTGCCTTCCTCGATCTGTTTCTCCCATCCATCTGACAGCGCCTCTGTCTCTGCTCTTGACTTTTTCTTTTACAGTGGCAAAGCTTATTTCTAAGTTTTTCTTGCTCTAACTCATATTCTTCATTTTTGTTCAAATGTTGAAATTTCATTCTTTTCTTTCTACATCTTTTCCTCCCCCCAGGTGGGGGGTGTCTTGGCCCAGCACGAATAGATCACGACTTGGCCCAGAAAGTCAGGATCATAGGGTGAATGAAAAAAATTTCCTGGAGGACTCTGACACAGTGACCATATGGCAGGGCACTGAGCGAAGAGTTCCTCACAGTCAGACAGGGACACACAACCCAGACTCCCACAGTCACCCGGTGTGAAGGAATGGATTGTGTCCCCTGTGGCCGGTGGGCATGTCCACCACTCATTTGTTTTCCCATGGAGAATTGGAATTATTCACAAAGCTGCCTGGCTCGACCCGGTTCATAATCCTGACCACGTGAATAGGCGGGTGACATGAGTGTGGGTATGGGTTCAGAAGTTCAGAAGGGTAAAGAGGAGGAATTAGTGATCCACTAAAATGTTGATGGTAATTAAAAAAACAAACATTTTATATGCCCACACACTACAAAAAGCACATCAATGAAAAGCAAGAAAAAAATCAAGCAAGTTATAGATTAGATATCTAGCTTTGTACAATGCTAAGAGTGATGACAATGGTAACACGCTCATAATGACACAGTGTTTACATGCACTTAAATAAGTAACCTGGTCACAGTCGGCTTTACCCAGGAAGCTGATTTCTTAACTGTCATGTAAAAAAGAAACCTGGTTTCTGTAATCAGGGAGACCTGGAGGTAGATTTCTCCAGGAGTCACTTTTCTCTGCCATGTATACCCAAGGAAGGCTTTATGGGGTAACAGCTGTACCATGAGAGCTGGGTACAGCGCCACCACTTGGCCATTCAGAGGCCATTCAGTTAACTGCAACAGAAACTCCACCAAAAAAAAACCCAAACCACATTTTCTTCACACACCTCAATTATAAAATAGACACTTTAGAAATGTCTGTTGAAAGACACATCAAACTACAATCAAAATCAATACTTTTTGCTTACATGGAGGCGTATATTTGTACCTTCTCAGACTTTTTTTATTCATATGATCACAAAGGGGGCAGCACTGTTGCCTCACAGCAAGAAGGTTCCTGGTTTGAAACCCATCAGAGGCCTTTCTGTGTGGAGTTTGCATGTTCTCCCTGTGCTTGTGTGGGTTTTCTCCAGGTACTCTGGTTTCCTCCCACAGTCCAAAAACATGTATGTCAGGTTGATTGGTGACTCTAAATTGCCCATAGGAGTGAGTGTGAGTGTGTGAGGTTGTTTGTCTCTATGTGGCCCTGTGATGGACTGGTGACCTGTCCAGGGTGGACCCCTGCCTTTCACCCAAAGAGAGCTGGGATAGGCTCCAGCAGATCCCTGTGACCCTTGTTAAGGAACAAGCGGGTATAGAAAATGGATGGATGATCACAAAGTTGGTCACTTCTGGGAGCATGATGGTGGGGACAGCAGGGGCCACTCTAATAGGCATGTGACATGTGCTGCACAGTGTTGAAGCTAAAACACTTCATTGGCTCATGTAAGGAAACTAACACAGTTGCTTGTAGAAGTCCAAACACATCAGTTCCCATAGCTGAACACTTGTCGGCCTGCCTCTCTCTGACACAGACCCACAACACAACAATAATTCAGGAAGCAGTGTCCTCTATCACTGTATAGCTAAAATCTATCAGACATGTTTCTAGAAGAAGCCCAGGGTAGAGAAGAAATCTGATTGCTAATCTGCAAAGTACTGGACAATTATGACCTGATGATGGCATGAGATGAAAACGCAGGTGGTCAACAAAGTTCATTTGTGATCCACTGGGGATCACAAATGTCTGAACAAACTTTAGGGCAATTTGAGCCATTTCACTCTGATCACAATTGTCAACCCCATGAAACAAGAAAAGAGAGTCAAATTCATCTGGGAACTTCTTATAGTGATGATTATAGTATACTGTAATAAACAATGCTAAATGAATGGTTATTATTAATGATTCATTTAAAGCTTTATGTTTAGTTTATGTGTTCTCTTGTTCTCAGAATGAAAACAGATTTTCACAAAGCGTTTTGTTAAAATGCTGCATAGTGATGCATTTGTCCTGTGCATTGCCAGTCAGATTCTTTGCCTTAACTTGTTTTCTCTTCTTGTAATTTTTGCATTTAATGCGTTGTGTTTTACTCACCCGGACAGAGCTGGCATTGTTATTTGTTTAAATATAGAGAAATGCTGCTCAATATGCATGTGCATATGTGTGTACGCAGCAGTAATAGTTTTGAATGTCACTGAAATATGAATTACGTTTCAGTGCAGGGTATTGGAAATGTCCCCTACATTGGCTTTTTTTCTAATAAGACAATTATTTTTATTCATGCCACTGACTCTGCCCTATTCAGAGTGTTCCTCATCACTACGTACACACCGACTAAATTAAAAAGATTACTCACTTCTGACAATTCCAGTGTTCCTTTTCATGGCTGCCCCATCACAGTCCCACAACATGTAAATAATAGTGTCTGCCATCAACAGAAAACTTATGTTGCCATTTTTGTCCATTTGCTCATCTTTCTTTCACTGTGGCTGATAACTGACTTGGGCTAACGATAAAAGAAACTTCCTAGCACATTAGACAGAAATGAGTGGCCAGTGCAAATCGAAGGTCAAAGTGCCCTGTAACACATATTGTAACATTATGTTTTACTTTAGGCTTCCTTTGTACATTGCTGCAATTATATTAATGTAATTACATTATTTTCCTCCAGTAGCCAAACAGTCTAAATTGCTGCAATTTCTGTTATACTATGATTACTGAGTAGGAGAATTTGTGATTTTTCAATTTATTCCACATTTGTCTAATTTGCTCCTTCATTTCTTATGGAGCTTACAGCCAAGATGACAGGAAACTAAAAATGTCAGTAGAATTATGATTTGATGGATTGAATAAATAAAATATTCTGTTTTTCATCTCAGAAAAAAAAAACTGTGGCTGGGGCTGTGGTTTTGAGACTTGCTCAGGCTCATATTAGCTTGTGGAACAAAGTGCTGAGTTTTAACTGGGGCATCTGAAAGCAAAAAATGAACACAAGGACAACAACACAACACAACCCTTGAAAAACAAGCAAACTCCACAAATCTACTTCCTCTTTCATGCTGAAACATCAAAGCACAATGCTTCTATTTCCTGTGAGTACAGAGTGTACACACACACACACACACACGCATACACAGACACACACACGCACACACACAGAAATGATAATAAATGAACTCATCCCCCATCAGTGTGTTCTCTTTATGGATCTAATGATTAGAACTCTCTGTTCCTCGTCCTTGTTCAATGAAAGCCTCTTTTCAGACTTTTTATTGAAAAACAACAAAATCACTGTGTGTTGATATGAGATATATGTGTGCGGAAAGATCATTGCCCTTTTGATGATCCTCCACTTCCTGCTCTGACTATACATTTTTCTGTCTCTCTCAAAGCTGGTGTGTTATAAAAATGCATGCAGGGGCTTTAATTTGCTTTGCTTTTCCACTAAATACTGCATTTGGTTGTTATTTTCAAGTACCGTCTGTGCACAGCCAGACCACACTTTGAAAACAGTCATAAACCTAGGTGACTAAGAGTCACAGTCTTTTTCTTTTTCTCATGTTCATTCACTTTCACACTTTAGAAAGACACTTTAAATAAATGAATAAATGCTTGAATTTGAATTTTTAATAAGCTGTTGCTGGAGGCTGAACCTGTAAGCCCTGTTTCCATATCACTGTTATTTTCTTGAGAAAAAACTGATCCCAAAATATAAAAAATATATTCTGCTGTTATCTTAGCAGATGGTGCCTCTATGACACATCCACAGAGAGAGACCCTTCTGTATTTAGGTCTGACAGAATTACACTTGTCTAATTAACTTGAGTCAGGCTGCTTGACACACAGTTCAGAAAGTGATGTACTGCTGTCAATGTGTGTGTGTGTGTGTGTGTGTGTGTGTGTGTGTGTGTGTGTGTGTGGGTGTGAGAGAGAGAAAGAGATGATGGAGAGAGTGACAGAAGAGACACACTAATGAGTAACTCAGCATTGTGTTATGAATTTGTGGAATAATAGCATCTTCTGTTAGGTAAATGTGACCCATGCTGTCATACTGAGATGTTTATGTGTGTGTTTGCAGTATCTGCATGGATGGTATGTGTGTCCATAGGCTTGTGCGTCTTTCCCCTTTGATTTAATTGACATTCGGCACAGACCGTAGTTCCGTCCTCAATAATGGTTGTTATGGAAACGATGCTTTGTGTGACAGATGTGTTTGTGGCAATCAGGATACAGCAAACCGCAAGGGACACACATAGATTTGGAGAAAGAGCTGGCAAATAGATAAGTGAGTAACACAAAAGAATAAAAACACAATACAAAACCACCACAGTGGATAAACACATTCACATAATAAAAAGAGATTCATTACTAAATGCCATGAAACCGAATAAATGTTTCAATCCACACTATTATTCCACCTGATTAAAGACTTAATTAAAGGTAAATATTTTTGAAACATCAACTGCAACAAATTCAAAACCCAACTAGTGACTAAGAAAGATTTCTCCTGAGCTATTGTCAGTATTATGGGACATTTAGCTGACATGTAAATATAAACACTATTTTAGCTTAGTTCCACTGCTCTACACTATGCCTCTGTGGGTTAATGCAGAAGATTAATGTGGTTTTACTGTTGAATTGACAAAAAACGATGCTAGGTATAACCGGCAGCTTCAGTTATAGCAGGGGTGGGGGGGTGAATACTTGTTATTCTTTGCAAACCACAACAGTGCAATACTCTTCATCGTCCTCCTAAAATATTATGCGACAGGCTACATAAATGCATGTTGTATCCTGACAGTAGCAGAACAAAACGGCCTGTAGACATTATCATGCATTTAAAATGCAAAACAGTTATTAACACTAAGAGGCACTATAAGCTGAGCAACTGACTCTGAGCTAACAGGCTAAAAGGTAGGCAAGCACTGGGTCTACTGTATGACTGATACATGAACAAGAGGAAAGTGCCAAAGGTCAGTGTCTGCATACTGACGTCAGTATGGACCAGAGCTGGTATTAGCTGAGTCAAGTCAAGTATATCAGTAAAAAGTAAGGTGTGAGTGGGAAAACGTCTTTAAGTACCAAGCCACAGCATTTAAAACAAGCTAAACTTCATCACACTTTGTTTAAGGTAGGCAGTTAGTTTGGTAACACGTGAAGTGCAGGCTGCATTGGAGTCAGTATGTGCCACTGTACTCTCCATTAGTATTAAACGTCCAGAAATAGCAGTAGAAAGTATTATTGTTCACAAACACTAGTGTGAAACCAGTGGCCCAAGCACAAATAAAGATGGACAATATGAACAGCATAGTGCTGAACAATGAAAGTCAGCTTTGTATTAAATCAATTAGACAATTAACAAAGACATGAGCATTTTTTAAAAAAATCAATCACACCTTGAATGATTGTTGAGTAAAAGTGTCAAAGTTGTGTTGGTTTCAGGTTCTCACATAATTATCTGTGGGGCATGCTGGCCTGCCGCAGAGTTCCCTACAAAACTATACACATTTATGCCTCATGAATTTCAAATATTGTGTTATTACTGCCACTGCCACAGTTATGACTTGAAGGTATCATTGTGGGTTTGAAATTATTCGACTTCTGTACACAACTTCAAGAAAACAGCCTAACAAGGGGAAAACAGGGAAATCTGGCCCTTATAATTTGATGGAGTGTGACATCAGTTTCCCCAGGGGCACCACGTCTAATGATTAGAGCTGAGAGGGCAGCACACAAAGTTTATTGGTTGGTGCCTGAGGTAGACGTAGTGATTATTATACAGGGGGAGAGACAGTTACTCTGCTGTGTTTGTGTGTGTGAATGCAGGGGATCCCCCAGCTCTATCTTTCACTGTGAGTCACACCTGCTCCCAGTTTTTGTGTGAAAAACGACAGCAGCAGACACCGACGGGAACAAGCATTCAACATCACCCACTCTGTGTGTGCATATTCCTAGCGTGTGCATGTAGACCCTCCTGCAGAAGTGTTTGTGAGTGTGTTTCTGCTCTGGTTTGGTGGGTAGATGTGGGGCCACGTCAGTGTGGGTGATGATTGGCAGCACCAGTTTTGGGTGTCGTTGATAACACACAGGAGGGTGACTGCCACAGATGAGCTCTGTCAAGCTGTCTGCAGGTCAGACACAGATACTGCTTTTCTCTTGTGTTTTCACGCACACATATACAAACAAACACACACACACACACCAACCTCTCACTCAATTTCTTTGCCAGTGACTCTTGCTCTAACCCTTGTTTGTGTTTAACATACACACAGTCACTCTGTCTGATCTCAAACACACAGTTCTCACAGGTCTAGAATCCACTCTGTATTCTGTCTACACACGGACACACAACCTGCCAGCAGTGCCTGTGGCCAGCCGTTGAACCTGGTATACTGATAACAGCAACAACAGCCCTATCCTCTGCAGAGAGAGACTCATTCATATGTATCTTTAATGTGTTGGGGAATCTGTCACTTGTTTGTCACTGTGACTTGAAAAGACCAGGCTGACATTTGGAGGGGTATATTTCAATACAGCAAATGGAAAAAAAAGAGAGTTGTTCCAATGGCCGTGTCTGGATTGTGTGTGGTATGAGGCTGCGTATTAGTTTAAAATCAGTGATGTTCTCAAGTCATGCTGCTGACATGTTTTGCCATCAGCTTTTATGATTCAGAGTTTTCTGAAGCACTGAACATGAGACAGTCCTGACCAGAAACTTAAAATCAGAGTCTTTGTATGGGACACCACCCTCCTTCCTAACAGTGCTACAACAAAGGCAGTACTACTTCCCCTTTTGCATCTCACAAACAGTGGTCACTATTCAGGTCAGGAAAGGAAAGGTTAACTGCTCTGTACATTCCCAGCCCTGTTTCTTTTAACCATCACCACAGTCTTAAGTTGGTAGTTTAGGTTTCTGCAACAAACACACATTAAGTGGCATTAAAGGTTCATTGTGCAAAATGTCAAAGATTTAGCAACATCTAGTGGTGAGATCGCAGAACACAGCTTTCTGAGAATCTCTCACACCCCACTCCATTGTGGCATATTAAGCAGTTACAGAGCAGGACATTTCCCTTGGGAGTTTCGAAAACCAAAAACAGACCAAAAAGGGGCTAAACTATGGACTTTCATTTATCAGTGGCCATCAAAACTAGTCTCAATGAAGGACAATGTTGCTTTGTAATTGCTGGATGTGTTATGAATTTAGAGCCACCTGTGTTGACAAAACAGTGGAAATGGAAAAACAGTGCAAATCAAAAAATTAAGTCTGTGCTTACTTTAAATTTCTGAATGACACAAAATACAGTAGAAGATCTAACCCAGTTTTATTCAGATGAGGGAACAAAAATACAGGTAGCAAATGTGTGTGTTTGTGTGTGTACAACAACACTTGTGTGGTTGCTTCAGTACTTCAATACACAGTACAAGACCCTATACTTACTATATGACAGACAATTAATAAGCTGTTCTTAAGGAGACACATGCTGACATGAAAATAGCTAATTAAGGACTGAGGTCTGGTGTGTGTGTGTGTGTGTGTATGTGGTGAGAGACAGAAAGAGCATTGTGTGTGTGTGTGTGTGTGTGTGTGAGAGAGAGAGAGAGAGCTGGTATTATTCAGGGACAAAAATCTGTGTACATTGTGGGAGCTCAATGTCCTCAGAGGGGGACAAAAAGCAGGTCTCCAAAATGACAAGTGGTTGGGGTCGTGTCCAAGGAACTAATGTAAGTCAGTGCAGTGTCCCCGCAAGTGATAGAAACACATTTCTGTGTGAATGAGAGAGAGCATTGTGTTTATGTGTGTGTCAATTCTTGTATAATGAGGCTTTTTAGTGAATTTGGCACTTCATCATCTCACCTGGCACACACACACTCACACAATGCAGCCCTTTAGGGATCAATTACCTCTCAATCACATCTTTATCATCTCAAAGCTTTGAGTTTGAATACACACATACACACACCAAGGCTATAAACCCAGTTTGATAATTGAGATGTATAAGCTCCTTTTCAAAATGATCTGTCAGAGAATGTTATCTCCTGCAGCAGCTAGCCAAACAACACAATAGCCTTTATTGTAGTGACGGAGAGAGGATCCCATATGTGTGTTTTGTGTGTGTGTGTGACAGAGAGAGAGAGAGAGAGAGACAGAGAGATTTACCTGTTGAATGTTCAGAACCTGTGGATACACCTGAGACCAGGAATAATCAACACATGCACACAGACCTTTCTCTTCCTGTCCAGATGCTCCACTGTCATCTTTTGCAGTATGAAACTTTTCATCAAGGTCACTTTATTCTGTGGAAAAATGAAACTTCATCAAGATCTGGCTGTCAGAGAAAGTGGTGGAGACGGATGCAATGGCAACATTTCATCATCTGGATTTCACCCAGAAAATTAAAGCCTATCCTAACTGGGAATACAAAAAAAAAAAAAAAAAAAAGATGAACTTTTGTCTCACATGGACACAGCAGATGTAAAAGCATTTGCTTTACATGTATTTCTATTTGTTTTCTGCTGAGATTTACACCCACAGTTCTAGCATGCAGTATGAGATTTAATGGGAGATCTGCTCATGGATTGCATTTTTCTTTAAGCAAAGCAAATTTTCTATGCCGCAAATGTGACCTCTTGCCTTTTTCTTGTTGTTTTTGTATATCTTTGAAGCAGATTCAGAAAGCTCTAAAAAAAAAAGCAAACAATTTTCACTTTCACTTGTGCAGATGTGTTTGCATCAGTAGTTGGGAAGGCTCTGGTTAAACAATGAACTCACTGTTAGCAGCTAATTTATGCTGGCAAAATTAACCATTCAGCATAGAAAATAATGTTTGCATACATAACTAGTGATTATCACCAGTCCATAGTTTTTGTTGGAACTGTTCTTTTCTGTCAGTTGCTGACTGGGCTAAACTGGTTAGCGTGGTACTGACATTTAAAAAAATATCAAAAGTCACTTTAAGAACTTTCATGGAGACCACTGTGTAAAGCCTTGACACCCCTTTCTGTTGTTGCTGTTTCATATCTTCTAGGGCTGGGCAATATGCCCTAAAAAACAAACAGATTTTTCACAAAAAAAAATCTGATTTATGATTTAAATCAATTTTAGAGAGGACATGGTATTTTTGCTGTTAGGTAGTTCTGAGCTAGTGACATCAGGGCATCGGCCCAGCGCCAAATCTCCACGAATCCACCCAGAGCTTTGAGCATGCTTAAGCAATCATGACCTGGCATAAGGTCCATGTACGTAATCAATTATTCATTTGGAAGGTGGAGGAAAGTCAGCCCATCTGCTGAGGGGAGCAGTCCTGGCTGAGTTATTGAGCTGTAGGCAGTTCTGCTGTTTAATGACGGTCAACTATGGATTGAACAGTTGCAGTCAATCAATTTCGAGTCACTGCATTCAAATATAAAGCAATATGACAATTCACAAATACCAGCAGAGTGCTTTCAGTTCAGTACAGATTGTATATTTTGTTTAGTTTTTGGTTAATGAAGAAACTGAAGAGTTAATTTGTCAATATGAAAAAAGTGGCTTAAGTAACTTGAAAGAACAGAACTGGGAGATAAGCATTATTTCTGCACACTCCTCTAAGACCATTCTTCTCTCACTAAAAACCCATGTCCGATATAAACATTGTTCACAATAAATCTGATTAATGGACTTTTCTCAACAAACAAGACACTAATCTGCAGCCCACAAGTATCAGACTGATTTATAAAAATGGCAAAGTATAGTCAAAAAACAATATACATTGGAATCTTAGGTTTAAATCTATGATGGGTCTGTTTTGAAGGCTTTAATTATATATCAGATTAAAAAAAATTATTCTATATTAAACAATGTTACAACTAAAGAAACCTCTACTCAGGTTAGGACCAATATAATGCAGTCAGCAGGATGTCATCTCAACCCCAAGGAGGAAAATGGTGCTGTACTGCCATCCAGTGGTAAACTGAGTCACACACAGGAACAACGGTATCTGCTTGGTGGAACTTGAACTAAACTAAATCTTTACAGCAGTGAGCAACATGGAGCCTTGTGCCATCTTGAAAGGGTTTTCCCACCTCTTCATATTTTAGTATAGTACCTTTCACAATCGAGGATTAAATTAAAACCTTCTGAGGGTTGTAGTGGCATGAAATGGCAGTTATGCTCTTCATTAGACAACAAATGTCAACACTAATAAGTAAACTCATTTACATTATTGCTTTTAAAACTTATTGTGACAGTACAGTGATACAGGAGAGGTTTTAAATAGCAATGCAAAAAGAGATGATTTTACCTTTGAGTGGTCCATCTTTTCAAAGCTGCTTTAACAAGGCCACATCATATCTGGTGCACAGTAAAATAGCAAGACAATATTTGGTCGTACCTAAATTCAGTAAGTCACTGAGGGGTAAATCATTTTAGAATAAATGGATCAAAAAAAAAAAACAAAAAAAAAAAAGAACAAAAAAACAACTAACTCCAACTGCAGCAAAGCTTTACTAGTATCAGGTACTCAAGGAAGAAAAATAAAAGTTTATATAAAATTGGAGACTCAGTATGTAGTAACAATACTGCAAACATACTTCTCAAAAACATATATAAATCTACTTCTAATCTGCAGCCGGATGATGCCGTTGTAGTGTGAACACATTATTGCTGTATGCTCCAATACTTTTTGACAACATGACATTTGTGAACAGTTACACTGAGTAGGAGCAGAAATAACTCACTGCTAAGACTTTGTAAAACAGTCAGCGTTCCTTGTTTAAGACAATAAGGAAATCAACATCACACTGAAAAATACTACAGACATAAATTGACTGACACTCCAGACTTACGATGTTTCAGGGAATAGGATAAAAAAGTCTAAAAGCGTGACATCTACAATGCTACCATTTTAAAGTCAATGTGATATTTTTGATTAATAATTCAGAAAATTAAGAATGTACAAATTCCACTTAAAATATTTCACAAGTTTTCCTCCAGTTAAAAACTAGCTCAGCAACTGTCTAACAAGTTGTACTGTGGCTTCTCCAGCATTCTTGGATGAGAAACTTTGAATACATTCATTTTTACATAAGGCAGGGTAGTAGCTACCACATGCTAATACGTGGAGGGTCAGGTACTTTCTAAAATAAATTCAGATACCTGTTAGATAAGAAAGACTGGACACAGATTTTGTCAACAGCAACTAGCCAGTCAATTGACAGTTGTGGCATTTAAGTTGTTAAAAAAAAAAAGAAAAAGAAGTTAAAATTCATGTGGATACACAAGGTGCCACTTCTTTCACAGCAAGTGAAAGCAAAATATAACTTCATATTCTGACCTATGATTCTGCAAGGGCACAGTGTTTGAACAGAGACACAGAACTACTTTTCATCAGTGATGTTTAGTCTGTCGTGATAATGGTGCCATGTGCACATGTAAAAATTACTGCCAAGGACAAAAAAAAAAACAAACATTAAAAACAGACCAATAAGTAAGACTGGGACAATAAAAACATCTGTTGAAAAATTAGAGCTGTAATCTTTGTCATCATCCTTCATAAAGATATTTTTACAAGGTCCAGTGTTGCAAAAATAATCCAGTGCAGTTTTAATAACCTGGCTACAAAAAACAAGTTTCACATGTAGATCTGACCAGATTTATAAAGGTTTGTAGTGTGCTACCAGGACAGTACAGTATCATTTCCACAATAAATCATGCACAGTCCAGGTGTTGTTTATCTCTTAGAATCAACATTTTAAGTCAAGGCCTTTCTTTAACTGTCTCTCTTTATCAACTTGTCTTTACAGTCCTTTCCATTGTACTCCAGAAGCTTCACACGTGAGTGTACAGAAAAGCTCAGAGTAGCAGGAATCCAGTGATATGCATTGCCAGTGATAAAACATCATGACCAAAACAGGTGGGGCAGCAACACTGCTTGTTAAGTAATACAGCAATGGTGGATGCTTTCATGAAACGCACCGCACATACTTCATGAGACGTTGGATTTTTATGCATGAGCCACAAATTGACCTGTAGCAAACAAACACTTTCATTACTTGTCATCTACAAGACGATGGTGTTGGCTGCTACACTGAGGTTTGGTTGACTGGATGGATTAAATAAATGACAGGTTACTAACACTGACACTCAAACAGGAAGGTTTGTAAGAGTACTGAAGATGTCACTACTGGAACTAAATGTTTAACAGTTTTACAAAAAATAATCTTCATGTCATATCGTGGCTCAGCATGGTTGATTAATTTTGTTCAATCTGCTTGAACATGGATGCACTTAGAATTGTGGTACTTGTCAGCTGCCTTTTCCTTTCTGCTTTCCACATTGTTAGGCTTACAGGGCCCAGCTTGCTTGTGTGTGGATGACTGAGAGTGTAATGGGCTGAGGTGGGAGAGCAGTGAGTGAAATGAATGGTGTGGTGGTGGCTGCTCATTTCGTCATCAGAGCTCAGTGGTCAGGAGACCTCTGGGTTTGGCTCCATTCTCCAAGGCTGGTGGCTGACCCACAGCGCTGTGGGACAAAAGGAGTGTAAGGATGGTAAAATTACTGCATCAAAGATAAGGCTTACTTCGCTGATAAAAACACTCAAACACATAGTGTACTGTCACGATGGATGGTGATGAAAGAGTCAAAGTGTAAGCTCTGTCCTTGAGAAATGACATAAAAACTTGGCTTATTTGTCTATCAGTTCTCACCAAGGCAAACTTGCTACTACTGTCGTGTGACGTCTGCTGAACCTAGCAAGGATTTCTCCAACATGAGAAGCATTTCAGAAAACGTTGACGCCTCAAAACAAACTCATGATTTCTCAGTGTACCAAGGTCAAGCAAGAATTACAAGTAATTTCAGCCAAGTGCAAAGACAGCTGAACAGCCTGTTTATATTTCATCTGGTGCCCATCTGAAGTGCTTTTGCATTGGAAGTAACAGCAGAAGGACATATTTTATTGTTCTACCAGCAGGGGTCAGCATACTACAAAGCTTCCTTTAACATCAACTGTTGCTTTGGTTTGAATCTCAAGACTTTTTACCTGGTGGAGATGGTGCTATGTGTGTGAGCAAGGTGGGGGAGGGCTGGGATGAGAGCAGCTCCCCCATCTGCATTGAGTAGAGGGGTGACCTTAGCAGGGGGGTCAAAGTCGAGCAGTCCATTAGTAAAGTTGCCAGGAGGCTGCATTAGAAGGGGATGAGGGAAAGAGAAAGAGATCACTGCCAGAGTGCATAGCAACTATGCAAGTGGATATGGGAATACAAATAATATCATAAAAGGCACATCACCACTGTCTAAAATATTTGAAGAAGAACCTGTGATACAAACTAGACAGCCAGACAGGTAGAGAAAAGTTAGAAAACAAAGGCCAATCACTCACAGCAGCTGTAGGAATGATCCAGCGAGGCGTGATGACAGGTTTCATCTGTTGAACTGTTGGTAGCTGGAAGGCAAGAAGAAAAAACACTGTCACACTCCATAACCATACAAATCACACACATTTATAAGAAATTCAAACCATGTTCCACCCCAGACCCACTGTTACATGAGTTTAAAAATGGCACTGAGTACTGAGTTGCACATAGAGTATGTTTAAACTTACGGCAGGTGTTGGATCAGAGAAGTCGATCAGGTTGTCAGACAGTGAGCTGGTGTTTTGCAGATCAACTTCTTCTTCTTTAGCCTGCAGCATGACACAAACAGTCATAACCGCAATATGAAAATTACATACACTCTCTGTATTAGATCATACACTCACACTGGGTTCAACATTACAAACACACATCAGACAAATAAACCTGTATATAGTACAACGTGTTTATTAGACAGATATACTGGCAGGTTTAGGAACAGTCACAGTAACACAAGGGCTCATGCACATTGTGCAGGTTTCAGCACAGTCAGTACTGGAGATCATTTGATGTACCGTATTTTCTGGACCATAAGTATCACTTTTTTTTACTCCTGTGGCTTGTCCTGTGACTTATACAGCAAAGCAACTTATATGTGTATATTTACAGTAATTTTGTTGAGTAGTCACTAGCGTTAGATGGCACTGTTGACTCAAACGAAGATAATATTGTACTGCTGAAGAAGTAAAAATGTTTATGTTCTTGCTAAACTAACTTCTAGTGTAACACAAATGAAAATGCTGTCCAAAAGAAAGAGCTATACTGCAGACTTCAAAGTGCAGGTAATAAAGTCTGCAGCTGAAACAAAGTTTGGAGTGAGCCTCGGGATTCAGACAACCTGAGAGAGGAGGAAGAGACACTGTTTCATCTCGCCCCACCACCTCGTTGGCACAGTTATCTATCGTTAGTTGACACGGATGAATGAATTTCATAATGTACTTCTACTTGTTGTTATGCCTAGCCTATGTTCTTCACAGGCTAGACCATCATTAGTGTAATTAGAAATGCAACTTACACGAAAGTGACTTGTAAATGTTTTTTTCTCTTTAACAAGGCTGTTTTTGCTAAAAGCAACTTATACTCCGGTGCAATTTATAGTCCGGAAAATATGGAAGTCACCTTTCAGTCCATCAATAATAATAAATAAGTCATACCTTTTACAGTATGTGGTAAAATAGGATTATCATGTAAAATATTTGTACCATTATAATTAGTTGCTGTAGATGATATTCACAACACAGAAAAAATATACTTAAGCCTTCAATTAATAGTATGTCTTTAACAAACTGAACTACTATATAAATAATCATGTTACCTTTGGTACTATGCCTTCACTAGAAGACTCAGAGGGCATCTTAGGATCACAGGGGGTTAAATCTTCAGGTAGCCTCTCAGCACTGATGAAAAATGAGCAGAGAGAAGAGAATGTCAGATTTCTATTGAACTTGAAAATTTTCTCACAGAAGAACTGAGAGGAATGTCTTTCAAGATCCTCATCCCTGAGATACAGTGGAAACCATTTTCTTTGTGCATTTTTCAACTTTGCGTGATTGAAGAAGTCAGTTAAACATAGGAAGGCAAAACATCTTCCTATTTAAAGATGTTGAACCAGAAATGCTTTAACATTTTTTCTTTCTAAAGATTAACTGCCAATCAAAATGAATGGTCTGACTAACGGATGAATTCATTTTATTTCAGTAAAACATGAGTTTATATTCTCCAGACTGTGGCAGAAAAACATCCTCAACAGAAGCATTTACTGCGCCAACGAGTCTGGAGCTGCACAGCTTTGTGAACTGTCTGGTCAAGCGTATGAGAGTGTGTGTTTTTATGTTCATCCTCCTGTAAACACTTATTGTGGACACACACCAGCAGTATCCAGGCAGAACTCAAGTCATGTGACGCAACACACACATATATTACTCAAACATGCCAACAGATGTCAGCACAGACTACAAAGAACCAACAACATTACCTCCGATAGATCAGTGTGAAATCTGTGTTGCTGACATTTTATTTTCTGTTTGGCTGAACACAGGCATACATAAGTTGTCAGAGATAGACTATATAGTGAGTTGCACCTTGGTTTTTATTTCTCTCTTTCTACTATCTCAATGCTGATGTAAGTGGATAGTGAAATCAATGTGATCACTAGACAAACGTGAATGTAAAAAGTGAAGGACTTGATGATCCATTACAATAAAAAGTGATCAAGAAAAGGTGAAATTTCACTAAATTATTTGACTTAAAAGATAAAAGAGGAGAACATAATATATAATGTGTCTGAGTCCTTTCAGAAGGTTTAAGAATCAGCAGATACTCTTCCCTCTGCTCTCCCTGGTTTCATCTTCTCTATAATCACATGCATACAGTGGGAATAACATGTATACATGTGTCTATGCAGGTGAACACAGAGTCAAAATTGCACACAAAAGCATTCAGTACATCCAAACACACACTGACCTGGCCCCTGCTGATGACACCAGTGAAGCTGGCTTTAGCAGCTCCCAGGAGTCCTGGATGTCAGGGCGACTGCTAATGGAAAGAGAGGAGTTACTGCCCATTCGCCCGGTATGCACCTTCAACCTGGCAAAACATGGCACATATTTTTGTTTGCGCTTGCAATGTGTGTACATAATGCACATTGCTGCTGAAAATATTCAGTTTGATTTTACATAGAAAAAAACATGACTGCCAGGATGGGATCAAACCTATCCTATTACACAGAAAGGTAACTGCACAATATAGTATATCTGAACATTTGTTATGTTTATGCTGGTTTCATATCAGTTTTTAATATCTAAATGTAATATATTCTTTAGAGATGTTTGTCTTTTACAAGTGGCTTTTTCTCCAGTCTGAACCATTTACTGCCTCTGACACAAGACAGGGACTTGCTTGTCAATATGCAGAGCTGTGCTTGTAAGGATAAGCTACAGGTGATGTAATGTTGTGAACTATGCTGATAAGCTCCATGAATATTCAAGAAGTTAATCAGCTCAAGCAGCAGGGATTGTGATTGGCTTGCACTAACAGTTGGCATGACTCAGGAAGATGGAGGAGGGAAAAGGCCCAGTTTCAAGACAATGAAGCTTAAGTGACAAGTGCTTTTCTCCTGTGCATGCTTGCTCTATACTGGCTAACTGTATTGTCCTTAAATAATGCAGCATGATGCTGCAAGAACATGAATATTTCTGCATAGTTAAATAAAATTTGAGAACCTTAGCAGAAATGTTCCTATTTAATTTTAATTCTGAAATGGAGTTCAAGATAGAGCCTATTATTTTCCTTCTTTCTATTAATTCTGTAACTATAGATTACTGGACTTTAAGAAATGAGTAATAACAGTGTGTAATCATACCTGGCAGAAGCCTCCTGCAAGTTACAGTTTTTATCTCCAACCATTACAACATATTCCTCCAAAGTGCCCTACACAGAGGAAAACAGAGATAAATGGATAGTCAGAGACAGAGCCCTCTGTGGACCACACCTCCGTGGAGGTCATTTTAAAGGTGTGGTGGTTAAAAGTCCTGGTCAAACATTTAAGTTTCATTCTGTGTTTGCTCCTTTCTGGTGTAAAATAATGCATAATATTATGCTATATATAACAAAATGTCACTATCTTTTTCGAAACCATATAGACACCAAAGGATGGCCCAACCAAACGTGTATTTTTGGGTCAAGGAATAATATGCCCCTAAATCAACCTGATCAAAACCTATGGAGCAGACATGCCCAGAGCTCCATACGCCAATTTACTCAAATTAGTTTCAGGCAGGTTTCACTGTACATTCACAACCATCTGACTGGAACAAACAGCATAAGCACAAGGCTGCAGTCATTTCACAAAGTCTTCTGATATTCAGTTTGTTAATGCAGTCATTTAATTGAACATTAGAGAAAAACACACTGTTACCAATGATGTGTTAAAAAATAACCTTGATGTTGTTGCAGACATGTTGCTTAAATCCTTTCAAATTAGAATCACTAAAAAAACTCAATACACAATTTATATTGCTAAAGCACTACAAAGTAAAAATGCTTGGGATTATCATCATTAAAGGCTATAACTGTAACCTCTAAGGTGTCTTTCCTCTTCCTCTCTTTTTGTCCAGTTTAGCGGAGTCTGGTTCTCACCTTTAGGCCAGCAGCCTCAGCTTGTGCCTTTAGGATGTTACTCTTCAGATCCTCTGGGGTGCGCAGTGGAGTAACAACCGGACTACTGCCTGTACTACTTAAACCACACTTCTCTGTGAGCTTAACCACATCCTCCTGTTGGAGCAGGGTCAGCGGAGGTGAACACATAAACACATAAAAAAGGTACATTGTGAATCCATACAGTACATACAGCATACATATAGTAAAAACCTAAAGACAAATGCTTCTGAACCAGCCTGGTTTGTCAGACTTGCTTTAATTCTCCCTAGTTTGTCTTGCTCAGAGCCACACATAGTTCTTCACTACTCTATATCTAGAAGACAAAAGGTTTTCATTAGTGTAGAAATACTGCAAAAAAAACACTCACCTGATTGTTCATGACCATATTGACATTGACGTTATTTCTTGGGGTAGCAAGAAGTGGACTGCTTTCCAACTCCAGTTGCTTCAGACGAGCGGCTGCTTCTGAAGAGAGAGCCAAAAAAATTTAGAAACAAACCAACACCAACTGCATTTTCACTTTTTTTCAGTGCATGTAACTAATCTGTAGAATTACACTTGTTAATTTTAAATCTACATTTAGTAGATTTAGTAGGCATTGCCTTACCAGTGAGGCTGAGAGGATCTTCTGCAGGGACAACAGCAGAAGCATAGGCATTGCTTGATCCGATATCCTCTGTAGCTGTCACCGTGGGGGCAACAGGGACCCTGAGGACATCATCAATGCACGTCTCCATCAGGTCAGCAACCATGGGCATACTAGAGGCAATGAAAAGGACAAGAGAAGGAACATTTAAAAAAAGTGAGAGGTGCAGATGGAGACATAACAATAACTACATTTACATATAAACACAAACAAATACAGTGGAGGCAATGCAGGTGTTTAACCAAAATTGGAACAAAGGGTTATACAGATGTACCACTTACCTGCTGCATCCATAAGATATGAATGGACTCTGCAAAGATGGCAAAGCTAGCCCATGATTTTATATCAGAAGACAATTTAAACTAATACAAGAGCCATATTTGTGGCATAAAAAATACAATAAAAATAAAGCAAACAATAAAAATTATTCCATTGCCATTGAGAGCACTTTAGGTACAATATATCTGAGAAAGAAGCCTGCGTTGTTGCTACATAGTCTATCTGAAATAACTCATGTCAGTTCAGTGGTGCTCTGGTTGGTTTGGAAAATAACATCTTGTACCCACTGTATAGGTAATCAACAAAAGGACAAATTTAGGAATAAGGGTTAAGTAGAACGTCAGGCCAGACTATAAATAATCATGCCCAAATGTCTTCTCAAGAATAAAGGAACAGTTTTAAGGAAGCATGATTCAGTTAAAGGTAATAAGGCTAAGTAGTAACTTTGAAGTGACCTTAAGTAAAACATCTTCCAGTACCCTGGTAATTGCCTCATATTTCTGTAGCCTGGAGATGTAGTGATGCATGAGTAATATATATCACTACATACTGCCTGAAGCTCCACACAAACAAATATGTGAAAATCAGTACAATGCTTTGCCAGGGGACTCACAAACTAAAACATATATAATAATAGGGTGATATGTCTAGCCTTCATGCTGGCAATAAAAACAAACAAAACCAGAAGGGGAAAAACACAGATAATAAGGATGCAGTGTCTTCTCCCAAGCAAATACTACATATCAATTAGTTTCTTTGGAGTCTTATTTAGTATTCATACCTGATGAGTACTAGTTACCACTTACATCTATCTGCCCTGCTCCTTCCAATAAGTCTTCATTTATATAGCAATGTAAAAAAGGAAAACCTCAAAAGATGCATGACAGTTTTCACTGAGAGATAATGCAATACAATTCAACGCCAATGTAAACATCTTTCTAAACTGACTACAGCTTAATTGACACATCTCTAAAACAGTTAAAAATGAATGTCACCCTCATGATGGCAGGATTTATTGCAGGGCTGCTGTAGTACAATGCATTAGTTTTAGCTGGGTATAGTGTCTAATAAACTGCTAAAGGTATTTTTTTATTCATACTGTGCTCTATAGTAGATATGAGCAATTTATGCCCAGTAACTCATGGTTAACATCATGTTGTGTGTATAATAGCTAAAGTAGATTTTGAATGGTACAAAATACAGTGTACAATATACACATTAAAAATGCTACATAAAGTTACATACTCCGCTAAGAGTAATCCCGTCTTTATTATATGATTGATTTAAAATGTACAGTTCAGAAAGTTATAAATCCGTTGGTCACAATTATGCTGCAAATATCTATGTAAAAATATTATAAAATCACCTCCACTGGCTAAAGCCTACATGCAGCAGTATAGTTCAGTGACTTCTACACACAGCTTTCATATATTTATGAGTCAAAGTCATTACTGTGATGCCTCGGCCATTTCACAACAATCCTCTGAACTGTGCTTAGCTGTGTTCACAAAATAGAGTGGAAGTGCCCAGATAAACAATTCTCATTCAACTCCGATTCAGTTTTCAACATTTTAATAGAATTATGCTTTTGATTGAAGTTGGATGAGAAAGTCTATATCAATTTCATTTCTGAGTACAGAGTCTAGGATATTTTTAGGAAAGTTTAGGACAGGAAACAGTGACATCCATCCTACATCAAAGCAGAGGGAAGAGTATCTGCTGTTCAGAACTTTTAAACTGTTTACTACATAAGAAACAGTGTCCAAATGTAATGGATCTGGAATTTTTGGACACAACTTTAATGCAGCAAAAGTAACACTTTCCCCCCCAACCTCTTTTTTTTTTTTTTTTAACTGAACTAGGCATCAGCCTCATGCATTAATCTCTAAAAGATGAAAGATATCAACCTTCTTATCGCAAAACCAAAGCCACACAAAATACAGCACAAAATTGAGAAAATCTGATTATTTGCTCATGTAATAATCATGTAGAGCAATTCAAACATAATACCATAAATGAAATGTTTTGGAAATAATATTAAAAAAAACATTGAATTACTTTTGAGCAGGAATAAGTAACAGAAGGTACCTTGTCTCAACCCTCTGGAAAACAATTTGATCCATTGTGTCCATGCAGAGTCGAGACTGAAACTGAACCCCTAAGATTCACATTGATATCACTTCACCCAACCACCCACCATGAGGTGACGGTTGATGATTGGAAGCAAAAGGGGGAGGAGAGAAAGGACAGGAGGGAGACAGAAATGATGAGGGTATTAAAGGAGGAAAACAGGAGAGAAAAGAAGTTGGAAGGGGCAAAAGGATGACGTTTCAGAACTGTCACTGGAACAAGGAACCAGGAAAAGTCAGAGGAGATGCAGAGATGGAATGAGGCACAGGGGGCAGCATCTTGTGTGAGTGGAAGTGTCAGTCTTTGAAGGGTGTTACTAGACTGAATAAGTGGCACTTTGGTTTCTGTTGAGGAACGTTTTAGCTAATAAGACACATGTGCCTTCACACCAAGTGTGTTCCTTCATGTGGTACAGACACTGCCACAGCTATCTTTTCATGGGTGAGTCATTGATGAGCCATTCCCATTTAATAGTGTGATGTCCAATTCATGTCAGTACGGGCGGTGAAACTTGTCAGCTCGTCGGATCTGTCCAACTCCATATGGGGAGCTTTGACGCAACATGAGCAGGGAGGATGAAGGGAAGAAGAGACCTGAAGAGAGCAGGATAGAGGGGGAAAAAAAAGGACCAGGGGCTGGGGATACACAAGAGAGGGATGTAATGAGTACTGAGTGAGGTAGAGTGGCAGTAAACTAAAAGTAAGACTGAAGGATGGGAGGAAGTGAAGGAACAGGAGACTGAATGCAAAATGACTGAAAACAGGAAAAACAGCTTTTTAACATGGGAATAAAGGAATAAAAGGCAGCAGAAAGCTTTCTTTGAAATGTAACTCACTGCATATAACGTGATAAAAAATTAGGCACAGTTATGACAAGCAGTGTCAATATATAGAATAAGCAATATTCCTCAGTCCTGTCATTACAACTGACCAGAAACTGACTTTATAGCAGAAAGAGGGTCAGGCTGACTAAATGCTGTAAATCTGTATAAACTGTTTTCCAAGTGACAGGAAGAAAAAAAGCTATGTTTTACTCTTTTGTGCCAGTTTTTCATGGCATCATTAAAACATTGACAAACTAATTGGCAAACAAATTTCAACTAATCTCAAATATTTTTTAGAATATTTTGTAAACCACTTTACAGTTCAGAAGTTAGAAGTTTCAGATGACAAAGCAGAGACATCTACACACTAGAATGCACCAAGGTCTTGAACAGAACATCCCAAAGCTGAAATCAAATCACATCACTGATTCATGATGGTAAACCCAAGATCCCTGCACAGCATCCCAAATCATCACATAATTTCCCACAATGATTAGAGGTTGACATCTCATGCTGATCAAAAGTGTGCAGACAGAGAAACACAGGAGACAATTCCATGGCAGGAGAGCCCTTTTCCAAAGCCAAAATCACAAAGCCTGCCACCACTCAGCAATTGATTGGTTTAAAGCCAGAGCAATGTCAAGGTTCAGTGCTCGATTGTACCTACCTGGACTACCTCCACACCCATTTGTCCTTAGTACATGCTAATACTGGAACACACAGGGAAACATTGCAGGTTTCTAACAGAGGTCTGCATACATATTTGTATGGACACACAAACACACAGATACACAGACACACACAGAAAATAATAAAAAGATAACAGCAAGTATGGTATCAAGCAGACACCATCCAAGTACTCATATATATATATATATATATATAAATAATATAGGGCTGTCAAAATTAACGTGTTAATTACGTGTTAACGTAAATTAATTTTAACGGCACTAACTTTATTAACGCAGCGCGCATTTCCTGTTTGACCCGTGGCCTAGCTTTCAGTAGGACAAATCGAAAATGCAGCCATAGACAGTAAAGAGTGCAGCAGCAAACAGAAACGGAGAAAGACAAAGGTCTTCTGAATAGTAAATTCATTTACTGTCTGATGGTTCTGTCGATAAGACAAAAGTCTGCGTTTATTGTCCATGTGAATTAAGTTGACTTGTCTGTATTAGCAACTGGCTCAGTGCAATGAAAGAGAAATAATGGGAACATGAACAAGTTCTTTGAAAAACATATCTACGGTCTTTGAAACATATCTGTTCTTTATGCTGTATGTTTAGGGTAGTTTCACTAATAATAAACACACATTTACATGAAGCATCCATGTATGTCCATGCCCATGTTGATTAGAGTATTAAAAACTTGAAAAGTATTAATTTAAGGTACATTTAGAACAGATAAAAATGTGCGATTAATCACAAGGTAACTCATAACAATTATGCGATTATTATTAAATATTTTAATCGATTGACAGCCCTAATATAATGTGTGTGTATATGTGAGTGGATATACATATTATATCCACTCACATAACAGACCAAGAAGTTAAAAGTTGGGTAAAACAATCAAGAACAGAAGGCACACACAAAAAAAATCATCATAAATACACTCTCTGCCTGATTCCCTCCTGAGTTCCCTGATCACAAGAGGACAGCAGATTACCCAAGTTAAGCTTCTCTCATGGCATTAGGCCACAAAAAGCACACCTAACTATCCACCCACTTTTCTCAGCACCCAAAATGGATCAGTTAGCTCTCCCCACCCTCCTGTAGCCTGGTTTTGTTTTCCCTCAACAACCAGATGAAAAAAGAGCTTTTCAAATAATTCACCAAATATTAATACAACAATTAAAATGAAACACATCTGGCAGACATTCAAAATAACCCAGAACCCATGAACCCAGCAAAAAGCTCTAATTATTCAGGCACCAACCTCCTTTTTTCTCCTCTAGGACTTCTGGGCAGAGCCTCGATTTCCAATGGTCCACAGGCAGAAGCAGTTACTGGGCTGACCACAGGCACACCTGACCATGGACCTGTACTGGAAGAAACCTGAGGAGGGAATAGATAAGAATTACATTAAAGAGGCTAAAACAAGCTAAGGTACAGAAAAAGGCTTAAAGAGAGATGAAGGTATTGAAAAGATTAAGGAAAGTAAAGCAAATAAATTACATCATGTATTAAATATCAAAATAAAATTTCAATTCAATTCAATTTGTATAGCGCCAAATCACAATACAATCATCTCAAGGCACTTTACAAAAAAAAAACAACAAAAAAAAAAAAACCCAACAACAAATCCCTTATGAGCAGCACTTGGTGACAGTGGAGAGGAAAAACTCCCTTTAATGGAAGAAAAAACCTCCAGCAGAACCAGGCTCAGTTTGGGCGGCCATCTGCCTCGACCGGTTGGGGTGAGTGGATAAAAGTTCACTTACACTGTAAGTTTTACTCATTGTAATTTTATCAGCAGTTTCATATTAGCTAATTGTATCCAGTCATACATTTGGTATCATGTCCAAGTTCAAAACCTGCACTACTCAGTTTTGTTCCCTTGTATGACTTGAGAAGTATTATAAACAGTTTTGCTCCTCACCCTGCTGTCTTTGCTGGAGGTAACTCCATTGCCCGATGAAAGAACTCTGAACAGAGAAGGAAATTATGGTCACACCTCTACAGAAATTTTTATATCATACACAGATCTGAATGGCAAATAACTGAACCAGTTTGGCTAAATTAAAAGGCAAATTTTGAGTTTTATTTCTCAAAGGTTTTAAAAGGTTCTCAATTCAATTCTCAAATCTCACAGCATAGGACTGCCAAATCAAGTGTGATGAAAAGTCACATGAACGTTGAGCATTTAGCTGAGTAAAGCTGGTCCCATGACAGCTCAAACTACCACTGACATCATGTCGTTAGCCCACACGCATATACTGTCAACAAAAGGCTACCAGTCTAACAAGATTATAACTGAGCCTTACGGTTACACTGGATGAATAAAGATTATGTGTGTGTGTTAGTCACAGCATTTTAAGGAACAGTAAATGCAGACAAACCTGTAGTATAACCAATGAATTTCCAGTACAAGCCTTCCCATTTTTGTTGTTTATCACAAGTTTAACAGTTGTGCTGCAACAGTTTGCAGTTTCTCCACAATTTAATGTGGATGTGGGCACCCTTAAATCTAAGTTGTATCACAATGACAGGGCAGATTAAGTGGCATTAAATGGCATAACTACATTGTGTTATCCTACATCAGTGTACTCACTGCTGGGGGTTCAGTGGCCCTGTAAAAACACAAAGAACAGCAAGTAAGATATATATATATATATATATATATATATATAAAAATATGTAGATTGTTTGAAAAAAATGTGTATTTTATATATATATATATTATATATATATATATATATATATATATATATATATATAAAATACACATTTTTTTCAAACAATCTACATATTTATATCACGCATCACATTTCTATTTTAGCTTGCAAGGTTAATATGCCATAGCATGTATAAATACAGCACATGTCCATGTGGTTGCATGTGTATACTGTACATATTTTCTGCTGTGTGATGATGTATTAGTGCCAGCAAAATATCACGTTGTCCGTACCTCGGTTTTGCATAGTTCTTCTTGAGTAACGTCGACTGGGCCTTCTCTCAAAAGAGGCTGACCGCCTGGCTTTACTGGCCTTGGTTGTCTGATACTCCGTCTTTCCACTGGTAACACATGCACAGAGAAAACCACAGACAAAACTGTAATGGTAAGTAAAGGTGACCCTGAACTTTTCTTAAATCTCTGTGAAAAAAAAATAAACAAACAAACAAACAAAAAAAGCAATGACCCCTGCTAAACTCTGGACCTACCGAGGCGATAACATTTTACTAACAACAAACCCTGGAACCTCTGTGTTAAACTAACATTACATGCTTATCCAAATGTGTAATGTTTAAACACACATTCAGGGAACTAGATGGCTACAGTGGCATGTTGACACAGTGATATTTCTTGTACAATTGCAAGTATCTGTGTGCACACATCTGGGTTTTTTTTGGTATGGACATTGGAATGATACAGTACATCACAATAGGATTATCTCAGTTGGTATGTTCAAACACATGGCACAGCAACAAAACATGGCCTGCAGCTTCCCAACAACTTGTCTTCTTTAAAAGAAACAACTTTGTAATCGTGGTTGGTGACACAGGTGATTATTTACGAATGCTTTACTTATGGGGCTCAATAGTTGTACAACCATACATGCCTGACATTTGCATGAATTTAGATAAAAATACATTTGTTTTTTTTATTAGATGTTTCCTGCAGACTGTTATAAAAAATTTGAATAGTTTAACAGTAAGACATAAAAGAGCTGGTTTGACAATGTTTTATAGCCACTGTAAACACTCTACTGTAAACTGCTGTGCAAGCAAGTTATTATGTAAACCACACTCCCAACAAAAACCTGTTTGCTACACTATCCATGGACTTTGTGACTCTGAAAAGAAAACTTTAACATCTGCGTATTTTATAAAAATTGACCAAACCATAGCGAGAAAAAAGCCATCATTCAAATGTTACCTGTATCTGAAACGTGATCCCATGCGTATGAATCCAGAATGCGCAGAGTTCTTTTGTACTGGCCCTCTCAGCCTAAAGAAAGCATGGTGTTCCACAGCACACTTCCAGAGGTGCTTACAGGCCTTGGGATGGTCCATCCTAAAGACAAAGGTATGTTCCTGCTCTTTACCCTGGGGAGGATTGGCATGTAGTTAATTTGGGTGACAGAGAACAGGGTAAGGTCATAGCACAGTAACATAAAAACATTTTGTGAGCATTGTTTAACTATGGCACAGTGTTTGTATCATCATTTACAGTTTGAGTTAGTACATGTTAAATTCCACACAAATTAGTTTTTCTTTCATATCTAGCTAACATATGTGTACTTTCAGTAAAACAAACAAAAACTTGAAATTGAAATTACCGTATTTATCAGACTATAAGTTGCGCTTTCTTAGTGCTCTGCCTTGTCATGCAACTTATTTAGTGAAGCAGCTTATATGTGTTACAGCCATTCTGTCAGGTAGTGATTAGCATTAGATGCCACTCTTGCCTCAATTAAAGATAATACTGTACCGCCGAAAAAGTAAAAACGTCTAATTTTCAGGCTAAACTATAACTGCTAGTGTGACACAAGCGAAAATGCCGCCCAAAAGAAAGAGCTATACTGCAGACTTCAAAGTGCAGGTAATAAAGTCTGCTAAACTACTAATATTGTGGTGCGACTTACAGTCTGGAAAATATGGTTACTTGATTTCTCATTGGCCTAAATAAAAATTTGCCTGGCACCACAGACAGTTACAAAACTGTACTGAAGCCTTTCCAGTGTGATATTTGTTACTTGTTTTGTTCTCATGATTTCATTGGCTTTCAGGCCAAAATTATGTTCAAGTAACACCCAATTGGACAGCTAACCCTGTATTGTTTATCATTTCTATTTGATTATGCTATCTACCTAATCCCATTGCCCTCACAGAGATATAAAACTGCACCCATAGCAATTTCTGTGTAGTAGGAAGTAGGATCAGATCACCACAATGATTTGAAAAACAAGAGTTGGTTCTAGTTAGGTTTTTATGGGATTGGATCTTCCCAATGAACTCTAACAATAAAGCCAGCAACCATTTAACAGCCAAAGAGAAACAAAAGCACAACCAAGCTCACAAACGTCTTCAAATCAACCAGCCAACTTGTTCTTACACATTTTGTTTGACTAAGAGCCATGACTGTTTCCCTTCTTCAGCTACCATTTAACTGCTGTTAACGGGAAAAAACACAATTTAATCTCAAAATATGTGCAATGCAGTGGCCCTGTGACAAAACTCTGTTAGATTCAGCTCTGATATCCTGGCTGTGTGTAACAAGCATCTTAAAAAATTTAGATTTGAAGAATGAGGAGTAAAATCCAGTGGTGAGAAGACATACAGACAGCATATGACTGCTTAGGACAGAGTTGGGAGATGAGAGCTCTGTTTGTGTAGGAGAAAGGTGCATACCAGAAATACCAGAGGGAGCAGGCTACTTTATTAAGTTCACTCACAAACCTCCAGGATGGACACAGACTCTCTCTCATATACACTGGCCTCTGGATACTGCAATACCAAGTCTTGCTCCATTTGTGTTTGGAAACCAGTCTCTCTGGGAGCTCAGGCACTACTACAAACAGCTAATATGTTTATATTCCCCATAAGCTTTTGAATATTATTTTATTTCTTTTATTACAGTAAGCTGGTTGTGCTGGTATTTTTCTGCATTTCCTTTCATGTGATTTAAAATGACTTGCATGATCTACCTCAGTTTGTAAATAACATTAGCATTATAGTCAGTCTATGATAGGCAGTAAAAATGTTGAGATTTATCGTGAAGAGCAATTTGTTCATTTGTTTCAGGTTTGTTTTTGTAAGAGAGCAGAAGAGGTGAGGTGAGTTCACTCTACAAACTGTAATTGTTTAAATGGACATGAGAGAAATTCACAATGCTATAGGAGTAATTTGTGAAGTTTCCAACACTTTTTCATATGAAATTGCATAACTAATGAAATACAATATTACCATCTTAAACCAAAAATGACTGCTTCAGCTTTTCTCTGTAGACATGCCCAAACTCTCATAAAATGAGAACGCTTATGGTAAACCATATTTAATTGCAACAAAGGTGTAATAAAGGTAATACACTTTTATGGCTATGGCTACAACAGTAAGTCGATTAATTCTAATGATTAGCTACAGTACATAGGGAGTGTTGTGTTTAATGTTTACCTGCTCATCATCCTCCACTACCACAAGGGTCAGTTTGCTTTTCTTGAAATCCAGACGAGTGATCTTGGGCCTAAAACGGAGTACATCCAACACAACGAAAACAGAAAAATTACAAAAATAATGGAATGATGAAAACTCAAAAGTATGTTTATAAAGTATTTAGGTAAATTAGGTCATATCAAACATACCAGAAGAAGAGCCCAATCTTAGTTTGTCCTTCAAACACCAGAACACCAGTGGGTGTCAAACCCAGACTGTACTCATTGCCATCTCTTGCCTGCAGGGCCAATACAATTGGAGAGGCAGTAAAAGAAAAATAAAATAAATAAGACACAAAGACAACATTATGAACCATATGTTATGCTCTAAAGCACATTCCCTCCACCTCCTCTATACCAAAATTGTATGCAATTCCATGTGTTTGTAAATGCAGTACAACTTCAGGCTATGCAGTGCATGCTAGTAAATGTGTGTCATTTACCTTGACCACATGCATGTCCACCCCATACATTTCTAGCCACTTGGCTTTATTCAGATAGTTAATCTCAGCTTGGGCTGGTGTCTGACCTCTGAATGAGAGGAGGGATAAAGGATGGTAGACACAAAACAGAAAGAAACACATTATTGAAAATATAACTGCCCATTTTCCAAAAGAATTCCTTCTCATTAATATCAAGTCTAACTTTCGCACATATAGTAGTTTATTAATGTTGAAATGTTTACCTGCACTCCTTCCATGTGTTGTAAATAGCCAGCTCCACATCCTCCGTCTGGTTGGGGATGAAGCGAAATTCTGATACCAGGTCCAGATTGTGTTCTAATGGGTCACAATCACCCAGTTCAGCTGAAAATAGACAGACACACATACCTGTCAATTCACACTCTGAGGAACATAGGTAAGATTAGCTGAGGGGCTGTAGCTGTGGGCTGCATGAGATTCTACAGATGTGTCTAATAACCTGGCATACAATTTATCTAACGGCTGACAACATTCTTCAAATAATATGTAAGTGTTCGCTAACACCCTGTCCTTAAACCCATGGAAGAGAAGTCCTCTGGGGAATCCTAATGAACAAAATAATAAACAAACCCTGTCTCCATGTCACAATACACAAAATACGGTGTGACATTAGGTCAGGGACTGATGGGAACCTGATCTTTCTCTGGACAAGAGGTAGCAGATTTTATCAGGTAAAAGAAGACAACCTGTTTTAAGGCACAACAATACATAAATCTTCACTAGACAAGAACAAGAACAATAGTGTGCTAAAAACAAAACAAGGTAAAAAAAAAAACTTATCTCTAGTAGTATGGTGTATATATAAATATATATATATATATAGGCCACACAGAAGCCGTGGTTAAGAAAGACAAGGACTTGTTGGAAGATCTTTACTGTTTAGCTTATCCAGCTGTGGGCTTAGAATGCTTAGGATCTAGAGTATGTACTATCTATATCAGTAACCAGTTGACGAACAGCATAATTCAGCAAAAGGAAAATGAAGAGAGAAAGCTCAAGTGAGAGAAGGAGAAGACAGAAATGGTGCAGATTAGGGGGCCTCTGAAAAGGATGGAGCACTAATGAGCTGGCATTTACCCCACACTGTGTGTGTGTGTCTCTCCAAGGGTTTGTGCGCACAATCCCATTCCATAAACATCTCTATTGACTGGATCTTTGTTCTTCTGAAGCAGCATCTTTATACTGCTCTTGCATGTAAATGCCACATTTAGCACATTCAAGAGTAAAATGTGTCTATTTTAAAAGATATGGGCTCTTTGTCATTCAACATTTCATTGTAGAGAAAGCCCCAAAAGCTTTTGGTCTAAATAGTGTATTTTAATATTGCAATAATATATTATAACCATATCAACAAACCTAGAATGGACATCAGGCTATTTGATAAACAAATAATGCCTGTAAGATAATATTATTGCTGCTACAGATATCTGACTAACATTACTGATGATAATGTTAGAAATAATATCATGAAATAATGTCAATGTCCTACAAAGACCGTTTTTAGCTACAAAGGTAAAAAAAAAAAAAATACTGTCCTTGGGTTCAGTTATCCCCTCTTTTTAAATCTTTGTAGCCAAGTACACGTGTGCAATCTCATTCTCCACCACTCAACCTAAAGCCATCCACCCTTTGATTTGCAATCTTATTGTAGTGAAGGCGTTTATGTGTGTCTGTGACCATGGCAGCAATGTTGCCAAAGGCATTACTCAAAGCAGATGGCCATTCATAAAGACATCCATGACTGGTCTGAAAACGTCAAGGAAAACTCCTGTGAAGCAGGGACACACGGCAGCAGGCTCTGTCAGTTGTGTGCTGAAGTGATAGTGGCTCAAATGAGATGTGGGATCACCAGTTAGGGTGAAATGGCTCTTGGGTATGTAGATGGGTTGCAGTAAATTTCAGCTATGTAGACAAAAAACAACTAGCTTTTAGAAAAGGGACTACTATGGTAAAACCACTAGGCTTTGGGGTTCTGTCCAGCAAATACAGGACACATCTTTCCTCAGTGTGTGCTGCACAAAACACTGCACCTACAACGGATAACTAATTCCAGTTGTTACAGAGGAGATTCCAAATAACAAAAGAGAGTTAGAAAGAATCCCGCTGTGGTTACCTTGTAGTGAGAAGGCAGCCAACTCCACTGCAGTGTCAAATGGACATTCTAGCCTGAAAATATAGACATGTAAGTCAATCATGGCACTATCAAACCTACAACACTGCCATAAACTCCAAATTTCCTGATGACCTTCACTGAAGCCTACTTGTGTTTACCACCTTCTAGTACTGATACTCATGCAAATGATGCAAAAAAGTGAATTAAGCTCCTTTGTAATAAAAGTTATACTGGCTAATGTTAATGCTTTTCTTCTGTTAACCAAACCGTGTAAGCCTCTTAAAACATGGCCATGACAAAAAGGATAACTAAAGAAGAAAGCCCATATATAATGTTGGCCAAGTGATTTAAAACTTAGTTGTGGGAAATGAAAGGTTTGGTGCACCATTAGCATAATTAATATAGCACTCATTCTGGTGAGCTTTGATCAGTCAGAGTCGGCACCCATGCAAAAATTGGACAAACACTAAAGCAGGTAACCTAAATTTAAAAAATGAAACTTTTGAGCTTTCTTTGTCACTTTTTGAGGGACCTATTAGTGTACATCATTCTGGTTTGATTTTAACCCTCTGATGGTGTTTTGGGGCCCTGGACAAGTTTTGACATGTCCTGACATTTGTGCTTTTTTCAGTTGCTTTTAAACATATTAATGGCTAAAGTCTGATAACACTTTAATCAGCACAAACTGGGCTACAACAATATGTGAGCAGCAAGTTTATACATGATTGTGTTTTTGAGAACAGTGTTTATGCATGGTTAGTGAAAAACTACAATTTTTAAGTCACTGAAATAAGACCATAAAACACAAACAGAACATTGGTTCACAAGACTTTGGAGAAAAGCATCTTGTAGGTTAAAGTGTTTGCTTCAAAATGATCTAAAAGTCATCTTGTTCACTCATTCACAGGAAACACATTTTGTTTAGAAAAGACATATGCAGGAAGGTGTGTCTGAGGATGAATAGTCATGTGATTTACCTGAGAAGACAAAAGACGCACTCAACGACCAGACAAAGACGCGCATAATGAGCCTTTCAGTCAATGTGGCTGAGAGGGGATTAGTGCAGCACAATACAAAACAATGCGGATCCAAAAAGCCCAGCGTTTTGTTATTATGATTGGTATACAACTAAAACTAGACCCTTTACAGATTTGAATGATATATTTCTTTTATCTGTGCGATCAAAATTGACGGAGTAATTTAGGTTTGTTTCGGCGTTATCAGGAGAAGATACGTCAAAAGGCACCAGCGCGTTCGTCGACCCCAGAGGGTTAAAGAATTACTTAAGTAGTATGGTAAATGCAACAACAACTGGCATTACTTCATCTGTGAACTGGAAAATTTGTAGTTGACATGCCATTGCCTGGATAATTGCTGTGCATTAGCGTTAGTGTATGTGATAATTATATTTATTTCTCCCTCTCTATAACTGAACATTTGTTTAATGTAGCATAACATCATCAAATGTTTCTGATGTGTACATTAAGATAAACAGCTACAATGCAGGATATGACTTACTTCCCACTGAGAATGTCTTGCTTCAACTGTAAGACAAACAGATATCTGAAAGAAAAGTAAAGCAGTACAGTTAAATATGGCATTGAAATGTAACTACATTTGAGGACTATATGATAATACAATAAAACAGCCACCTATGCAAGTTAAAGGAACCCCACAGACACCTAGGGCTTTATGGTCAAAGCACAAAAAATAGGAATTACAACAAGGAGAATTACTTGATCACTTTCATTTTGAAGCTCACACACTAAAGAAAACGTGTGTAGCAAATGCATAAAATGACTGTTGAAGGTCTATGATTTTACCACATTTAATGAGTAATACAACATATAGATTACATATGAGTTTTAAAAATGTGTGTAAGAGACAGTGAGCTATGGACGAAAATGTGCACATCTTAACTGACCTGGTGAGCTCTTCGTGCAGGTTGTTCGGTTCTGAAGAGTAGAACTTCACTTTCATGTGAAGGCAGTATGGTGGGCCAACTAAAGTACAGACCAAAATGATAGCTCAGCAAATATTCTGAAGCTTAACAATCATAAAGTGCATAACAACAAAATTAGTAGGATGTAAAAATGTAATGTATTAAACGTGTTAAAGACCAGATGCATATTTGGGTTGGGGAGACTATATACTTACTTTTTACTTGCTTTTTGATACTTTTCGTAACATCAAGCCAATGCTGAAACAATATGAACGTAATTAGGAAAGCACAGCATCTTTATCATTCAGAATCATCATCATTCAATTTATTAGGTTTAGTATAAAAACAAAATCTAAGACCAGCAATACTGTTTTAATATGTGACCTTAAGCTTTTTCTCCACAACTCCATTTAACATGCAAACTAGTAAAAATTACTTTTTATATGCACCAATTTATCAATCCCCATATAATAGTTAATGATATGTTCAATTCTGGAAGATCCTGGAAGGCGTGCGCATGTGCACGCATACATGGTTTTGTTGTAAGTCTTCTTGGAAGAAGTACAGTTCAGAAATACAGCTATTCGTGGCTACTCTATGTGGCATATCTGCCAAGGAGAAGTGTTATGCATGTGCACTCCCCTCCAAAAAGTGTTGGAACAATTTCTTTATTTTTGCTGCAGACTGAAAACATTTGGGTTTGACATCAAAAGATGAATAAAACGAGAGATCAACATTTCAGCTTTTATATCCAGGTATTTACATCTGGATGTGACACACATCTTAGAAGATTGCACCTTTTCTTTGAACCCAGTCATTTTTCATGTGAGCAGAAGTATTTGAACATGAAACTGACAGGTGTGTTTTGTTATCCAGGTGTGTCCTATTACATTGACTATTCAAACAACAAATAGTGCTGAATGTCTGCACTCAGGTTCAGGTTTTGCCTGTGCAGACTGCATTTATAGTTAGAGGTGTAACCAACATGAAAACCACAGAGCTGTCTATGGGTGAAAAACAAGCAATTGTGAAGCTGAGAGAAGACGAAAAATCAATCAGAACCATTGCACAAACATTGGCCATAGCCAGTACAACCATTTGGAAGGTCCTGAAGAAGAAAGAAACGACTGGTGTACCGAGTAACAGACTTCGAATGGGTAGACCAAGGAAAACAGCAGCAGTTGACAACAGAAACATTGTGAGAGCTGTAAAGAAAGACCCTGAAACAACTCTTAGTAAAATCAGCAACAACCTCCAGAGGGCAGGAGTGAAGGAATCACAATCTACTGTTCGCAGAAGACTTAATGAACAAAAGGACAGAGGCTACACCAGAAGATGCAAACCACTCATTAGCAAGAAGAATAAGAAGGCCAGGCTGGAATTTGCCAAAAAGTACAGAGACGAGCCTCAAAAATGAGACAAAGTTTTATGGACTGATGAGAAAGGAGAAAGAAAGGATCTGCTCATGACCCCAAACATACAAGCTCATCTGTGAAACACAGTGGAGGCAATGTCCTGACTTCGGCTTGGATGGCTTCTTCTGGGATGGGCTCATTCATCTTCATTGATGATGTAACACATGATGACAGCAGCAAAATTAACTCAGAAGGCTACAGAAACATTTTGTCTGCCATTTTAAAGAAAGATGCAACCAGATTGTGAGATCCTTCATCATGCAGCAAGATAATGAGCCAAACCGCACTGCCAAAACAACAAAGGAGTTCATCAGGGGCAAGAAGTGGAAGGTTTTAGATTGGCCAAGTCAATCTCCAGACTTAAACCCTATAGAGCAGCATTTGACCTGCTAAAGAAGCGACTGAATAATCTATTTTAAGTCTATCTGTTCCAATACTTTTGCTCACCTAAAAATTGTGTGTTCCGTTACAAATAATGCAGTCTTCTAAGTTGTGTGCCAGATCCAGATGTAAATACCTGGAAATGAAAGCTGAAATGTTGATCTCTTGTCTCATATTCAACTTTTAATGTCAAACCCAAATGTTTTCAGTCTACACTAAAAATGGAATTAGCCTCACTGTTCCAATACTTTCGGAGGGGAGTGTATATGTAGGTTAGAGAGAGAGAGAACTTAAGAGAGAAAACAGAGGAACTCACCAGCCTCTCTACTCTATTCTCCCCCACATTCCTTATTACAACCCTCCCACTCTAACACACTATCTCAACCTTAATTCGCTCTCCCACACATTTAACTCTCTACCTCCACCCTTCTCCTCTGTGTTCCTCCCTTCTGCTTCATCTGTCCTCCCACAAGCCAGCCCCCGGCCTTCACAGACTATCAACGCGAAGGAAAATGGTCACTGACATCAATGGTTTGTTTCAGAACAGAGCCTGACCCAGAGCTGACAAGAGTCCCATAACCAGTCACCTTAGCCCACTGGAAGGGGAAGCCATGTCTCAAGCCTTCCATCAAATGACTGAAAAGTGAGTTGAACTGAAATCAAACATCTGGTTGGGGACTGAGTCCCTCAGTCACTTGGTGAAACATAAAATAATAACTTTAATAGAAAAATAGACATAGGATACCAGAACACTAGACGTTTTTAGACATAGTTTAGATGTTTCTAAATAACATTTCATTGTATTCATGTTATATTATATTATATTAACATTTTTAAATGTGCGTTTAAGTATATATATTCTGTTTATGTATACTGTATTTTATATACAGTACCAGTCAAAAGTTTGAGTACACAAATTGAAATGCCATTGCCTGTGCAAGTATATCCAAACTTTTGGCTGGTACTGTACTATAATATACACATAAATAATATTGGCCGATATGTCGACATCAGATTTTTTTTTTTTTTTAACTTCATAATATCAGTGTCAGCACTGGCCCTAAAAAACCCATATCGGTCAGGCTCTAGTTTTTGGCTATTTTTATTAAAACCAAAAGTTCCTTGCTGTACTGTTCTTGGAATAAATGGAAAGGAAATTACATTTGTCTCCTCCCCTTTTTTGCTGATCTGATCCATGGAACTGTATGAGCTTTCTGGTCCGATCCGTGACTCAAAAACTGTAATCTGATCCGAACCGTGAGTTTTGTGATCCGTCGCACATCTAACGACAAGAGATGACTTTGTAAAGTGTATGTCCAATCTTACCGGCACTTGTGCCCAGTCCATGAAGCGCAGCCCAAAATAGTCTTTTTCTACAATGTCCAAATGGTACATGATCTGGTCAAACAGCTCCTCACCTTTGGCTTTTTTCTGATCAGAGAAACACACAAACAAACAAGACGACTTAGGTAACTCTAAATCTTTGCAGCCCAGTATACGTCATCTAGTAATCATTTTAGCTCTAAAATAAAGTATTTTGAGAGAAATTAACAAAAAAAAAAAAAAAAAAAAACACTAAGATATACAGAACTTGCTAAGTCCAAAAATGGCTCATTTTTCCCCACCTCAACCAAATATTGTTTTGAGTAGACTTTGGTTTAAATAGACACATTATGACTTGTGGTGAATATACAGAACACAACGTTTGAATATATATGGCTGTGTCAAAGATATTCTGACAAAGCTGTAGCAGTTACTGCCTGCCTGGACTGGGAGATCCCTCCCTCACATGTGCACTCGCACTCACTCATGTTCGACTTCCAAAACTCACCATGAAAAGTAGCAACAGTGTTGTCACGGTAACAGGGGCTGAAGTGCCCCCGACAGCCAAGAGCTGAGGAAAGTGGGGTGGCTGGACAGATCATGTGATCATCTGTGAGCTGCTCACTATGTTAGGAACAGATGCCTGCAGCTGCACTTCATCTCCTCTGTCCACCTTTAACCATGAGTGTTGCTGACTTCTTTTGCATCTACTTCCTCTCAGCATACACAGTAACAAGCAAACATTACATTTACAAAACATTTTCACCAGACAAAATTCTCTCTTATGTTTACATCAGACTCGGGGACAAATCAAAATGGTTTCAAAGAGCAAAACTATGAATGAGTAAATGAGAGGACCACATGTGCCAGAGGTTTCCTTGTGTCTTCTATATATAGTACTGTCCAGAAGTTTTAAGCACTTCACATGTTTTAGGTACTTATCACACCATCGGGTGTCTGATTGATCCCAGGTTCATTGTGCAGCCTATTGTGCAAAACAACAAGTCCATAAAGAACCCACTAGAATTCATGAAGAAATATTTTCAGAGGCAAGAATTTGTGTAATCTATATTAAGAGCATCCCCTGTGGATTTTTAGTTCCTAAAGCCTTTGCACAGTACATGCAAGCACATACCCACACACACCACAAGGGAGCTCCTGGACAGCTCATGGGGGCTGGCCCCATGCTAGTTGGCATAGCTAACAAGGCATACCACACCCCTACAGTATCCAGGGACAGAGAATACAAAGGACTCATTGTGTGTGTGTGTGTGTGTGTGTGTGTGTGTGTTGCACCCAAGGCCTTGTTATAGTGCTTGCAGTATTGTTCTACTGTTCATAGTCTGTCTGCCTGCGAACATGTCACAGCTCTATCTCTGAGACAATGTGTCAGACTATTTACACCACAACTGCAGTATTAAGATGATAGTCGAATCAAGCCATAAAACAAACCAGTGTAGCAAAGCATCTATTTTAAAAGGCCCAAACACATTGTCTTGAACCAACAAGGGCTGGGGGAAGGCAAGAACATGGATGTTGCTAAACAGAGGTATCTCTGGGAGACACCTTTGGGTGGTCCTACACACCTAAGACCCAGACAGCTAAATAGAAATGGAAAAAATGAGAAAGAATATCCCTATCGTGTTTCAGACTGAGGCTGTGCATTTACAACCACTTGAACGCCTAAAAAGAAAACATATTGTACCATTTAACTGTGGCTCATCCTGATTTCTGCCAGCCTGGGCTGAACTGACAACTATTTAGCTGACACCTTGCAGTCTTGGAACCCTTTGATGGAGTCAGACGCTTAAGAGTGTATCATAAGCCTTGTGAAAAGCAAAAGCATTCTATGCAATTGTAGAATGACATGATTTCAAACTACAACAAGTAAAACTATATTTTCTATACTGACAACCAAATTGTGTTTTTCCTCTTTTGTAAATATCATGGCTCCTAGTCTGTAATCCCTACTTCATAAAGCAAAGTCCAGAAAAGGTTAGCAATGCCTAACTTTCTCACAGGGGTTGTTTAACTAAACAATAAGTCTGGCTGAAACACTGGTACTGAGACGCTACAGTATTTCTCTATAACCCAGCTCTACTATCAGTAGGTTTGTTCATGCCTATGTTCACTGTTCTTCCAATGAAAGTTCCCTGTGTTACTCAGCTAGCATAGTACCCATGAACAGATCCCACAGAATAGCACAGCAAAGAAAAACAGCAACCACTCAAATCTATTAAGGTCCCCAAGGAATTTATGCAAGCCAAATGACTTGAACCAGTTCTCTCAATTAATCACACAAGGGAAAATGCATCAATTAGAGCTGAAATTAAAATACCAAAATTAGAAAATCTATATTGCACACATGCACACATAAAATCCAATAATAATAATAATTATACTAATAATAATGATAAGAACTTGGTGATAAAACACGCAAATATGGATGAAATTGTGGCTCCTTAATGAATCGGTGCCTCCTTCAAAAGGCACTACAGTATCTGTCAACAGATACTGCCCTTCATTATACTGGCTTCAGTGTACTGAAGGGCAAGAACACTGACACAGCAGAGGAGAAGCTTTTGATTACATCTGATTAACTCTAAAAGTGAAACTCCTTCAACCAGCCTTTAAACATCCAAGTTGGATTATCGACACTTCAGATGTTAGCAAAAGACAGGCAATATCATAAAAGCAAATCTAGATGAGGAATATTGCCTAACATAGGTGGATTGCACCTGTGATGTCTGTTAAATTTCAAAAATCTTTTCATATTTTTAACTAGCCAAGTTGCCTTTTCTTGAGGTCCTTTCTTTTGCACATCCTCCCTGCTTATGCTGAAATGCTGTTGGTGATGTTTTCATTATTGAAATAGATTCCTACAATAGTAGGCAAAGCATTTTAACATGGTAATGCTCCTAACACTTAACATGATAAGTGTTTTTGTTACTGCCTTATCAGTAAAAGAGTGGTGAGGATAAGACAGAAGGGCTTCCAGAAGCTACCTATATCTGGGGGAGGGGAAACACAGAAGGCAGATTTGAAATCTAACACAAGGCCAGCGCCCTGCTGGAATGCATTCACAAATTGAAATGTATTCAGAAATGGTCTATGCTGAACACAGAAAGTGTGCTTTGAGGGCACGAAAATACATTTAGGTTATGGTACACAAATAAACTCCATAATAAAACAGACAACACAATTAACATCAATTAACAATGGTGAAAAAAGTTTTGTAAAAATGCCAGCAAAAATTTAATTTAATTTAACTATAAACAAAGAGTGAGATTAAGAAGCACAGTTAAGTTCATCAAACAGTCTGACTCAAAAAAAATGTAAATTATAAAAAAAAAAAAAAAAAAATTCCTCACACTTGAAATTTAAATCAATATCAAGATAGATATGGAAATAATGAGGTGTAAAAACTCTCCATTTAGCAAATCTTCCTGGGAACTTCCTTGGGAGCCAGAGAGCTACATTTGAAGATAAGACCACAGGGGATTCACACGAATGCTGCTTGTTTGACACATGGAATCACAATGGATACAAAGTAAAAGCAGTAAAAGCTGTGAACCAAGGTAAAATAAAGATCACTTGGAGGTAAAAAAAAAATCCAGAAATGTATGCACTCAAAATTATGGTTACTAAATTGTTGCCCAAGTTAAGACTATATTATGTTTTCCCGGGCAGCAGCTTGGTATTTATCCAAAACAAGTTGCTACAGGGAAATATAAAATAGACTAGAGACAAGTCAACACAGTGCAGGCCAACAAAGAGAAGAAAGACAAAAAACAAAAGGATGCCATGGGAAGAATGAACTTCTGCTTTGAGTCCACTTGGTGATGAGCCCAACATGTCATGTGATGCTGTCATGTGATTATTGTGTTCTCCAGAGCGGATCATGGAATTACAGGTGATCAGCAACATTATCACACACGCACACAAACACCAAAAGGGCTGCTCTGCTGACATTGGCAAACAATGGTCACTAGTACCTCTTTCTTTCATATTACCACAAAAATATAATAACAATAATTGGAGGACTAGTAAAATCACATCCATTACACAATGCAGTCTAGGGGTTCGCACGCCTCTTAACATTGTGTGCAGTATGTTTTGATTAAAGTATGACTGATCTTTTTATGTATTCTCCAAACACACTAATAGATTTTGCAACACTCCTTACCGGCAGGTCAACACTGACATCTGTCCCATCCAGTAAGGATACACGGCAGGTGATGACAGACTTTGCATCCCCAGCAGCAGGGATGTGCATTGTGGCTCGCTGAGCCTCCCGTAACCGGGATTTCTCTGCATGTTTCCGGATGGAGCGTCGCCCCAGCGTCCTGCGCAGGAAACTCAGCATGATGTGGGTGAGAGGGGGTTACAGTACCACACCTGTAAAAGAGGAGGGTAGAGATGAGAACATTTAAGAAATGAAGATATGTTTGTGTTTGTAAACTGTGCAGGGCTCCAGAACCTTCACTCATTCAAAGGCAGGATTTACCTCTAAAACACAGAAAGGGGATGTATCAGGTGAACAACTGTTGAATGCTAGTACAACAGACATGGCTAGAAAACACGGCCATATTAAACTGTTTGGTGTTAGTATGTCAGCTGGTAGGAAGCTAGCTAGAGATCACCTGAAACCTGTGAGGTGCTAAGTGACACCGTTAGCCATCCTCACATGAGTCACTATGTGTCGGGCAGAGTTGCTATTGTTTAAGTCAGCCACACATTTGTTTATGGTAATTGTGAGACTGCGCCCTGTCGTCAAGTTTGTTTGCTAACGTAGTCGTATGTACCACAAATATCCGGAAAACTGTCGTTATCTCAGTTAGTTAACAGGTAAAATACTGTAACTAGAACAGCTCGCTTTGTTAGGGCCAAACTAACAAGGAGAGAAAGGCTAACGTTATATAGTTAAACACAACGCTACAGTTCTGTCTACTGTACAGATCTAGGATGAATATAAACATCACAGCAGGACGTAAAACAACGTCAAGAGGTTTGAGAGGTAGCTTACAGCTGAATGAAAGCGTTACTAGCTAACTAACGTTACTCTACTTTGGAGATGCGAAACGAAAGAAACAAAGCCGCTTTGACAGACAGGTTCCCGAGCTGCCAAATCAACCACAAACTCTCAGATGGCGGGATATAAACAAAGCGCTAGAAAATATGTAAGCAATGTGCTGCTAACACATAAATAAACCGTTTAACTCTTAGCTTCAATTGTACTCTCAAGGCCTTAAGTACCTGGAGTACGCAACCGCAACAGGTGTGCGCTTGTTTTATTGCACTAGCTATTCCGTCAGCAACGAACGCAGGGAATATGCATAACTCCGAGCGCGAAATCTTGTCCCGTACAGCAAAACGAACGCATGCCTTAGCTGTAAGCGCTGGAGCCGACATACACTTGCTCTGCAGCCACTTGTGGATGCCTGGATGAGGACATACTTACAAAAGCCTCTTTCGTGGGAATTCACGGTCAAAGCACGTCCGCTAACATTATAGACGACTAAGGAGCAAGCTCGTACAGGTCCATGCTGTGTAATTTGTTTATTTCCCCACTATACTATATCTTTTATTCCACCTCGTCACCTCTTCGGGATAATTTTCTCTCCCTCGTCCCAACAAAAAGTCGGAGGCGAAGCGCTGCTCCGGATGTGACGTCACGACAAAGCCCTACCAAAATTAAATTAGCATTTTTAAAGCGACAAACCTTTGTTCTCTATTATAGCTAAACTCTGCTTTTCCTACCGCTGTTTCTTAATCTAAAGACCCCGCACTTCGGTATATTTCCCTTGATGGTTTATGTTTACTATTTATATATATGTATATTTAAATTATGGTGTCATTTGTTATTTAAAAGGTCAGAGAAAAAAAAGCTGCCCGACTCTTAAATACGTATAGAAGTAAAATATAAAATAAACATTAATGCAATAGATTTTATGCCGTTTCAAAATGTCCAGCGTTCAAAGATTGGCCTCCTCATTCATTTTCTGAATTTGACCAACGCAGTGTGTCCCATCCAATTGACAGCAGCACTCCCTTCTGGTTAGTTTGTACCATAGTGCCATAGTGTGTGCAGAGGACAGAGATGAACTAAAAGGATCCGCTGTCAACAAGGATCTAATTTAACCCAGAAACATGGACATCCATTCAATTTATGTTAAATTCAATATGTTGAATCATGTTTTATTGTGACTAAGTTTATTTTATTTCATTTAAAAAAGTATGTGTATTTGTTTTTTCAGCACATCACTGTTCCCAAAACTGCGAATTGAAAGCTTTGCCAGCAATAACTCAGCAAGCCTGATTCTTGTTGAGCATCAATACTCAACTATATAATCAAGTGTTATTTTTATATGCATTACTCCCCACTGGGAGGAACTGCCTGCAAACAGATTGGGGTGATCATTTAAATGTATGTGGCTAGCATGCTGGCAGATGCAGTATATTTGGCCTTTCACCTTTCAAAATCTTTAGTTATACTGCCTAAACATATGCTTATGCCCAGCCACACAGAAATCTCACTCTGATGCAGTAGGCCTAATATATGTAGGTATAATACCTAGCTGTAACGCTGTGAATTATTGCCTATACCACTTTCAAAACGAGTACTCATATACTTCAGAAAGTGTGGAGTCTGTCTATAGATACATGTGAAATGTAAATAAAATCTTTTGTGCATGTGCTACCTGTGTTTGGTCACTGTGGCAACAGAAATTAGAGTAAAACAGCTCATTCTATCAAATCAAATCATATGACACAATCCTCTGTCTTTAAGGTTGGTTTATATGCAGTACAGTGGGGAAGTGGTCTGTTTCCTTAGGAAGCCTATTTACACAATATTTTCTCAACTTAAAACATATTTTCTTTCTTTTAGTTTATCCTTCCAACTATGAGTGGTTTTGGTATGTTCTTTGGATCCTGACATTACACAGATTTAGCACTTTGGCTACCCAATGTGACTCTATGATTACATCTCATAAAAACCAAAATATTTAAAGCAACTGATACTTCAGATCTTCAGCGTTGGAGCATCTAATGTTTCAAGCTAACAGTAGGACAGATTTTAGGACATGGTGTTCTGGGCACAGACATGTAAAGGGCCTCTAACCCTGTTAGATGTGTAGTCAGTGTTTTCTTTTTGTTTTGTGTCTGTGTTCAGTCCATGGCGGGCCAACTCCAGTCCTCAAGGGCCACTAGCCTGCTTGTTTTTCAACCATCTGTTTTTCTAACTTCTGATTAGCTGAAGACACCTGGTCCAGGTAATCAGCAGTGGGTAGGGTAGGGATAGTTGGAAAACAAGCAGGACAGTGGACCTTGAGGACTGAAGTTGGCCACCTCTGGTTTAACCACTCTTTCCTTAGTTATTTTGCATCTGTTGTTTTGTCTCTTTTTGCATTTTTGCACAGTTGTTTTGCTGTTGTTTCTGTTTTTAGTCATTTTGTGCTTTAGTAGTTTTCTATTTCATCATTTTGTTGTAGTTTTTTAGTCATTTGCTTCATTTTCCAATGGAAAGTCTAACAGCCCCTTCAATGTTCTCTGGCCTATGGGTCCCCCTGACTCAGTAGGCCCGTTCAGTAATCCTTCCATGCTCTAACTTTGCCCAACCTCACTTTTACAGTGTGGAAAAGCAAGGTGATCTGAAGCCGTGTCTCCATGCTTTGACAGACAAGCTTTAATTGTTCACAATCAAGCTTATAGACATGTCCAAAGCACTGTAAAACCATGATGCCAGAAAGAAACAAGCAACCGAGGACAAAGGGTTATGACACAGGTAGGAGTTAACCAATAGTATAATACGGTAAAACATTTTGCATTATTTTGTGTTTGATTATATACACACTCGCCATTATAGATTAAGTTTCCCATAAAACAAAAATTTTCAAATAGCAGTCTTAAAATACACACCATTTGTGTCACATTTGAAGCATCCGAAAGGAACAAAAGAAAATAAAAAAATCTTTCTGCTCACAAATGATTTTCCCTTTTATTTTAAAGATTTTTTTTTCATATACAACATTGTATTTACATGGTCTAATATTATTTACACAAAATTAACAAGTGGCACTGCGTAGTTAGGAGTTCTCCTTCTTCTTCCCTACAGGTGTCTTATTTTTTTAAACAAAATAAAAATGATAAATTAAAAAAAAAAAAAAAAGAACTCATTTTAACAATGCTTTATCTCCAACTTTTTTTTTTTCCCAGCAGCACTACCTGCACTCAGCATCTACAAAGTGCTGTCCTTTTCCTATCCAAGTATGACCATTTTCATTTGTACAAAAATACAACTAACCAAGCCCTCCCCATGTCTGGTTCCCTCCAAACTACCTTTGATCAGTACCCCAAACACACAGACAGTACCGATTGTGTGTCAACAACAAAGTACTTTGAACATCAACAGCTCATTGTTAGCCATTTTGTGCAGATGGAAACTCTGGCAGCCCTGATTTAATAATTATTAACTTATCACCGTGGGGCTGATGTCTTGTCTTTATGTTAAAAGCTAAAAAGTTTTTTGTTTAACTTTTTATTAATGAGTAGGCCCTTAGCATCTATTCATTGTAATTTGGTAATAATCTGAATTGGTTGGCACAGCCGCCAATTACAAAAACTGATGTAAAATGGCCCCTGGGTACCGAAAGGCTTTTTCGTTGTTCTTTTGATCTTAATAATCATACTTTTAAGGTTAGTAATTTATACAGATTTGCCAATGAAAATAGTGAAACCAGTTATTTGGTCATTCCCTGGTTAAACTTTGTTTGTCCTTTTGTGGAAAGCAAGCTGTTTGATATTGTGCTGCTATACCCATAGTATTCTGCTCAGATATGTCATTTGCCTTTAGGCCATGCAGATAGAGAGAGTGGAATCTGTGTATAAGGATCCAAAAGAGAGGCATCTGGGGAAAAATAAAGAAGAATGGACTGTGGATGTTGCGTGGGCTCTGCAGCAATGGCTGATATTGCCTAAGAGATGAGAGTCAGGAGGAAAGTAGTTTCTACGTTGTTGTTGATCCCACAACTAAATGTGGCAAAAGTATGATTCAGTTGTTCGAAAGGGAGGAATGAACAGAATTCAAATTGTTTTACAGGCAAAGAGTCAGGTTGACTGAAAAATAAAACTCCAAGAAGACTGTTTGCATTACTTCAAAAACTTGAGATGGGGTTAGATTAGATTTGTGGCTTTATGGCACAACCTTTCATTCCAGTTGCACAGACAAGCAGGCGTAGACCAGACAGACAACAAAGTGTATGGGGGAAATGGCAGAGGAAGAGAGGGAGAAATATACAGAGAATCTTACACACACTCATACACACAGCAGTAGGTTTTTCCAGCACAATCCATTGTAAAAACCTATGACAGCAGATACTGAAGCAGCTGATAAGAAAACTATCTCAAATTATAAAAAGGCTACACTCAATTCCATACTACTATGAAAAGTACAACGACAGCTTAACTTGTACTTGGACAAAAACAAAAAATAAGATTCAACAAGCAACTTAATGCAGGGTTTTGTGAATTAAAAACACAATATTTAGTATCATCACTCATTACACATCACCTTAGCTTAAAAACATGTGCCTTATAATGTTGAAAATATAATTGGAAAAGGTCAATTGAAAAAGTAAAATGTTTGTTGAATGTTTTGTTTGTGCTGCTTTGTGTTCTCTGGCAGACACTTTGGAAAAAGATGAAAGAAGCAGTGTTTGGTTTTAAGCTCAGTTGCTGTGACCTCTTGACACCTCTGAAACTTAGTTTGAAAAAAGTAATCCATGATAAAATTTTCTTGGAAAAACGACTAACTAGTCTTACAAATGATTGCTTACACAAAGCAGTGACGGTCCACCAGTCATAACTGCAAATGTGTGAGCAGGGACCTGGGTTTGCTCCAGTTTTACAGGTTAGACATCTTGACCCTCTGGTTAAAAAAAAACAAAACAAAACAAAACAAAACAAAAAAAAAAAACATGTGGAAGGTCAACAGATAGAGCTTTCAAAGTTCAGTTTTCTTCCCCTCTCACAAAGGTTGAGATCAATTCACTGTCAATTCAGCAAACATTTTTTTGTGAAACTTGGAGGGAAAAACAAAGACTGCATAAACTACAAGCAGCTTTCTACCACTTGACAACTAATTGACTATACCGGTGTCTGATAGGCTGACTCCTATTTGTTGTCAGGTCCTATCATAATGACCTGGGCAAAGTAATATTTGTTGTCCTGATCAGGGGAAACCAATCCCAAATAAGTAAGAACTCTTCACATAGAGGGGCTTTGCTGTCAGTGTCTGGCTCAAGGACACCTCAGCAAGGGCTCTGTTGCCCACTGTTAGTTGCAAGTGATTTAAACAGCTTGATTTAAAGTTGCACTGACTAAATATGAATTTGAAGAATGAAATGAACTGACCTCAGCCTTGTTTCTCGTGTTTTCCAGCCATGACACTTGGGAAACAACTTAGATTGAAGTGAGATTGTGTCTACTGGGGCCTCTCTTTAGATTGAAGTGAGATTGTGTCTACTGGGGCCTCTCTTTAGGACAGCATCCTTGTTTGGTGTTGGATGAATGTACTGTTCAGCATTATGCAACGTCAGGAGATTTTATTTCAAATAATCAATCAATAAGCGCTGTCAGTCAATCAGCTGCTGTGACCAACAACGAAGCGAGAGGTGGGTGCCCAGTAAATACAGCCTCTGAGGATTGTAAACTGCTTCTATTCTTTACTACACAAAACAATGACCACTTCAGAGCATACAAGCTCAAAAACACAGAACAAATTGGACTAAAGTGTCCAACTTGCCACAGCAATGAACAGGAAGTGAGACACGAAGTGCTTTCAGCTGTCCATCCGTCAGTCTGTGCTGTCAGAAACTTAGACAAGAAAGCTGAGAAAGATAAACCAAGTACAATAAATTAAATCAGTTTTTTCCCCCACAAAAAGCAATAACTAAAAAGTAGTTAGAAGAAGAGGAATCACACTACTTTACTACCTAAGATTTAATCAGGAAAGCATGAAGCTCCAGACTCATACAAACAAAACAACTTTTTTTTTTTGTTCAGTGGACAGGGTTTGACACAAACTAAAACACAATAAATACTCTGAGGAACAAAAGATAAGGTAGATCTCTTTATCAGCTAAAAGGACACTAAAAAAAAGAAAAAAAGGCAGGTCCGTCTGGCAGACTCGCTCAGAAGGGGACAGGGCAACCCTTTTGGGGTAAAAAAGGGAAGGAAACTTTTACATCCACTGGGACAGCCCTTCCCCTTCATACTTATGGCACTACAGCAATTCCCCATCCACATTTTATTCACGCATACTTTTATCTTACCTGAACATTCAATTCCCCTAATGGTACCTATTCAACACAGCTGGATTTTTTTTTTTTAAATTCGAGCTTGTCCATAATTTTCACGTTTGTTTGTTTGTCTTTTATTTCCATTTTTGTCAGCATAAAGTGCAACAGTGCTTTTGTTCTCTCCTCTGGTCACCTGGCCTCTTCCTGGTGACCCCTGATGACCCCTAGAGGTCAAATGTTAAGGGTTAGCAGGGTCAGGCTCAGGGTTTGCGCTGGTCTCACTTGTCACGCTGGTGGCGCTAGCAACGCTCGGCTCCTCCGCTTCCTCCTCCTCTTCCTCCTCCTCCTCCCCCTCTTCTGTCACTTCTCCCACATCTAAAACCTCCACCTCTTCGTCGTCATCATCCTCTTCATCCAGACCTCCTTCGAGCAACTCCACCACTGCGCCCTCTCCTTCTTCTGCTGCCGTCTCTTCTCTCTCCTCTCCTGCGTTCTGCAGCTCTTTCTTCTCCTCCTCTCTTTCATCATTCGTCTTTTCTCTCTGCTGGTACACAGCGGTCTTGAGTGGTTTAAATAGACCCTCCTCGTAGACTTTCAAAATGGCCTCACACACAAAGCGGTATTGGCTCTGATAAAGACAAACACAGAGAGACAGATTTTTACCTTTAGTTTGCTTCACAACCCATAGCTAAGACAAGTTTGACAGACAAAGGTTGTGTTTACATACCGGTGTTTGTATCATCATGGCCCTCTGGTCTCTCATAGTCCTGACGATATCTAGAGGATACACTGGCTGGCCACACTCCATTAGACACAGTGCTGTCTCCATGGTGATCAGAACCCCTGTTCGGCCAATTCCCGCACTGGAACAAAATAGCAGACAGTTAAATGCAGATAAATGCAAAAGATTTAAATAAGCATTGTGGAGAAGAGAGAAAGTTGCTATAAGTTGACTATGTGACTCAGTCAACATGAAACAACAACAAAACAGCTGACTATGGGCTCAAAGCCTCATATAATTCCCACAATAAGAAATGTACCTGCAGTGTACCACCACTGGCTGGTCCTGTCCAGCCCGTTTGCTCCGTACCAGTGCCACAAAGTCCAGGAAATCAGTGGAGTCATCAGGGACGCCATGGTCTGGCCAAGCCATGTACTGAATCTGAGTAAGCTCTCTCTGCTGCTCACTCTGAACGCATGCAGACACAGAGAGAAAGGAGAAAGCAGAAAAATAATATTTTATGTCATCTTTCTTATGCACTGCCACAGGATTAGATATTGTCATTCAGAAAGGTTTCATTATTTGAGGCATTGGAAACAAACTGAGGGTATTCACTCTCTTCAGACATGTCAAAGAGAATTAATGATTCTGAGGTATCACTCACACTCAACACACAACAGGTTATTTTATTTCATGTGGGCGACCAAGTGCATTTCATTGAGTTCTGTGTCCCAATGGGAGACTACATATAACCTTGTTTGTGTAATTCTGGTGTAATTCAATGTGTTATGAAACTAGTAGTGTGAATTTATTCTTTCCACTGCACTGGACCCCTGAACCCATTACATAAGACACTAGCTAGGGAAAACATTTTCTGCAGCTTTACTACAAATTATCCATTTTGTATTGCTGTAATCAAACTGTGAAAAAAAAAAAAAGAGACAAGTCACACTTTTGTTTGCTCAGGGAAAGGGAAAGAAAAACCAGACACACACTTCAGATAAGTACTGACTAATTTCCTTCGCAACCCATAGCTCCTGTGTTCCTCATAAACATTCCTCTCCGTATTGCCATGGTAACACATCTATCTCCATAGCAACAATCACAGGCAGAGGAGAATGCTGATTGCCTCCCACTACAGCCGTATACTTTAAAGGTCATGCTAAGATGGCCAACACATAGAAAAGCACTGAGGAGAACTCAGACAATAGGAAATAAGAAAACACCAGGAAAAAAAATTGCCTGTAAATATTTAATTAGGTTTTGTCATTAAATGTACTGCAAGAAACACCCGGACACAAAGATAATTTCTACTTGCACCAGCATAAACCGCCTCCACTTTAGAAGGGTTTAAAAAAAGTTTTCTAAAATAAAGACTGGAAGGATCAAGATGCTTCAGCATCACAATAAAACAAACTTACATTCTAGTTTTCTAACTATAATCGCCCCACTCTCTGTTCCTTTCTTCCCGTTTTTCTTTCTCTCACTCTGTTGGTTTCTGCAATGTGACTGACTAGGGTGGTTGGGTTGTCATGGTAACCAGATCCCAATACGTGGCCTGCATGCAGCAGCGGAAGCCAGAAAAAGAACAACCCACACCGGTCACTATGGCAACACACCTCCTCGGGGTCCATGGGAGCTCATCCTTCCTGAGTAACTGGTTCCCCTCTCTGATTGGCCCCACAATATGTCTCTGTGGAGCCTTCGCCCTTCTCTCTAACCTGCTCTGGTTAGCTGCATACACTCTCTCACTTTCTCCTGTTTCCACCAACATCCTCCAGTTCTTCTGATTTAGACCCAGCTTTTCCATTCCTGTTTGTCTTTTTGCCTTTCTGTTTCTTTTGACATCATGTACGTGTAGGTTTCTGTGTTTGTTTGTGCGTGTCGGTGTGTACAGTTACCTGTGTGTGTGTGAGAGTCATCTCCCGGACCAGGAAGGCGGAGTTGCCCTCCTCATTGTGGCACGTGACTGTAAAGACTCCGTAGGTGGCGCTGCTGTCTGGGTTGGGCCAGTATTGGTGACACTTCACCTATAAACACAGACAAAACAATTCTGTTTAGAACAGAACTTTCATTTATTTTACAAGTTACAGTGTAGTCTCATCTCAGAGGTCAGAGATCGGAGTCTACTACAGAACAGCACCCCTTAATTCTACAGTTAACCATCTGTTCTTTGCTATTATAACTAATACACACATTTAGAGCATATGCAACTCACTAGCTGCATGTATCATTTAAAACTCTAGAGGGGTATAGGTGATGATTCTCAAGTTGCCTGTCACATGATCCGATATTTAGACGTTTATTTTTGCAACTCAACACTGTGTTGGCTTAACCTTAGTTTTTATCAGGTAACTAAGTTCAAAGAGATACAGGAATCTGATTATGACTGCAGTGTAGTTAAATATCGTTATCTGAATACAAGGCAGTCATAAGGTGTTGTTCCATTTGATAATGACTACAGGGTAGTTATGTCCAGAAAAGCCTCACATACAGCAGAGGTTTTTGAAATTTTAGTACCCTATATGTGGTGTCCAGTCCTTGAAGAAAACATGTACATACCCGCCCCCTCTCGACTTGTGTTGTCAGCATGACCACCATGGATGAGCCCTGCTCCCAGGTCATTTGCCAAAAGTCAGGGCAGGTGTTGGGCAGCGGGCCCTGGCACGCTATGTAGCGGTTTATCAAACTGGAGGCTGGAATTTCCATCTAGAGGGACAGAGAGAGAGAAAAGTAGGGCATCTTCTTTTAAATTAAAAGTTGTAAAGTTTGCAAATACTGGAAACTTCAGCCAAATAACAAATAAAGCCCCTTCCAAACATACTCTTGCTGCTGCAAGTCAAGTTGAACAAGGTTAAATAAGTCAATGAGTTGAATGAGCCCCTCAATCGGACTATTTAACCTTTTTGAGTGTCATTTGAATGACTTGAGTGTTATAATGTTGGAGCAGCACAAGCTTATATACAACTTCCCATAGAGAGCAAACAGAAATGAACTATGCCTGGTCACTGTTTAGACTAACAACAGGCAGCAGAGGTTAGCTATATAATAAACGCTAACAGTGATGAGAAATTGTATTAGTGGGACTATATTTGATGACTGAGAAGCCAGGGCATGTGTCCTTAACCCTCACAATGATCATTTATTAAAGCACCGAGACAAAGATAGATTACACTGTAAAATACATTTATAATACAAACTCCACTCTTATATATCATTATCTATTGTCTGTTGTTTTTAATCATCCCTCTCTATTTGGAAAGGTTCTTTTATGTTCGGTACAGCTTCTAAAGGGCATTTATGTAACAGAAACAGCAAAACAATTAGGTTCACTCCAGAAAGCACACCCTCTTGAAAAGACAAATGCCTGGCTGACTCAGAAAGATGTAAAACAGGAACTCACAATCTTAACAAATTATAAGGGTGATATGGTTAATTCATTTACTAGTATGTCCACCACATGTTTCGGTGGTAAGCAAAACAGATCACACATCAAAGGAGCAAAATGCAGAGCTGATGTGTTTAAAAAAACAAAACAAAAGCACAAAATGAGGAGGAACAAACTCACATTGATGTAATTTGCATTGATGTAGTCATCTGTGCTTTTCAGAATGACCCGTGTGGCATCATCTGCAGAAAGAGAGATAGACAAGAAGAGATGGCGTGATTACAAAGAAAGAAAGACAACATGAGGCAAATGAAGAAAGAAAAATGTTCAAGAAGAAAAGAGGTGGAGAACAGAGAGAGAGAGTGATGAGAGGAACAAAAGGTTAAGGTCGGTACATATTTGAACACACAAGCCAACAGAATTAGTGCAGTCACGTACAAGGAGAGATGTCTCTGTAGCGATTTTTGGAAACATTCTGAGGTAATTTGGCACACAGCATGGTCATCCCCGGCCTCTTTCTGTACAGTTGCTGTATGAAAAGGAACACATATTTATATTAAATCTTTGTAATAGAAAATTCAGTAAATGACAACCACATTTTACCCTTCTCAAATTCCTAAGTGAGGAAACACTTTACAGTGCAAACATTAGCCTTGTGTGTACTAGGTAGCTGTGAATGTGTATTTAACATTCTTTTCCACTAACAGCAAAACACAGCACTTAAACAGAAAGCTTAAGTGATGATAAAGGACAGGAAGTTTTTGGAATGTGGAGGAGGAAAGACATTTGTGACAACAAAGTTAAGCTAATAATCAATCAAAAACTGTCTCTGTCTGCATTGAGTCTGCTTGTACGTATTTCCCCTCCTTACATCAAACTGTGCCAGTATGGCTCCACTGCTCAGGCCTTCCTTCAGTGTGGCCATAGAATCCCTCAAAGCATGCTGGTCAAGTTGGGCAGGGTCCTGAGGGGACTTCTCAGGGATGTACTGAAAATCTGGCTCGGAGTCCACCTTCTCCTCCACCACGTCATAGATGGCTGAAGGGACAGGTAAGAAATATTTTACAGTTTATGCACACATGGCTGTTTTAGTAGGTCACAGGAGAGTTGATAAGTCTCTAAGTATGTACATGGAAAATAAACCTCACAGCTCACATCATCATAATGTGTTGCATCATAGCAATAGATAGTTTATCTATGTGCAAATGGTAAAATCAAATACTGTGAACTGACAAGCATTCAATGCATGGGTACAATCTTTTATCTGCTTTGATATAAGAGAGGGTAGAACACATAAATCCCTCTCTGACCTAGTTAAAATATCAAGTTCCAGACTTTATCATCTTTAAAAAGCTTCCCTCCCTGCTTCAGTGATGCTGATTAAAGGAAATACTTTACCGTCTCCCTACAGGAGGAGCACATAGAGCTGAGATGTACAGAGAGGAAAAAAAAAAAAAACTATAACTTCTGTGATCTCATTTGCAATTATAAAAGTGAGACTCAGCTTCCCAAAGCACACAAGAATCATCATCGATTGCTTGAGACCATTGGGGGTGTGAGGGGGGTGAGTGGTGTTTGGGATGCATCATCTTTCTCTATGTTAGACTGACATTAACTGTTACTAAACATGAGAATACTCCCTCTGTTGAGGAAGACTGTGAAATGACAGTGATAAGATCAGAAAAAAAAAGCTACTAAATGACCTTGAGTCAGGATAAAATATTTGAGCCATTTATTGCAGACTGAAGAGTAGAAAGTGATATCCAGGTATCCCTTATTTATTTGTTAATGTTGAACTCACCGTTTGGTCTGACCAATAGGATGAGCTCCCCAGAGTGGCTCTCACAGCTGGCCCTTATGAACATGACCACCTGGTCATGGGTGTGGTCAGAGATGTCCCGCCCATTAATTAAGACCACCTGGTCACCCTCGTTAAGGCGGGGCACACACAGGTCAGCCTGAGGGGGAAGAGGAGAGAGGAAGACGAAAGAAAACAAAGGACGAGAGACGTTTCAACAATGTCCTTGTCTTTTGAGCCTTGGGCTTGTGTTTTCTTCTGTAACTCTGTCACTCAAGTTTTCATTAACATTTTCTGTCCTCATTTTCTCTTCTACATCACTCTCTCTCCTGATGTACCAGTGTGCATGGCTTCAGTAGCCCAAACATTAGCATGTGTGCGGCTCCTACACTCTGCACATCAATCTAACCTGACGTGGCTGACTATTCCAGCCACATCATTTGTCTGTGCAGCGCTATTCTCATTGGCTGTTCATGTTTGTTAAAATATGGATGGCATGAGTTCTATCTGGATTGTACTGACGATGTCTTATACTGCTATGGGGGAAAAAGGATTTCGTGATAATTGTTTTATCGTGTAGTCCTACTTCAGATATAAAATCCTAAAATCAAGTCATTACTGAAGCTGTACATGTTTGTTCATACGATTGTTTTATTATGAGCTAATACTCAACATTAATCACTCAGAATATTAGAGGGACTACGTTTACTTTTCTAGTGATTCATGGCTTATATGAGTAGAATACGACTTACTGATGTTCCTGGAGCCACTCTAGACACAATGATGGGCATCTTCTGGTCAGCTCCACCCTGGAGACACACAGACACGCATGATAAAATTACACAGCACTGTATGAATGTCCTTTGTTTTTTTGGGGAATAGGTGACAGTTTAGCAAATGGATGTCATGGATGTCATGAGGCATACACCTGGTTTTATGCCAATGACTACTTTGGATGAAGAAGTAAAAAAATTTTTTTTTAAAAAGTTTGAATGAGAAATGACCCAAGGAATGACAAAGATCAAAAGAACATGAACACAGTTGTGCCTCATCCAGAAAAAGCCTTCACCTTGACATTGAAGCCGAAACGTCCATGTTCATCAGGCCGCATCTTGATCAGGACCAGATTATCATGAGGGACTACTCCATTCAGCTGAAAGAGTTGGACACACATACATTAAATTTGTGTCCTATTTATTTTCTTTCAGCTTCCTCTGGGGCATAGCAAAATCTGTTACTTAACAGATCGGGACACTCAGATTTCGACTGTAAATGGTGGAGGTGAGACATCTGAAATGCAGGCAGCAGTGGTGGCAGGAAATAACAGCATAGCTTTTGCATGAGCAGTGTGGCTGCAGCCATGCTGCAAAAGGCTAAGCAGCTGACAGCTTAAACGCACCACCATGATTTAAGGAGTATGTTGGACATGTGTGAAATCATGTCATGTTTGTGTAGCAGTGATTGTCTTATTATGTAGTGAACATTTGCATCTTGTGTTTCCACACTGACCGTGGTCTTATCAGCATTCACAGGAACATCATACATCTCATTGAGATGGTTGTCGAGCAGACTCTGCTGGGAGTGGGCCTGGATTATCTGGCTCAAGGTCTTCCTGCTCAGTTGTTTGGGGGGCAGAGCTGGAGGTTGGCCATCCACCCCTTCTGGAGACCTGAGGAACGAAGAGTAGGGGGGTTGTGATACAAATGTAAAAGTGTTCAGTTCAAATGAATGTGACTAAGAAAAAAAACATATTCCACGTGTCGATGTGTTTCATTTGCATCGCTATTCTACATGATTACACCTGTACCCATTAGAGAATAAAATATAGTACCTGATTATAATTCTAAATAACTACAAATTAATGCCCAAACGTGCAGTTGAGTAGCTGTTTCTGCTATTAGAATAAATTACCTTAAAGATCGTAGCAAACCACTGCTACAAACTTAGTATAGAAAAATAGAGAATGAGTGGTCTAGCTAAAGGTCTTCCTGTTTGATAAAGTGAGCTTCAGAAGAAAGTGAATGAAAGAAAGATAAAGTATCAGACAAGGGGTAGTGAGAGAGAAAGAGATTGTAACAGACAGAGTGGCTTAATAACAATGTGTTAGTCACAATGCATTAACCTCAATAAAAGGGCTCCAAGAGGACGGAAAACATGGGTCACTCCCTTGGGGTGCTGGGGGGGATTTAACTCTATGTCTATGTGGGTGTATGGTGGTGTGCAGGCACTTTTTGGGGTCAGGAGCACCATTCAAAGAGAATTACCTTCCTTTTTTGCTTCTGCTACTGGTGCCAGAAGTGTCTTAAATACACAGATGCAAACTAACATCCATTATGGGTCAAAACCAGGTCACGCCTCAGAAGGCAGGCATTGCACAGCAGGCCTAAGCCAAGACTGAACATCCTCCTACATTACTGTTTCTTCAACACAACACAAAGCAGTGAAACAGATACACAACTACCTTCATACCACAACTTAGCCATCACTCTGCAATAAGGAGATTTTATATCTTGTTAACATTTAAAATCACAAAGCCCTGCTTTTTCATTGTCCTGCTGCCAAACACTTCAAATCTTAAAAGCATGGGGACCAAAGTAAATGAGCAGTAACAAATCACATGCAGGTCCATGAGAAACCTAAGTCTAAACGACATTGAAAATCATTTGAAGATACATTTACAGACACTTTCAGCACAAAGGCAACATTATTTTTTTTAACAATTTTACCTTGCCTCAATAAGAAGCATGTGTAAATACTGCAACTAAAGAAATGTATTATAAAATACCACATAGTTGCAGGGTACTTTGCAGATGGGTTACGGTATATTCTATAATTATCTGACACTGAAGGAAATAAAAACACTGCCTTCTACAGACTGCATGTAAAGTGACATGGTTTGCTGAACAGGTCATTTTTGCTGTGTTAGTGTTATGGCTTTCTTGTATTTCATGCATACAGCACTGGCACAGCATATAACTGTAGTCCTTTGAATTAGCTTTAATTCAGGGAAAGTCTTGAATGGTCACTGGGAAATCTTTAATTGACAAACTAAATTTCTTTATACAGTGAATAATTATTTATGCAAGAAAATTGGAAGACTGAATCAAGGAAGCTGAAACTGACAGAAAATTGGCAAAACGTTTGTTTTCACTAAATTCCCTCCCTAGGGAGTGTATCATCCAAATTAACTATTTTCAGAAGTTATCAAGTCAAGATATCACATAATTATTTTAGTTTGATCTTACTCATTCTAACATTATGGCAAATTGCTTTTGTGCTATAAGCATGTTGGCAATAATTTGAGGATACATAAGGAGAATAGTCATCACATAGCATATTTCAGAAACTTCTGTCAAACAGGAAGACAAGACATTCAAAAGGTTTGATGACCAATTATTTAGTCATAAAATGTGAGTTTTTAAAAAATTGACTGGAGGTGTCTATTAGAAAGTGAAATAATAATTTTAAGCAAACTGGCTTTAAGGTATTTTGTCTTGCCTGAAATATAATTTGGGCTCACCAGCATTTGATAATGCTGTTAGATTTGCTAACATTGTTGAAACATCACCAATAAAAATTTTTAACCATTTTAAAATTTTTTTTGTTTAAAGCACCTGAACACCATGCTAGCTCAGACAGACTCACAGTGTCCACCAAGCATTGCTGAGTGACTGCACACCTGATCAAGTGAGCAAAATGTCTGGTCACAAGTTTACAGATTAATGCCTTTGCTAAGCATTCCCACCTTAACTTCCACTGGGTTTCTAAGGAATTAGTTAAATACCAAATTCCTGAAGTCCTTGCTCCACGTTGAGACCATATTTATAATAAGGATTAGAAGATGAAGTATTTCAGTACTGAACAAAATTGCAAATACTAATGTTTTCCACTTTCAGAATCAGTTATTTTGCAATAGTATGAACATCTCATGAATGCATCAATAATGTTTTCACACTCCTTTACTAATCTCTAGCTAATATCCCCCCTATTGTTAAGAAGACTGGGATTTTTGTATATAGAGATATAAAACTGATTCATAACTTACTTTACGCATTTACCCAGAGGCAGTTTCTGCCTCTGGGTAAATGCGTAAAGAACAGCAATGAGGAACTTTATTAGTTAAAAGAATTCAGCAGCTATTTTATAGCGTGTGAGCTCAATAAGGACATGAAGAAAACACACACAGACACACACATACTAATTCCTACTTCAGCCCTGCTGTACAATTTCTCCACCCTGCTACCCACTATAAACACATTTTACGGGCTGCTTTTCAAAGGGTTCATCTTTCCAATGGGGCCAGCTAAGTGACACTGGGAGAGGGTGTAAACTGTTGGGAGAAGCCACAGACATAGACAGACATTTTAAAACTAGTCAACTCAGCAGTACAGTCAGACAAATTGGCACTAACACTGATGAGTAAAACTTGACTTCAAAATTAAAGGCCGTTTCTTGGGACATGCTTGATTTATGAGGAGTGTATTTATAGTGAAACCCAGTGTTGTGTTTTTCTTAGAGAAACAGTGGGGAAAAGGGGGGGACAAATAGAAAGACGAGAAAGAGTGACAACTTCCCCACAGTAAATCGTATTTTGTTGTAACAGCTGTGAGACTTACGGTGTAGAGTCCAGGCTGATGCTGTTCGCCTGTGTGGACGATGCTGACTTGTGATTGGAGGAGAAGACAGGCAGGCTGGGCGACGCATGGATCACATGATCCACCAGGTGGCCAACGGATGACGGGCGTAGTCGTGTACCCTCTTGTACAAACAATGAGTTCCTGACAAAGATAAGTATTGTTTTGATTAGGGTAGAGACACTGACATCATAATGGCATAGATGACAGTATTAAAAAAAAAAATTATAATTTAGAATATCGCCTAATTATTTATATCCCTGTAGGTGTATCAGGGTTACTGTTCATCTGTGCCCAAAGTTTCTCTTTGATAGCTCCACATTATGGTCTCTGTCAGTTCTGTACTGACAAGTGGATAATATGATCATTTCACTTGCCCTAATGCTGTTCTAACTATTTAATGAACAAATATTTATTTTAGTTCTACATGTTACCTTCAGCATACAATTTACAGTGCATACTTTAGGCTCATATCAGAATGCGTAAAGAACTATAGCTGTTATATAACTGAACAAACTATTCTTCCTCATATAGTTTGTGTCTCAGCACTCGGTCACCTCAGTCATTTGATCATAAGGTCAAGCCTTCAATGTTATAACTGAGCAGATTTTTCCAGTCTCTGACAGCTGTAATTCCATGAGAAAACATGGATTTGTAGCTAATAGTCTACCTGATAATCAGAATGTATGGACTTGCCTGCCTACCTCTAGACATTAGTGACATTACTTTATGGTGTAGATCATTGGGGGATCTGTTTTGTTAAATTTACTGATGAGTTCACTGGTATTGGCCTACTTTGATGATGCACCTGCAGCAGTATTATCTATATTCCAATTATGATTTATTCTGGTGTGGATCATATTATGATGCTTGTATAAGTAATGTGGTTTCTCATATGTGATCCTTAATGGTGTGAGTAAATTAAATGCAGGATTACAAAAGGAAGCAGCCAGCAGGTTAATATACCATAATTCCCTTCTACAGTCTGTGGTCTCCACTCTGTATGAGCTGTTTACTGTGACTTTTATTTCCTTTAACAAGGGGTTGTATCTGACAGCAATGTCTGACTTTCAAAAATAGATTGGGCATCTGAAAATAATCACAAAATATTTCTTCCTCCTCTCGGGCTCCCTTTCCCCAGTGACACGATGGGCAACAACTGAGGCCTCACATGACAAGAAAACAGCTCTGGAAGGTATGAAATTTTAGCTCACTGATTGGGCGTTCCAGGCGGCGAGCGAGTGGGCAGGCTCTGGGTCTCCAATCTCTCATCGGATAAGCTGTTCCTGCTGACTGACTCCCAGTCAGTTCCGCCTACCAACTTCCTGGCCAGTGGCTTGCTGGGAGACCTGTTCAGACCGAGACATTAATTTAGCTGAGCCTAGAATGAAAACAACATTAATAATACATTAAAGTGCCTGTAAAGTCTATCTACCCTTAGAGGCTTGTAATGATTAGATTCAGCTAACAAAGACATTTCCATTACCTGGCAAATACTCTGTCTTTGATGCCTTTCTCCTTTCCATACTGGACAGACTGTACCTCTGTCCGCCCACTGCAGATAGGAACAACAAAAACAACAATCAACAGACTGTTTTAAAAAATAAATGTTTAACTGAACTACAACAGGCTGACAAAGGTTAAACAAAGTGATTTCTAAAGTCAGCTTTACTTTTATTTGCCCAGTTTCCCCCCCCCTCCCAAAAAAAGAAGACATTTTTCATAACGGTAATATACTGTTATAATCAGCATCATCAGTTGAGAGTAGCTTGTCAATGAGGGCACGAACCATATTATCATATGATACAGTGTTAATAAAATAGAAGTAAAAGTGTATCTTTATTGGAAAGTCAGTTGATACTGTATGTCAAGGGGGGAAAAAAAACAAACCTCCACACACATACTGTGAAGAAAAACATCAGACCGAGGCTTGTTAATGCTGCAACACCACTGTTCAATAATGCATTACAAGTCCTTCAACTCTCAGTTCATCTCACTCACACTACATAGAAAAAGGAAATAGAAATGCTACAAGTGAAGTGACAAGGCAATGTCAATCCAGTAAGAAGACAAATGTTTATATAAGTTACTTTATTTCATATCTGCTTTGTTTGAGAAGGGAGTTAATCTGTGAATTGACTTGCACAGGATGCTTGCACATCGACATAAACACACGGTGATGCCTGAAAAACTTAAAAGACTGATTCAAGGCCAAATAGAAATATGTTACGGTTTCTTCTTTTTTGAGGTAAACCATATATAATTAAGTTGTGGTTTGCTGGAGTACGGTAGCATGAGAGGCAACCACTAGCCTTCCAGTGCTTTAGTTTCTTAAACCAAAGTGAAACAACAATTATCTTCCAAACAAACGTACTTCTGTTGATGTTTGCCTTGGCTCTTTGTGTGCTCATGCGCCTAACTAAGTGTATATATGTGTCATCTTGTTCCTACCAGTATCTGAACTTTGAGCCCAGGGTAAAGTAGTGAGCAAAGAAGTTTTTCTGAGGTGGGACGGGCCGCTCTAGTCTGAAGAATGTGTGGTGCTCCACACAGGCCTTCCACAGGTTCTTACAGGCCCGGTAGCTGACCATGTTGAAACCCAGCAGCGTGTCCCGCGTCTCAGTCTGTGGTCAGGGAGGACAAAGGCAGTTAGTCAGACTGTGAATCACACCTTGGTATTCAGCATATGAGGTGAGAGTGTGTGACCATAATTACTTTCAGATTGTCAGAAATATAGATTAGAAACAAGACAGGCAGGAGAGATTATTCAAGTGCCATGTTTCCCACCATTTCTTGTAGCCCCTCAGCCCTGTCAAATGAACTTAAATATTTCTTCATTATTCATATTGTTCAAATTTTCTCAAAATTGTGTTAGATTGTCAAGTTTAGGTCAGTTCAAACACAGTTCAAAAACCCCCTCACCTGTAATCAGTTATTGAATTTTCACCACGCAACACATTTTATTTCTTAAAATTTATCACATATTCTGACAAACATATCTGATTAAGACATATTAATTAGGACTGACTGTTTCACCAAGAATTTTTGATTGAAAACAGAGAAAGGAGGAATGACAACTAACAGAAGGACAGAATAAGAATTAGACAAAGAGGGGAAAAGAGGAGTACAGGGACAGAATGAACCTCAGTAATATATAAGTTATATTGATATTAATATAATTCTATGTTATTATAGGCAAACTGTTAAAAGTTTAATAAAATTTTTGCCATGTTTATGGCCAGTGACGCTCTAAAGATGCTTTTAGTGAAAAAAAAAAAATACAAGGACAGTATAATTTAATTATTAAATATCAGTAACTAAATGTGTGGCGTGAATAAATATTGGGTGCAATGGGAGCAACTGCTTCATAGAATTGAATGTTATATCATAAACAGAGAGATTTAAGTGTCAAAGTCATGAAGGACACAGACAGTAGAGGGTTAATCTGACACTGATATACACATATGCAGATGCAGGTCAGCTAATACCTACAGTACTGTGTGTACTGTGCTCAGACACACACACTGGATGAACCTAACCTCAACCTTTTTATTGTTGTATTGCTATTGTATTATTTGATTTAGCAAATTAAATACAACTGTGGTAGAGAAGTGGTGATGAATGCTGTATGTTTTGCTCTGTGTGTGTGTGTGTGTGCGTGTGCGTGTGCGTGTGCGTGTGTGTGTGTGTGTGTGTGTGTGTGTGTGTGTGTGTGTGTGTGTGTGTGTGTGTGTGTGTGTGTGTGTGTGTGTGTAGGCCTGGTATTACTCACATTGAGAGGACTTGTAATATCATTCAATTTCAGGGTGGCAACCTAAGCAAATGTAAAGTGCTCAGGAGAACTGAAAACAAACGTGTGTGTGTATGTGTGTGTGTGTGTGTTTGTATGAGTACACCTACCGTCTCTTTTCTCAGCTGGATGAAGAACTGTTTGCACTTGAAGGAGATTTTCACTATTTTCAACCTGGAAACAACCAAAAAATAAAAAATGAGACTAGTGTTGCCATAATGTGGCCGTTTGAGACACTGATTTACACATAAATGACACTTACTGACATAAAACAATCTTGAACAGAAGTAACACTGATATAAAATGTTATTTTGATTATTTTGCAATGCTAAAAGGAAACCAAGCAATTTAGTACTTTAATTATTCTACAGTCTGAGCTAGCTGCCTACCTATCATTCAGCAATACAGAGGTGAGTGGTCACATCCATAACTAACAAGGCACATAGTTTAGAAACATGACTGGCCCAAACTTCTCTTTCAGGAATCAGTAAACAGAACTGAAAAGTATAGTTCTCAATGACTAGCCTGTTTTTCTGGGAAACCCAAACCATTCCATCAATGGAAGTTACGGGTTACAAGTGTGAGGGCTGGAGGTGTTCAACAAAACCCATAATTTCTCATGAATCTATTTGTCATCTGCTCATGCTTCTGAAGAAGCATGCAGAAATGGTATGAAATGATCCATGAATCTGAAGACCACACATGTGCAGCAATAGTAAGAGGTCTCCTAATAAGCAGTAGAGTAACATAATCTCTTCCTAGAGCTCTGCTGTTGCTGTGACTCATTGCTCCTTGCTAAATATATTTTACATACTTACTCACATACACTTGCATGGACAATTGGGCACGCACACGCACGCACTTAGGCAGAGCATGAGTCATGTCCCATCTAAGTGTGGCTCATTTGTTAGGCCGCTAAGAACAGAAATAGGAAAAAGGCAAAAATGAAGAAGTCTTTCAGTTTTCAGAGACTACCTCCAAGTCTCTCCAAGAATGAGAGAGAGGAGTGACAGGACTAAAGTGGACGTACAAACAGTGAGCCTTTGTTAAAGAGGGGCTGAAGCAAGAATGAAGGAAAAAAAAAAAAAAAAAAAATCAGTGAGCATAGAGCTGAGCGACACTTGACTATTATAACCCTCTCACACTTGGTAGTGGACAGCTGTTGGGGACACCGCTGTTGGTCTCTAAATTTAGTTCAACTGACTGGATATGCACACACAAACACTTAGAAAATGACAACTGGCCAAAATGTTCTCACTATCCAATTTCCTCACTCCCAAGTTCAAAAAGTCAAACTGGTTCTCACAAAGATAACCATAGAACCATAGAAATGCACAAACCCACTCATACACCCTATCCACAAATCAAGCCTTAAACCTAAAATTTTATGTGTGTGAGTGTCTATGTTTGTGTCTGTTAAGCCTACACGAGTGAATTATCTTCTGGTGTTACAGGGATTTGAGTAGTTGCTCTCCCACCCCAGCACCCATTAACATTTAGCCTCCCACACTGCAGTAGCAGAATATGGGAGATTTCCAAGAATCAATGCTTTGGAGAGAGAACGATAATGAGAGACAAAAAGGGTGATGAGAGTAAGTGAATTAGAGAGAGATGAAAAGAGAACAAACAGAGAATGGCATAAAGCAGATTTGATGCCTATAATATTTCCAGGAAACCTAGTTTAACACAAAGTCCCCCCCGCCAGAAAAAACAAAATCACATACATAATTCTAGAAAAGAGCAACTGAGGCTTAAACATTAATATGCCTTGTCAATAATCACCATGTGAGAGGTTACCAAAATATTACGCAGCACATTTCTCGGCAAAAAAGGTTCCTGGATGTGGTTCAAGTGGAGCTGGAAGCAGCCTGATTGGCAGATGTGTATGTGACAAGAACATCCACAGTTTGATTCAGCAGATCAGGGGAAATCTAGCTTGGGGGAAAATGACAGAGAAACCTTCTCTGCTCATCAACAGTTACATTAAAACACAGAAAGCAAGATGCCTTCTCATCCACACAGATCTACACATTCACACCTGAGAGCTCCCAGGTTATCGGCTTTTAGCTACAGAGGAGCTTCACTAAAAAAACCCTGGGTTCCCAGTGGTTGTTATTGAAAATGTTGAACTTTTGATCACAAGCTTCTTCCACTATGTCTCTGAAATCGCAGTTTGTTTACAGGTATACACTCAGTTGTGGTTTCTCTCTTTATTTTCTCCCTCCAACCCAGACACACACACTATTTATCTAGAACTAGAAAGAGAAATTTTATCCCAAGGTGTCCCTCAGGGTTTAGCACTTGGTCCTTTACTGCTCATCCTCAAGCTCCTGCTTGGTAATGTCATCCATCATCACAGATTCCACTGCTACAGTGATAATTACATATCCTCTAAATCCTTCACTGCTCCAACTCACTCCGCCCTGACCAACTGCTTTGCTGAAATTAAAACATGAATGCAAGCCAGCTTTCTAAAACTGAACTGTAACATATCTGTTATGATCATCACCAGTCCCAAAGCTCTGAATAAAACCACCCTGCTCTGGTCAAGTGGATTCCCCACACTGCAAACACTGAGTAATCTTTGATAGTAGCTTGTCTTTGAAAAAATACCTAAATCACAGCACAAAACTTGCATTTTTACACTTGTTTTCATTTGGTCCTTTTCACTTTCACACATAATATCTCTGCAAAACACAGGTAGTGGACCCATATACCTAATGAGATGTAACTGCATGTTCTGGATATGTATATTACTCACCATGGGAAGTGGTTGATCCGTACCCTGTTCTTGTAAACTACAATGCCAGCAGATGTCACCCCAATGAGAATCTCTGTGTTACTCTGGTCCTGAAGAGAGGAGTGTGAATAATATAATGTAAAGAATAAAAGGGGGAAAAAAAGCAATGGAATACATTTTTGGAAAAATAAAACAAGTACACAAGAGATCACATAAAAACAAAAGCAAGGGTAGTCACCAAAATACGCTGTAATGCTTACTTTTTGCCATCAAGATATTTTACATAAAGATTTATGTAAACGTGTTTTCTGTCACTTTTTTCTAAATAAACCTCCACAAAGGAACACACCTACAAAAACTGATAAATACAGCAGACTTTAACAACCACACAAACACACACACACACACACACACACACACACAACGAATAAAACCTTACTTACCCTTGCATAGTGCAGGTCTACCCCGTAGAGCTCCAGCGTGCGTGCTGTGTTCAGATAATTAAACTCTGACTGGGCGGGAGATAGACCACTGAGAGAGAGCATGAGAGACAGTAGGGTTCAAAGACAGGCAGGGATAGGAGGTTGGGTGTGTGGGAAACAGAGTGATGATGATAAGAAAGGAAAGAAAGGTAGAGTGAGTGTGTTACAGAGACGGGGGGAAAGAAAAAGAAAACACCAAAAAAGGGGAATTGGGTCAGATAAGCTCCATATGAGTCTTTCGTGTTGCAGGATTAATAAAATGCAACAAATATCATAGTTTCAATTGCATTTGGTATAGTAGTGGCTCTATTGCTTCTCAAAATGAGCAGACTTGTTCATCTTGGCAAACACTACTCTCTTCCGGCCCAGTTGCACTGATCACATCCTAAATGTCTGTACACACATTTGAATATATATGTCGTCATACTTGTATTTGTGTATATCTCAGTATACCTGTGCTGCTGGTGATGTTTTGCAACCTCTTTGTGGAAGTCTTGTGGAGGGTTGGGGATGAAACAGTAGTCAGACAGGTAACCTGGACTATGCTCTGTTTCACTGTAGTCCCCCAACTCAGCTACACAGATACACAGAGAGAGAGATTTATACAATGTCAGAGCATCAACACTATCAGTTTAACAAGCAGAGATGATGAAAGACACAGATAATGAGACATCAAGGATGACAGACAGGCCTACATCCATTATGCAGAGGTATGCTTCATAATTATCCTTTTAGAAAATGTGTTGCATGAAGATTGTAATGAATGAATTTTATGTGTAATTTCTTTATAATAACTGCTATGCAGGAGTGAATTTGTGGTTTGATGACTGAAAAAAAAAACTCCAGTAATATCATATAATATAAAAATATTTGATCACAACGTTCCATTTATTTTAAATCTTATTTTTCTAAAGTTAAAGATTAGGTCATGACATAAGAAACATATAATGGTAGAGCAAAATAGTTTGAAAAAAAATGAAAATGCAGCAAAAGAAAATAGTCATTTAAACCACTGATTACAAATCTCAGCAGATTATCAGCAAATTGTATCTCGTCCTTTATAGAAAAAAAAATGTAAGGCTGACAGATCCTGCAAAACATGTTTCCACTCCCAGAATCGCTTGTTGTCAGTAAAAAAAACATATAGCCAGTGATGAGCATAACCATTTTCACTGACATCTTCATGATCTGAATGCTTAAACATTCTGGCTCATTATTCACCAAAACAGACAATCGGAAACTTTCTCTGTCATCATCTTTAGTTAAATTTGCATTTGACAAATGACCTTCCTCTAAGCTTTCTAAAAAGGCATCATCTCAGAAATTGCAATCTCCATGCAATCTTTGTAGTGTTCATTTATTTACAAAGATTTAAAGTACTATCACTCACTGGTGAAAACAACTAATGAGCCTTCACACCTTAACTGCAGAATTTCTCACAGTCTCTTCTTTTATAAAAAATGCACATTATCACAACAAGCACCACTAGGAAAGAGTCTGAATGTGCAATAGTACTGAAATGTAATGAAAACATCAAGAGATTAAAAGCAGAGTGCTCATCATGTACATCAATAACACCATATTGTTTCTGAGTGTGATGTTGTATACAACTGTGAAATTTTGAAGGAATGAAGGAAAGAGTGATTGCAGAAAAAATAAAGACAGAAAGCATTCAAAGCAAATCCCCAAAGCCATTTGCCTACGAGCAAGCAGTTAAAACTCGAATGCATCAATTCACTCAAGTAGTCCCTGGACTAACGTACTAGGTGGTAGCCTAAGCATATTGACCAATGAATTAATTCCAACTCAGTTGCATATTGATGTGCACACAGCTCTAGGGAGAAATATATGTATAGTCAATAGCTTACGTCCCAGAACACTATGATAATGCAGCTTTTATTTTAAGTTTCTCCTTTACCAGTGTTTAAGTCAGTGAACCACAAAGAAGAGCTGACAACTTCATCTCCCTTTTTATATTCATCTTTTGAGGTAAAAGCCATACTCAGCAGTAGTTTGGCCCAAAGGGGGAGAGATCAGTATGAACTCAGGCTCCTTGTAATGATGCTATTGTCCAACAAAGCACAAAAAGACATTTAACTCTGTGTTGACAGTTTTACATCCACTGTGGGTAATTTTGTACGTGCCTGCTTTGGCTTCATTAACAATGAACACTAGACAGAAAACCTGACTAAACTAACTTATGTTTATTCTTTCAATGTCCTCCACTGTCAATATTAATAAATTAAAACATGCAACACCATGCAACTCTATGAAAACAGCCTTAACGATGTAAAAGTGTTTGGTGATGCAACATCTGTTACAGATATGAAAACCCCATTACACAAGTCTACATCTACTATTTTCAAGTAAACAAAATGATTTTTAGGAATCTGTTTTCACCAAAACACCTTGATTTCTGAGGAGTGGGTTGCTATGGTTTCCAGATGGTATCTAGGCAGTTTCAAGTGAGATTTTAGGTCTCCTGGCTGGGATTTGTGGTGTTTTGAGAATGCATGCTTTTCTGTGGAATTTAGAGTGATCAGTGATGGCACTTGGGCCAGGCTAACTGAATTATCAGTGTAGCAGCTGCTCCAAGCCGTTTTTCCAAAAGCAAACATTTATCTTCATAATCTGGGCTGGCACTAAGCTAAGTGACAGCAAGGACCTAGCTACATAATGTGTGTGTGTGTGTGTGTGTGTGTGTGTGTGTGTGTGTGTGTGTGTGTGTGTGTGTGTGTGTGTGCGTGTGTGTGCGTGTGTGTGCGTGTGTGTGCGTGTGTGTGCGTGTGTACCAAAGCAGGAGTGTCATGATGTTGGTAGTCTAAGCAAAATCTCTTCCCTGACCTATATACTGTTGCATTGCAAATTCCCCCCAAAAAACAGGAGAGAACTGAAGGACAGAAAGAAAAGAAGAGATGGAAAAGGGGAACAGGGTGAGAGAGAGGGGTTCATGAACACAAGCAAAATAGAGAATAAGCAGAAAGGTATGCAAAAAAGATACAGAGACAGGAGGCGAAACACACTGCCTGAAAACAATGAGCAGCAGTAAAGAGGAAGAGCAAGTGAGCCAGATCAGTGAATCAGGAGTTATTATTGTGATGACAGAGGGCCCCAGTCAGCATTTAACCCAAATGCTAAATGACAACACGAGATGAGATTAGTGCTGAGACTGAATGTCTACTGGTGGACACAACCTGAAGAACAGGACATGTTGCAAAGGAAGGAAGAGTAAAAACTGAAAGTACCAATACAGGTTAATTGCTTCTGTTGCACTAAACATCCAGTGAGCTGTTTGGTCACCATCATTCTATATAATATTTACAGTTGAAGCAGCCCTTACTGAAAAAGGCAAGTCAAAGCCTCAGAGAATAGTTACATTATTGCAGCTAATGCCAAATAACAACACACAGATTAATTGAATAGTAATGGATTCAGAGCACCAGCTGTAAATGCACTGCAACAACCACATCTAACAATGTGTGTGTATCCAAAGAGGGGCCTAATGAATTGGCTTTCCATTGTTATGTAGAGTGGCTGTATCCAGGGAGCACTACTTACATTGAACAGCATAGGACGCCAGCAGTGCAGCTGTGTTGTGTGGACAGGGCAATCTGAAAGCCACAGGAACACACACACAAAACAGACATACAGATGACTCAGCCTTGGATGAATGCAAAGGACACTGTAGCTCTTTTCAATGAGCAAACTATTTTTCAGATTTGATAATAGAAATTAGAAATACAAATGTTTGTTTGTATTTGAATACCTAAAGAAAGAAACCAGTAAGGGACAAAGTTGAGCATGTTTGTTTTTACAAGCCTGATGAGCTTGTGTATAGTGTATCATGCAGAATGTTCCACTCATGTTAATACAGCAACATCTCACATTCCCAAAGCACAACACACTCACCTTCCAGTTAATATATCCTGCTTGATCTGAAGAAAATACTGATACCTGTGGGAGGACAACACAGTGCATTAGGATATGAGACCAGTTAATTATTCTCTCTGTTTAAATGAAATATAATGAGATGCATTGGGAAGCAGCCAACCAGTCAGACTGTAATGGTGCAATTCACAGGAGAGGCATCAGTATTATTTAATAAAGTGCTTTGTTTCAAAGCAATCAGGGGTGTTCTGTGAGACATAACTTTACGGTACACCAGATCAGCATATCAGATCCAATGCTCACTATTCACTCTTAGATGCTGTACACAAAGAGTTGATAAGGCTCGTGAAATGAGGCCACAGCTGAGAAACTGAAACAAACACCAGGCAGAAAAGATGATATGGCGCTGTGACACCTCCTCTGCATAGTGTTTATATAGAGCACTGTGTTACAGACCTTATGTTTGGAGTACTGTGGGCTGCAGTCCATATTATGGCCTTCACGTATATTGTACTGGCTTCGCACAGTATTTTCTTTAATGAGTCTGCATCAAGCGAGTGAATAAAGCAGTGGCCCTGAGATTCCACTTGTTATCATTAGATCCCAAAAGCTCTTTTCAAAAAACTAATTACTAGATTGGAAAATGTATTTACTCTTCATAGACAAACAGTGTGGAACATGTCCCTTCTTCAATGACGAGTTTTGGGACAGTACATACCCTATTTACACACACATATATATGAAACACACTTACCGTGTGTATTCTTCCTGAAGTTTACTGGGATCTGTCACAAAAAATTTTACTCTGAAGCTCAAGTTATGGGGGGACCCTCCTGAAAGAAATGTCATTAAGAGTTAAAGGAGTAAAATGCAACTTGGAAGACCTGTGAGTGGACAGAAATATAAATCGATAAATTGTCTGATTTGGAGATCACTGAGAGCTGTGCTTTTGTTGTTTATATGTACTTATCTGAAATGTCAATGTGTCTGAAAAATTGTGAGAAAATGTGACATTGTTCCTTTAAACACAAATTGAGATGTCACGTAGCAAAACATGCTACAAAGCATTATATATGCAGCTTCAACACCTATTTATCATAAGACTACATTCCTACCAACACATCAGCTTCTGTTCTTGCAGTGATTCTTCAATAACCCAACCAGTCAGCATAAAACAAGAGTTGAAGCACAGTTCAATTATTGCTGGAGGAGGACTTCAGATGACACCAGGGCTACTTCTTGGCTGTTCAACATGTTACAAATTCTATTACTCATTATCAAAAATAGGAGCAGAGTTGAAATGAAGTTTAATCATTTCTTAAGGCAGATTGAGAATTTTAATTCACTCAGTGTGGACTGGAGACTTTTGCTTGAGGTGGAGTGTGAATTTTCAACCATCACCAAGCTGAGCTGCAGAATACTGCTTTGACCAGCTGGTAAACTATAAAAATTCCAACAATTAAGTTGGACTTGAGTAAACATGCTTTGTGTTAGAGGCATTTCCGTTGTTTGTTTAAAATGGACAGAACTGGTCAGTTTCAGGTGATGTGTTGTGGATTTCACCTACTTTTTAACTGTTTCCTGATGGGCTTGTTGGGATCGAGCCAGCGCTGTAAAATATTAAGAGACACTTAGAAACACCATAACACTTCCACAGCCTGACTACACAAGATCAATTATTTACCAGTGGCCACACACACATACATATCAGAAATACTGACACACACCAATATATTACAAACTGACATACATAGAGCGATGTACACTTACACCCAGATGAATGTGATTTTTACAAGATTGATCCAGATACAGAGTATCTCTAGAGTCCTCTTACAGGTTAGGATATGAATCCTTATGTACACACACACACACACAGATTGAAAAAAATTCATACTGACTGGTGTGTCTGAGGAGTCATCAGCCAAGTGCAGGCCAAAGTAGTCTCTCTCAGTCAGCTCCAGGTGCTTAAAGACAGCATCCAGCAACACCTGGCCATGGTCGGACTTCTGCACAGAAAAACAGAAAACAGAGAGTGAATTAGAACTTGTTATTCAATCTCACAATCACACCTGTTTGCCACTCCTGAACTCCTCAGTAAACAAGTGCCAAGGAAACAGTGAGGGCATGTGAATGAGAGAGGAGCCAATTTAAACAAATTCTGTGCCATGCTGTAGAGAAGATGTGAGCATGGTGCGGGGAAATTCCTTTTCCTTCCACAGACTTCTAAATTATTTAAACACTCACAGCGCAGAAACATTTTACCAACTTAGAATTCATGTGTGATTCACCCATGCTGGACTGCATTTGATATCTTTCCAACCACATGGGCCAGAGCATGTACAAGAAATTGAGCGGATGTGTGCCTGTGAGCTATTTATCTAATTTGCTACTTGGTTTGATCAGTGACTATGTAACGCCATCTGACAACTTTCTATCAAGGCAATTAGAGGGCTGAATGAAAAACTACAGCTGAGGAATTTAGATGCAATGCTGAGTTTTCAGAGTAGCACATGACGATGACGTGTAGAAAGTGGAACAGAGTTCAAGAAGATGGTTAAATACAAGCCCATCAATGACCAGAAGTTAGAACAGGGATTAACTTCTGCTTTCTGAAGTACACTGCAAAGGTTTTTGGACGGGAAGCACTCACTGCTGCTTTATGTTGTTCACTGGGTTGCTCACAAGGACTGTTTATGTCACAATAATCCTTTATAATCATGAAAAAGGTAGCAAAACGTGCATGAATGCTTTAAAAGAAGACGATAGATCTCCTTTTTTTTTAGCTCCGTAGTGATTTTACTCATATCCTTCATTTTTGCAGCTCCGGCATTAGACATACACACTAAAAGGATGAGCTTAGTAAACCACTGCAGTTATCACCAGTTATCCAAACCTTTAATACAGGGTTACTAGAGAGCCAGTGAGAAAGAGGACAAAGGAACAGAAGAAAAAAAAAATCGGAAGAGAAGGATTGTAAGATTATAAAGTGTGAATAATAATGTATTAAATAGATCATTGATATTGTTTTATGAAAGAGTAGGAAGGGTGAGAGGATAAACTGTGGGACCACAAGTGGAGCACAAATTCACACCTGAACCTACTGCAGCATTTAGAGAGAGAGTTAGAGAGAGAAAAAGTCTGTCAGAGCTCCCACGAGAGAACAGATAGATATGCACACACATAAAGCTACTGGTCTGTCCACCTCTGCCTTTTCCCCCAGTGACACACTTTTCCATGTGTGAGTAAAGTGTGCATGTGTGACATTGTTGAAATGGCAGCCCCCCAGGATCACCAGCAGTCTTTTCTTACATTCTTGTGAGTGTGTGTGTGTAATCTACCACAGTCAAAGTCTTTCTAAATGTGAGTCAACTGTGTTCCTTTTCTCACTTTTGCTTTACTATAATGTCTGGATGATGAAAAAAAAAACATTTTCATTTCAGCCTAAAATTTGCAGCCTATATTAGTGTTGGAGTACTTAATGATACATGCAATATGTCAGTTCAGTTTTGTTCAACTACTGGGCACTAAGCTGGCAACTAAAAATTAATTTTCTAAATATGAAACAGACCTTCTCTTAAAAGAAATAATTCATTTAAAAAAGGTCACTTTTGATTGTCATTAGATTGTTTTTTCTGTCACTTTTATTTTTTAGTCAGGGACCAAAGTTCAACTTCCGTAAAATAATCTGTGTGAACAGACACTCACAGTCATCTAAGTCTGATGAGTTCACCACCTGACTGGGGTTGAACAGACAAAACAGGGTAGTGAAAGAAGCATAAAAGGCGCAGATATGATACTTTACCATGTAAGGCTATTCATTGACATGCCTCATACTGTGTGTGAGTTTGTGTGAGTGTGTTCCCACTGCTTCTCCCTTGTATGAAGCAGCTTTTCAGGCTGAATATTGGTGCTCTCTGTGCACTTACATTGTGTTCGCAGGAAACCTATCACCACTCTGTGTGTGTGTGTGGGGGGGGGTGTATGTACTAGCCTCTTCTGTTATTCTATATCCATGCAAGCCAAATGTGTGATCACTGCTACTGCAAGAACAAACATCAATACATTGTTAAAAGTGACCCAGTCGCACACTGGCAAGCATGTGTGCAACATTTTTTACACTGTTTTTCTTTGTACTTTTACACCAAAAACTAGAGCACCAAAAACTCCATGTTGTAGACAGTTAGTGCACTACATTCAGTCACAAGGAGCAAAGATGAAAAAAAGTAAGAGTGAAAAAAGTGAGCCAAAGACAGAGAGTGATAGAAAAACAGAGAAGGAAAAAAGAAAAGGAGTGATTGACGACGCCTTGACACAAACACTCTTTGTGCAGTCCACCAGCACCATTGACTGAAACGGTGTCTGTGTGCGTGAGAGAGAAGACAGAAGAGGGAGACATGATGATAGAGAGCAATCGGAGCACAAGGGACTGGCTAAGGCGCTATGTTGTGAGAGCGAGTGAGAAGGAGATGCTCCGATACTTGTTTTTTTCCCACCCTCAGGGTTTATCTACGGTGTAAGATGGTAAACGTTACCCAGATGTCAATAACACTGGGCGGATCTGAAATACAAAGTGGTAGTGAGTGTCGGAGGGGGGGTGCCAATGTTCCTAAGGCAGGTCAAGAATAAAAAATGCAAAATGCGACACATTTACTCCCTTCCTTCCACAGCTGAATGTGGTGTGTGTCAACGATGGAAATTCAGGAATGTGTGAGGAAGCTTGTTCAGACAGGGAGGGATTACGTGAAAGACAGAGTGATTCACATCTACCCGTCTTTCATTGTGTGTGTCTAAAACACACAATTCTAACCAGACCGTGATTTAAGTATGTCACTCGCCTTGATCTAAATATTGGACCACATACCCAACAGAGGCAAATTTATACATACACACACAGGATTCAAACACTTGTATCTATTTTCTGTTGTGGTACAATAATGTGACAATATTTTTAGTTGGATCATGCTCTCATCGTTTTCAGATTATTTCTTCCACATAACTTGCATTTGTATCAGAGACCTCATTCAGCAGTACTATGAACTATGAGCTATTATTTATACTTTGCCCCTTGCTGCTGTTTATTAAGAGCTACTTGATTACCACATAGCTCTTGCAGACAGCTGGATGTGTTTATAGTGTGTAGTGGTTACTATGGTCACTGCTGGTTTGTTGCTTTACTTTGAATAAATCCTGGTTCTGACCTTGCCTTTGTATTTGTGGAGAAGTGGGTCAGTAGTAGACTTTTTTTTTTATTTTTCTGTCCTCTATCAAACTACACACGATTCACCTTCATACCGATGTTGTTTCATATGCCAAAGACTTTCTATTTACAACATCATCAACCCAAGCCTTCATGTGCAACCACCCCTTGCAACATGAGCACGGCAGTTCTCAGTGACTAAATTTTCACTCCCTGTGAAAATCAAGGCCATTCGGCCAGGGAGAGGATCAATAGAAGTTTTGTTACTCTCGGGATGGCTTGTCTTTCCAGGAAGTTACTGCTGCTGCAGGGGCCTGATCAATGACACTGTCAGAGAGACTGACAGAGACCGAGTCATTCATTCAGCAAGAGGCAGGGAATGGGGAATGGTGGGCAGTCAGGAGTAGGAATCAGAGAGGGAGAGAGAGGGAAACTGTCAGGGTGGAAGAAAGTGGAGAGAGATTTAATAGAAGAGACTGTGTATGATAAATATCCACAGTAATGGCTGAAATTATGCATTTAAATGTCTATATTTGTTTGAAAATCATGGCAAGGTGTAAGGAGATGTTGTATTATATATGGTACAAATTGAAATTTACCAATCGGTTAACTCATGGTGAACTTAAAAACTCTTCCAAACTTGTTTTATATCTGTGCACTATGCAAGCAAAACACATTGTAAGTCCTTTTGGTGGAAACCACAGAAAGAGCAGAACAGAAAAGACAGGCAGGAATTGAAAGATATGATCAGCTACAAACAAGCATGTGACAAAACATCCTTTATCTCTTCTTTACTGACATCACATGTATCTCGCACACAGTTCAAAAGTAAAGATGATTTTATTATCACTTTAGCACTGTGAATAGCACCCTCAAAATGTGTGCATTATTTACGCATTTCTATAGTCTGTATTAACCCACACACGCATATCAAGAGGATGTGATTCAGAAGCAGTGACATTATTAGAGTAACTATACTTTCTGATTCGCAGAGGGAATTTCCCTACTTGTACTATCATAATGCTGATCAAACACATGAGCACAGAGTCATATAAAGAAAACGGAAATATGTTATCACATGAAGTGCCAGACGACTGTAAAATCAGTCAGAAGTCTATTTGTCGCCTGGTTTTGAAGTGTCTGTGTGACTGAAGGAGGTTAGCAGGAGAATTTTTCTAATCTAAGTATGATCACCAATACAGCGTGGGTGGCTTTTGAAAGTGGGCAAAAAACGTAGAGACATACAGAAGAATTTTCCCCACCAACGCACAAGTAAATTTCTGGTGGCCTTTAAAGGAAAATGTGTACTATTGACAAAAGTGGAGAAGGAGGAAGGAGATCAACATTGGTGTTGGAGATAGAACACACATTGGGGATGACAAAAAGTCATCAAGTTGTCAGATGATGGTATAACAAAATCTTGTTTAGCAAAATTTTACAGGGTATTATAAGTATTTATGAAGTACAGGTAATGTAAACCTACAGTAAGTAGGTAACAATTGTGCTTTAATTAAAGGTTAGTCTATATTTTGACAGAATAATAAACCTCCTGCCTCAGTCAAGCTGTTTTATCACGATTTATTGGATTCTATGAATTTTCCATTGTAAACTAAACATAACTCAATTTACAGTAACATACTTGAATGGAAGAACAGTACTTACGCTGACTTTGAAAGCCTGGACGGTGTTGTCCAGCAGCAGTATGTTGCACACAACCTGTGTGTGCTGCCTGTCTCGCTCCAGCTCCGTCGCCCGGACATTGTAGGATCTGCCAGCAGGCAAGCGGAAGCGCGCGCTCATTACGCTCCTACCAGGGTCTGCAACAACCAAAGACAGAGCAGAGAGGGGAAAACAATCAATGAGAGAAACAGGGATGGTAAGAAAAACAAATAAAAAAAATATTTTAAAAACTGGACCAAACACCGAACAAAAAACCGGGCATGATTAGGTCATGGCCTGGGTGAAATCTAGCAGAAAAAAAAATGGCATGAACTGTCCAGACAGTATACAACACTTAAGAAGGGCTTTATGAAACCACTCTCTGGCATAAGCTCAGGCCCATTACAAAGAACACAATAAGCCAATGTACAGGAGGGAATAATGTACTTTTCCCTCTACTACCTCCATGAAGGCAGTCACACAGAAAGGCAAGTTTGCACAAGCACGGTGAAGCAGCAGAGACAGACTCCTTCATAGGAAAACAATGTCAGTGATAGGTATAGAGCAGATTGCCCAGGACAATAAGACTCACTCATGCAAATACAGAATGAAATAAAAAAAAAAAGACAAAAATAATTATGCAATAGATACAGATAAAATGCTTGCAAACATGGCCATGTATGTTTCATTATTTCAAACTGTGATTCTTTAATCTACTCATGCCATTCTAATAACTTTACTCAGCATGTGTGCCTCTTTTCAGATGAGACTCCATCAGTACTTCATAATTTTATCACTTCATCATCAGCATGCCTGGCTGGAAGAGTTGACGTGATTGGATGACAGGGCTTCCCCTCTGAGAATGGCCTGGGTGCTCATCAGTGAATAAATAACAATAATTCAATATGAAGCTGCTCCTTGTTATAAAGCCCTTTATAAAGCCCCTGAGTCCACATCTGACTGCTTTCCTTTGTCTTGCTATACCTCAAACTGGTTGAATGTGACTTAACTCCTTTTCACACAGATGAAAAACCTCTTATAATTTGCAGTATATTTATATCTACACCAAGAGAATCAACAATTAGCGAGCTTTAGAGGTGCTCATATGCCGAACATGTTACCTGTGTACAGATACACACTAGCTGTGTTTGACCCATTTCCATTTTTTAAGCTAAGCTAAACTAACCTAACCATACACACATTTAGAGTACAGGCATGAAAGTGAGATCTATTATATCATCTAACTTTGTTGCCTTGATATCTTCAGACAAAAAAGGAAATACGCTTTTGCTCTATGCAGCAATTTATATGCAATGAGAGTTTCATATATAAGCTTGTTTTATATTCATTTTCAACATATGCCATTGCAGTGGCGTTTGGACCATTCATGCTCATGACCTGCTTTTTTATTCTTAGTGATCTACCATGACAAGAGACATAATAACTCTACAAGGGTCAGAGTCCTGTTGTCAAGAGCTGCTATATGTGCAACGACGGCTCGCTGCAAGCGCATTTGTGTGTGTAGTATATATGCAAGGCTTTCTGCATGTGTGATCTGCTTGTCACTACAAATCAGAACAAACCCCCATGGCCACTAGCAGATGGTGTGCACAATGTGTACGCACAATGCACACACATGAAAATCTATATGGGGCGGCCACAGTCCCAACATCGTGCCTTCACACCTCCAGACAATGAAGCTACACAAAACATGAAATTATGTCGTTGGTTGCAATATGCATGGTAAGTGACTGACTGTATATATTGCATCATGAACACATTATTCTACCTCAGCAATATGAACAGGGAATCTCAAGCACAGAAAATGTGTAGTATGTATGAAGCACAAATATTCCTAATTGTGGAAGACCAAAACCATGCTGGCACATGGACATTTATGATTTTTTTTTTAATATCTGAGATTAATAATTAGATTACTGGGTTGCATTTTTTCTAGTGTCTAATATCCAATAATGTAAAGTTTTTTCCAGTGCAATCACACTACGTTTCCACTTAAAGTGAAGGTCTGAATGGTTTCTGATGGCACTGTACAACAACTATTCCTGATTTTTGAAAAATGTGTAAAGAAATGCTTAACCTACCTTAGCAAAAGACTAAACAACAGAAACAGCTAACCTGGCTCTGTGGTGATAAATGCACCAGCATCTCTAAATGTTGCTATTTAACATGTCATTTCTCACTCATTTTAGATACCAAAAACTGAAGTGCAAAAAGAATAATTTGTGGATGCTAGAACATGCTAGAATATTTCTTAGTTAGATGCACTGATGACTTGGGAGTCACTGCCATGGTTTGGTGAACAATATCTGCAGTGATTACTGATTACCCATCCTGAGTTTGTTAAGGTTTTGCACTTTCTGCTTCTCCCTTCTTCCATGCAGTTACGAGAACACATCTTGTTCTTCAAGAAATTGTCTCAACAAACAACAAGTTACTCTACATCTGAATAAGACCACATCTCATGTTCAAAGTTCAACACTAACAGTTTTGGAACCTGAAAAAATAAATAAAATCTTTTCGCCAACTATTAGTACTGATAAAGATGCTGTTGGGCGCATTATAAGTAATTCAGCTCAAGTAGTAATAACACACTCAAAAAAGAACAGTGCACTGGTTTTGTACATTAAGAGGAGTACTTTTTCACCTGTCAAAATAGTCCTATAATGCCATCTGTGGCTGTGGCTAAGTCTGAACAGTAACCCATGGTGATGTCACCAGGATTATTTTAATTTCAGCAAAGTGACTACAATGTTTTAATAGAAGGGTTCCTTGTATTTACAGTAAAGGAAATCTAAAATTAAGACTGCCCACATTAACTAATGTCAGCAGAAGTTCTTGCATCGTTAGGAAATACAACAGAAAAAAAAAAAAGAGGAGGTGTTTGATAACAGTACATGAGGCAGCTGTTTAGATTATCTTGTAACTACATTACATGTATTAGTTTCTGTCTTATTGAACTCAGCAGCTGATGTGAAGAAACTAGGGAGTATAAAGGATATGTACTAGACAGGCAGAGTAAGATCCACTGGTTGACAGATAGCGGGCAGCGTCTAACCAGGCGTGAAGCTGGTCATACATGCATATACGCACGCACAATTAGGGATATATGCATAAGTACAGTCTTACAGCCATGAATCACATGCACATGGCACAAAGGCACAGGCAGACATGCACATTAACAGATGCATGCTGATGCCAGCTACAGCACTGTCAGCTTAGGAAACAGAGCGAATGGACCAATGACATGGAGCAGAAAGAGATGCAGCCATGCAGAAAGAAGGAAGGACGAAGGGACGCTCCTATCACTGGCTCACATTGTGGAAGAGATGTGGGATATACAGATAATGAGCTTTGACATCCAGACTCTCTCCACAGGCGGCATTGCCTTCTCTGCCCTTTTTGTGTCCTAACATTTTTTCTGCCAACCAGCTGAAGACAATTTAAAGACCATGGACCGCAGAATTGGATCATCTCCGTAGTGCGCAACAACATTACAGCTTTAAACCAACAGCACCTCAGCATATAATTTTAAATGATCTGAATTTTTTAAAAGAAAGTTGTGTATAAATGTTTTTAAAGGGCACCAAGGGTCAACTCAAAATATCACATTTTGTGGCCTCACTTTTGCCCATTAACCTTATTCTAAGTTCTGTTTTATTGCATTTTATTGAATTCAAAGATTTTTGGGTCCATCTGTTTCTACTATACACTCCACTGGCCTGTTCTATTGTCCTATTTTCTATTCTACTGCATTCATCCTCAATGTTCTACCATTTTCTGCTCAGCTGTTTTTTTCAGTTTTGCTCTGCTGAGCTGGACAGCACGGCCACTCTCCCCCTGAGAGCACCCTCCGGAACTCCGGAAGCACGCTACCATTATTACTTCCTGCAGTCAGCGGAGCTTACAAACAGGCAGGAGTGTGTGTGTGTGTGTGTGTGTGTGTGTGTGTGCAGAGAGCTCTTGACCCTAAAGCTTCTCTCACTGGTGGGCTCTTCTGGCTCTCTCAGCTTATTGCAAACACAGGCAGTCCTGCAGGCTTCCTGTCTGTACACAGGACTACACAGCATTCATATTAAAAAAAATAAAATACAGCAATAAACACCACTACTGCAACACATAAACAAGTACACTTGCAGAGATGTTATCTAACAACAACATAGGGTCGTGTATAGCTCCACTGTACCAGGATACACACATATTTGTACACACACAAACACAAAAGTACAACAATAAGATTAAACTAACAACTATGATTCTCCATAACGCCCATAAATGTATCATTTTTACCAACAGAGCTAAAGTCTTGTATAATGTGTAACAATAGACACCAGTTCAAATATGGGCTGATAACTGAACTCCATTTGGCTTGCACAGATCTTTTCAAAAGAAAGCCAAAATACATGCTACATATGCTTTAGTTCGGTCCCTTTGTGCTGCTTTGGAACAATTGAAATAAGAGGAGAGTAGTTAGAAATCCCAGAGGAGCTGTGCATCGCTGCTCCATGGTGTTTCATAAAGCAGAAAGTAGGCCACAGACTAACAGGTGGTCAATTACAGATGTGTGTGTGTGTGTGTGTGTGTGTGTGTGTGTGTGAGTTTACAGACAGCTCTTTCTGGATGTTATGTTAGAAGAAGAGCAAAGAAATGAAACATGCACTATTCAAAGATCCACACTGGCAGAAAAACTGGCCCAATGTAATATTGTAGTTATTCACAGCCACCCATACTCTTTGTACCCATCCCCAATGCTTCACATTCCCTCATTCATCTTTGCCCAATTTTTCCCTCTACTTGCCTAAAATATTTGGTGCCCAACTCATTTTTCCCCCTCTATTGACCAATTCACTGCCCATATGCAATCACCACAATGACCTGTTTAGGTTTGCTTATGTTATGTAGGGTTAACAAGAACAGCAGACAGAGTGCTGTTTAATGTCTGTATATGTGTATACTGTATTTGAGGGGTTTAAACAAACCGTTTATATGTCTAGATAGGGTGCCAGGGAAATTGCAGCTTTAGCAATGTGGGCAGTGACTGACCTCTTACCCCCTTTATCATGGCAAAGTCAAAGTTCTGCCTGTAATCTGACTGCTGTAGTCTCTTTCAGGAGAAGAGATTCAAGGTTTTCTACTCTGAAGGTCGACATGATTAACTGGAATTGTCATCACTGATGCAAAAATATGACACTGGAGAACCTTTTTAGTAGATATTCAGCCACTGAGAGAGAGTCAGGAATAAGTCTGTTTTGACCACCACAAAACAATCAACACTACAGTTATTATCCAGAATTTGCACTGCAAACATTAATTCAAGCTCCTTTGAGTTTTACATCTTGGTTCAAGTTTGACGTGAGGTTGTGCACATGGAATTTTACAGTGCAGTAAGTGATTTATAATGGATACTGTGGGTCCACCTACAAATAAATAAAACAAGTCAATTGTACTAATCTTCATGAGAGGCCAGTCTCCAGACAGGTTTCTACCCTTTGGCCTCAAATCAAATCCAGGTATACAGACCTGCACCATCTACCTAAACTTCACTTATTGTACGTATTTATATGTACTTATTTATTTGATTGTTTACTTACTTTTTTCAGAACAGAAATGGATTGGAAGACAAAAAAACAGGAATAATCTCTAAACAACCCACATTAGCTTTATACTTACTAGTGACTCTTTATCCAAATACAGAGAAACATCTAGAAACTAAATGTAAAAGTCACTTTGATACAGACTGTTGACTGAAAAAAGGAAGTACAGTGTACCCCCTCCGAAGTGCATGACTGCACTGTAGAATAGGATAAAGGACATTAGTGAACTAAGCCTTTCATTTGAACTTAATGTAATAGTTAGATTTCGTCAACTTATAATATGTAGTTTTTGTTATTTCAGACTATTTTAGAGGTATAGAAACGTGAGTTGTTGTAACTTGATGTCAGTTGACTTGAATTGATGAGTTGCATGGTTAGAGTTCAGTGAGGTTTTAAAAAAACAAAAGTAATAGGCTCCCCAGCCCAGCACAGAGTTCAAAATCTTTAGAAACTCATCTTTTTGTGGAGATGTTCTGTTTCTATAATATATATAAAATTAAAAAGTAGCTGTTTCATTTCCAGTCTAAACAGTCAACTTAACATCTTCAGTTTACTAAACCCATTTTCTCAAATTTTGTCCCCAAACATACTACAGAGTTTAGAAGTAACAAAATGAGACTTGTACTGAACTAATAACATTAATGAACCTTTTGTTTTCATTACTGCAGCACACTACAGATGTTATTGATGTTAATTATACCCGTGTGTGATGAAACAAAAAGGACAACACCACCACAAATATCGAAGAATGGCCTTAGTATAAACAGTAAACCAGTCTCTGCCAAATCTCTCACCCAACCCTACCAGTGTGTAATAAGTTTAAAAATGGGGATCTATTTTTTCATAAAACATAAAAGGGAACACTATTAGTTTCCCTGATTGCTGTATTTCTTGATTTTTTTTTCCCCTGCTTCCTTGCCTTTTCGTCTCCTCTCCTCCCATCAGTATGGCCTGTGAGTTCATTATGCAAATAACAGTGATCAGTGCATCCATTTACTTACACACACAAACACACACAGAACCATTCATAAAACCCGCCACCTGTCATGGAGATTCCTACTGAATCAAAGACTCAAACTTAAATGGAGACTGACTGATTTTCAATGGTGAGTATTTTCAGCCAATTCTGGACAACGTCAATACAGTGTACCCCCACGAAGTTGCGGTTCAGAATTCACGGCCTCAGTTGTTGACAGATTTTTCCTTAGAACCTAACTACTTTTGCAAAGACTACAAATATCCTCCTCAATCTTTTTATGGCTTTTTTCGTGGCAATGCATACTTTTCCATGTGTTTTAATGCTAAACTACTAAGAACAATATCCATCCATCCATCCATCTTCTATACCCGCTTTTTTCCTGTATCAGGGTCACGGGGATCTGTTGGAGCCTATCCCAGCTCTCTCTCAGGTGGAAGACAGGGGTCCACCCTGGACAGGTCACCAGTCCATCACAGGGCCACATAGAGACAAACAACCTCACACACTCACACTCACTCCTATGGGCAATTTAGAGTCACCAATCAACCTAACATGCATGTTTGTGGTCTGTAGGAGGAAACCGGAGTACTAGTATTTACTAGTACTTTATTTACTACTAGTATTTCATCCCTAACCCCTATATAAGCAGCTCTTACACATGAATGCACAGGAACATTTCTGCTGCGCTCAAACATCTTAATAACATGTGTTCTTCCTATAGAGTCATTCTGTATCAGGCTTTTTCCAACAGTTTATATGATTCATAACTGCACAGAAACAATTGGTTTCAGGTGGGGGAAGGATGTGATGGGGGAGAATCTACTATAGTCACGGCTGCTGTATAACTTCTGGTGAATCAGTGAAAAACTAATCAATGTGACTTCCTGGATATGATGCTGGATTGGATTGCTGGGGATTTTTCATTGTCTAATTTAATGAATGTCATGTTTATATGAATTTTTGTGGTTTTGAATCTATAAGACATTTAGGTCACACTAAAATAGTGCTAAAGACTTTGGGAACAAAAGAGCTCTTTGAGATTCATCTACACACAAGTATGCACCTTAAAAACATAACTGATAATTCCCTTAAACCAAAGCTGTTACATATAAACTAAAAATGCACTTATAACAATGGAAAGTAAGCGTAAGCACTATAATCACCACAGTTTTCCCACACATCTAGGTTTTTCCTCAGGGCGTGTAAACGCATAGTGTGACTGCAGCTGATGTTTTGAATTTGCATATAGCACAAAGGTTATGGTGGTGGTTGGCTTGTAGTGGTGGAGAAATCCCACGCAAGCACAGGGAGAACATGCAAACTCCACACAGAAAGGCCCCTGACAGGTTGTGAACCCGGGCCCTTCTGGCTGTGAGGCTACGGTGCTAACCACTCAGCCACCATGCTGCCCCATATTGATTGTCTTCCCTAATAATTAAATACGTTCTTATAAGAAGGAAACACACTATACATGTTTGATAGACCTCAAGGATATACAAAGTGTGTTTGCAAGCAAACATCACAGGGTACTTTTTAGTTTGAATTTTATAGGGTCTATTCAGAAATTGCTCTGCTGTATATCCAGCTTTGGAAATCCAAACCATTTACAAGTCACCAGTGTTGTGTTACCTCTCTTTTCCACAGCTTTTCTTGCTTTCAGCGAACTTTGCATGTAACAACTTGCTGGCGCTCTGTAAAATTATTAACATCGAACTGTTACATTTACAATAATTCATTCATAGTGTTCAAGATATAATGTACAAAAACAGCCCCAGGAATAACCACTGAAACAGACATTACACAGAAAGGTACACAGTTGGTTCAATAATTAAATTGATTCACGGCATAGAGACAACTGCTGCTTTTGCCCCCATTTCTTTGAATTTTCTCTTAAAGCTTTGTTCTATCAAACAGGTAAGAAACCTGTGACTATCTGCAAGCAGCAGTGTGCTGCTCCTTACTGGTGACAGCTATTAGAAAGCTTTTATAATGCCTTTCACACTGTCATAGTTCATTCAAGTTGAAAGGGGCTCCCCCACGTGAAAAAGATGGAAAAGTCAACCTCAACTAACTCAACTTTCACTGGATTAATGAATAATTTGGAGAAGAACAAAAAATATCTAGGCTTGTGAGAATGGATAGTTATTTCCTATACATACAGGATCTAAGACAAAAAATAAAGGGATTGCAAATCAAAGACCTAAACCAAACAAATGGATGGATGGACACAGATATAAGAGGGTTGGGACAGTATAATAAGAGGCCTGCGACTCTACAGAAAGCAGAAACAACAGAGATGCAAGTTCGATTAAAGCAGCACATTCCCCTGATTTTTCCTTTACTGCAGATGGTGGCACCTTTAAATGTTACCAGGGTTCACGTTCTGACCACACTGCACACTTCCACCCATATTCACCTTAACCCTGCACATTCCTGCCCCACCAGCAGGGAGGCCAGGTGTTCTATAAAATCACATCCCCTCCTGTGACTGCTAAGTTAAGTTAGCACACATGGCAGCTCAGTTACACTACACATTTACACCTGACAGAATGTGTGAAACCATGCTGGTGTTATTTTGATTTTTACACTAGATCTATCTGGACCACCACTCTTAGTGTTTCTTAGTGTGAAAGTGTGTGTGTGTGTGTGTGTGTGTCTGAACAAAGTGTAGGATCAATAAGTAGTAGGTTAATGGGCCTCTTCTCATTAGGATTTAAATGCTCCCCTGACAGCAAATAACACACACATATGCACAGGCATGCTGATGTGCATATGAGTTCTTCTGCATTTTAAATGTTTAAGCTTATAGGGAGTGTGTGTGTGTGAATGTGTTGAATATCCACAGCGACCCATCCCATCTAAACCACACAGTAAAATCAGTCTTAAACAAGGCTGTTGAAGTATCACAGTACTACAAGTCTGGTAAAAGGTCCCAAAAGCTCAAACGGAAATTTCCATGTTTTTGCCAGACAAAAATAAAGGCATATTAATATTAAAATTTGCTGGAGCTGTTCTTCCTGTCAGAGTGTCTGAGTTGGCCTTCAACATTATACAACAAATAAAAAGGCAGTTACACAGTGTTAAGCACTTCGATCATGTGAAAGCAGCTTTAACACTGCCTGAAAGGCACTCATTCAGGTCTTACCTCGAAAGAATCCAAATGCTATAAGGTATTCTAGAAAACTATTTTGTCTAGTTATTCAAAGGCATTGGGTGCACTTGGATGGGAGACCAACTTGAAAGACCAGAGGCCGCTATCCTCAGACACTGTGGTTGCGTCAGGAAGGGCATCCATTGTAAAAATCTTGTGCCAAATCCACAATGTGGATCATTTGAGCCGCTGTGGCGACCCCGAATGGGAGTAAGCCGAAAGAGAAAGAAGAAGATTCAAAGGCATGGGGTGCATGTTTTTTGGGTCAAGAGGACAGACATGATTTTCTCAGGAAAAAAGTCAAACAGTAAATGTTGCAATAGACATTATAGAGTAGCACCAGCTGAATGAATTGATAATGAAATTAACCATCTCAAAAAAGTGGAATAAACTAGCAACAATACAGACCAAGGCAACTAATACAGTTATATTCATAACAACACCTGTTAGTCTCTCCCTCTGTGGCAAAGTCATGAGTACATGATTTACCTAATCCTCTTAGGATGGCCCTGTATTTCTATTATTAGAAGCTATAGCTGTTAAGGCCATGACATGCAAGCACTGCAAAATCGATCTACTCTCATCAAATTTCAGCCCATCTCATTTATTATATATTTATTTATTATTATCTCCACTCACGCTACTCAAGCCTTTTTCTATGAAGCTTTGCGGTATTGGTATGTGCATTTACTTGGATTATGTGGTTACACATCTGTAATATTATAATATTAAAATAACTTTATATATTACAATATGTATATTACTAATAAGTATTGTATGTGTAATAATATTTTAATTGTAATATTATATATTATTGTATTATATATTGCACATACTTTGTGGTATTTTACTCCTGTACTATGCTGAGAAATAGGGAAAGTGGTATTGAAATTCAAAATCAGGAAAATACAAGAGGATAGCTCAGTGATAGGAACAGGCTTTAATAATCAGCCTAATGCTTTACAGGAAATACTACAGTTATTTTCCAGGAATCTCTTCGCTTCCTGCTACTGATCAGAGTGGCTATATCCTATCTGCTTCAGGCACTAAAACACGAATGCCTGATTATTGTTTCATACTCCTTCAAGAAAATTAAAATACAGCCTAATCTGCTAGCCTATCTGTATAACAGACATTCAATAAACACTAAAAATTATATATATAAAAAGATAGAACAAAAAATATATTACACAAAAATGTATACAGTATGCCAACACTGCAGGATGTAAAAGGACACAGCTCTTTGTTCATACACATACACGTTGAGTGGCACACCCACAGTATGTAACAACCCAATAAGAATAAATGGCTTCTGTACAGAGCAAATGTATATAGTATACATCTGCTTAATATACAGTACCAGAGTCTGTCTTTAATACCGTCTCATTTACTACTACTCCCGTCTACTCACACAGCCACATGCAAAACACAATATGTAGCACAACATTTGCTTCTTTAAAAAAAAAAAAAAAACCTAAAGGTTGAAAATTGTCTGGGCACCTCAACACCAATCAGCAGTGCTGACTTCTGGGAAAAACAGTTTTGCCTTCAGCATCTTTTAAAGAATTGTACTGCTCTGTGTAGGTGCGTGTGTGTGATAGACTGTAGGATCAGGGAGTCTGCTTTGTTGTGGTGATGAAAGGAATTCATCCAGATGCGTAATTGAGGATACTTGAAGCTCTGGATTAAGATTTCCGCACCACTATTTTTATTTTGAGATCATCATTACCTTTTTGGTCAAATTTAGGCCAACATTAATCTTTTAAAAACAACAGATAGTCTTCTTTGTTGTTTGTTTAAGAAATCCTGCACTTTAATGTATGGTTGCTGCTTTTCTGTTTGGATTCTTTCGCAAGTACATTTTGCAGGTGCTTGTCTGCCCTATTGATTTTTATGGCACGTGTACATGTTAGACAGCAGCGTGGTTTTGACCCTCCACTGCTGTGGTTGAAACCTAGGAGTTTCTGTAGGTGTGGGGTTGGGGAGGAGGCACAGATGTCATTTTACATACATATATACATATATATATATATATATATATATATATTTTTTTTTTAGGGTGTTATGACTTAACAGTGGCAACTATCAGACGTTGTGGCTCATATTCAGTGAATTCCCAAGTTAGAAGGCCTTAAAAATATCTACATACAGTATCAGTAAACTCAGATACTCTCTTTAGGGTAGATTTTGATCATCTGCACAACTACACAATAAACCAAGTAGCTCTGCAGTGACAAGGGCAACCTAAGAGAAGAGGGCAATTTAAAACTGATGATTAAACCACTTGCTTGAATGTATTATACGGCTCATATAACAAAAAAGCATGTGTGTGGGAGAGGTGTTAGGGGATGTCTCTGTACCACTGGTTGTATGAAGAGGTGAAGATGAGGAGATAGACGTGGGTGGAACACATTGTGGTTGGTAAACAGGGCCAAAACAGGAAAGCGTGGGCCAGGCAGTCACCTCATACCTTATACAATTTTTCCACACTGTTGCATATAAGGTTATCTTCTGGTGAAAATTATTGAGACAGCATTTTATCACCTTTTTGCATGCCAGGAGGATTGGAGGAAGAGATTCACGTGTGGATGAATTGTCCTTAATGACCAAGTTTGCTTTGTCCAAAACACCAAGGCCTATGTTCAACTCAACTGATACAAATCTCCTGTCATCAGACCTTTTAAGCAAACTTTTATTTCTGCTAGAATCACACCACCCAGTGCACTGCTAGTGTTTTCACACAGCATTGTGACAGACAGTGGGGCCACTGCTTAGATATGTAATACCGTAGTACAAAAGGGGGCTAAGCAAAGATTCAATCTAATAAAACAGAACTCTGCCTTCTTTGGACAGGTAGCTTATGATCTGTTGTAGATATGTGTTTAAATATACTATCAAACATTAGCTCCAAAAAAACTCTTATATTGCGTAGTATTATCTTTATTAAAAACACAGGTTCAATTAGGGATTCACCACACAGGCCACACAAAGTACTGTATATTGATTTAATTATAATGCAGTATTTCTACCATAAAAATTACAATGGCCATAAAAGTGGAATAACTTTAGGCAGGTTTTACTTTTTTTTTCTGACTCTGATTGAATAAAATACACAACAGGAGAGAGCCTGCTGCTGACAAATTCTTTTTTTTTTTTTTTCTGTAAACAAATGTCACTACCTCCACTGTGATATGTAACTGACTGAATTCCACCCTGAATGCCAAAGTTTAGAAGCACACAATGGCAGCTCACATTTGAATTAAAAAGGGTGCTTGCTATGTCTGTCTCTGACAGCCTTGTTTCCTCTGCTGCTGAGAACAGCCACCTCTCTGATGGACACGTAATGCTTAAAAGGAGCATCAGCCTTGCAGTTACAAGTATTCAAATCATTTTCATATAAAAAGCTCATTAGATTAGAAATTAGCTCTTGTTTTCTTCTCATTTGCTACAGTTAAGAGAATGAACATGAATGAGGGGCCAGACAGGGGCCAGTTGAGCGAAAGGGGGAGAGTGACAGTGTCATTTTTTTTGTGTTCTGCTAATTCAGCAGGTGACTGATAGACTGCCCATACTCAGACTTTGGTGCATGTATTAAGCATTAGTGGAGCTGTGGAAAAGAGAGGTAACATAACACTGGTGACTTGTAAATGGTTTGGATTTCCAAAGCTGGATATACAGCAGAGCAATTTCTGAATAGACCCTATAAAATTCAAACTAAAAAGTACCCTGTGATGTTTGCTTGCAAACACACTTTGTATATCCTTGAGGTCTATCAAACATGTATAGTGTGTTTCCTTCTTATAAGAACATATTTAATTATTAGGGAAGACAATCAATATGGGGCAGCATGGTGGCTGAGTGGTTAGCACCGTAGCCTCACAGCCAGAAGGGCCCGGGTTCACAACCTGTCAGGGGCCTTTCTGTGTGGAGTTTGCATGTTGTCCCTGTGTTTGATGGGTTTTCTCCAGGTACTCTGGTTTCCTCCCACAGTCTAAATTGCCCATAGGAGTGAGTGTGAGTGTGGGAGGTTGTTTGTCTCTATGTGGCCCTGTGATGGACTGGTGACCTGTCCAGGGTGGACCCCTGCCTTTCACCCAAAGAGAACTGGGATAGGCTCCAGCAGATCCCTGTGACACTGCTTAAGAATAAGCGGGTATAGATGATGGATGGACAACCAACATGAGAAAAATTATAACATTGTTTTTGCCCATATCGATGGCTATGGCAATTTATCAGCTCCTCTACAAATCAATACACAACAGTTGTATGGCCACACAAATATTGAAATATTTAATAACTAGACAAGTTTTCAGCTGTAGCATCTGAAACTGGACTTAAAATGGCCTAAAGAGCAAACATGAACAAAACTACAAGTGATATTCTTGCCAATGTTCACAGTGGTAGCTTAGCCAGTGTTTATCAGTTGCCAGGTTGATGTTTGAAAAAGAGGTCCTAAAATGTGCACATTCATGGGCCTGTAGTTAATGTGTCTTAGATTAAAGTGTCCAAGAAATGTCATGCATTGTCCACTTGCTAGCAGCTTCCATGCTGGCACAGAGGCTGAGAGAGACAAAGCACTCAGAGTGTCCGTGAGTCAGCCAGAGCCAGCCCCCTGCCTCATGCTGAAATCAGAGAAACCACAAGAATGTAACAGCTTCTGTTATTATCCCTCTGTGCTGCCTGCCTGATAGTCTACCCCAGAAAACAACAGTGAGACTGCCTGTTTCTCTCTCACACGATCTTGTTCTTATGTTTTCTGTCTTTTCGTTCTCCTCTCTGACACACACACACACACATTCTTGCCGCATATGACTGCCCATTTTGCTCACTTTCTTTCTGCACATACAAATACTCTGTATACACTCAGGGACACACTGGATCTGACAGTGCAGAATCATAGACTGCAATTTGATTTTCCAACTGAGAATTGCTGCAAATCCAAGGCTGACAAGACAGAAATGTCTAGACATATGTCTATATAAAAACCAAGCTAGTACAGTATATACAGCAAGTAGTCAGCAGACACTAGATAGATCAATAGCATACTGTCTGTCCTGTTGTTTACAGGGCTAACCTACAATTTCAGGAAAATTAATCAAAATTTGTGACAAAATATAAAACAAAAATGTTAAACTCACTATAAATGGTGGTACAGTACATTCATTACATTTGTAAGGCAAATGCTATTAATGAAGACCATTCATCCTCTGCAGGAAAAAGAGCTTCCTGTGTTAAAATGAAACTGCATTACGTTGCATGTGTAGTATTCATTGATGTACACTTTAGACCTTGACACATTACAGTAAGCTGACTAACCAGCTCCTCAGAAAACATATTAGTGTTCCTGATCCACATTTCCACTTTCCTTTTTCTGCCACTATAAACGAAATGCTGGACTTATCTGTGTTGTAGAAATAAATACCAGTATTTAATGTTTACCATTATGATAGCACAATGTAACAGTTTCAAACAAACTGACATGATAAGTTAGCAGGACAACCACATTTTTATCTGAATTAAGTCACATTTCAGCTCTCAGTTTGGTCATCTACAGCAAAAAAAAAAAAAAAAATCAATCTGCTCAACTAACATCAGACTAACACATAGCAAGATTGCAAAAGTCCCTGTTTGTCTCACCATATCAATTAACCAAAGCCATGTCATCAAGCTATACAACAATATTGGCTTGCTAATGGCAGCTGATTAAACTGGTCTACAAATTTTGGGAAATTATCGAACTCGGAGATAAAATGTGCTAATTGTTATATATCTTGATTAGATGAATTAGGAAACAGGTGATAAAGGTATTGGATGGCAAAGCTTTTCAAGATATTTCACGATAAAGATTTTAAACTATCTATACACAGGCAATTATATTTGCCTACAAGGGAGGGGGTTGTCTGATGACCATGATGCCTCGTAACCTCTCGACAAAGTACGGTAGCACTGAAAATGGTGCCACATGAAAGGTTATAAAATTATCTTCACTTTGATACTAAAGATTATTACCTAACTGTCATTTATTGGTCTTTTATTAGCAAATATCAAGGTTTTGATGTTGATTTTCATTAAATAACTGGTCCGGGTGTGGGTGTCATTATTCACTTTGCTTTCTACGTTCAATTAGGCCACAGCAACAGTTGTTTTACACCCTGGGTATGTGTCCAAGCTGCCCATCTATTCGGATGGTGTCTCTCAAACTATACCATATGGAAGCTTATAAACATGTGATGAATAATACAAGATAATACACAGTGACTTTATAACCAAACAGATGTTTCCATTGGTTTTTTTGTGTGTCAAAAGCCCAAATGTGAGAATAGATACTCATTAAAGGGGTGCTGTTTATCTCTGATCTACCAGTTGTACCAAAACAATTTCTGCACCGCAGAGTCCATTTGTCTTGGCCAGATACTGCATATCAGCAGTAATCTGTGTCCTGGCAGTGTGGAAGTCATAAAGCACTGTTTAGATACCAAATAAATAACACTCAGGACTTAGTTTTCCTTTATTAGTGACCCAATTTTGGTAAAATGTAGCTGCTCTCAATTCTGAGGCCAGTGCTATGCTAAGGCTACTAAAACAATGCCAACACAGCCTTGCTTCTCATGGCCAAAATGAAGCATTAAGCTATTAATTATACACAATGTTCACTGAAATCCTCATCTAAAATTTAACACTTTGCTGGTCATATAGTCACTGCTCTTAAGCTTTGAACCACAATTAAAGACCTGTTTTTTTTCGTTCCACGTCTACTGTGTCTCAGTTCAACTCTTTTCAAAGAGAAATCGAAAAAGAAACATTACTGGCAACTGCTTTTGACATTTAAAAGAAAGTCTCTGTCATGTTCTGTAATGGTTTTATTCAAACAAACATTTGACATATTAAGCAAAATTTGGAAAATATCTTTAATATAGTACTGATTTAAACACACAGGCTGAAGGGAAACAAATCAATAAAGGATTTCTTTGCAAAATGTTATACATTTAAATGGCACCGTCTATAAACAAATAAAGAGCCCAAGAATGGAGCCCTTAGTTACTGTGAAAATGTTTGCTTGAGGAAAGGGCCATTCTTTCCCTCAGGCAACGAGTTAAAGTTTAGAAGGTTCAGGACGAGCCCAGCTGTCAACAAAAGAGCACAGGCAGGTTCATGTTGTTTGTGTGTGTGTGTGTGTGTGTGTGTGTGTGCTGTTCAGAGTGATACAAGCTCACGTGGGTTGACACACCCTCATAAAATACATGCCCAACAGCATTTGTAACCATATATCTCTTCACATCTTACCCCTTTGCTCTCTTTGCTGTAACATCTAAGATGCAGAATGACATTTTCAGAGCCCACCTCAAGATTTAGCACATGTCCCATTGACTAAAACAGAGAAAAAAAATATCTCCGGAACAAGCTGGTGTTGCAGTCTAGGTTTCCAGAGCAATAAGGACAAAAAAAAAAAAAAGGAGAGGAGGATGGAGAAATGGACAGAAAACAAGGCTGACAGTGGTGAAACCGAAAGTAGCATGAAATAAAAACAGAAGCACTAATGATCTGTGTTTTTAGACTTCTCTTTCCGTTCTTGTTTGAGTTGGATATGGATTCCCTTCGCGCTTCCTCCACAGACCTCCAAGCAAAACAAGCAGCGGATAAAACTAGGTTGTACCATGTAAACTGTTGATGTACCAGAAATAACCCTGTCAAGTGTCACACAAAATACAGTGCATGTCTGAAAATAAGAGCAGGCAACAAAAGGTTTAAAGACAGGAAAACAGTAATTGTTTCTGTGTCTTATTTTGAAATAAACCATGAGCTAATAAGTAACTTACAGTACTGCTGACTTGTAAAACAGTGAATTATCAAAAGCTGGACACGTGTTCTATATACTCATGACTGACTGCAAACTATTTAAAAAAAAATAGTGCAACCACAGTCAAAAACAAAGCATAATAACAGGCAACATCCATTTTTGGCTCTGCCCCACTGTTGTTAAGCAACTGTGTCCTTTGACCTCCTGAGGTATTCAAAGCTTTTTAAGCAGCTGTTTCAAAGGCAGACCTAGGGATATGTAGCGCGCACACACACAAACACACACACACACACACGCACACACACACGCACACGCACACACACACAAAGCTCAGGTTGCTCAAGCAGCAAGTTAAAATGTGCACGTGGCAATAAGTCTACAACTCTATACACCTTTTGCAAACAGTGGGTGCATAGCAGAACATATGTGCTGCATATACTGTATGCACTCAGAGAGAAAAGGGCAAAACATAGTGAAGGAAAGAGCAAGCCAAAACACGCACTGGAACAGTAAAGAGGTAGGAGCCAGCTGTGCTCACATACCTGAGGAGGGTAAAGATGGGGGGTGGGGCTGCAGTGGAGAAGAGTCCTCTCTTTCAGATGAAACATTTTTAGGTATAATCACATAACCCAGTTGTCCCTCCTTAATAATGTGATGACAGAGGAGTGGTGTTCAAAAGGACTGATTTTATTGTCTTAATCCCCTTCTGACTGCAGCCTAAGTCTGATTAGAATTTGCATATAAACCAAGACCGATGTATTTATTTATAGCGCCCGTGCAACACTGTAACCAAATCTAGGCTTCCAGTACCTAGTTCTAACTACATCTGTCGTATGCACTAACATTTGAAACAGGGCACCCAACCAAGCACCCATATTAAACAGACAACTTTATATCTTTCTAACTTTATATCCCTGAGTCAGCCTATGTTTGTTGCTTAAAGAGAGATCCGTATTAGCAAAAGGCTAAAAGCCTGGAAGTTGTTAGCCTATATAAAAAAAATAAAACTATCTGTCAGCTAAATTGATAAGACTATTTGCGTATTATTTCCGAAGAATGAACATTAAATATGGTTACTGAAATGCTCATTTAGTTCATCGCTGATGAAGTGCACCACAATGATTACCTTTATGGTGCCTGTTTTAGGTGCAGTATGTAAATGAAGATTGCCTTTCTTTTATCACAATTTTTTTCATATCAGTCGATCTCAATATATATCATGATATAAACCAAAGCACAATTTCATTCAAACTGAAAGGTTCCTTTTTACTCCTAAGTGACATTTTGAATATTATTTAAGTCTTACAGGAGAACACACGAAATTCGGTCAACTCCAAATAAATAAAACATATAAATATTAAAGCATTCACGTTTTACAGGAGCACAAAAACTAAATTCTTTGGTCACTTCTAAATAAATAAACTAGGTCTGCTCTTGTGCATTAAGTGGCACTCTTGTTTTTAGGGACCACCAAAACTTGCTTGGTTCTGGGACCGTAGAGTCTTGCACGATAATCTAGTTAGCTCTGTTAGCATAATCTAGCCCTGCAATTGTGTGAAACTAGGTTAGAACACATAAGTGGCTCAAGATAGGGCTGATTCAGGAGGATGGATTTCAAAAGATAACTAGAACCACTCTTTTTGTTGCCACGACCTACATGTTTGTGGGCCAGTGGAGTAAAAAGTAAATTTCCCTTATTGAATCAAAATGTTGACTGGGGATGCACCGAACGTTTGGCAACCGAAATTATTCAGTAACAAAAAAAAAAATCGCTTTCGGTGTTCGGTCGAACAATTGAAAAGGCCGAATAATTTTTACCGAACTATGACGTTTGTGATGACGCAGTCAAATGGCAGCCAGCACAGAGTGAGAGGCACGCGCTTTAGAAAATGCAGCAAAGGTCGACAGTGTGGTAGCATTTTAAAATATCTGAGAAAGACACAAAATTGGCCGTTTGCAGACACTGTTCTGCTAAATTATCTAGAGGGGGTTCGTCTGCAAAAACGTACAACACTACAAGTTTAATTTATTATTTAAAATCAAGACACCCCAGACGACATGCAGAGAAAGACACGGCAGTGGCAGCAGTGAAAAGCAAAGTTCCTTCTCCCAGTCCCAGCACATCCACGCCATCTGTGGCCGATTTCTTAGAAAAGACAAAAAAGTTTGCCAGTGACAGTGCCAAGGCTAAAGGCATTATTAAGAAGATAATGGAATTCATCGCCTTGGATGATCAACCATTCTCGGTTGTAGACGACGTTGGATTTCGCAACCTTATGGACTATATTAAGCCCTGTTACACCATGCCTAGCAGATGTTATTTCTCAGAAGTGTGCTTACCTGAGATGTATAACTTCATTTCAACTCAAGTCCATGAGCTGTTGGCTACAGATATAGCAGCCCTCAGCTTCACATCAGATATATGGAGCTTGGATGTAAGCCCCACCAGTATATGCTTAGTGTAACCACACAGTGGATCGACACAGGTTTCAAAATACAAAAGGTTGTGCTTCACTCACAAGAGTTTAGGGTGTCCCTTACAGCTGCAGCCATCTCCCAGGCATTGATTATTCATTTGTTTCTTTTTTGCACTGTTTTCAGCGCACCTTTTAATGCATATCTTTGTTGTAGGAGTTCAGTGTGTGTTATGTTACATTCTTTCAGCAGTTATAGGCCTAATATAGGCAAAGCAAGAAGGGGGGATCAAAAATGGCCAAATAAAAATATGATTTTACTTTTTTTAAGTTATATTCTGTTTTGTTGGTATAATGTCTGCTGGAATTATTGCTGCTGAATTTTGTGGTAAACATTTTTAAATTGTAGTTTTGTAATTGATTTTTTTCTTTGAAAAAGCAAGACTAGATAGCAAAAAACACATTTGACTATTTAATTTATGCAATGGTGAAAAATTGACAAATTAAATGGGAAAAAAAACAAAAAACCATGTTCGGTATTCAGCCTTCGGCCAAGTGTTTCATTATTATTCTGCTTCGGCCAAGAATTTTCATTTCGGTGCATAATGCTAATGTTGAGTCATTTTATAGATGGTCAATGAACAAATGAGTCCTATGTATTATTTGCCAAGAGTGAACTGAACAGCGCTTATTTCAGTCTATTATTTTCTAACAAACAAAAGGGAAGAGGCCACTCTTTATTTTCCCAAATCCTTAAATTGCCTTGTCCTTATTGCATGGTCCTCAAAGAGAAACCTTTGATAAGAACTATATATATTGAGATAACTTTATCTTATTGGTCCTAGTGACATCCTAGGGATAAAAAGAAGACTGCCTTTCCACAGTCTGGGCTTACCAGATGTGATGATACACAGTGCCACAGTGACCTAATCTCAACCATTCACATCGAGAGAGACCTCTAACCCCAGAGTAAATTACAATGCAATGTTCTATGATGTCGCACCACAGCTGTAGCAATTTTAAAAGGCACTACCTCATTTGCTTCAAAGTCAACAACAAAAACATTTGCCCAATGAAGATTTGTGAGGGCCCTCAGTGCAACAGTGGATGACAAGACCCGGTTTCTGTCTCTGAGAAGCTGACATTATGAACATGGGTGTCATGTTTACAGATTAGAATGTAGTATCAGACATTTATGTCGGACCACAACTGTTTTGGTTTGTATGAATCCTGTCCATAGCTATGCGAATGAGTGAGAATTAGAGTTTTCAAACTCTTTATTTTTTCCATACCAACAAAAATCAGCTGTGTCGACAAAACATTTCTAAAGTAAAGGTTTTACTCAGCACAAACATTGACTGGGTAGCATGTTTCAGCTCATCAAATCATTGTGACTACCCACTAAGTGAGAACACCATTACCATAATATGCAGTTTCAACTAGTTATTCATGATCCACATATGCCAATGCCAAACACACACAGAGAAAGGGACAGGAAGAAGAGGTGACCCTCTGACAACAATACATCTCAAAAAACACCTTTAAAATAAAACAAATGTGTGCAGACAAATTCTTCAGACGCTCACTACAAACCCATGACCCATTCACATTAGACGTAGGTTCTGATACTCTGTTCCATTTTGACACAATTCTATTTCAGTAAAACATCCAGATTCATTCAACTCTGCAGCAAAATGAAACTTTTATCGAATCATTCAATCATATGCTCTGTTTAGCTAACCTTTCTCCCCCTTTCATGCACTACAGACAGCGGGAAAAGCTGACATATACAAATTTGTGATGTTACTGATACTACTATGCTAAAAGCCTAACTAATCCACATTTGATATACTTCTTCATTACTAATGTGCCACCTTTTAATACTGCACTACCTTTTTTTAATTTTACAACTCTAGATCTGTCAGGGTACCTCTGTTTTGGCATTCGGTAGCTGTAGTATCTTGCACAAAATAAACACAGCTGTATTTGGGGCTTGGGAGATTTTTTTTTTGCTTTAGAGTCATGCCATATCCTACCCAGCAACAGACCACTAACTAGCTGCCTATCTGAGAGCTATCTGGCTGGACATTTAAGTGAATGGATGGCTGTTTGGCTGGTTCCCTAAAGGGCTGTCAGTCAGACAAATTAAAAGAGCTGTGGCTCAGGACGATCAAGGTGATCTTAAGAGTGCTACCAATGTGTGCCATGTTCCTTCTAAAATTGTGTTTGCGTCAGCTGGTGCAATAATGGGGGGTATTGTCAATGTATGGGATAGGGCTGGGCGACATCGCCTAAAAAAAAAAAAAAAAAAAAAATCCCTGATTTTTTCACAAATTTTCACGAATTAAATCGATCCTCCTAATATGGCAAACATGCAGGGGGAGGGGCTTAGCCCAGAGGGGAACATTGTCGGATGTTAAAGAGAAAACTGATTTTCAGTGTAAACTATACATTCAAGTTAAGATCGGTTTATGCCTCCATTAAAATATTTTATTGGCACTAATTGCCTTTCATGTAATTATTGATGCAAGACACATAACACTCATGAAATAATCTGGCACAGATTCAAAAGCAACTTGGCACCTCCCAGCTGGGTCAATGTGCAACCACTGTAAAATGAAATGACCGAGCTCTGTCTATCAATACCTAAGCTTACAATGCATCCTAACTGGAAACACGAGTGTGAGCTTGTACTTTCTACTCCTTACATTATCAAAACAGGCTCATTACTTTTTCAACCTCCAGGGATGACGGCATGACGTAAAAGACGTAACTAACTAGAGAGGGAAATCAAGTGAGTGCACCGATTATTATAGAGAGACTTACGTATAGAATGTGAGTACTTTTGCCATCTCTGGGACAGACAACTGGTGCTCTTGGTTAAACATGAACAGACTGTCACGAATAGTAAAAGGTAAATACCACTCAATTTGAAATGAAGCTGCACGATATACAGAGTCAGCATCAGTGCCATTGAAATAGGCTCATGCAATAGTTACATTGCAGGAGGTGTGATGTCAAGTAGGCAAATTCAGGCCTCCCAGAAGGGGATCAAGCTGAGTCCACAGGGGGCAATATCATCCAGTTGAAGTGCAGAACATGTCCAGGATTCTTTTGAATGGAAGTTAACAAAAAACAGAAGAGGTAAATTTCTCTTGTTGTTTCATGATACCACAACCCTGACTGCAGCTCTCGCTTGTATTGTGTAGGATTTTAGGTGAAACACTCAAGAACACAACAACACAGGAAGCCAAACTCACATAATTCAAAGCATCTGCATTTGTGTACTTGCATGAAGGATGTTATAATCATACTGCATCTTTTACTTTCTTGATACAAAAGAGAAATTGCATGGTTCTTATTTACCTTGTGTACTCTACAACACAAATCTCTTACATAATTTAATCAGGTTCTTGGATACATGGAGTTAGTGACAGTGAACTACAAACTGTTCAGTTTATCACACAACCAAAGCACCCTTGCTAGTCAAGGAACATGAGAACATCTCCAATAGCAAATTTATATTTCTTCATATTGCAATATATATCTCAGAAAAAAAACATATACCATGGTCAGTTTAATTTCAATGTTGTGAAGCCCTAATTTGCAAGATGTACAAGCATGACTCTTAAAACAGTTTTGAATTGGTATATTTGAAGTTAACCACTGTAGTGCTAGATGTGTGAATAAACAACTGGATCTATAGAGTCAAAAAGTTCAGCAACAGTAGTGAAATTTAACAGTTTACTGTGGAGCTTCTTCATAGCCCTGCTGGCAATGATTCCAAGCCTATGAATGTAAGATAAGCAAATTCTAGCATATTTAAAGGCAGATAATGTATCTTGCATGCAGCAGCCAGTCAGCAGTCATCTTACCAACACTGACAGTTAACACCAATACTAAGCTGTCAGCTCTAGTGAGCACCGGTGTTGAGACTAACCAGACAGGTGTCAAAGAAAGAGAAAAGTGAAAACTCAGGCAAGAAGCAGGCAAGAAAGGAAGAAATGTTGGATAGACAGCAGCTAGACCTCAGGATACATGAGATGACATCCTCCTGGACTGAAATAATTGTGAGAACAACACGGAAATGCAGCGTTAAGTCTCCAAACATATTACGTATGTAAAGAAATGTAAGATGCTCTAATGATTTCATTCACTGATTTTTCACACAAAAATTACTAAAGACTGACTGACTGTGCAAGCATGCATTGTTCCACAGATTCTCAAATGATCTGTGCTTCTAGCCCATCCCATAGTATGTACACATCTCTCAGGCTTTAGAACTGACAACAATCATGGTTGACCTCTGACCACACTGATATGTGGGCAGGTTTATTATGTTTACCTGGGAGGCTGCCACTGACCAAAGCTCGCTGGCCTTACCACAACCAGTAATGACCAACAGTTCTCAAACTGGTCTGCAAGCCATGCCCCAAGGCTAAAAACAATTTCAACTAAGACAACTGGCTGAAGGTATTTGTCATTATTTGTATAATTCTGAGGTTGTTAATAACTTAAGTGTAAGTGTACCATTTGTTTATTCAGGATCTGATACTACCTCCCTATGATCCCCCTGCCCATCTGCTAGCACATGAAGCTAAACCCAATTACCTCTGCCACACCTGTGTCCTTGCAGTCGTGCCCCCTCAGTCTTTCTCGATCCACATCTTCTCCTCACTTCCTATTTGTCCTCTCTCCCACTGTCTCTCCTTCACACACTTACACACTATTGTATGGTTCAGGTGTGCTGCTCAAGGCACCACAAGCAATTCAATCTTCACCAGCTGAGTCCATCCACTTCTTCAGTTTTGGACAGCAAAAAACAAAAATGTTTAAAATTAAATTCAGGAACATTCTTTAGCACATCATTTAGGAATTTATATTATTATTATTATTAACATATACAGAACTAAAAAGGGCCTCCACTCCTACGGAAGCTTTCCCCTACCAGAAACAGATCCATTTTAGGAGTGTGGCTTTAGAGGAATCTGAATACATTACTGTCCTATTTCAGTTTTATTTAAGCTTTAAGGGAGTTTCTGTTGGTTTCAACAGTAGTCAGAAGCATTTTGGGGAGGAGGAAATTACTTATTTAAGTCTTTTAAAGTATATGTGTCGTATTTTCCAGATTATTAGTTGCACCAGAATATTAGTCGTTTTTAGCAAAAATTACCTTTTTGAACAGTAAAAAAAAAAAAAAAACATATATAAGTCACTTCAAGTCGCATTTCTAATTATACCAATTATAATCTAAATTAGCCTATGAAGAACACAGGCTAAGCATTAAAACAAGCAGAAGTGCATTACAAAATTCATTCATACATTGTGTCAAATAAAGTTAAACCATTCTGCGATCGTCACAGCTTAAAATCTACAGTAGAGCTCTTTCTTTTGTCATTTTCACTTGTGTTACACCAGAAGTTAGAGTTTAGCGTGAAGTGTTTTTACTTCTTCAGTGGTACTGTATTATTCTCAACTGAGTCAAGAGTGCCACCTAACACTAGTGACTACTCAACAAAATTACTATAAATATACAAATATCAGTCACCTCTCTAAATAAGTCGCAGTACAAGCCAGAGAAGTGCAGTAACTACAGTAACAACCAACAACTACAAAGATAGTTATAAAGTGTGGGAAAAAAAAATAGGTAGGTCAGATAAAATACATTGTAAATGTCATTGTCGTCAGTCAAATTGTGCTAAAATGCCCAAGATATTTTTACTTTGTTACAGACATCAAGGTCATTGCCTGCTGATTTAAATACTGGGAAAATTAAGGTCAGATCCTCTTTGGTGCGAGAGATCAACGCCACAATTTTGTCACCATTGTATTAAATGTCATTTTCAGCTCCATACACAGAACAGACAGTTAGCAGCTGCTGGGGACCAGCACTGCTCACACTAAAAACAACAAGGTCATCTGCATACATAAGATGGTTCACACGTTTGTTATCAATCACACATCCAGTGTTACAAATGTTCCACTGCTTGAACAAATCATCAATACAGAGATCAAAAAGAACAGGCCAAAAAAGACCACCTTGTCTAACTCCATTACTTACACTAAAGAGGGATGACACACACTTGCCTCATTTTACCTTCATCGTCTTTATGATATCTTGTGGCAAATTATATTTGATAGCAAAACTGGCAACAAGTGAGCTCTAAAGTTTCCTGCTATTTGCACGGCTAGGGACTGTACAGGCAAATAAGCCAACAAGAATAACTGTTCTAGCAGTCTGGTCTAGTCTAACACAATATAACCTTAGTTTAACCATAGTGGCATTCAACAGCCTAGAATGGTGTCCCAAATAAAAATGTGCAACATGGCAAGATAAGAAGTTCAGCTTTAGCAACCATCAGCCTCAGACAGGGATTCCCAGATGTATTCAGGTCATTAGGTCAAATACATATTTCGGGACATCCATCTGTTAAATTGTTGTTTCTATTGATTCATTCAGAAAGTGTTACTATAGGAAAGCTCTTGTCAAAACAAGTCTCACTGTCCAGTTTTACATTAAAAAAGCCTGTATTATTACTTGGGATATAGCATGCCTTGTGGTTGCAGGCATATGTGGCTTCTGGTGCCCCCTTCCCAGATTCCCAACCACACTTTGTGAGCTGCTAATTTTGGTGAAGGCTTGGTAAACTGAGTCCAGCGACTGGATTTCATTCACAATTCCTTCCTTTGCTGCCCTGAGATCCCATTCAGAACCACTGTGACACGACTCTGTAAGTCATTTGCAGCTTACACTGCGAAAACGGCAAGAGAGACCCATATAGGGAGGAGCAGAGTGTAGACAAACAGGACAGAGCATGGTCCGTATGACTTCAGCAGCGGCAGCACAGGAACCGACTGCGACCCAAACGATGTGGCACGGATGGTGAAAGATTACGTCATCGAAAAAAAGGAGGACGCCTCATCACAGCAGACCGTCACATCCATTACTTAACACCACGTAGCTAACAGCTTTCCGCCAGCAGACACGAACCCTTTTCTGCCATTTACTTCGCAGAAAAGCTGAGCATTTATGGTTGCACGGGAAACTAAACACGGGGTCGCAATAAGCGGCTTTTCTCTCGTGAGACACATACACGGGAGCAGCTGTGACAAACCGTGCTTCACCCACTATTTACTGATGAATGACAAACCCACGTCCACTTTATGTGACAGCCCTCTGTTCGACATATACACGTTCACTCTTCTAGGTTTACACGCCAAACAACACTCGGGCCAAAACACATCAACATCAGTGAGTACTGATCACTCGTTAATGGACATTAGGTGTGATGGTCACATTTAAAGCTCCAGGCTGGGTCCACTGTAAGCCCCGCAAAGAGCTTATTGTACACTGCATAATGAATAGGCTATTTAAATAAATGATATAAGGCGACCCCGAGGAGGACGAACAAAGTTGTATTTATTCAATTAACTTGTAAATTCATACCAATATTGCGCACACGTAAAATAAGCTCCTGGATATTGAATGGGCTATGGAACCGCTAGCTAACAAGCGAGCTACACAGCCACCGGCTATTGAGGTTACACAGTAAATGTATATCGGTGCTCTCTGCTTTGGTATGATCCCATTCAAAAAGGCAAAAGAGCAACTTTAAAAGAGCCCCTTTGGAGCAGCGATATCACCATGTTGCTTCACAATGTTAGCATTTTTAGCCGTGCAGGTAGCAACTTGGACACAAGTGACAGCGCTAAGCTAGCTGGCTAACGTCAGTTGGCTGTAAAAACTAGTGGCCTGTGAATGAGCGTCTTTCTTACCGTCATAAACTGCTCCAGGGGCTTCCAGTTTTTAAGGAATATAATCTTTGCTGTATAACGAAATGCTGTGTGGAGGGGCGATAGAGCCCGAACATCCAAGCTCAGTTCACCCACTGCCGATGAAACCCGAGCATCATCATTATCACCGTCTTCATCAGTACTCGCAGCCCGGCGCTGCTTCACACACATCCACCCAGCAGAGCGGGGCCTCCTCCGGGCTCGACCATGCGACTGGCTCGGCGACGACGGATAATCCACAAGACAGGAGCCACCGCAGTAACCATTGGCTAGACACGGCGACTAGCAGTCTTTACGGGTCGAAAGAATGAGAAGTATAATCCAACGCATGCGTAAAAATAAAGAAAAAGCAATTAGCAAAATTGTTAGTGAAAAAATGGATATCTGGTCAGAAAACGGACAAATGCTGCGTTTCTGACGTCCCCGACATAAGCCTGTGCGCTGTTGTCAGTTTTCCTCGGCGTCTCTGCAGCTGCTTCGCCTGCCTACTTGCCTGTCTGTCTGCCAGTCTGTCTGCCTGCCCGCCTGTCTGTCTGTTTGCCTGCCTGTCTGTCTGTTTGCCTGCCCGTCTGTCTATCTGCCTGCCTTGCAGCACAACAGCGATCTGTAAAGCGGCGACGTAATGGTGCAAATCGAGCGCACAAGGGCGGAGCCACGGAGCGGAAGGCGCGCTGTTTGTTTTCGAGCGTACCCATAGACTGCATACAGGGGTGGTTTCCATGCAAAATATTGTTAACTTGGGCTCACATCTGCTTCTTCCACTCTCAAAATGTAATATTAATATTACCAGACGTAACTGTATTGTAACCCTTACAATGGCTTTTTTTAGTGCAGCAAAATGGAGCCCATGTGTATGCACTGAGTAATGTATCAGCCCTCGTGGAGTCTTCATACTGCAAAATAAACCAATTATTTCTCTTTGTCACATGCTGTAAAATAACGCCCATATGTTCTACATATGAGCCTACCAGTTTAAAAGCAGGGATTTTGTATTGCACCATAGTGTGTTTCAACTGGATAAAATTGGCATTTCTGTCCATCAATCTATGCCTAATAACCAAAAAGGGCAAAGTAAAAACATCAGTTACAAGTCTTGTTGGGTAACTAAGTAGGCAATTTATCCCACTCTTGTTGGTAGAGCCTCTCGAAACACCATCAGATTGGATGGAAGTCTCTCTCCGCAGATGTTCTATTGGGTTTTGCCTTTAATTCAAAGTGGCGTTAGTCTATCCACTCTACCATAAAGGCCTGATTGATGAAGATCTGATCAGATGGTCGTCCTTCCAGCATGTCCTCCCATCTCTGCAGATGACGTCTGAAACTTTGTTGGAGTGACTGTTGGGTTCTTGGTCACCCCCCTGACTAAGGCCCTTCTTGCCCAGTTAGCTGAGAAGATTCCTGGTGGATCCAGACTTCTTGCATTTCACAATAACTGAAACCACAGTACTCCTGGGAACAAAAAGCTTTGGAAATCATTTTATCCCTTTGCCTTGATCTATGTCTCATAGCTTGATGGCTGAGGTCTACAGATATCCTTGGACTTCATTCCTTGGTTTTTGTTCTGAAATGCAATGTGAACTATGAGATCTTAATATACATAGATGCAGGCCTTTCTAAACTCTGTCCAATATCCAACAATATAGACACATCTTAGGGACAATTAAAGCAAAACAAGTATAACAAGTATATGAATTTCTAAAAACATATTTTCACATTGTCATTATGAATTACTGTGTAGACTGAGGGGCAAAAATGAATATGCTTTACATTAAAAATTAAATCTACAATAGTGTGCAAATAAAGAAAAGGTATGAATAATTCCTGAAGTTGCTGTAAAGCAAAATCCTTCTATTTTTCTGTATGTGGCAAACACATTATATAATAATACAATACACTCAGAAAATAAAATAAATGTGTTTGTGATTATGTAACATACTGCATATTCACACTTAGATTTCAAAAATTGCTGTGTCCCTCCAGGAATCAGAATTTCAGAATTAATATAGTTGTGTGACTTTAAAAATGAATGCAGTCATGAACATTTTTCTGGTTCTATTGACTTCAGCTCCAAGCCTGCCCATTCACACCAAATTAATCTGTAGCCCTTTCAATTATAGGCACTGTGACAAACTGTAACAAGCTTTGAGAGTGGTAGTGTGGGCTGTACTGACCTCAAGTGGCTGAAAAAAGAAAGAAATGAACAATGGTCCATTGTACAGTTAGCTCTGTAGGACATACAATGAAGTAAGCAGATGAAGCAGAGTAGTGAGAGCAAGACAATACGCCCAGTGTTGGTGAAACAAATATCTAGAAAGCTACTTTGTAATCAGGAAAATAATGGAGTAGAACTAAAAATCCAAAGCTTTTTTGTTCTTTTTGAAAGCATTTCTTTTACCTAACTTACCCAAGCACAGTAATGATTCTTAGTTGAAATATTTGGGAAAGCATTTGAGCAGTTGATGAGTGCATGGTGTCAAAGTTTACAAGTCTGTGTTCTGCACAACCACAGATCTGCAACAAATTCAGCATCATGCTTAAGGGCACAAATGTGAAGGACACTTGCTGTCAGAGAACACAGGGCCAAGCTCTCCTGATTAGGAACAGTGCTGCTTTTTGTTTTTAGATAGGTAAAAATTAATGTATGAATTTCCACTTTGTATGGGGTGGTCTACCCAAAGATGATGAATGGTAAAAAGTGTCAGCTTATGTGTATATGCAACACTATTAATTACATGCTTCTATATTTGGTTCAGTCCACAGGGCACAAGATTAGGAATGTAATTAAAACACCATATCTGAATTGTGTTATTATGCAAACAGGCATCCTAAGGGAACAATAAGCTTCAAATTAAGATTATTATCGCTGAACAAATTAGTTAGGGTTTTGCAAATGAAGCATGGGTATGAAGAGCGTTTCTCTTCTGAAGGTTCTTTGAGTTCTGACCTGAGAAGAACGCTGCTGTTCATTATAGCAATGTTAGATCACCAATTAGATGTTATTCATATACGAACAAATAGATGACTAGGTAAAAACACAAGAATAGAGAGAAAGATGGAGCTTTATGTAGGTGTACCAGGAAAACACCACACTGCATTAATCAGCTTCTTATTACATTACAATAATTTCTTCGAACACTGTGTACAAGCTGCTTTGTGTTGGGATTCATTGGTTTGCCATTTCCATTGTTACACATCAACACACACAGTACAGTGTCTTAAATGGCTTTTCAACAGATTTAGAGGTAAATACAACTTACAGTAGATCACTGCAGTTTCTCAGGTGAGACCCAGACACATTGATTTTATCTCTCAGTACAATACTTCCTCCCCTTTGTTTTCAAATTTTCTCCTCTTTCAGCAGAGCAAGGATCCCTTCCCTCCTGGATGTGTACGGTGTGTGTTTCAGCTGAAGGAGGTGAGCTGGAAAAATGTTCCCACTGGGAGCATACATCTCTTCTCCCTTCTGGCCCATCAGGGAGCGTAGAGTCTTGTTTCTGGTGAGAATTTTATCATAAAACTCTAGACCTCCTTTTGCATAGTCACGGGACACTCCAGCTGCACGACGGTCCGAGCTTAAGTCAATCCACTGGCTGACAGCATCTGAGGTGAGGAAGTAGGACACGGCACCAATGCCCAGCGCCAAAACATTCACAGCTCCACGAAGCAGCATGGGCCCAGTGTGTAGCCCAAACACCTGCTTCAGGACCACACTGTACACCCAAACGCCACCCAGGCAAAATGGGACAACAGCAGCATTAATGACAGGGCCTCCAGACTGCAAGCGAGCAACTTCTCGTGCTATAGCAAACTTTTGTGCCTCTGGGGAAAATACCAGTGCTTCTTTTAAAGCTCTGCCACTTTCGCTATTCCAGTCCACTGTTTCACCATTAATAAAAACAGTACGATCAGTGATTCCACTCAAGTCGTCGGCCGTGCTGTTAAAGTTTGCTGGAATACCAATTTGGGCCCCTGCAGGGAGCCATGGGATTCCAGCACCAACTGGATGAAAGCCAAAGGATGCAAAAGCAGAGAAGCGCTTAGGCGAGCTGATACCACAGTCCTTCAGCACCTTAAAAATAATAGCAAATGAAATTTGGATGTTACTGACTTTTTTTTTTTACATTTTACTATTGTAATAGTAATTATTACTGCTGTGTCCAGCCAATGTTTAATAGTAATCATTCATTAATTTTGAATGTACAGTATTGAGAATGAAATCAAAGCTTTGCACTTTGTGTGTGCTATGAATTTGTATAAGGTGTGTTTCTTCAGCTACTAAAAAAATACTGTATAAGCTGTATACATTCAGAAAGTATTCAGACCCACTTCACTTCTTCTAATTTTCTTCTGTTGCAGCCTGATACTACATTTTTTTTGCATTAATCTACACTTAGTGCCACATAATGACAAAGTTAAAAAAGAATTTCAGGAATGTTCGTAAATTTATTAAAAAGAAAAAAACTGAAATATCACATTTACATAAGTATTCAGACCCTTTACTCAGTACTTATTTGAAGCACCTTCGGCAGCACTTGTACTTATATCTTTTATTTGTAACAAAGGCAAAACATCTTAGAAATATGCTAACAAATGCAACCTTAAGGATAAAGAGAAAAGAAAACAACCTGAAACAACCTCAAACAAACACACAAATGCACATTACCTGCTGGAAAACATCGTCCAGCTTTTCAGACAGGGCGACTGGCTCTCCTTTGTGCCAAGCTTGGTAAAGCTGACGGTAGGACATGCCAGGGAAAACATGGTAGAATATGTTGGCTGCAAATACTCCACCACAACTTGCAATGAGCAGTGGAGTTCGGTACTTCTGAAGAAAAACCGAGTACCTGAGGAAGTGAGATGCCATGTCCTATTGTTTTGTTTTTCTCGTTTAGTGTCAATTAGCAGCTGTAGACGTCAGTAGATGGAACTGTTGGATCTGATCTGTGGAAAACAGATTCTTTACAGAAGCATGAAACACTTTGTCGATTCCTGTTGGAAAATGGCCTCCTTTCCAAAAAGGTTAAGCTGAGTTAATTGTCTTTCTCAAGGATGCCTCAGGCAGGGACATGAATCTTTAATGTCCTGAATATTCAGTCTCCTGCCTTCTGTAATATCACCTTCATCACAGACCACAGCTCGCTCCAGTTAACAGGTGTACACAACAGCACTTGAGGGTCTTCATATCTTAACAGTTATGGGAAGTGCTGCATTGTGTTACCCTATGTTACAGTATGTACTGCACACACTGATCTTCCCTGACTGTTCAGGCAACATGAAATGACCAATAATCTTCCTGCCAAATTCAAATTACTCAAAATAAGCCATTCGTTTAAATGGATGTAACGTTACGATAGTTCATTTCCTCAGCATTGTCGAAGTGAAATTAGCCTAGTACCACATGCCTATAGTCTGTAGCTTGGAGTCTCTAATACACTGAGACGACACGAAAATAGTCTAAAATAACATTAACCAGCTTCACTGATTAAAGTTGTTATATTCAGCTTCTAACGCTGTTTTGCTTTACTAAGTTACGCTAACTAAAGTGTACACTAACGTTAACGTTAGCTAACAACGAGCAAGTACACCTATGGAAAAGGCCTCATCTCATAAACATAAATGAACCAAGGATAAAACAACCTGCATCCAGCGTCTTAATAGCCAACAACCATGTTTACAGACTCACATGTTCTCCACATCTTTACAAGGACAGTCGCACAGGACGAAACGGCTCCATGGTGATAAAAACCCTCGTCCGTAAAGCGATTTAACTGCCGTCATGGTATTGGACGGCTGTTTTACGACAGTAGGATTTAAAGTGGCATGACAGAGGTTACTCTACAGTTTTCCCATGTTGGGATTTAACCACTAATATTAATGCATTTAAGTCATTTTAACCTTTTCTTAAACACACAATAAAGCGAGAAGGGCAGTAATGTATGAAATAACAATAGTGAGTCTTGCCTGCCATCAGAACTGCTGGGGAGTCAATGAACTTAGAGACAGCTTTAACAACAGCTAAATTAAAAAAAAAATCTATTTATGCCATATATTTATGTTATTAATAAGGGGAATGAGTTGTTAAACATGAACTGAACTTGGTTAAGTGGTGATCTTTGAGATGGACTGAATAATTATGAAAATTAATCATGTAAATTAACCACATAGCAGCGACTTATGGAACAATAATTTTAGCTGTTCAGTAGTTTCTCTTCAAAAACCTAGCAGATGTCTTTTCTTTAAGGCAATGTGTGCTTTAATGTTTCTTTTAAATAGATTGTTTTTCTTTACAGTTACATGTTTACAAAAGTGTCCATCCATTTGTTAGTCTATTCAAAGGTAGGCATTTAGTGATGATAATAAGGCAGCTGTGGCATGACAGTGCAAAGATTTGAAAAACCAAACCATTTTAACATTTAAGAAGCAAAAACAAAAAAGAAACAATCAAAAGTTCACTGTTCACTGCTACAATAGGTACAGCATATACAATATAATATATATACAATAAACAATAATAATAATATAACATATACAATAGGTACCAAGGTACCAGCAGGTTGGTTGCACCTCAACAAAGTGCAAGATTAAGAAAAACACAAAAAGAGTGACAACTAGGCTACTGGGTTAAACTGAATTGCACTTGCTACCACTGATGAGAGTTAAAAGGACCCCAGTGTATCATTAATGTTAATCTCATAAATGTATGTTCCAATCACATCTTGACTGTGCGTGATCATTGCCACACCACTCATGTTTCAGACGTTTTTGGCTTTGACAGAAATGATATAGTTAACATTAGTTTTTAAAAGAATAATACTTTTTCAACCTATTATTATGATTATTATTATTCTTTTTCCTTTGATGCACTTTAGTTGCTGCATCAATGAACCCACAGAGACGAACAGTTTCGCTGACAATAAGCTAAATGATGTGCACTGTCTTTATGATGGAAGGCAAGTCTGTGCGGCCATAAATCATTGTGAGATTATAATTCTTGAAGTCACTGTTACGCAGAGTTTCATTGGTAATATCTTCAGCAGTAGGCCATTCCAGGTGTTGATATATGGAAACAGTTTGACAGTGAAAGTGTGTGTGTGAAGGTGTGTATGACTGTCAGGACTGTCTGGATCAGAGAAAGTCAGTTTTCCATTGTACCAGTCCAAGTACACTGTGACTCTCTGAGGCCTGTGCATTAGTGGGAGGGCAGAGACCAAGCACAGTGGGGAAAATGCTGTGAATCTGCCATTACAGAACCTCAGCATCCACATCCTGGACAGTACGTCTCCCATCCATACCTTATTGTCTCTGACCTCCATGTCCGAGCTGTTGCTTCCTGAGCTGAAACGCTCAAAGCCCAGGATGCAATGGTGTTGCTGTGTCCTCTCAGGGGATGTAGCCAGAGACTGGTCCACATCTCACACTGGTCAAACCTTCAGACAGGTGTAGCTATTCGTTCTTCATGGGCAGTGTTGGGGTTCAGGATTACAGGTGTGTATGAAACGATCTCCTTCATTTCGTACGGAGAATCTCATGTTCCCGAAGTATTTGCCAACATCAATCATGGCTCCTGTGACCTTTTGACCGGGTCCTCTGACAGGGGGCGCTGAGCTTCATTCATTAAAGCGTTGACATTTAACATGAAATACATGTTGTCACTTCCCAGCCCTTCTTCTATGTTTTGAATGGTACTTTCCAGTGTGCTTATTTCTCTGGTCAAACCTGCAACCTTGTCCATCATCATCTTTCTTATCTCTTCTTCCCTCAGTGTTGCAATCCTGACCACCTCCTCAGTAGTGATGGGCAGTTGAAGCCTCATGAAGCTCTGAGGCTTTCCTTCTAATTGTGTTGAAAAAGATTCAAAGCTTTGAGGTTTCAGTCTAACTAAGAACTGTGACATCTAGTGGCCAATTGAAGCCATAACAACCTCTCAACCTCTGGTTGTTTTAATCTGCTAATGATTTTGTTAAAAAGTCTATAAAAACAAGCCCAGAGATCCCTCCTGCTGCAGGTATGCAACTTACCTGCATAACTTCCAAACTTAGCAACACTCTCCAAATCTCTCTCTCCCCACAACCCAACATTTTTTAGTAATTTTGATACATCTTATATAGCTTGTGTAGCGCCAAAGAAATCAAAGCTGCCCATCCAAGGAAATGCATTGAAACACTGAGCCAATAAAATGCATTGAAACACTCGGAACCAATGAAACGCTTCAAAACATTTTGAACCAATAAAGTGTAAAGTAAAGCAGTGATGACTTTCAAAGCTTCGGACGTCATCGGTCATGTGAGAGTGGTATTTTGATACAAGATCTGACACAGTGTTTCAAATCACTCTGCTTCAGGAAGAGTGACACAAGCTCCGAAGACTCGGTATCGTCAGTTTGCAAAAACTCCTGAAGCACCTCTCTTATCTTCTCCTCTGTCTCCTGAGCCTGATTCTTAATGTCTTCATTTGTTTTTAACCAGTTAACTTTAATTTCACTGAGCACTTTCACTTTGTCCCATAAAGCATTCAGGCATTTCAGGAGATCACGTCTGTGAAGCTCTGCAGCTTCGTCCACGGGTACACACATGTGGTTTCTGTGTCGTTTTGAATCTCTACACACAACACAAACAGGTGTCCTGTCGTCCAGGCAGTAGAATTTGAACTTCTCGGTGTGGACGTGGCAGATGAGCCCAGACTCCACATCCTGTAGGTAAGCTCCGCACAGGTTCTTCAGGACCAGGTTGCGAGTCAGTTTTCTGGACAAAGACACGGTCTTACAAACAGGACTCATTAGGTGGACTATGAAAGGGCAGCCTGGTAGATTGAAGACAAGTTATGTCTGAGCCCTCCACCCATGTTAAGGGTTTTTCCACTTGAATAGCTTCTCTGACTCCTCTCTCAAACCACTTACTGTATCTTCTAGATCTAAAATATGTACATCACTGTCTTCAAATGAGTATCCTGTTTCCTTTAAATCGAGGTGCACAGCGGACTGTGGTCCTGAGGAGCTGCTCCCCCTGTGCTGGACCATCCTCCTGTTAAGTGGTTTGGTTTCTCCAATGTAGACTTCCGAGCATTCTTTGTTATACTGGACGGCACATACTACATTGCTCCTCTTTTGTTTTGGTGTCTGGTCTTTAGAGTGAACCAGACTCTGTCTCACTGTGTTTGTGGGTTTGAAATGAACTGGTATCTGATGTTTCCCAAAAATCCATTTAAGCCTCTCTGAAACACCTGCTACATAGGGAATGACCAGGTTTTTCCTCTGTGGATCTTGAGGCTCAGCTGTGTTGCCTGTTTGAAAGACACAGGTGTTGAGGGCTGTCTTCAAATGTGTGTCCTCCTTTCTCTTGGCCTCCATAGAGATAGAGATGTTTCTCACTCTCTGGTGCAAAGTCTTGATGACTCCTAGTTTGTGTTGCAGTGGGTGGTGGGAGTCAAATATCAGGTATTGGTCCATGTGTGTGGGAAAGGCTAGCATCAGCACAAGTAAAAAATACAACTGTATAAAAACACTTTAGTAGAAGTACTGATTGTGCACATTTCACATTAAGTCATTGAGTTATAGTGATTAATACATTATTGTGTCCATGACTTTAATGTTGCAGCTGGAGCTAATTATGCTCATGTGTTGAAGTACTGCTGGGAAACTTCTATATGTCCCACCAGGGATCAATAAAGTTTTATGATTGTACTATATTTTGTATTATTAATCTAATGTTGAAAAGTAGCTAAAGCATTCAGATTACTCTAGTCCATTAAAAAGTACAGCATTTGTGGCTGAAATATAATATGGCACAAAAAAATATCAAGCAGTCTCTACAATTTTGTTAATATCATTTACTCTGGAGTCTTCATCTTCCTGGTAAACAATGTACATTTTTCCTCTTCTGTTAAAGTCACATACACCGTACTGTAACAGCAATGCTCCATGCACCACTACAATCTAAGCTCTTTGTTAAGAGCAGGAGCAGGAACTTGGTTCGCATTGCTGGCAGTAAGTCAGAACTGTTTCCAGTGCATGTCGGACTCCAGCAGGACTGCCCTTTGTCACCGGTTCTGTTCATTATTTTTATGGACAGAATTTTTAGGTGCAGCCATGGGCCGGAGGGAGTCCAGTTCGGGGACCACAGGATTTCATCTCTGCTTTTTGTGGATGATGTTGTCCTGTTGGCTCCATCTAGCCAGGACCTTCAGCATGCGCTGGGGCGGTTTGCAACCGAGTGCTAAGCGGGTGGGATGACAATCAGCGTCTTTTATGTGGTAAAATTAAATTTTTAATGTGAATGTATTGTTATTGGCTAGAATGAAGGAGCCTTGCAATTTATTTTATGCATTTGTCAGTTTTATGGCAAATACAGCTCTCCAGCATGACGAATTATTTACACTGTGGTTTACTGAGCACATATTTATTTATTTATTTGAAATGAACACCATTCAAGTGGAAGGACAGCCGAACACATTTATAGACTACAGTCCAGCAGCACATCAAGTGCTTATTCTAATTTCAGTTTAAATATAATCCTTTATACAAAAAGGCTAAAGTCCCATTGGGCTTGATCTTCAATCAAAAGATGCGTTTTATTTCCACCGTGTTTTCTTTGATAATTAATGACTGCTGCCATAATCACTCAGATCCATCCTTGAAAGACCTAACTAGTGTTTTATCAGGACAGTCTGCTGTTGTCTCTTTTACTCTGTCCGCAGGAAAGACAAACAACAATAATGCATTTGGGCATCCCAAAACATTTGGAGTAAATAATAGGGGCCCACATGCTGTCATGCTTTATTTTATCCGTTTTAACAAAAAGCCCATTTTATCCTCTTAAGCCTTTATCACCCTTTGTTCTTTGAGCTCAGTTTACTCTTGTCTGGCCTGCAATATTTACCCCATCTCTTCTTTTCATCCATCCATCCATCGTCTATCATTTATCCTGCCTATCTCTTCATTACAATGCAAATATCTAAACTGATTCATTTAAATATTTACCATATTATTGTGTAAAAAACTAAGGCTTCCAAGAATCTGGAAGATATACTTGTACATTAGAGACTTTCAAAGTAGAGAGACAGACTACAGTCATACATAATTGTAGAGAGTTGGTCCATAGTAAATATAACTATGCAAAGGTAGGGATCAACCCAACAACAGTATCACATAGTCATTGTAGGACATAGTAAAATGGTAAAACTGAAGATTTTCACTTTACACCATGTCAATGTGTGTGTGCATATGTATTGTGATAAAATTAGATGGTCTAATCCTAGTGGAAAGAAACAGCTGACTACTGTCTCCATGGAAACAGGCAAGAGGTAATGAAAGTGTGTCTGTGAATCTGTGTAATATAAGTGATAGAAAAGAGATGAGAGAATCCTTCATTCTATTCTAATATACTGTATTCTGAGCAAAACATATTGATTATAGACATAAATTGGCTTATTTCAATTATTACTTACCCCATCCTGGGTCACCAGTGTGCTGATGTTGGGCAGAAGGCAGGGTGCATCCTGGACAGGAGTATTTGTGTGTTTATGACATTTATGAGCCATTATGATAAGTTTTCATCATGCCAAACTGTGTCAGTCTGTAATTACTGTGAAGGAATCAAACAGGAACCAAAGTGCATGAACTTTTTAAAAAGGTTGACAGTGATATCAGTGACTCTCTAAGGCACTTTAGACTGAAAGCCTGAAAGGAAAATATGATATGCAAGATGGAAATTGTAGCGCAACCTCGCCTGTTGTTCTAGCACTTTTCACCTTATGTAATAGATCAAAATTGAATTTAGTATGCAGTAGTCTTCCTGATACCTGTCCATACACATGTAAATGTGTTCAGTCAAGTAGAGGAGGAGACTCTGTAGGAATACATAAATTGACTGAATACTGATGCACATTGGAATCAGAATGTTTTTTCTTTTTTTGTTACACAAGGATGCGTAAACACATGTACTGGGTGCATTTGCATTCTATGCATCAAGGGCATCAATACTGACACACACACAAACACACACATACACACACACACACACACACATATCACTGGTGCTTAATGAGTGCCAAGGTGGCCATGATGAACACATGGCTTAAGACAATATCAAAATTAACATTTTTACAAGTTATTGACAGATCTTTTGTAAATAAAAATTATGAACATGTTTGGTTTAGTGTTAATGTGTCAAGACTTTGGTCTTCCTGTGACTGTAGGTGTAGGTCTTCCATTAGAAAGGCCTAAACTGTTCTCTGTGTGCTCCTGCCCTCCAATCACCAGCAGCATCTGAAGAAATGCAAGGACTGCACAGGAAATACAAAGCTAATAATTCTCAAATTAAGCTCTCCTCAACTTGCCCTCCAGTCCAGTGGTGTGATCTCTCCATACATGAATAAATCAGTAACGAAGTTACTGCTAATAGACTACAACTTAAACAGTCCTACCAGTAATGTGGAAAATGTGTGTGTCTGTGTATTGGTTTTCAGAGAGTACACTTGCATGTGTGTGTACTTCACAATATGTCAGATCTCTTTTTAAACACTATACCAGTAAATACATATCTCATGGGATATCAGCATTTTTTAGTGTTTGCACATTCTCCCATGGTTAGTACATACTTACCTGTTGGCAAACAGAAGAAGCAGTTATTTTAAGTTGGTACTAGCTAGTGAGACTAAAAAGCCTTCAGAAGGCACACACACCCATTCGCGACCAATCCTCCCTCAGCAGGAAAAAAGCTGCTTGACTCTCTATTCCATTTGTACTGTCCTCAACATTCAATTCAATTCAATTAAATTTTATTTGTATAGTGCCAAATCACAATACAAATCATCTCAAGGCACTTTACAAAAACTAAAACTAAAAACCCAACAAATCCCTTATGAGCAAGCACTTGGCGACAGTGGAGAGGAAAAACTCCCTTTAACGGAAGAAAAAACCTTCAGCAGAACCAGGCTCAGTTTGGGCGGCCATCTGCCTCGACCGGTTGGAGTGAGTGGATAGAGGAGGGAGAAAAGAACAGCAACAATAAACAACAAATAGACACTGCAGGTTGGTGGGGCCAGTAACTGCACATCAGCAATATACAGCTCCAGGACCAGGGACACCTGCAGAAGGTACAGAGAGAACAGAGAGAGAGGGAGAGAGCACAAACTAGGGGAGAGAGAGAGCACAAGGTTAGTGACATTCAATGGTGGAATATACATGTGAGGGGGGAGGAGAGGAAGAGAGGGGAGGGGAAGGGAAGGGGGGGGGTATAGGGTAGGGGAGCTCAGTGCACCGATGGTCCTTGGGCAGTCTAGGCCTATAGCAGCATAACTAAGGGATGGTTCAGGGTTGCCTGAAGCCAGCCCTAACTATATAACATGTTTTTAGTGTTTTGACAGTCAGTTAAAATCCCTTCCCTTGCATGGTTGTTACTAAAAACTTTACCCATAAAGGTAAAGAAGTGCTGTTTCATATCTGGGTTTCTCTCAAGATTAGGTCTCAAGGTTGACAACCTTTTCATGGCTTGAAACCTGTTGTTTGGGAGTCTGCACCGTGGAGGACTGAAAGGCAATGGCGCTACCCAACGGTTGCTTCCATCTTTCTCCGACTCTTGTTCCATAATGTGAAGGAACGACAGTTTGTTGATAGATGGGGCCACAATGTTGTCATCACAGATAACCTTAAACACTTCTTGACCAAACTGATCTCCTCCATGTTTGTAAACAAGTTGCTCCATAAAACACATTCCATTAGAATCTCGCCAATCATTACTGTTTCTCTCTTTCACATGAAAAACATTTGGACAAGGATCAAAGATGGATGGATGTTGTTCTTTTGTATTAGTGAAGAATGTACTCACAGTAGTAGACTTGTGAATGCCATTCAGGCAAACATTGCCAACTATCACCCATCCAAGGTCAAGCTTCTGTGCATAAGAAGCATCGTGAGAACCGTTTACCTGTCAGCAAACCTTATGGACACTGATAATGTCACACCCCAGAAGAATCATAATAGGAATATCTGGGTCTAACTCTGGTATGAATGGAGCTATAGGCTTCAGGTGAGAGTGATAGAGATCAGCACTGGGTGTGGGAATGTCAGCCCTATTATCTGGAATGTTGTTACACTCTAGCAAACTTGGTAGGGAGAGAGTTACCTTTCCATTTACAGACTCAATTCGGTAGTCAGATACTTTTCGGTCTCTGTCACTCCAGAACAAGTTCTAAGGGTATACAAAGAAGCTGGGCCGTTTTCTCTGAAGGCATCAAAGAATTCAGGATGAGCTAACGACCTGTTGCTCTGCTCGTCTAGAATCATGTACACTTTCAGTGCTTTCTCAGGCTGGTGTTTGGGGTAGACTTTCACCAAGCTGATTTTTGAACATGACTTATTACTGAGGTCACCTTTACAAAGTGCAATGAGCTTCCACTTGTGTCGGTGGCATGGAAACTTACTCCCCACCATGGTGTGATGAGGAGGCCACTTCTTGAGCTTTTAGAGCTGGGCCTGGATGTAGTGCAGAAATGTGTTTCTCACTTCCACACTCAGAACATTTAGTCACAAATCTGCAGTTCTTAGCTGTGTGTGTAGTGGCTAAGCAACACTTGAAAAAGACTCTCTTTTCTTTCAAAAATGCAAAACGTTCCTCCAAGTTTTCTCCTGGAAGGAACGGCATTTCCTTAGCAAGTGATGTCTTTTGTGAATAGGACAACGTCTCTCTGCATTCTCAGCTTTCTGTTCATCTTTAACTGTGTTGAAATAAACAGGAGACGATATATTTACCTTATTTACTGAGACTTCTCTTGATTTGCTTGGCTTCCAACTAGCCTTGTCTGCTTTATGAAGTGAATCTGTTTGAGTAGAGAAGTTGAACCCCAGGTCATTCCTTATTCTAGCTTGTTGACTTATAAAGTCAACCAAGACCTTAAAGGGGAGATCCATAACACTCTTCCAGTCTAGTCCATATCATGTCAAGACCCTTCAACGGCTGATTAATGTGTACGGACTTCATGCGTTAAACATGCTCAGCTGAGTCTCTTCCTAACCATTTGACTAACAAGTCAATTTCCTCACAAGGTGTCAGGTTCAAACCACTTACAACATTTTGAAAGGATCACTGCCAGGCTCTGAAGCTTTCTGGTTCGTCACTGAACTGTATTACACCAGTGTTAACAAGTTCACGGAGAGCAAAATATCTGACAAAGTCTGAAATGTCTGTCTTGTCTTGTTGGGAAGTTTGAAGTGTTGAACTTGCCACTGGGAAAGGTGGTGTGTTGCTTTGGGTTAAAAGTGTATGCCTTCTGCACTGGGTACCATCTTGAGTGTGACCAGGAGGATGATTCGAACATTCGATTTGATGATTCGATTTGAACATTGTGATGGTTGAACAGAATCCTTTCTTGGCTGCGTGTGATAAAATCCAGCGTCATCTGAGCAACTCTCTGCCTTAAAACGTGTAGCAAGAACAGAATATGTGACTGGTAACTCTGTGTGAGGCTGTATGGTTTCATCTGGAGGGAGTGGCTCTGCTTTTGATGCTGATTCTACGACTGCTTGTAGAATCATCTGTTCAACATATTCAAACGTTCCCTGCATAACATCCACAGGAGCTGTTTCCAGTGGAGGATCATGTTTACTATGGACGCTGTTGTCAGTTTCTCTCTCTAACACCATTTAATCCATTTTTGCCTCCAATTTGGCTTTCTCCAACTTTACTCTTTTCACTTTAGTGTCCTCAACGTATTTTTAGTGTTTTGACAGTAAGTTAAAATCCCTTCCCTCACGCAACTCTGAAGACAAGAAGCTCGTTTGCCCACAGGTTTAATGGTCTTGGGTATGGAGTGAAACTACAAATATACAAATTAGCATATTTCAATAATAATAATAATATCCAGAACTTAACAACAATTTCAGCATCATATCAATATCTACAATAATGTAATATTCTGTGCTGCTTGTGAATGAACATAACACAATGTGGCTAACATGTGGCTAAAGCAATAACCAGATAGAAAATCAATAATTATCCTAAACCGTAACAATTCACATTTTTATGCAAGTATAATGAATCTCAACGTAAATCAATAAATACTTTCAATCAATAAATATTTTTTTGGATTCATTTACAACTAACAAGAATGAATCATTTAACAAACGTAAACACATTATATTCTTATTATTCAAACATAATTCTGTCTTGCAAAGCAAACACAGGCCTTAGTTGATTTTTTCCCATAACCCATAACTTAAACTGTGGGAGTTTCAGTTCAGTTTCAACACAGAAATGACTCACTCACTACACCAGAGAAGAAAAAAGCACCTGGGAAAAGCAGTGGGAGCTCACAGTTGTAACACAGGGGTTTGAATCTCTGTCCTGACTGTTGAGTTCACACACTGTCTACTGGGTGGTGTGGGTTTACTCCGGGTGCTCCGGTTTTAAAACCCATTTAGCAATTCGGCGACCTAAATTATAAACTGATGGACTATTTTAATAAATAAATAAAAACAAAAACTCAATCTCTTATCTCTCTTGCGATTTTCTTATAGAGGTAATACGAAAATATGTTAATAATGTTAAGATATATGTTGCCTGTGGCATCAGCCATTTCATTTTTCCATAACCACATCATTTTCCAGAGCTTCTGGTGCGTTTTGTTTCTTTTATTGCACATTCACATTTGATGCATGATCAAACTTTATTGCACATTTCCAATTTGCATGTTGAAACTATATTGGTCATTTACATTTGGTACCTGAACATTTTCATAGTTTTAAAGTCAGTGTATGTGTGTGTGTGTGTGCGTGTGTGTGTGGGAAGGGGATTCATGTATCACCACACCCATCATGGAGGAAGCAAACAGGACCGTCTCCCATGTAACTGAGCAGGCCGTCAGGACATTGGAGGCCATTGATTCTAATAAAGACCTAAAAGAGCAGCCAAGAAGATGGTTGTCAAACAGATTAGGAGAGCATGGAAGAAAGTGTTTGGCAGAAAACGGAGTCAAAAGGTGGATGACACTACAGCTGAGGACCAACAGTCTTTGGATCTACAGGAACTGCTCGAAGAGTCTCTTCAAACAATTTTAAATCACCTCAATTACACATTTCTCACCCCAGTGTTTGCACAGAACCTGCTTGTATCTGCACTACCTACTCACAGAGACAATGTTACTGGGTAGCACTGGTTTTGTCCATCTCAACAGCTGTTGAGGTTCCCCAGGCTGCACCACCATCCTTTGTGGTTGTGCTGAGTCCTGCACCGCTCCACTGTTCGGGTGCTGATGGAGCAGAAAGTTTGGCAGTCACCACTGTCCACGTCAAACACTGAAGGGAGCAGTGTCCTGGTTCTCTGTGGAAAGACAAGGGATATTTTTCTGAGATTGAGCCTTTTGTAAGTTGTAATGGAAAAAGTGCCTTATATTATTCATCATTTTGTTTTATGTTCTTCATGACCCAGTCTTATCTAGTACATGCAGAGCACGGTGTACCCAAGGGTTTCAAGGTTGTATGCCTGTATCTGTGTGGTATCTGTGGAATAGGTTTCTCAGGAGATGTAGGAGACTGGGTGTGAGAAGGAGACAAGTGCACACCCAGGATACAGAGCTGACTGCCAAATGAGATGTTGTTGGGATATAACTATACTAGGGAATAGTCTTTGTATTAGAATAGGGAAGTAAGGTAAGATCATTTGCATCTGTGTATAAGCAGCTGCCTTAGCCCAGTAGGAGCTGAGCAGCTGGGGATGTAACTTAGTGTCTACATGGGTTCTGTGCTGCTCCTCTACTGAAAAACTGGGCTTCATCTTCCAGGTCCAAGCATCTTTCTGGTTTACAATGTGAAACACAAACAAGAGCAGTTTTTCCGCAGACTATAATATTTATTTATAATATTTCTCATCTCACAGCAGCTTGACAGTGATGTCACACAGGATGTCATATGTGCCCCGATCTTTGACCCTTCCAGAAGGTTTCTGGCCTTTTGAACAGAGCATCAGTGACAACAGGCACTTAGAGATTTCAAAGCAATGCACAGGAGCACACTATATGTTATTCACTATACTTCTTCTTTTTGTTATTATTATTACTTTTTTATTTTGGGTGGGGGACACCGTGCCTCAGGTGTGGACCACATGATTACTGTAAATGTAAATGAGTCACAGTGACAAATGTACAGATAATTACCGCCCAATTCTGCAGTTCACAGTAAACTATTTATGAGAATTCATCTTATATAATTTGAAGACAATAGTGATGACAGTAAGTTTGTCTGTGTCCTCTGTGTGTGTGTGTGTGTGTGTGTGTGAATTTTGTTGCAGCTGAAAGTTATCGCTGTGTGTATTTTCATTTTCAAAGAGCTTCGTTCAAGCAATTTCAGTGTGGCACAAAGCACAGATAACTGTTGTTTTTCCTGTGCCCTTTACCAGGAGTCTGTTACTTTATTCTCTAAAAATAAATGAATAATAGTATGAATTTTAAATTGATGACAATAAACATATTGTCAGACTACATTTTAGCCACATCCTTCTGACGTCTTTTAAACCTGATGTCCAACATTAAACGCTCTACAACGTTGAATTCTTTTCAGATTTACTGTAGATATTATCATTTCATGGTGGTAGGATTATAAGCACTTCAAGTTGATGAAGCTACCATGAACATAAAATAGTATTTGATAAGTAAAAAAGGTGCTTTTTTCTTCTCTGGTGTAGTGAGTGAGCCATTTCTGTGTTGAAACTGAACTGAAACTCCCACAGTTTAAGTTATGGGTTATGGGAAAAAATCAACTAAGGCCTGTGTTTGCTTTGCAAGACAGAATTATGTTTGAATAATAAGAATATAATGTGTTTACATTTGTTAAATGATTCATTCTTGTTAGTTGTAAATGAATCCAAAAAAATCAAACCATAAATAAAGTGAACAGGGGAATTAGTACAATGGATAACATTAAGGAATTACAGAAAAACAACAAACATACGGTATTATCAAAATTAGACACAAAATTTAGAATCTGTAACCATTAGGTACCTGAAGACCGAGACTACATACTCTATCATATCTGTAATCAAACTATCTGCCTGTCACTGGATATGTTAAGAAAAGAGACATGATTTTTAAACACATTTTTAAAGACAAGTTTTTCAGGATCGATCTGTAAAAGTGTGTACAGTGGTACTCTTTATTATTTCTGCATGGATCTGCTGGTACAAGTTTCAGTGCAGACATGCCGATTAACTCCTTACCAAACTTTTACTGTAGATTACAGCATTAACACCAGTGTATACCGATATCACCCAACCCCTGCCTTCCCCATTCTTTACCATTTTATGCTCAATCATTTCATATTGCACGCGTCATATGATTTTTGTTAAATCACATCTGAAATGTCAAAATACCTAAAGGTGCAGAGCATTTACCACAAAAAAGACAGCTCTCATAATTATGACCAGGCATGTCACAATTACAACATCATCTATCGCTCTTAAATCAGTTATGAAATCTTACAATTATAAAACCTTACATCACAGGACATATGACAAAGATTTTTTACAATGAGATATGTAAGAGATATGAAAAGGTCTCCAATTTTTAAATTTATTTATTGATTTTTTTTAGTGAATGTACCCCTGCAAAAACTCTTTTTCTGTTTGTAAATTCACAAACATAACTGAAATGATACTTTCCTTAAGGCATTGCATGAAGGTTGTTGTTTTCACATTTCACCAATGAAATAATGGGTCTGTTTGAGGTCAAGGAGAAGACAGTTGCATTAACCTTTACGTGAATTCTTCTCTTGTAGAATTGTTTTATGTGTTTATGTGACAAATTCACCACACAGAGGTCTTTTCATGTAAGGCACGAAAAATGACAGCACATATTTATGATGGTTAGATTTAGCTGCTTCTGGAGTGGAGCCATGTTTAGTGCAAGATCATTAGTAATGTGTTCTGCTCGCTGTAACTACTCAAATTGTTTGCTGTGAAAACTGTGTATTGTCCTGTCACACACATTAGTCACAGTGGATGTTTTAGTCAGCAAATGAAAGCTATGAAAAAGATCACTGTTGTAGAGCAAAATGAGCAACAACAGTGTATAGATCAATGACCTACATTTTAAACTGGCAGAAACCTCACTTCTTAACATTTCATAAGGCTTACCTGTTGCTTAGTTTGCGATTTCTGCGTCACAAACCTTTTTACTAATGGCAAGCAAATTAATCTGCTAATGTGACAGGACTGCCCCTTTAAAGAAGACCGCTATATAAGGGAACAGTCCATTTCACTAAAAAGGGGACCTCTCTCACTGTGAGATTGTGAGATTCCTACATTTTAGCACAAAAAATAGGTTATAGGAGAAAAGCTACATGTTACTGTCCAAATGCCCGTGCGTACCGACATCATGTGACACCGAAAACCAACATTTCATTTATTCATGCCTTAACAAAAGCCGCGCTCACCCCTTTGGGGCATTTCTATTTATAGCACCAGCTGTTGCAATACAAAGATTAGCTACTCGACGCTTTGTTGCGCAGACGTGGGGAATGCACATCCCGTCTGCGGCGAAAGGGCGGCGGTGTTTCGAAGCGGAGAAAGACGGAGATGAGGAGGACTATGCCGCTGTGAGGACGTTTCTTTCTCTTCACGACAGCGGAGCTCACACTGGTAAGCAGCTTTTTCCTGCCGAGAGAGGGGAGGTCGTGAATGCGTGTGTGTGCTCACGGGCAGCACAGGCAGCACCTACCGCCTGGGCACCGTTACAGCCCTGGACTAGTCCGTGAAACAACAACTTGCCGTAGCCTAGAGGACTGTCTCCTCATTATGTCTAATGACAGCGTGGAAACACTACCGGAGCCCAGCTGTTTCACTAAAGCCTGTTAAACAACTGGAAGTCGTTTGCGGAAATTCATTTTTTGCTGCAAACTTGGAGAGAGATGAAGCAACCAAAATCTGTTATCAAGGGCGGCTACTGTCGGTTCTGTACGGCCGCTCACACAGAGGAACGGGCCTTGAAACTCCGTGTCAGAAATGGGCACGAAACAAAAACATAGTGCTTGTCTTTTATCGCCTGTCAGTAATGAAACTTTTTACTAGATGTATGTGCATTTTAGCAGCGCCTGTTTAACAGCTGTATACACTCAGTGGTGTCCAGCTCTGAAGCAGAAAGGGTGTGCAGACTGAACCAGTGGGACCAGAGATTCTTCATGGATCAAATCATAGGATGAGATCATTCAGAAGCACTAGTCAGTCTGCACACACACACACACACACACACACACACACACATAAATACAGTACACATATACACACTCACACGTGTTAATCACTATAAATAGCAAAAAGATCTCCAGATGATTCGGCTGAGCACAGATCGCTCTTTATTTTTCCACCATAACTTCATGAAAATGTCAAACCCTGCTGCTGCTGCTGCTGCTGCTGCTGATGATGGTGATGATGATGGTGATGATGGTGACGTTGCTTGTGAGGGTAATGGTTAGCTGGATTTTGCATGCCGTTTCACCGTTTTCATGAAAGCATCATTGTGACCTTTACCCGGGGTAAATTAGAAAGTAATTGTTGTGTTTCTCACCCAGGAGACTTTGTTATTACATGTATATGGACCTGGTATTGCTCCTTATTAATGATTCCTGTGTGCTTCAAGTTGGCACTTGCGTGTAGAGAAGTGTGACAAAAGGTTTACCTTTGGCGGTGTAGAAAAGCAGGCTTGTGGCCAGAAGGTTGCAGGTTTATTCATTTGGCAGCCCTGTCAAAATTAACTCATTGCAGTTCCACACTTCCTTGTTGAAATAATTGCTTATTACATTCTCTGTAAAACAATGTTCAGTAACCCAAAATAAATATGATAGGAATGAACCAATGTGCATGAAAATCCATTGGTTAATTTTATGCATTCTTAATGTCTCAGTATCAAGATGAGTTTATGACTAGGCTTTTTATCTAAATTCAATTATCATGTTTTTAGGTTATTTTCCAATATAAAAAATCGCATTGATGTTCAAAGCATGAACTGTGTTGCATAGTTATGCACTGTATTACATAAGATCTTCTCATGACATAACTTCAATATCCAACTTTTTTTGCTATAAGCTTGCTGAAAATTATGCATTTGGACAACATAATTTTATACAATGATGATGTAATGGTCATTTTATTATGATATAGCCAATAACCAATATTATCAGATCCTAACAGATAGTATTGAATTATTGGCTGGCCATTGATGATCTTTTTGTACAGGCATAGTATTAACACCATAAATACAGTTTTGTTTTGTTTACAAAGCAACTTGTAATATTATTTTTTTCCTTTTTGGTACAGGCTTTTTGGTACAGGCTGCTATCAGGTGTTTGCTACTCCTGTTTGCTTACAACAGGTGCTCAATTATTCAGTCAGTATCTCTGATGCTTAGTGGGACTTCAGTTGTGATGTCTGTGACCAGATTGAAAATCCCAACATGTAAATTGTCAGCCTGATTGAGTGCAAAGGTCAAAGTAGAAATTGCCCCCAGCAAGTCCCAGGGCATTAGTGAGACATTTGTTTTTGGCAACTTCAGCCCCATAGAAATTCCAAGACCAGTGTTGCATTACGAAAAGCACACACAGATTAGGGCTAAATCTCAAACAATGCTGTGATACTGGAGACTTCCAAGTTTAGTCATTGGACAATGACCCACAGTCTTGTGATCTGCCTTACAGCCATCTATTAAGCTATTTGCACTTTGCCAGATGTTACACACTGTTGTAGAGATATGGGCAAGAAGTCTGTCATTGTTACAGCAAATGTGATGAGCTTGAAGGTGACTTTGCTTGCTTTGTTTGTTGAAATAGATTACCAGAATTACTGCAGTAAAAACACAGATTTTCCGTTTATATGTTGGGGTTTCTGACAAGCATGCAGTGTGTAACAAATTGCTTGTTGAAATGAGTTCAAAGACACCTCACAATTGATGACATCTGAAACCATGTCAGCGTTAGCATCACCTATTGCTACTCACTTAATAACAATAAAGAAATGTGTGAAGAAAATGTCTGAGATATAGGCTAGAAGTTTAATTTTGTACCGAAAACATTTTAGGTATATCTGACCATGATGGTAAACATGGTGAATGATAAAAAACGTGTATCTGATTTATTACTATTTGGAGAATATTGCCAGTAGTGGATATACTGGAGAGCAGCATGGTGACTGAGTGGTTAGCGCTGTTTCCTCACAGCAAGAAGGTGGAGTTTGCATGTTCTCCCTGTGCTTGTGTGGGTTTTCTCCAGGTACTCTGGTTTCCTCCCACAGTCCAAAAACATGTATGTCAGGTTGATTGGTGACTCTAAATTGCCCATAGGAGTGAGTGTGAGTGTGTGAGGTTGTTTGTCTCTATGTGGCCCTGTGATGGACTGGTGACCTGTCCAGGGTGGACCCCTGCCTTTCACCCAAAGAGAGCTGGGATAGGCTCCAGCTGATCCCTGTGACCCTGGTTAAGGAATAAGTGGATATAGAAAATGGATGGATATATTGGATATGCAAATATTAGTATCATATTAGATTCATTGTTTTTACTCTAGTGGTCTTGGTGACAAGAACCCAAACCTTGCTTCTGCTAAAAATCAAAAACTTTACTTTAAAAAGTCAGCTTTCAGTATTTAGGAAAACCAGAAATTTCTTCAGCTATCAGTAAAAAAAAAAAAGTTGAAGATGGCACACTTGACTAGAGTCTGTCACATGACAGCAGATTGAATACATTTTGAACTCAGTGAACTATGTCTAAACACCTCCTCTGAATGATCGATGAGTGTTGATATCTGGTAGAGTTCAGGCAGTGGTGTACAACGCTGTCTGCTTCCTTATTGCTGCTCTGTGAGTTGTGCTGCTGCTTTGTTCCCATGTGAAGAGGGAAGTCCCTTTACCCTTTCTCAAGGCAGCAACTACCCACGTCTTAAGATCTCACATAAGCTTTAAGGAGTCACACTGAAGAGAAAATGTCAAGTTAAGAATACACCAACTTCACCTGCTCTTTATGAAAATCCACACAAACTTTAGCAGTTTAAATCTTAGTTTGTTGTCTTCTACTTTGTGATTCCTTATTCTGTTTTTCAGTACATAGTAACCAAACATACAATTTATGTGTTTGGTTCCAATCATGTATCTTGTACTTTGTCAGATGTGTGTTGTGTGTACCAGTTTACAGCCATACAAAACTGTGTTGTACAAGCTTTATTTCCCCTGCTCACAATACAGACTGAGATTTTCCAGTTTATCCCCTCAATTTTTTACAAGGTGGAAAATGCCAGTTTAGTGTGACTGGAATTAATGGAAGATTCACGTTCATAAGCATTACATTGCACACTGTGGCTTAAGCATTGTGCACCATAATGTTTGTCCTTTCAGCTGGCTTGTTGAAACATCACAACTGTATAACCAGACACACTGGTTAGAAAACTAACTTTGGTTGGAGGCAGTAAAATTTCCTTTCACTCTCAAAGGAATTTGGTTTAATGGTGTCTGTGGATTATTTTTGTGTGACACACTGGTGAGTGGTGTTTCAGGGAACTGTGTACACCACCAAACAGACTCACAGGAGGAAATGCTGACACACCCTACAGGGCTGTAACCTAACTTGGCTTCTAAGCAACGCTGCACATGACTGGTGTGAAACCAAAAACTTGTGGCAGGTACTGTTATTTCACTGTGCTTGTCCAGCTGTTGGGTTTTTGTTTTCTGCACTGTGCTGAAAAGATGGTGTCTTCTGGAATGGGACACTAACTTAGATGCCTAATCTGTGACTTTGTGATATTCTGCCTGGCCTGACTGGAAATTTTTTAACACCAGGAATGTGACTTTGAAATTCTTTGACCAACCTGGCAGGCTGAGTGCTGAAGACTGACTGGTTGTCTGGCTGACTTTAGAAAGGAAGGAAACTTCTTCCTTCCCTCCATTGTGCTGGGCAGGAAAGGATGGACTGTAGCCAGCTGACAGCTGTTTCCTGGTGGATGGAGGATGAATGGGTGTGTGGGTGGTGGGGGTGTTCTGCTTAGTAGTTAGTGAACGTGTGTGTGTTTTTTTTTTTTTGTCTGATTTTCACTGTTGCTAAAATCTAAAAAAATAAAATCTTAAGGTTTCACACGAAGATGGAATCAGTGGCATTGTGTAATGCAACTACTACAGATTACACATAACCTCAATCCTTTTTAAAGCAAATGTTTCTAGATTTCCAGGATACAAATAAAAGACTAAAATTAGTGTTGTATAGAAAACACATTTGTAAAAAGTGTGTTTAATTTATCGTATTGAACATTTAGGTCTTTCATTTGTGTGTGGATCTTTAACCATTCCATGCATAGTGCTCACAGCTATTTAAATGCTGTTTTCTTGTATGTGCATGGGTTCTGATTTCCATGCCCAAAGACTAATAAAAACATTGAGGAAAAAATCCTGACTCTAGCCTTTATAATTCATGCAAGGGTTAAAAAGTACATGTGGAACTGTGTTTACATTCAGCTAAGCAGATTTTTTGAATAATATAAACTATTATTGTATTGAGTATCTGTATATTGACATTTTGACTACTTCCTGGATTTCACTCTTCTTTACAAAATATAATATGAAAATAACAAAACATAAAATATCACATGCATCCCACACAGAGGTATCATGATTAGGTTATAAACCAACACCACTAATGGACTGATTGGTTAGAATTCGGGCAGCACAAAGAATTGAAACAGCAAAATCAGACAGCCAGTGTTGTTAAATGGTTCTAAGAAGTGCTTACTAAGTAAATATTTGGGATTCAGTATGCCAGAAGCAAATGGTAAAATAGTAGTGTCTATGGCTCAGTCCAGTGCCATATTGTAACATATTTATGAGCGTTGTCCTCATGTGACCCTCTTCCTCTCCCTCACGCCTCTGTTTCCAATGTCTCTCACCCTCCTCTAGCTTTCTTCTTCTTTTGCTGCCTTCCCATGTCTCAATCTTTCTGTAACTCTCTCATAGCTTTGTGGCCAGCTGCGGTGTGAACTTTTCACCAAACAGCATGAGACTGCATGATAATGCTCTAAATAATTAAAAACACACAGTACTGCTGTAATAAGGTATTCAATTCAATTCAATTCAATTCAATTCAATTTTATTTGTATAGCGCCAAATCACCATACAATCATCTCAAGGCACTTTACAAAAAACAAAAAACAAACCAAAAAAACAAAACAAAAGGTACATAGTGTACAGCTGTTTCCCTGAGGTGTACATGTAAAATACATCTTTTACAAATTGTTAAGTTAATATCTCATGGTGAGCCACTACTTCACTACATGTCTCATATCTTAACCTACACTTATCCATCTGTGAGAAAGCCATAATATTTGCTTGATCTATAGATGTAGTGGGCTAGAGCGAGTAGATGTATGTGCCTGGTTTTGGCACATTTAACAATAAGGTCCTTTGGCCACCGACCTTCAACAGGGTCCCAATCCCAACAGTATTAACAAAAACATAGAAGAAATAGACAAGTAAATAGATAAATTAAAACAAAATAAAAGAAGCACAAATTTATTAGGTAGACCAGCTTTTCATCTTTAATCACTACAGCAATCAGGCACAAATCTTGATCTGATTTTCCTATAGGTGTTTTACATTAAAAGTCTTTTATGGTTAGCCGGTGGGAAACCTATGAAACAGAAGCTGCAGCAAACATTTGGTTTGCATTAGTAGTGGATCAGAAAACAGTGAGAAAGTGTTTGAAAAGAAAAATTCTGATACCAGAATATTTAGTAGATTACTGAACTAGAGAGACCATTATGTTACACTGAAGCAACTAAAGTGTTAGACTGAAACAACTGAAGTGCAGAAAGTCTTTTATACTTTCTTTTCTGTACTTCCTTTTCTGAACACCTGCATGCCTCACTGTAATCAGATGGGTGCGATCATACACTTTAATTTGGGTCAATCACATTTTGGTCTTGTGTGCCCAGGCACTACTATAGTATCTTATGCCTGTCTGGTTAACCCCTGCGTCAAAGCAACCGTAGAACCACATATGGCAGCTTCAGAAGGTACACATACCCCTACACGTTCTGCACACTCTACTGTGTTGTAAATTTAATTCTTAATGGATAAAACCACAGTTTGCCCATTAGTTTACACTCAAAGTGAAAATGTGTTCGAATTTTTTGCAAATGTATACGGCTTAATCTTGCTAATTGCCCTGTCACAGCATTGTGTTTCTGAACATTTAGCATAAATACAGTGTAAATACAGTAGCCTCCGGAAGACGAGCTCCAGTAACAGCTGGTAGACACTGGCTCCAAGACAACTGCCTATAAAAAGGGGCTGCAAAATACCAACTTGTCTGTGGTCACAAATGCATATTATCACTTTAGTACACTTTAGTTGAGCTTGGTGGCTTTCTTTGCAAATTGCTGAGACCTATATAAGAATATGTGTTGTGAGCAGCCTTAAATGGTGTTTAGCGATGTCTTTTTTTCCTTTCATTGCTATTTTTGCCCTGTTTCTGCTTTCCACAACTTCTTTCTGTTATCGCAATGGTGATGAAAAAGCAACTGCAACAAAGCACCTTAATGCCTCTCTCTCTTGTTCATTCCTCCTCTCTGTCTGTTCTTCCCTCCCTTCTCTTTTGTCAATCCCCTTTTCTGTCTTTTTCTCTCTTGGTCCTCCATTACAGCCAGGTGTGTCTCATCAAGCCACCTACCATCCTACTCCCCACCTCTACCACCACTGTCAAGGTAACCATGGCAACCAGTGCTGTGCCAAGCGACAACCTGCCAACGTACAAACTGGTGGTGGTGGGGGACGGTGGTGTTGGGAAGAGCGCCCTCACCATCCAGTTTTTCCAGAAGATCTTTGTGCCAGATTATGATCCCACAATAGAGGACTCATATCTAAAACACACAGAGATAGATGGGCAGTGGGCCATATTGGATGGTGAGTAGACAAGTATGCATAACGGTAATCTTCTAGTTTTTTTTTTTTTTTTTTTTTTTTTGTTATTCTGTGAATGAACAGTAATATTTGTTCTTAAAAGTGTTTTTTATCTTTTAACCAACGTATGGTGGAAATAGTCTGGAAACAATAAGACCACATAAAAACAATCAATTTTCCAGTTTATGGGAAAGCATCTTTGTGTGAAGACACAGTTATTATACAAGAGTAGCCAAGACCTGAAGGTGACACTCAGGAAACATTATTGAGTCACCAAAATTTACAAAACCATATCAAATAAATATAAAAAATGTAGGGCGGTCTGTATATTTAATAGGAAAAGGAGTCAAAATTATAATATTTACACAAAATATATAGTCCAATGTGTACAATGTTAAGTACATACTATTTACTAGATACATTTTAAAATAATGTGTAATAATGTATTTGTGTCCCTCTACTTATGCAGTGCTGGACACAGCCGGCCAGGAGGAGTTCAGTGCAATGAGGGAGCAGTACATGAGGACAGGAGACGGTTTCCTTATCGTCTTCTCTGTGACAGACAAGGCCAGCTTTGAACATGTTGACCGATTTCATCAACTCATACTACGGGTCAAAGACAGGTAGGATCCAACTGGTCACCTGGGAAATACCCCATAATGTTTTGTGGGAAAATGTTCAAAAATCACACCTACTTATGTGAATTTTATTTAGTGAAGAACAGTGGATTGTTCAATGTTAGAGATTTTTTTTCAATGACTCTTCATATGGCTAATATGCTGTGGCATCTACTTAGCTTCCTTATTTTGTTTAAGGAAAATACATGTTTTTATAACTTGTGTCTATTGGTTATGACAACTATATATTGTCCAAAGTAATTAGTAGAGTGAATCCATTTGGATTGCTGTATGTGCAGTCAGGTACCTTTAACCAGATTATTTGGTAGTGAAAAGAAACAACAAATATAATGTGCAATGCAGTTACTGAAATGGAAAAACTGTGTGAACATCCATCCATCTATACCCCCTTATTCCTATTTAGTCTCACAGGGATCTGCTGGAGCCTATCCCAGCTCTCTTTGGGTGAAAGGCAGGGGTACACCCTGGACAGGTCACCAGTCCATCACAGGGCCACATAGAGACAAACAACCTCACACACTCACACTCACTCCTATGGGCAATTTAGAGTCACCAATCAACCTGACATACATGTTTTTGGACTGTGGGAGGAAACCAGAGTACCTGGAGAAAACCCACACAAGCACAGGGAGAACATGCAAACTCCACACAGAAAGACAGGTTGTGAACCTGGGCCCTTTTTGCTGTAAGGCAACAGTGCTAATCACTCTCCACCATGCTGCCCTTGTGTGTTACATTAATGGTAAATTTAGTAAGTCAGAGTTACTGTACCATGAAGACAGGGTAACCCCAGGAGGAAGTAGCTCTGTCACATCTAATAGACATTTCCATTAAGGTAAATCTGGGGAACAGATTTTTCTGTCCTAGATATGTTTGTGAGGAAAATGTTAAAGTAACCATTAGGGGTGAGAATGTTTACAAATTTTCATAAACGAATATGGTACTCACAGATTTTTGACAGCGTGTACATGTAAACGCTTTTTTCCATGTAGCCTAATGTTACTACCCAGGATGCAAATTACAGCGTGCCCAGAGGGGTGCAATGGAATTAAAAAGATTCTGAGCTCTCGGATCAATAAGTCACTCTGCTGTCAGGTAGCATTGTCAAATCTTTCACAGTGAGAATGGTCAAAGGTCATGATCTCTCAGGCCAATTCCAAAATTCTGTTATATTGTGAACGTCAGCTATGAGAGAATACAAGTATCTATTTACTGACACTGACTGACAGCAGGAAATAAAACTGGGCTTGTGATGAAACAAAAATAGAAACTAAAACTGAGAAAGTTGCCTGTTCATATGTGCTCTGTCTTAGCTCAGTTTATCTTTTGGCATAAGTGCTGCAAAAAATTGACATCTTAAACTTATTTAAAATGATGTGCATATAATCTGCTTTCATATGCTATTTAGTTGTACATGTTGCCTGTTTTCACTGTAGTTGCATTTCAACAAAAGCCCTGCCTAAGGTGTTAATGACACATTTGGGCTCTATTTTTGTGTGGTGCAGATCATAGACAAGTGTGCTCTTCTGATTGTGGCAGGGGCTTGCCAAGCACATTTTGGTATTCTCGTGACTAGGCTTGCCTGATGCTCCTGCAACGCACTTTGATAAGGAGGTGGGATCAGTAATACGGTTAATCATGCACAATAACATTCACTCCCTTCCTTCCCTTCAGTTACAACGCTTACAGATATATATTGGTTGCCACAGTGACAGTACTCTCAGTCAGTACAGGGCTGATATCCTGACCTGACCTATAACTGATAGGCTGTAAGACCACAACACACTTTAGGACCAATGTAGGTGGAATTCAATCAGACATTAAGCTATCCAGGGAGTACATCACACTGTATGTTTGTGTTTCTTTTCCTTACAGGGAGGCCTTCCCTATGGTGTTGGTTGCAAACAAAGTGGATTTGGTTCACCTGAGAAAAGTCACAACAGACCAGGGCCAAGAGATGGCTGCAAAACATAACGTAAGAAGTGCACTGTTTCTTAGGCAGTTGCCCTTAGCTTATTGTTAGCTTTCTGTAGCCATCTGATTTTTAAAGATGTGCAACAGAGTTCCTGGTGTTTTTACTCATGCAGGTGTCCACTACAATAGCTGCAGTCAGTGAATGGGAAGATGATTGCTAACAAAGGCATGTCCCTGAAATACTTACAGCGTATCAGTCCATGGTGGTCAGAGTAAAACTCAATCTAAACAAACAATTCATATTGAACAAAAAGCTTAAAATCATTTTGATGATAGATACTGAGTGAACATTGAAACAGAAGCAGGAAAACACAACTGTGTTTAATCTGGACTTCTATACAGAACACACCAATCAAAGAAAACTAAGAACTTTTTGTGACAAAGCCAACATCATGAATCATAAACTTTAAAAAGTAGTGAGAAAATGAGTAATCCGCGGGTCACGTGCATGCCGAACCGTGGGTAGTGATCCGCATGGATCACGGATCAACTATGATCCAAAGCATGACTATTAAAAAGTGAGGATAAAACAGTTTTGGACCAATCACAGTTGGTCTTCAAAATTCATTCACATGTCCCATAAAGAAACCCTTTATTAACCTGAACTCCCAGGCCAAAAAGAGAGGACTCAGAGTTGCTGTGTTTGCTTGTGACTTGTAACTAGCCACTGCTACTACCACTGTAATACCACTTATACTCAGGTATAGGATATTTCTTCTTACTTCTTCAGATAACTTATATTGAAACCAGTGCCAAGGATCCTCCAATGAATGTGGACAAAGCCTTTCATGAGCTGGTCCGTGTAATAAGGTAAACCCAGGTTCACTTCTGTTTTTCACTTTTATTCATGAGGTAAGGGCCTTAAAATCTTTGCAGGTAATATGATGTCAGACCAATTAATTTGTTGCAACAGCTCTTAGACCTTTGGACAGTAATGAAGGCATATCACCATTTTTCCAGTGTGTATTGTACTTCTTCAGAGGGTTGGGACACCGAGAGGACAGTGACAGTGTCTTTTTAGCAATATCGAAAAATGGAGCAAAAAAAAAAAAAAATCCCAGAGCTATTTCCTGTCCTGACGTGTAATTTTAGAAGAATTTGGTTTATGCCTATGTTTTCTTTGTGGTAATGTGTTACTGTTTCTAGTAGTCACATCATAAATGTTTTAGAACTTGTACTCAAATACCTAAATAAACACCATGTAGAGGGTCTCTATGTTCGACTTTCTATTTCTATTTGTAGGTCAGTATCTGACTCATGAGTAAATTCGTCTCTTCTTTCATAATGTACTAAAACTGAGAGAAGTGGATTGATAAAGCAACATTGCCCCCATGTGGTCAGACTTTAGAAATACAGTCCTAAAAATGATTGACTGTTTTCTTCTTTTTCTATCCACTCTGTTCCCTAGGTTTCTTTAGGTTGTCCTGAGCAGCCATTTATATAGTATTTAACATAAAATCTTTTAAGAGATGACATATCATATTGACTGGTTTATAACAGGAATGTACTGGCCTCAGCAAAGAAATAGAATGAAATCCCCAGTAAAATCCCTCACATTATTATTATTATTTTGTCACATGGGCTTCTGTGCAGATTAAACAAGTCAATAGATATAATATGATTAGAATTTTAGATGTACTGCGGAGTGGAATATATTACCATCTCCAAGATAGCTTGCCTATTTCCAGATTTTGTACTTAACTAAGGTACAGGCTAAAACTTTATATTTACTGTAGAGATGTGAGAGTGGTGTTGAACTTCCTATCTAATTCTTTTTCAACACCCACAGACAACAGGTCCCAGAGCGAAACCAGAAGAAAAAGAAGAAAATGAAATGGAGGGCAGAACGTTCCACGGGTTCACACAGGTTCCACTGTGCCATATTGTGACATCCCTCATCCTCTTTGTATTTCTTAACTTACACACACCGACATGCACACCTACAAACCTTTTGGATGTCAGGGAGCTCCCCAGCGGTGGTTAACTGCTGGAGCACAAAGGGGAGGGGGTGGGGTCTTCGGGGGTCAGTGACTGGATGGATCCAAAAGAATGGAAGATGTAAATATGAAATGATGGACAGATGTCCCCTCAGCCCTTCTACATGCCTTGGAATGAGTGCTACGCCCTCTCTCCTCAATTTATGGTCACTTTCAAAGGTTTTTTTAATTGCTCCTGTTTATGTTCCGCACAAAACTACAGCATCACCAAACAGTTTCTCAATCAATTTCAGAATTCATTCTCAAAGGACAGAAAATCAGAATGACATCAAAACTTCTGCTTTGACAAACGGAAAGAGAAGGGAGGCCTCTTATAGTGGCACCTTGTGTTTCATGGACTAATGCCAACAATGTTTTGGTCATCTCCTTTCTATCCTCACACTCCTACAATTTCTGGAAGAAAAGCAGATCACTAAGTAGCCTGTCTGTGGACATGATAAGGGCCTGGTGGGTGAATATGAGAATGGTGAAAGTGATGTTTTTATAGTGAACATAGGTGTTGTGTGGTGTATTGCGGGCTTTGTGTTTTGAGTATAGCATGCACGTTGTGGTCATGTGATGCTCTGGTTTTGAAATGTTAGCTTAGAGAGGATGGAAGGACATGTCGTTGCAAGCTAAAGAAATGTGACAGGACTCTGAGAAATGATGTCATATTGGTTGACAGGTGAACGCTATGGCCACATCAGTTTGTTGAATAAATGTGTAAACGTTGTAACTATAAAACAGAATAAGTGTATGTGGTTACACGTTAGTGTAACTGTAACAGGGTTTATACAGACACTGTCAGGGGTTTGTTTACAGACACTCTTATAAAAGATTTTTTCTTACATATACATAATGGTATAAGAGGGCAGTAATGGTCAATGTTGTCCTTGACTATTACTGCATCAACCATAGCCCTGATATTTTTTCCCCCATCTTTTACATCCTAGGTTCTTCAAAGTTACTTTCCATGTTTTTGGATTGAAATAGAGAAAATTACAATTATATTTGTGATTTAAAAATCTAATTATAGGGTGCATTGTAAACAAATTTAATGGTCTTGTAAAAAGGATCTGTAGGAAATCCAAATCAAATATAGATATTGGGATAGTGAGATGTTTCAGATATGAAACGGACTGGAGAACCTGATTTGCACTGGCCACTAACCAAAATAATGTGATGTCACTTTATTTCACAGGGGCTTTTCAGAATTCACTGAATTCAGGACTGTGAAACACACTCTGTAAATGACATTTCTGCTTTAGTTTGAAGATATACATATATTGTAGCCCTGGGAATACATCAGAGTTGAGAAGCCTAACAGAATACCATAGTGTGATGCTCCTAGGGTTCAAAGCCATGTTAACCTAGCTATAGACAACATTCAGTTGTAAGGAAACCATACACTCGAATTAACAAAACATTCAGTATAGTCATGTTTGTAGCGTTGAGGTGGATAGGAATGTACAATTTAATAACCTATGAAATGGCTTGTACTGTTAACGCACTAAAGTTTCGGTGGACAACTTTTTATGTCTGGATGAATACAGTCTCTTGAAGGAATACATTTTTGCACTTTTAATACAATTTTTGACTTTCCTATTGGCATGCTGTTTTGTGTTCAGTCTGTTAAGTGAAACCAAAGGCATGGTCGAAATAATTTGAATGTCAAATCAAGAAGCAAAATAAGCAAATAGGCGATTAGCATTGTAGCCCTGTGTACCTGTGTATGCTTTTGCCTTGGCAATGGCTGTAACAAGATTAAAAGACCTGGAATTTGATCATTTGAAAGTTGGAGAAAAAAGTTCTGTATTACTCCATTTTGAAATTAGAAGGTTGGATATGAAAAACCTAATTTTTTGAATGGCATACAAATTCACTTAGCATTAAAGTGGAAAATCAGCATCAGTAAAAGATTGAAAACAGTATTAATCTATATACTTTACTGTTAAAGGGACTTCACAGAAAATTTCCAGAGAAGCATTGAAGAAACATTGAAGTATTGATCAAAGCAATGAAGCAATGAGACTCTGGATCATGGGGGGAAGGAAAAAAAAGTGTCTGAAAATGTTGCATCATGTATGTTTGATACCATTTTGTAATATTGATATGAATTATTGATATAATTCTTGCAAAGTGTTTTTTTAAGCAACTAAATAATTTATTACTGTCTCTGTTACCTCAGCGTGTCCCAGACCTGGACAAAAAAAAAACTCCTATGTATTTTTCCTTTTTTCTCATTGGGACTCAATGGTTCAGAGGCCCTTTGCCTTAGAGGCCCAGTATAAGAAACTTGTAATGTGTTGTGGACCAAGATGAAGAAACTGAATGTGGTCCTGAGTTTAAGAAGCATAAGGACCTCTGCTTTACTGGAGCTCAAGCGAATGACCTCACATGAAAGCATCACACAGGGGCCAAAACGAGATGTTTTTCACTTAAATTGTAATTTAAGTAAGTTTCATTGTTTAATGTGAAATCCCTTAAAGAAATAGTTCAGCATTTTGGGAAGTATCTATTTGGCATAATGCCAAGAGTTGAGAAGATTTTTCTAAATATGAAGCTACAGCCAGGTAGCTTAGCTTTACATAAAACTGGAAACAGCTGGTCAGGTTCTGTCTGAAGGGTGAAAAAAAAAAAAAGTCAACTAACACTGGGCAAGAAAGCAAAAAAGAATTTTCCAAAATCCCAAGCTGTTCCTTGAGGCAGACCATGTTCACATACCTGTCAGGTTTGTTGTAGTTTACTATTTAACTTTATGGTTTCAGGTCCAAAAAACAGGCTGGTACAAATACACCTGCTGATTTGTCGCATGGTTTAGTTTATTACCAATTATTTGACCCTGGAGTGTATGTGAGCTAAATTGAGCACTTTTGTTTCCAGTGATGGGAGGATGCATCATTTTCCAAACATATGTGTTTTTTTATTTTATCATTTATGCAACTGATGAGTTGAGTTGTGTACATGTTGAAAGGGCCATGTAAACATCAACAACCCAAAAAAAAAAAAAAAATCTTTTCACACAGTTGTGTAATGTGTTTTTTGACAGGTCTGTTGTGTTTTAACTGGCTGTGTCAGACTGAGGAGCTAGACAAGGCACAAACAAACTGGCCTTTTCATCTAGCCTCAGGGGTCGATTATATTTCAATAAAAAAATGCAAGTATTGTGACTCTACATCTCTGATGGCTTTATCTTTGTTTGATGCCACTGTAGGTAGGTCTACAGCACATAGTATTGAAATGCAGAGCCACACACTAACTGGCTGCTGAATAACCTATGAGGAGCCATGGTGAACAAGCTACAGGCTGCACGTTTTTCAGAGGTGCTTGTTCAGCAGAACTTCACCTCATTAATCCTGATCGCCACCGAGGCCCATTGAGTTTAACACGATGTAAACCTGAAAGCCCCATTTTGCCTCATTGATTTCAGCCCCTTGAGGAAGAGGCAGCCTGGCACACAAGACAGGTACTACATCTCATATTGATTTACATTCACAATCCTGTTGGAGTGCAATTGGTACGGAAAGTCCTCAACATGAGATGAGAGGCAAGAGAGCTTCTGAGAAAATGGAAGTTATTTCTACTTTCTGTCTATGAATCAGGAAAAAACACTTAAATGTCTTCAAAAAAGACATGGATATGAAAGTCTAGCTTGAAATTTTAAACAGTGCACTTGATCAGCTAAGTTCAATTCAATTCAATTTTATTTGTATAGCACCAAATCACAATACAATCATCTCAAGGCATTTTACAAAAACAAAAAACCCAACAAATCCCTTATGAGCAGCACTTGGTGACAGTGGAGAGGAAAAACTCCCTTAATAGAAGAAAAAACCTCCAGCAGAACCAGGCTCAGTTTGGGCGGCCATCTGCCTCGACCGGTTGGGGTGAGTGGATAGAGGGGAGAGAAAAGAAGTGATCTACACAGTTGCATCAAAAATAAATGGGGCATTCTGCATCACTGATAATCACCAGGGAGAAACCATAGTCCTCTGCAGTTTCCACCAGAGGACGAAACAGGATGTGGACAAAACTGGACACATTTTGTCTGTATCTTAGTTTCTGTACAATCTTTGCAATTGAAGGGTTTTGCCTCTAGGTGTCAGCACTTCACCTCTTTTCTTGTTTGGACCGTAAGAGATTTGTCTAATACAAATGCTCCTATTTCCCCAACCCATAGGAGAAAAGAACCCGCTGAAGGACTGACTGACATTTTGTATTACACACAGGAGTGTTGTGAATAGAAGGTGTTGCTCCTCAGCTGTCACCATCCACATGTGGCCAGCTTGCTGCCACCATACATCGCATCACTGTTATGTCGTGAGAAGGGCCCTTATTATGTGAGAAGGGCACTTATTATGTCACTGCCCTTGCAATCTCTTATGGTACTTCTGCTTTTCAGTGAGACGTTTTTCAGTGCATTCACATTCTTATACATTTTATTACCCTCACACTACTCACATCTTTGTTAAACTTCTCCCCATGCCATTCAGAGAGAAAAATAGAGAAGGATCATTAAAACAGAATAGGCAGCCAGGCTGGATGAAAGTGATGATCTGTGAGTGTTTAAAGGTCCTTGAGGGAAATGGGCTATTTTTTCCTGGAATTAGAGGGCAGCACCGCTGAGAAAAGTGATAAACACAACAGAGAGGGTAGAAAGGTAGAAGTCAAGACTTTTTTCTTAATCCATATGCCACAAAAATTTCAGTCATAGCTTAACCTCAGAGGAGCTACCTGTATTTTCAGCTAACAAAAAAGCTTGGAGCACACTCACACTGACTCAACATGGCCATGACCCTCCACCATGTTCTCAGCAACAGAGTGCGAGAACAAAGAAAAAAGAGAAATTATGCAGGTTGAGAAGAAAATACTCCCAATGTTCATACCTCAAGTCTGTTAATCACTTTAAGCATATGATGTGGGGATAATCCTCTATTTCCAATTCAATTCAATTCAATTCAGTTTTATTTGTATGGCACCAAATCACAACACAAATCATCTCAAGGCACTTTACAAAAAAAACAAAAACCTAATGATACATAATGAAATGTTAATATTTTAAATAAAGTTATACCTCATACTGAGCAGTAAATAAGTTGTTTCTTGTTACTTGATTTTATCTGACCGTCACTTACTTTTTGTGCCTCCTAGAGTAAAGCATCATGCAGAGTAGACAAAAAGCACTGGAGATCTTTACTTTATCACAAGCAGTATGTGAGATTTTAGTTAGTAAAACGGGAGGATTCTCAACAAATATTCAGTCATCATACTAAGACCACACATATATTAATATTCATATCCAAGTCATACTCTGTAGCATGTAATGATGCTGACGCCTTGGTCCTTGCTGGAAATTGCTTTTTTAATATATTGTGTAGTATATTTACTGTCCACCATTTCAGATGACTGACCTTAGTCAGAGTGTAAATCAGTCTACTACAAAGTGCTCTCAAATGTTCAAACAAACAAATGAAAATGTGTGTCTATGGCACGTACACCACTGCCACGCACCTCTAAAGTGATAATATTCAAATGTTGTACAGAATAAGTGCCTAAAATCTGCTGTTCACGACAGAAGAAACTACTAAATATATGTTAAGGCAGAGGTAAATAAAGAGACATGATTTGGGACACATCAGTCTTGTCTGTGTGCATTTTCAGGTTCTACTAAGTAGTAGTAGTGAGTTTAGTGTGGCTGTCACCCAAGTCAGTATGAATAATATAATAGCAAAATATGAAATGGCTCCAATAAATGCAGAAATAACAATACATTTCCATAGGGTTTATAGTGTAATTAGGGAAATAAGTAATCCAAACCTGTCATCAAATCATAATCTCCTATTGCCAGACACATACAATCCAAATCTAATTAAGCATTACTGAAATACATCTACCAAGATGTACAATGTAATCTAGACAATAAGAGAGACTGTCTTGTCTGTAAGAAAATTTAGAAAGTATTTTTACTCCTATTTGTTCAGTTATTTCATCATAATTTTGGGAGGTTTAACAACTGAGGGAAGAAAATATGTTATATAACTGGTAAAAAGGTTTTCCTCAGCCAACACTAGTATTCACATGCAGCTCATTTCATTCAAATCATCAAACCAGAGATCTACTCTGGGTTTACATGACATATTTTCCAGTGTCACTACGAGCTTCAGTAGACAGGGAAATAGGGAGGCTGCCCATCAACCTATTTTCCATTCAAACAGATTATGAGTGTGATTATGAGCATTGACACATACTGGTAGTTTTTGGTGCCTCAAGGATACAAAGCCACTTCTTGTAGAGACAGGCCTAAATGCAACAGGAACCAGGCCTGAAGGAACATAATGTTTGTCTCAGAACTTATACTGAGACTCAACCAGTATTAAGCAAAATACCTGAAAGTGAAATGACACAAATCATCTTATTCCTGCTGAGTGTGGCTTGTTGTGATTCACTAGAAATAAAAGCAAAGCAAATTGTTTAGATGCCTTTAAGGTGATTATTTTAATTAATTTTTTTTCCAGGAAATAGAATGATTCATGTCAGAAAATGAACAAGCTTGGAGGTGACTGAAGTGGAAAAGCTTGTTAAAGGAGCTCTACACATTTATGGTGATCCAGCAATTTTTGTAATGTTTTTTTTTTTTTAACTTTTGCCCCTTGAATTGTGTAAGGTATGTGAATCAGCCCTTTTGGCTTGGAAATGTAGGTCTGAATTTATTTTTATTTTTTTTAACTGGCATTTTTCCAGGTTTTGTGGAAAACCTCAAGAGGTAAGAATAAGCCTCCATGCATCAGAAGAATATGTTCAAGTTTAAGCAGTTCTGTAAGGAAGCACAGTCCAACACTCCCCACTGTGTAGATCTGATCTGCAGCTACTCAGAAAGCTTGTTTGAGGTTGTGACTGTCAGATAAGATTTGACTAGTTATTAAATCATTGGGTTCACAAGAGTAAAGTGACATATTAATGAACCCGTAGCTAAGTTTATACCTAAATTCTGTTATTTGAGCCAACCCCTTCCTGATGGAGGATGCTACTTTGATGAGAAAGGCAGCATCTTGTTGAGTGAAAATTTCCTGCATGTAATTAATCACTCTCCAGACAACAGCCATGTTAGAGCAGATACCGTCCTGCATATAATGTTCAGGGTTTTCAGAGGGCTTAGGAGCTGTCTGGGTTTTAATTGTGGTGGATGGAAGAGCCCACCTCCCCCAAATAGAAAGGCACAAAGCAAGTGTGTCATATATGCCTTTCACTCTCCACACACACATATATACACACACACAGTGCAAATCGAGGTTGAAGTCTGACTGAGAGAAACGTGGAGTTGAAGACGAAAGTCATATTAAAAAAAATATATAGATGGACAAATGTTGACCGTCCTGGTGAAAATGAGTCAAAAGTCTACCAGATTATAGAGGCAGCATGGGGGATTAGTGGTTAGCCCTGTTGCCTCACAGCAAGAAGGTCCCTGGTTTGAAACCCAGCAGGGGCCTTTCTGTGTTGAGTTTGCAGGGGTTCTCCCTGTGCTTCCGTGGGTTTTCTCCAGGTACTCTGGTTTCCTCCCACAGTCCAAAAACATGTATGTCAGGTTGATTGGTGACTCTAAATTGCCCATAGGAGTGAGTGTGAGTGTGTGAGGTTGTCTGTCTCTATGTGGCCCTGTGATGGACTGGTGACCTGTCCAGGGTGGACCCCTGCCTTTCACCCAAAGAGAGCTGGGATAGGCTCCAGCAGATCCCTGTGACCCTGGTTAGGAATAAGCGGGTATAGATGATGGATGGATGAACATGTCCTTGACTCTTTCAACTCTTTTTCTGCACTTATCTTTCTTTCCATTGAAAACTTGTACTGTACGCAATATATTTTTCCACACTTCAGTGGTGTTGAATATTAAGATTCATTTGTAATATTCAAAAGGCATAAAAGCTAAATTATTGCAAAGAAAGCAAGAACTATTTTTGGAAAGACTCATTTTCATCTACACCAAAATTGACTCACACACACATACTCAAATATTGATCTCACTGGTGGCTTCAATTTTCCTCCAACTAAAAAAACCCTAACATAATGTTCAGTCATCACACTGAAATAGCGGTCACATCAGGGTGCACTGTCAAACTAAATGTTAATGAGCTTATTGAGTTCTCACAGATATGTGTGTGCCAGGTTTACTGCAGCACTTTGACTGCTTTTCTCACTTCAACCTCTAGAACCTTGATGACACTCTACGATGTAACACTTTGAAATGGTTCCCATAACTTGTACTTTTGGATATTCTGCTATATGAACACAACACAATGTTTTTTATGTGTGAAAGCTGAATATCTTTATTTCTCAGTTTCTGTGAGTAGAAAATGTATTGTACTGCGTTTCAATCAGTAAGTGATTGTGATTGAAGTGTCTGGCTGAGCATATTGACTACAGGCTGTTGGCTCTTACATCCCATATTTTGAAGGTCTGGGAGAGGATGATTTTCCATCTGCTACGACTTGATGTTTAACAAGCAAGATACTCACAGCAGGTTGCCTACAGAGATCACACTGGTCTGGATGATGCTGTCCTCTACATGCTTCACTGTGTTTTGTCTCATCTAGAAGAACCTGGAAGTTATGTGAGGATTATGTTTGATTTTTCAAGTGCATTCAATACCGTTCAACCAATCATCCTCAGAGACAAGCTCAAAGGGATCGGGGTGGACCAGTCCTTTGTTTCCTGGATCACAGATTACCGCAGAAAGGTCACAGTTCGTCAGGTTGGGGAACTGCATCTCTGGTAGAGTTTAGAGCAGCACAGGGCTCCATAGGGAACTGTTTTCGTCCCTGTAGACACTGTACACAGCAGACTTCATCTGCAATTCTGAGTGTTGCCACATTCAGAAGTATTCTGATGATACTGCTATTGTTTTGTGTATCAGGAATGAACAGGAAAATGAGTACAAGGGTCTGGTAAAAGCGTTCAATCACAAAAGCTGCAAGGCAGCTGGACAAACTGATGCAAAAAGCTGGTTCAGTGACTGGAATGCAGCTGGACTCACTGGAGGCTGTGGTGCAGAGATGCTCACAGACAAAGGTAGAGTCTATCCTGGAATACACTGATCATCCCCTTCACTACATCCTGATGGAGCAGAGAGGCAGCTGCAGTGGACGACTCCCCTCACTGAGCTGCAGGACTGAACGATTCAGGCTCTATTACACCTTAAACAATGGCAGGTGACTGAACAACATGAACTGGACTGTTACTATTTTTAGTACTTCGCACTTTTTACTTTTACTACAAGACTACCTAAATTTTCCCTTAGCAATTACAGTTACAAGTTTATGTCATCCCATCTCACTAAGGTTGAGTCCAACCTATTTTCTCAGAGACAAAGTCCAATCCACTTATGTCGTATATTATTAGTTACATTTATTCATATACCATATCAAATTGATTTTCCAAGCCAGCTACATAAGGCAATTGTTTTAATAGTTACAGTTCTATAAATAATATCCAAAACTAAAAACACCTTAACTCACATCAATTTGAGGAGTCCAGTCAGCAGCTTGGGTGAAGGACTGGGTGGAGTCTGGGTTCAGGTTCAGATTCACTGAGTGAAGTTGATCTGTTTATTATGTGCATCCATGGATTGTTCTGTTTTCTCTGATCTTTTAGGCCAGCTACTACAACATGGGAGAGAGCTACTGCTAGCTTGCAAACCACATGGTTTTAACCACTGCATTAGATAAAGTGAAATGTGTAGGAGCAATATACATTCTGAACATGTATAGTGCTCAACTTATCAGGAGCAATATAACATGTGAGTCAGGCAGACACACACACTAGACCTCAAGCTAACTATAGACAACGGTCATCTTAACACCCTAAGGGCTCCAGGCTGCAAAATACGTTTTGGCCCTGAGTGATTTTGGCCACAAACCAAAACTCCCAGTCTAGGCAAAGAGGGCATTAATTGGAGAAACATCCAAAAGACCAACAATAAACCAGTTGGTATGACAACCAGTTATTTGCTGCAGTTTCCGTTTACATGGCTAAATAAATTATATAGAGATTGTTTCAGATCATGTTGTTGTTGAGTGTCCCATAGAAAAATTTGTACAGGAACACAACAGCAAGGCAACGTTCAGTGTACACCACACTGGGCAGTTTTTGTAGTCATGGAAACAGGTATGTGCACCGGCCTGCATCCATTTCCATAATTTTAACAATGTAATTGTATTTACAACTGTGAAATGTTAAATGAGCCAAGCTTCTCAAATACTATTCCTTTCAGCTCTCATTAAATCAAGAGTGAAGAGTAAAGTAAGATGGTCTGCAGGAGATCAGACTCAGGAGGGAGTGAATTTTACCCACTTTTTACACTGCTGGGTTTAATCTGTGATGACACATCACATTTTATAAGATGACCAGAATATTTAATTTACAAAGCCACTGGAAACTATGGTTGCCAAATACATGCAGTGAAAAGTATATAAAATTAGTAGTGTATTAAAAATATTAACATAGATTTATGAAGTGTGGCTCTGAATTTGGTTTGACATTGTACAAGTCATAAAAATGACTACTACAAAGAAATCAAAGTTTTTCCAATACTGTCTCTTTAATTTTTGTTCTACACTCTATATGCGACTATGATTGCGTGCAGGGTAAAATTATGTACAATCAAATGAAGCTTGGAAATTACATTTAAATGGATCATTTTAAAAATGGTGCAGTCTGTGGTGTTTCGTGGCCTTTGCATTTTGAAGACATCCTCAATTATTTTTTTATTATGTTCCTATCTTATTCATACAAACATTCCTCCTTTGTAATAATAGACCTCCCTTCACTCCATCGTGACTTTTAAATTTGGGGGTGGGGGGCTGAGAGGGGGACAGCGCCAGGGTGAAACATTACTTCATTAGTCTGGATTTACAGATTGAAAAAGTTTGGAAACAACACAGATAAGGTAATTTGCTATTTTTGCAAAACCAGACAGCATCAAGAATAATTCCTAAGACTTGGCAAGTTTCATATTATCAGTTATGAAATGATCTTAGAACCATTATATCCTGAAATGAAATCAGAATCATTGCAGCATTACAGGATGGTACTTTAATGCAATGGTTTCACCTTCTTCCCTGATGTTGAAGAATTTGATAAGTGAAAGCCAATGAAGGCTTCAGTTATATATTAATTTTAATTTAATTAAACACAGGAGATAATGTTTTATAACAAGTAATCATCCAACATGAGTTAACACTGTCATTTGGTCTTGGTGTGCTTGGGGCAAGCTGCTCCCAGAACAACAATTTCCAACATCAAAGGCCATAAAAATCTTTTGGGCATTTCAATTCTCTAAGGTCACAAAATCTATAGCCTAGTTTGCATGAAAGTAAGAATATAGACAACTAGTGTGAAATGGCACATGATCTGTTTTAAAGGCTTTTTACATGTCCTTGTCTTTGTGTGGCTTTGTGTCCTTTCTGCACTGGCAGAGTGTGTAAATTTCTAATGAAGACTTGATGCATGTCTACTACATAATTTGTAGGCAGCTGCATTGGTCAAGTTAAATCTGGCTACATGACTGAAGGCAAATCAATACTATTATATATATATCTATATATATATAGATATATATATAGCATTATGTATTATGCAATGCCGTAATTAGTAGTAAATAGTTATTGTTTCTTCATAAACATGGAAAACCCAACCTGCAACCACTTTCGTAAAACTTCATATTTTTTACACCATCTTTGTTTCGGTAAATCAGTGACCAACATCCTTCAGATTTGCTTCCCTCAATGCTGCTTACACAATTAACTTTATGATGGACCAACCTGTTGTCTGGCTCCCACAAACCTTCTACCTTGGTTACATTAGAAAGTACTGCTGACAAAGCCCCATTTTAACTACTACATTTACTCTAATAACATTGATGTTACACTGTGAAATTGTAATTTTATAAAATAATTGGTTTATGTGTGTCATAGTAAACTGTGTACAAAGTCTGACACTGTGTGTATGGTAAACTGAGAGTTCAAACCTGGGTAACCTGTTTAAAGAGCACGCGCTGGAGTTTGAAGGTTGTGGCAAAATTACATTATTTTTGACAAATGTTCTTCTATATACTAATGAATTAATTAAACAGAATAACAAAAGTCCTCTTTCTTCCATATTTACCACCTTAAATCATGCCTGTTGACAAACAATGCACTAGCTTTGGCATAAGAATAAAACTGTTTGGTATTCAACATGTTTATGCACTGGGAGATTCATACAATCTGGCAAGTGGCTGACAGCAGAAACACAGCACTGGGATTCAAGCTGGTAAGAAGTGAAGCAACACTCTGCTTGTGTCTGTCAGTCTGCACCAATTTAGCATAGACAAGAGTTTTTCTATCATAGTAACACATTCTTCAGTAAGTGAAGGTTTTGTTTCGGTCCTGACTTTCAATTCACTGCAAGAAGAATCACTTCTCTATGCATGCCTACAGGGGTGAAATGAGTTTTTGCACAATGTCCCCAAGGAGGGTATGTATTTACAATATACATATATTTCACCACTTGACACAATCTATGCCAAGAATTTTAACACACCTCCTTGATAGAGTTATCCATCGGGTTACTCACCAGACCGTCTCCACCCATCACCTCACCTGCAGCTTGTTCTCTCATCGCTATCACTTGTGTATTATCTCTCTTGTCTCAGCAGTCAGTGCCAGATTGTCATGTGTGCTATCAAGTCATTTTTTGCTCTCTCAGTCTTCCTCTGTACTTACCTCGTACTGTATGTCTCCTGGCTTTGGCCTCAGCCTGTCCCACCTCTCTGCTCCTAGACTCTGAGTTCAGCTTTGCTGCCTTCAATTAAATTAGAGATTAATCAGATAATCTCCCTCCTGTGTCTTGAGCGGTGCAATTGAATGACACACATAAAATTCTGCACAATCTTAATGTAAAACCAACGTGTTACGTACAAGAGAGGAGAACCCACCTGCAGATCCCAGGACACAAAGAGTCTTAATGAAAGTTGAACAGAAAGCGTCTCCAACCGAGATGATCCGTAGATAAGTAGACTGGATAGCCAGTGGTCAGGGACCCGCTGGGTGAGCCTCAGGAAGGAGGAAGTTCTGCAGGCAGCAGGTGGGACCAGGGCAGCTGGCAGCGCCGATCCTTGGCGTGGCATTCCCTGTGTGGGAGGAGGCCGACAGGGAAGAGACAGGTGTGTCGAGCAGTGGGCAGGAGCTCTCAGAAGGATGCAGCCTGCGAGGAGAGAAACAGGTAAGTCACCGTGACAGGTTGGTCAGTGAGAGGTTGGGTTGGCTACTACCGACGTAGGTGAGCAGACAAACTGGCGATGTGTTCGTCAGAAGCCGGTGACTTTATGGGGGTTGCAGGTGTGACTGATTGATACTGCATTCTTCTGACTTGGCGCACCTGTGCTCAATCAGAACAAACAGGGGGAAGACACACACCCAGGCACACGAGGAAAAGGTGGGGACACGAGAGGGAGAGAGAGAGGGAGAGAGAGATGGAGAGAGGGAGAGAGAGAGGGAGAGAGAGAGAGAGAGATGGAGAGAGGGAGAGAGGGTCCTGCCGCCTTATGACACAATGAGGTGCCGCAATGTCAGAATTCAAATAGTACAATACTGTATCTGTGCAGTAAACTGCTATTTAGATATTAAACTAAACTTCCTAAATATGAATCGTAATATTTTTATGGCATTTTATGACCAAGAAAGAAACAACATAACTTTTCAAAATAAATAAATAAATAAATGGAATGAATTTCAAGTTTCAAGTTTTGGTTGTTTTTTTTTTTTTTTTTTTTTTAAATACCCTAGTTAATCCTTCTATTGGAAATTACAGCCTTTAACTGTAGTTGATCTGAGATGCCTGTTTCACTATGTATTTTTCCTTTTCAGGTCCAGTAAGCAAACTGTGAACTGCTGGCCTCCACAGGATTTTGTGCTGGACAGTTCAAGATCAGTGTTATGAAAACCGTAGCTGAAAATCTATTAAATCTTTTGATCCCAATTAATTCTGTTTTTAGTTAACCCGCAAGTAAGCATACATTTTTATTCTTTTCTAAACATTCCCGAAGAATGGTATTTTTCAAGTTTTGTGGACAAATGCAAATATTTCCATCCAAGCATTAATTCTCTACACTGCTTAGAATTTGAGTGAACTTATATACTCGTTCACTAGACATATTTGAAGTACAGGAAAGGCATTTGAAGACACAAAAGCCTTGCTTTTTTGAATGGGTTGCTTTGACTGCTGATGGCCAAAGGAGAAAGGTAGCCAGCAATGAAAACAGTTTTTGCAATTTAAGTGAACATGTGAAAATTGGCTCTTTTTTAGCCTCTAGAGTGCCAGAATATATAAAGTATACAAACCTCTTGTGTCTTCGACATTACGATAGTGCAGTGACAGTTTTTCACAGTTTTCTTTTGCTTCTAATGTTCAAAAAGCCCTATTTGCACTCCAAGAGTCTCCACAGATATGTGTAGCTGCCTGGTGAACTCAAGCTGCTAGAGCAATCCAGTTTTCAGTCTGAACAAAATGAGTTTTAGAGAGGCTTTAAGTTCTCACAACAGGGGGCTTATTGTCAAGGACTCATGCTGGTTTCTCAACACTTCAGGTGTCATGAGGGGAGATGGATACCTGCCCTGGCCATTGCTCCAGCACGGTGATGATGCCTTTGTGGGATGCTAAAGAGAACTCGTGAAACTAAGTGGATGACCTTTTCCACTAATTAAGCAGAGAACATAGGCAGAGCCAATCCAAACAGTTTTTTCATGAGAGACAGAGGGCATACTAACATAGTATCTTCTCTTTCTGCAAACATACCCTCAGTTTGAGAAAGCTTTTGATTAGTAAATGGACCATTTCTGTTTCATGATCATTATCTCTCTGTGTCTCTGACGTTACAGTCACACTTCAGACATAAGGTGTAAAATGATTTTATTTTACACCCAATTTGTACTGGATTAATATTGGCCCACAAGTGTCAGATTTGGCAGCTGCATGCCATCAACCATTACCATCTGAACAGGATGCTGTACACAGTCTGACGTCTGGGTGTATGTGCTAAATGCATTAGCTCATTGTGAGTCACAAAGCAGACTCTGCCCACGTGTGCACTGTGCTACTGGCATTTGATTTTCTGGGCAGTATAATTAGAGATTCATGCTCAAACTGCTTTACAAACAGTTAGAGGCCTTATAAAGAGAAGGTGAGCAGGAGTGGTCATTCATCCAAAACTACTGCTGGCACAATTTGTGCTAAAGTGAGTTGCCACTCTCATGCCTTCTTAAATCACAGCTTGATTAAAGCACAAACATGACACCATGAAAAAAAGCTGGCATTGTGTATTACAGCAGGCTGCTGTGTCAGAAATCCATGTCCCATGGTCTGAATTGGCCCTGATTTGTACCATAATCACTGAAAATCCATCCATCATCTATAGGCTACCTGCTTATTCCTTAACCAGTCACAGGGATCTGCTGGAGCCTATCCCAGCTCTCTCTGGGTGAAAGGCAGGGGTCCACCCTGGACAGGTCACCAGTCCATCACAGGGCCACATAGAGACAAACAACCTCACACACTCACACTCACTCCTATGGGCAATTTAGAGTCACCAATCAACCTGACATACATGTTTTTGGACTGTGGGAGGAAACCAGAGTACCTGGAGAAAACCCACGCAAGCACAGGGAGAACATGCAGACTCCACACAGAAAGGCCCCAAACCAGGTTCCCAAGGTTTCAAACCAGGGACCTTCTTGCTGTGAGGCAACAGGGCTAACCACTCATCACCTGTGCTTCCGCTGAATGAAACACTTTAAAGAAAAAGAAGTGCAGTGGCTCAGGTTAACATGAGCTCTGATGCTGTTAAAATCAAGATGTCTGAAGCAAACAGTGAATTATTAAGTATAAACACATTAGCTATCAGTTGTAATAAAACTCAGTAATTCTGGATGGCATAGTTGTAGAGTGGTTAACACTGTGTTTTCATTAGAAAACACAAGTAAAGATAGAAACAATAAATGAAGTGATTGGAAGCTTGTTACATGAGTCAGATATGGTCTAAGATTAGTATGTTCTGCAGGCTCGAGCTCCCTCACTTAGACTAAACAACACAGACGACTTGTTGTGCATGTTAATGAAAGGTGTGAGCTGGCACCATGGGCCCAGTTATTATTGACTAGTTAAATAATACTGTATTATTACAGGTATTTACCTGTAATAATACACATATTGCACTAGCATTAAGAAACTCTCTTCCTTTTCTTAGAGGTTAGTAAAGTTTGTGGTGTCATTTAATGTTTTGCCTTGCCTATTTTATTTTTTTGTTTATTTTGTTGCTATGTGCCCGTCTCTCTGTCAGCCTCATAAAGGCTAACATGGTATGGCCAGGGCAGACTTAAAGGATGCTGAATTGGTCATTGATCAGTTTTGCTAAAGTGTTAATACACTTTGCCCAAAATGTTCTTTTTTTTAATATTATGTTCTTCAGTTGGTTAGAAAATGTTTTGGTACATACATTTTCATTTCTATTGTGCTTTATTTCATTTGTTGTATTTTATTACTATTTCAATATTCGCAGGCCACAAAATATTTGTGAAGAGACTAAAACGATTTAAGAGTGTAAAAGAGAGAGAGAGAGAGTTGATAAAAAGAGAGATACGAATAAAAAAAACTTTTGACGCACACAGAAACTGTGTGCGTCAAAAGCAGATCAGCCAAAATTGACGCACGTCAATTTAGCAACAACACGTGCCATGAATGAAAGCGCGATGGGAGAGAAGTAAAAAGGTCCTAAATCTCACGGTGACGACTCGTGTTAACAAGCCTGTTAATACAAAGCACCGTCCAACTCTGGGAGAGAGTACGCGTGGGGTGAGAGTGGGGGGTTCATGATGAAGCCCACTTTTCCTCTCATTGCGCACAGGTCGAGCGGTGTCTGTGAGCGCCACATCCGAGTCTAACGGAAATCTCCAGAGCCAGCGTGCGTCCGGGACATTTTGTCTGCAGAGACAACGATGACACGGTACTCAGCCCTTCTGAGAACACAGGTGAATTGCCTGAATGGGAAAACCACGTGGAAATTGTGATCTGACGAAGTCCACCGCCGCATCCTTCCCACTTTCGCTGGACAGCTGAATTCTGGATCACAACTTGCGATGAAACTTGTGCAGCTCTTCGCCAGATGACACGCAGTGGAGGGGTTTATTCCAAGCATAGTGGAACAGTTACTTTGACACTCTGAAGATGAAGACAGACAGACGAACTATGAACTTGCTCATGCGGATATTGAACGTTTTGTTGTGCTGGACTTTGGTTGATGCACAGGTAGGCAAATATTAATTGTCCACTCGTCTATTTTTAGTGTTTTGACACTGGAGCATTTTCGATTTTTATTACTAAAGTCATATTTGTGCATTCTCTCAGTGTTCCTCTGGGTCTAAAGTAAAAAGCTTAATGTTTTTGAAATAAAATCCAATTAGCCTGAGATCATCGTGAAAGCCCGCAGAATAAAACACCAACATGGAACAGATTTTACAAAACATGACTCACTTCACCTCTAAGTACGGAAGCGCAACAGGCAAACCGCATGTACAACTGAGATGTCTGTGTAGTTAGTCATGGCGCGTTTATCCATCTCCTGTATGTTTTTCCAGTATTGCATTGCTGTTGAGGCTCTACATACAAAACGAGGACGCGCGGTCATCACCAGGGAACGTATGAGTCATGTGATTTGTACAATAATCTTTTCTCACAGCTGAAACTGTTCTGCCAGTACAGTCCATTTTTGAAACACATAACCTGTTGATATCTGCCCCACATTTCAGTCATTTGACCCTCTGCCCCATAGTGGATGCTTAATATCGGATTAGACTCTGCCCGGGATCAGATGGAAGCCTGCATGATTTCTAGTTAAGACAGACACGCAGAGCAAAACTAAAGAGCTCCTTTAAAATATGGAAGTACTCTATGTGTACATAAGTAGATTTCAGATGATTAATTATACCTGCTGAATGTCATGCGCTGCAGTAAAAAGCTACAGGTGATGTAGGCTATGTGAGAGTGTAACAGCAGCCTTGACTGAGTAAAGTTGGGACACACCAATCACTGGATGTGCACAGTTATTAGTTACTGGCCTTGAAATGAAAGTTTTTCAGAATGAAGCCGGACCAAGAAGATGGCTGTTGTCCTGTGTGCTATTCTGAACTTAGCAATATCAGCACCATGGACAGCACCTGTAGTGGCCTTTAAAATACAGAAAGACACAGTGTAAAGGTGGAACAAGGAGTTACTGTGTGCTGCCATGAAAGTGAAAAGTAGCTACAATGTCATTAATAATAAAAAACAATGACAGAGTGTGGTTAAAATAAAACTATCTGATTCTGTGTGAGGGGGTGAAAGTGTAGAAATGTTTCTCTAGTGTGGGACTGTTGGATTCCATAGTTCACTGTAACTTAAAACCAACTCAGTACTGATGTGATTTCTGGGTTAGGGCTACTCCCCATGTTTGTCACCTGAAGGTACCTTTGGAATCCCTCTGGTAAAAGGGCTTTAGCCATATAATCAGCCTCCAGTCTTGTTCATGTTTTGCTTTGCTGTAACCAATCGGTAGTGAGTAAGGTGTCTTTCATGCCAATAAGGTTTCCAGTTGAAATGATACACATGCTATGGGTTGTTAGGAGCAGGAATCAATCTATGCTGCATTAGTTACATTCATTTTTGTCTGCATTTTCATGAATGTAACTAGGGAGCTATCCAGGGAGTTAACACACACATTAATCCACACATGAAACCAGACCTGCATTCATCCTCGAACAAATGTTTGCTGAGTGGAAGTCTAGAGTCAGACTAGGTAAAGCCCACCTAAGCAGCATGTGCCAAATGGTGAAATCTTTCAAAATGAAGTGTTTTGTTAAGAAAGATATTCCAAAGCCTGGAAATGTGACAGCTGTTTATACTTGAGACTGCAGTTGGAGCAGATGCCCTTTACAGAGCATTTTTTTTCTATTTTTTGTACTCTGCAGTGTGATTGACTGAACTTTTCTGATGATATAAACCTAGTGCAGAAAAGACAGTACTTCTAGTATCACAAATGCACAAATCAGTACTTTGGCTGATTTTCCTAACATATGACAAACGTTCAAATCTGCAGCTTGACAAACACTATCTGTGATTTTTTCCCAGGCAGGCAGCTTAATATTAGCATATGAATAGATCAATTCTCAGTGGGAGAGATGGGCTTTTAAGTGTTTTTCAGCAACATTTTAAAATGTTTTAAAATGTGTCCTGGGGATAATAGAGGCCACAATGTGTGGAGTGAACGAAAAGAGTTTGAAGATTAAATTACTAAAAATGTAACTGTGGATGGTGTAAAAGTCTGGACACTCTTTCTCATTTAATTTAAAGGCAAAGTGTGTCCAAAATTTCAACTCGTAGTGTATTTTTAGTTATTCTTGGAAGGCATCACATCACTTTAGATTAAGTCAGGAGTGGCCGCCACATCATCTTTCATGCATGACATGTCAAGCTGATTGACAGTTCTGCAGAACAGCAGATGTCGTTCTATGATCAGGAGGAAATGCTTAAGAGTTGAAAAAAGAAGTGAATAGGATTGTCTGTAACTACATCCAGTAGATCTAGGAAAGAAACAATAGCCGGTTTTTAATCTCTGTAATTAAACATTTACATCAACCTCTCTTTTTTCTTCTCTTCCTTCTCCCTTCAAACACATTGTTATTTGTTGGGAAAGAGAGGAGAACCCACACAGAGGATCCGAAAAATAAATAAGTCTTTATTTACTGAAAGTCTCTTTAACTTAAAGCGTCTCGTGAAAGAGATATCCAATAGGGTAAGGGACAGCAGGCAGTCAGGGATCTTGGTAGCCACTACCACAAGGAAAACCCCCTGAGCTGGGGGAGAAGTCACCAGGGAGAAGATTCAGGAGGCCAACAGCAGGTAAGGAGAGCCGGGGTGAAGGTACGATCTGCCGGGAGAAACACAAGGTAAGTATTTGAAGTATGATCAGCGCTCATGTCGAGGCATAGCTGAATAGGTATGCCTCGACATGGTATGCAAATGAACTGGCAATTCCTTGTTGTAGACTGAGGGCTTTTATGGCATTGAAATAAGAATTGTAGACAGGTGTGGCTCATTGGCTCTGCACCTCTCTCACCTGGCGCACCTGTGAACAGTTAGACAAACAAGGAAACAGACAGACACGCGAGGAACAGGTAGAGACACATGAGGGAGAAGGGGGGCAAGCACTGCTGCCTCATGACAGTGCCCTCCTGCCCCAACAGGTGCCTCCGGGCGACCCACGGGCTTGTCCTGATGGCGGAGATGGTCCTGATCCAAATAGCTGAGCAGGACACCTAAGCCCTCTCTTCTGGTCCATAGCCCTCCCAATGCACCAGGTACTGCAGGCTGCAAACTCAGCGACGGACGTCCACAAGGTGTCGCACTGTGTAGGTGGTGGTGGTGGGGGGTGTTCAGTGGGCTGGAAGAGACTGTTTTCACCTGGGAGACATGGAAGACTGAGTGGACTCTCATGGAGGATGGTAAAGACAGCTGGACAGCTACAGCATTGATGACCTTGGTGATGGGATAAAGTCCTATAAAGTGAGGTGACAGCTTCTTTACCCTTGTCCAGAGGGGAATGTTTTTAGTGGATAACCAGACATATTGCCCCTCCTAGTAAGACAGGGCAGAGGCTCTGTGGTGGTCTGCTATTTAGGGTCTCTTTCCGTCATAGAGCCACCTGAGTCTGGAGGCAAAACCACCGGTATCAGCAGAGGTGATGCGGGACAGACGGAACAGCAATCTCCTGTTCTTGGGAAGAGAAGATGGGAGGCAGGTAACCCAATGATGTTTCAAAGGGGGTTAGACCAGTGGCAGAACATATCTGGGAGTTGTGAGCATACTCCACCCATGTCAGATAGGAACTCCAGGAGGCCGGATTGGATGCTGTCAGGCACCTAAGGGTGGCCTCCATGTCTTGGTTGGTGCATTCAGTCTGACCGTTTGTCTGGTGGTGAAAGCCGGAGGACAGGCTCACTGTGGCTCCCAGACCCTTGAGGAAAGCTCTCCATACTTGAGAGTTGAATTGGGTTCCCCAATCCAAGGTGGTAGTAGAACGTGGTAGTCCGGTAATAAAATTCAGCACATGTGGGACCAGGGCCTCGAAGGGATGGGCAAGGGTTGGAGAAGTCCTGCAGTGGGGTGGTGGGAGGCCTTTCCCTGGGCGCAGATGGTACAAGTCACTATGAAGTTTCATATGTTGGCATCCATTGCTGGACCCACCAGAACTGGCGGCTCACCAGATTCCTAGTCCGAGTTACCCCTGGATGACAGGTGAGCTTAGAGGCGTGGGCCCACTGGAGAACCTGTAGATGGACTGACTCAGGGACATAGAGGCACTTAGTCACAATCATATGGCACAATAATATGGCCAATGGAGAGGGACAGACAACACCCGGTCCTTATCAAAAACTGTGGCCAAATCATGGCACCTGACGGCGGAGCCTTGACATGCAGACAGTACGAGGTGTGGATCGTTGGCTCTGTACCTCTCTCACCCAGTGCACTTGCGGGCAGTTAGATAAACAAGGAAACAGACATGAGAGGAACAGGTAGAGACACATGAGCGAGAAGGGGGGCGAGCACTGAGCGAGAAATGGTTGGGGTGGATGGTGGGTGTAGAAAACACAGGACTTTGAATTCAGCGACAGGTGGGCATGATGTGTCTCTTGTGTTTAGGGTTAGGGCACCAAAATGATCAGGGAACAATGGTGGACAGGTAAAGACTGTTGTCTTGGTTTAAGATATTACTGTTATGAGGTGGAGTGATGGTGAAGGAGAAGAGGCGCAGGACCCAAATGCAGGATGACGGTCTTTTATTCTCCTGGATCCACCAGGCTTGGCCACATATGAAAACACTCTCTGGCACTGCACTAAACACAGCTGTCAAGCCACTCGGCGTCAAAACTCCACAGCTCAGGCTGGCCACAAGACATGTCGCCACTTGGCGTACAAAATAAACCTCTGTCTTTCACTGGCAGGAACTAACATAACGTTAACTCAATCCTCCAACAGCAAACAAAAGAACAAAGGAGGTATATATACATTAAAACACAAGGCTAATAGAAAACATGTGAAACTAAGCTATACTGATAACCTATGACCAACATAGATGATGGGAAATCAAAAACCAAAATAAAAGTTATAACCGGAACTCAAAATACCTAACCATAACAATTACAGATTATTATAAATATTATATAAAGCCCTAAAGTTGAGTGCTTCAAGTTAAAGTTGACTCAATTGACTCAGTTGACTTAATTAAACAAGCTAGCAGCATTTGTCAAATCTCAACCAAAAGCTTTGAGTAAGCTAAACATTATAAAGTGAGCTACTTTAATATCTTTAATATATTGTTAAAAAAAAATTAAGGGAACACTTCAATCACACAGCAGATTGTGAATGAATTATTAAAGTTGAAAATCTTGTATAATCTTTTCAGAACAATATGACCTGACAGCCGATAAAAACTAAAATCACCAGCCCACAGAAAATCAAAATGAAAATTTGAAATCACAGCCTCTTTCAAGTTATGTCAATTTCATCACAGCCTTTCATAATGGGACTCAGAAGTTTCTATGGTCCCCATGTGCCTGTATGTACTCCTAACAATGTCTGAGCCGCTCCAGATGAGTGGATGGTATCCTGGGAAATCTCCTCACAGACCTTGATCAGTAGAACAGTGAGCTCCTGGACAGTTTGTGGTGGAACATTGTGGCATCGGATGACCTGAGACATACTGTAATGCCCCATAGCTTTTCAACTGAGTTTATGCCAGAGGAATGTGAGGGCCAGTCAATGGCATCAGTGTATCATCCAGGAACTTCCTACACACTCTGGCCACATTAGGCCAGGCATTGTCCTGCACCAGGTGGGAACCAAGGCCCACTGCACCAGTGTATGTTCTGACAGTTGCTCTGAGGATTTCATCCTAGTCTGTGTGGTCCCCCCAAGGATATGCCTCCCCATACCATCACTGACCCACCACCAAACCGGAGAATGCCAATTGAACTGCACAATGCTGGACTGTGAGCACCGGTTGTGCTAGAGTTCATTGGGCCCACATGCCACCCTCATGAACAGTTTAGTCAGAATAAGGCACACCAGTAGCCTGTATAGATCTTGGACATCTTGGACTAACTGGATGATCTGTGCCATCACATGCTAAACCATTTTAGGAGTGGTCTTGCTTTTGTCTCTTCATTGCTCCTGTTGTTTCATTCAGCAGATGAAACTGATTCACAATCATTTGTGCTTCCTAAATGGACAGATTGATGTCCCTGAAGTTTAACTGATGGAGTGTTAAACTGTGATGATTAAGTGTCCCCTTAATTTTTTGAGCAGTTTATACTGAAGCATGAATCTAGTGATGGGTCAAGCTTTCGTATCACAACAGTACCAACTAGGTGGAAATAGGACACATTAGTCCAAGTCTTTTACTGAAATGAACATTCACAGTTAATGGCAAATATTTCAGAAAGCTTCCTGTCCATTTTCTCAAGTGCACACCCATCCTGGAACATGTACACCAAAAATTTCTGAAAAAATCCTCTCCGGCATTTCAGCTACAATCACATGCACCGAAGCATTAATTATGGCTGAACTGCTTGATGGTCTCATTTCAGGTGGTGCTATAAATAAAATGTTATTCTCAGGGTGACATGACATGAGACAACCATGGACATAAAGCAGAGAACTGTTTCTTCATATGAAAGACTTTGGGCCTTTTGAAACATTGAAAATTAAAACATCAAGGTTACAGTGATCTTAGTGAAGTGAGTCTTGCTGGATTGAATGGATGGTTGCCAGATACTAAAAACTGACCAATATCATGTTAAAAATTACCATCCAATCCAAATCCAATCCAGTTTTGACTCTACCACTATTGGGATGCTTCTAGACACACAAAACTCACTCCTCACTCATTCACTCCTCTTTCAAACTGTCTGTCAGATGGTTTGACAGATGGAGTTGCTGTGGACACAGATGATCCCTCCTCAAGCAATTCACACTTAAATTCTGTGACTCTTTCTGAATGCTCAATGTAATGATTCTCGTGCGACATCAGCTTGCCAAGAGTAAAGTTTAAATGCCTGAATAGCCGACAATGCCCAAAGACATCTTCAAACCAAGAGACCAGTTAGCCAAATAAAGATCACTTGACTGAAGTAGTCAGTGTCCAAAAAGATTGGAAATCTCTTAAACAGAGCTGAATTTAATATAACATGCAACAGAAAACAATAATAGTACATATTTGAGAACAGAATGTTGCCTTTGCAGTGTCTTGAATATATGAAAAATATGGACAAAAAAATGTAATGATACATTATTTGTGGTTGCTCAGTGTTAGCTGACTTTATTTCATTGCATCATAACGCTGCTGAGGCTAGATCTGATCTGTTCTTAGCAGATCACATGCCGTTTCTCCATAGCTGTTTGTATAAAGTGGATAGTTACCACCATCCTTCCATGTTTTAGTGCAGAGTTAATGTGCGTTTATGGCCAAATTCCAGTCATTTCTGCAGTCACCTTAAGTGCCTTGTTTGTTTGATGCAGGCCCTGAATATGACCCTTCAGAACATATTCATCAATGCAGTAATTACCATATCAAAGGCTCTGCTTATTTTCAGTCCTTTAAGCTTTTTTTGGTCAGGCAAGTCATACAACCTAACAACACTGAATTGCCCATATGTGTCCTAAGGATCGCAGAACTAATCTTGTTTGTTGTACTCCACAGATGGGGTTTGATGATCCTCTCTCTGCACAGGAGCAGATGTACATCCTTTATGAAATTAAACTGCAGTGCCACCAGAACCTCTCCAATGTTGACCTAGGGTCCACAGGTACAACACGTGCATCATGAGAGTTACAATTTTTTTTTAACTGCTACACAATTCTGCACATTTTGGGTATTTTGAATTTCTGTTGATGCTGATGCAAAGTAATTTCAAATGGCATGTTAAAGTGACCACTGTGTTGTTCTAAATTTGTTTTAAATCATCTGTGCAAAATTCAGTTTTTAGCTGGGATTTAAAAGTGCCATCAGATGGGGAAGCTCTGGGAATCAAACTGTTGATATCGAATGGAAAATGTCTTTGTTACCTCTAGATTTCTAAAAGAAAGACACTGTTTTAACACAGGGTCAGAACTGATTTCTTGTATGTGCACAGACATTTGACCACAGTGAGTAAAAAGCATTTACTGAATCTTTACGGAACCTTTGAGCACCAGTAATCTCTCTAGACCTATCTTACTCTCATTTCGCTATAGAAAATGTCTCGGTATCCAGTGTTTTCTGAGACAACTTAAAGTGATGCTACATTATGTGCTTCATTTGGACTCAAAGTAAAAAATAGTTGTAGATTGCCATCATAGCAGTGATGAGGGAAAGGGTTCTATAAAAAAGATTCTACTTCCTAAAGAATAAACATTCATGTGCTCAAGAATTTAAAGAATGTGAACATATTTCTTTCTAAAAGGTATTTTTTTACACATTTTGGCTATTTTTGAAAAACAGAGGCAAAGACTGGGACAGGAAAGAGGGGTGCGTATCCTGTGACACAAATCCAGAGCTGGACTTGAATCGTGGACTTTGAGCATGTAATGTGCAGCTGTAGTTTGCAGGCACCAAGACCGCTCGGCTATCGGGTTGCCCTAAGATCTTTACAAGATTTTTACAATAAATCTGAATCATTCTGACATCTAATAAATGAACTTCAATATATGTATTAATCATAAAATGTACACAGCTAATAAAAAACAGAGAACTGGCCAAACTTTATTCCTCCTCATTTTAGTTGACAAACAACATAGTTCTGCACTACTGTCTTTAGTGGACACTGTCTGTTTAACCTATTTTGTCTCAGCAGGATAACCTCTGCTCTGTTGCTCCCTGCTCTTCATAAGCAGTTACACTGTATTGTTTTTCACACTTCATTTGATGTGAGTGAAATAGTTTTTGAGTGTTTTTGAAATCAGACAATGGTATGACTATAGTGACTTGATTGCCAACTGAGCGAGAGCATCAAACTGCTCACTTCTGTTCAGAGAAGCAGAAAACTTCAGGAAGAATTTAATAGTTTGACTGGTGTTTTCAGCAGCGATTGACGTAAGAGGAAAAAAGATTATAGTTTCTAAAAATTCCTTCTCAACTCAGTGCTTCCTCGACAACACTTATCAAACAAACTGATGTTTTTTTTTGCCTTTTGCCAATTGTCAGTGACATTTAATTGTCAGCATGGAAGCACATATTGTATTCAGACAGGAACTGACAGACATCTCTGCAAACCTAAATAAAGCAGCATTGGTAAATAGCATGTAAGATGTTAAACAATGTAAGACGTCATCAGCCATCAGTGCATTACAGCAAGGTTGCTATATTCAACTATATTCTATTGTCACAGTATGTTTCATGACAGTAGTTACAATATATTTGTGACTTCTTGCAATCATGGGAGTTCTCAAAGTACTGTGAACTAACACTGAGTGTTGGATTGTATTCTGTATAAGATTAGAACCCGTCAGTACTGCATCTGTGCTACTAACACAAAGCAGATCGCCTCAGCTCACACGTTTTTCTGTGAGTATCCAAAACATTCATAAATGACCAGCTACGTGGGGGTGAGAAAGTGAGCAGGGTTGAAATGTCTTCATACACAAAAAATTTCCTGGCATTTCTGTGTCAACAAATGAGTGCAGCAGATGACTTTCAGAAAAAAAGACCAGCCGAAAATGTGCATCACTGTCAAAGTAAAGGTGGTTTTGTTTTTCTAGCCACTCAGTGTACAGAAAATGTTTACAGATAGGTTTGCAAAAATCTAAAACTGTAACTGTAACCAAGAATAGTTTCAGAGACTAATTAGCACAGTATAATTTGAATATGACATAGAGCAAAGAAAAATTTAGCAATACATGTTTTTAGAAAAGAAGAGCTTAAAATGACTACGTAAAAGTGTTGACTTCCTCTCTTTTGTGCTATAGATGATGTGTGCCCTCCAGACTGGGATGGTCTTATTTGCTGGCCCCATGGCTCCCCTGGGCTGGTTACCAAGGTTCCCTGCCCAGCTTACATCTATGACTTCAATCACAAAGGTTAACAGTTTTATTTTTTCTCTGGAAACTAGGAGACTATATATATATATATATATATATATACATATATATATATATATATGTATATATATATAATAAAATATTACAATATATATATATATATATATATATATATTTTTTTTTTTTTTGTAGTATTCTGCAAAATTGTATAGTGGCAAAATCACAAATTCTCTCGGGCACTTTACATACAGTAGTAAGGTGAACAACTTAAAAAAAAAAAAAAAAAAATCCAACAAATTCCTTTCGAGCGGCGCTTGGTGAAAAACTCCCTGTAATGGAAGAAACTTCCAGCAGAACCAGGATTAAGCTGGGCTGCGATCTGTTTGGCGCTGAGGGTTGAGAGAAAAGGACAGCAAGAAGAAACAACAGACAAACATCTTTCAAGTGTTTGTCTGTTGTTTCTTCTTGCTGTGAAGATTGGTGAGGCCAATAACTGCACATCAGAAATACACAGTACAACTCCAGAGAAAGAGAGGCCTGCAGAAACCTACAGCGAGAGATCACAAACCACAGGAGAGAAAAGGCACAAAGATAATTACATGTAATGGTGACATATAAATGCATGGAGAGTGAAGGGAAGAGAGGAAAGAAGTAGTGTTCAGCACAGCAGCATAACAGAGTGATGGTTCAGGGTCATCTGAGCCAGTCCGAACAATGAGCTTTGTCAAAGAGGAAAGTTTTACGTCTAACCTTAAAAGTAGAGACGGTCTCTCCCTCCTGAACCCAGGCTAGGAGATGGTTCCACAGGAGAGGAGCTTGATAGTTAAAGGTTCTGCCTCCCATTCCACTTTTGGAAACTCTGGGAACCACACGTAGACCTGCACTCTGAGAGCGAAGTGCTCTATTGGGATAATATGGTACTATGAGGTCTTTAAGATGTGAAGGAGCTTGATCATGAAGGGATTTGTATGTGAGGAGAAGGATTTTAAATTCTATTCTGTATTTTACAGGGAGCCAATGAAGAGAAGCTAATATAGGAGAAATATGATCTCTCTTGCTAGTTCCTATCAGGACTCTGGCTGCAGCATTCTGGATTAACTGGAGGCTTTTTATGGAGATACTGGGACATCCAGATAGTAATGAGTTACAGTAATCTAGCCTTGAGGTAACAAATGCATGGACTAGTTTTTCTGCATCATTTTGAGACAGGATGTTCCTAATGCTGCGCAGGTGAAAGAAGGCAGTTCTAGAGATTGTGCTATGTGTGAATTAAAGGACATGTCCTGGTCAAAAATAACTCCAAGGTTTTTCACAGAGGAGCTGGAGTCCAAAGCTATGCCATCTAGAGTAATTATATGATCACGTAACATATTTCTGAGGCCTTAAACCCAAATATGATAATGTCTGTTTTGTGTGATATTAGAAGAAGAAAATGTCATCCAGGCCTTCATGCCTTTAAGATGTGCTTCAAATGTAACTAACTAATTTGATTTGTCTAGTTCCAGAGACATTTAAAAGTATGTGTTTACAGGGCATGCTTATAGGATGTGCGATGTCAATGGGTCCTGGGTGTTTATGGACCACTGGAACAAAACATGGACGAACTACTCAGAATGTCTCCGCTTCCTTCAGCCCAGTGATGAGGAAGGGAGGGTAAGTTTTGTTGTAAAAAAAAATTATTCCAGCCTTTCACACTTACAGTACATATGTAGTTTTTAGTACAATTTAGTTGGCTAAGGTAGCACTCAAAGTTGAAATCCCAACAGGATCCCTGGGACAATCTATTGTGTAGGCTGGCTGTGCACAACCTGAGAGATTCTTTGAAGAATGAAATGCGATACTAGGCAGCATTGTGTACTTCATCATACTAGGTTGTGGGAGGAGGGTCAAATTCACATCTTCACACAATTGTCTAACCAATGAAAAGCTCCTCATCCTCCCACATTCTTTTGCCTCCTGACCCTTCAACATGAAGCTATACCACGTTTTTACTCCTCATCACAGGCTGCATGTCTATGAACTGCTATGAACACTTCATTTGAAGAGTGAGGTTCCCTTCTCAGTTTGGTTTTTAACTTTAACTTTTTAACAAGCCTAAGCAGCTCAAACTATATTGCAATATACAGCAGAAAAGAAACATCAAACAAAATGATATAATCATATCCCAAAAGATCTGTCTTGGTTCCTCATGTATAACAACCCCTGACTGGGTACGCCCTGGGGAGATCTATCACAGGGCTGACACAGAGAGAGAGACAGCCATTCACACCTACAGGCAATTTAATCACCAGTCAACCTAAGCTGCATGTGTGTAGACTGTGGAAGAAAGCTGGAGTACCTGGAGAAAACTCACGCAGGGGAGAACATGCAATCTCCACAGAGGTTTGAACCCAAAACCCAAACCTTCATGCTGTCAGTTAACAGTGCTAAACAGCGCCCCACCATTGCCCCCTAAGTAAATGTTAGATTGACGGATAGATAGACAGATGAGACTTTATTGAGGAAATTGAGTTGCCACAGCAGCAGACACAATGGATGTAGATAAAAATAGCAAAAGAGAGCTTGGAAAGTAAAACAGGAAAGTTTCAGGAAAACAATAATAATAAAAGCATTAATAATATTAATAACAACTGAAAAACATACAAATACATGAGAATAAACACTGAAGTGAGACAGCATCAGACGGTGAGAGTCTACAGCTAAACATGAATACAAACATGAGCAATGGCAAATTCAGTGACAACTAAGTAGTTGATAAACTAAACTGTATTCAAAAGCAGGACACTAATCATATAGCAGCATCTGACAGTCATTCATTCAGTTTGGAGCTGCACTAAAATAGCACAGATGAGTGGAAGGAAATAAGTAAACACACAGAGTGTGTGTGTGTCAAGCTCATTGATGCTTAGTTGCATTTGTATTATCATATCAACTGATATTGCAAATGTGCCTATTTACACATCCAGCAGACACATGTTTCTGAAGCTCTCCACCATCTCCTGAGAAAGCTGCATTTACAGCTAAAGTAAATGCTCCACTGTATGACTCCGGGCTTCACGTCACTGAAGCCTGACTGCCTGAAAGCTGGACTTCCCATAAGGGAACACCTTTCCTCATCCTGGTTTGTCATCTTTTAACTGGAGGAGGGAACATTTTCATTTCCTGAGACAGCTGTATGAAAGGACACATAAAAAGCCTGCATCATCAAAAGCTTTCTTCAGTTTAGACTCACTCACCATGAAGCTCTGTGTAACTTTGACAGAGGGTATATACATCTCACCATTAGCATAAATAATCACACATTTTAAATTGATCTATCTTATTCACCTTTTGATATTCAACACATTCATCTTAGCAACCTGAGAAGGTATTCGTCATCTGGTTTGTGAAATTGAAATACTAGGAGGTGAGATAAAGCTTTTCTTCATGGTATCAGCTCAATCCTCCTCAGAGACTGACCAATCCTTGAAAAGATGATGTTATCAGGCAAACTGTTGCTTTGTTAAAATCCCTGATATCTTTTCCCATTTTTGAGCATTTGTAAAGCTCAATCAGTCAGAGATTAACAATTTAAACTGTCACATCTGTGCTACAAGTCTGCCTTTTTCTGGTTTTAATTAACTTCTGACAAAACACACCCTCCCACACTGCAATAATAGATCTAGGAACAGGGTACTTATCCATTATTTAATATTTACAGGCTATATAGCAGCATTAGTGTCAGTTTCAGCTTTAATATTTAGTGCACCTGTTATTCCTTTGCCTTCTCCTCTCAAAATGCAAATATACAAGTAATTAGATGCCTAAAAAACCAGCGGTGAGTACTTTCTTCTTCTCATGGCAGCATCTTATTTAGCCAAGCTGCAGAGAGTCATGCTTGTGTATCTTTTCTGAGACTGTTTCACTTTATAGATTGGACTGAACAGCAAATATCTCTGTCTCTGTGTTCACAGCAAGACTTCTTTGAGCGGCTGTATGTCATGTATACCATTGGCTATGCCGTGTCCTTCAGCTCTCTATTGGTGGCCATCTTCATCATTGGATATTTCAGGCAAGAGAGCAGTTTGTACTACCTGAGACATGCTGTAACAAAATGCAGTGCAAAAACACAATTATCTTATTAGCCTATGAAGTCCATACAAGTTATCACAGTGGGTTTTGAACAGCCTCCAGAACCCTGTGGATTGTAATTGTTACATTTGTATTGTCTTCTTTCAAGTCTCTGTATTTGTATGCTGGATGTCCTGCTGTTCTCCAGTTGCATGAAACATTTTCATGTTCTGAATTTGTGATGTACTATGTTCAGAATGACAAAATTATGAGTGCCAATTTTATGCATGTGGTGCTAGTAAACATTGTTGTCCCACCACAGTGCATGCACATGAAAATGACGGATTTGCTCATAAAGAATAAATATCTTCTGCCCACGAATATCTTAGAGAAACAATTAACAAGAATATATTGAGTGTTTATTTTACTTTTCATTTACAAAGTTTTCACATTGGAAACTGCCAGTATGTTTACAGTGCTTTATATCACGCTAGGTTTGCTATTCCCCTAAACCTCAGAAGGTAAATGCTTAGATGTAACCTAACATAAAGCATTACCTCTCTTGACTTGGATCTGAGATAGTTCCATGTAAACAGGAGGCAATCTCTATACCTGCACTACAAACAAAAGCCTTGATGAAAGGATGATATTTTAAACTCCATTTAATCTTGTAATTCCACTGACAAGGCACTTCAGATTTACTATGGCATTATACAATAAGTGTAATCATCCCAACAGTACTTCAAAAACCTTTTGGTAATCCCCCCTACTTGAAACTGTTCGTAATAAGAGGAACCCACTTAGCTGAGGTGGCCCTGCCTTTAACGTGGGAGAGGCAGGCTAACATAAAGACAAGAAGTGTGGAAAACCATGATTTACATCAAAGATCAAACTGTGTCATAACACATAATCACAGCTGATGTGCTTAAATGTAATTATACTTCTACCAAACAAATCCCAAAGCAATTCCCTCAACTCAGGGATGCTGAGTATAAAGCAACTCAAATCCCAGATATGCAGTGACTACTGGCTGTAATTTCACATTGAAGAAGCTTATTTTAGGTTGTTTAACTTTGAAAGTGTTGCCCATTGTTTTAGCCAGCTTTCACACCTTCCATGTAAAGGTAATCACAGTTGCATGTTTAAATAGGAAAACTTCAAACAGGGCACATTTCAGCCATAAAGATGTTTTTTTTTTTGACACAGATCTTATATCTGGCTTGTCTTTACTTTATAAAGCAGCTTATACACTTATATGACTGAAGTGTATTACGTGCACTTACACAAAGGGTATGAGGGTTGAGAGAATATTTCATAGTGAGTATAAACAGCAAAAATCAATGACAGTAGGAGTGGTTATGATGAAAATTTACGATCATGCTGTGTATGTGAAGCAAAGGTACACTGTCTGTAAATGCAGTCACTAAGAGTAAGATCAGATCTCAGAAAAAGGGAGATGCATACAGGTCTACACAAAAGTAATTGCTCCCTTCATCATTTTTTTTTTTTTGTATATTTATCACACTAAAATGATTCAGATCTTTAAACAAATTTTTTATATCACATTACAGAAAAAGATAATCTGAGTAAATGCATTTCATTTATTAAAGGAAAAAAGTTGTCCAAATCTGCCTGGCCCTATGTGAAAAAGTAATTGCCCTCTAAACCTAATAACTAGGTGTGCCACCTTTGGTGGTAACAACTGCAAATCAAGTGTTTGCGATAACTGGCAATGAGTCTTTCACATCACTGTGGAGGATTTTTCACAGCACTGTAGATAAGTGCTGTACTGGCTTTTATTCCGCAAAGACGTGCCACTGCCAGAGACTAATGCTGTGGCTCTGGCACATCCAGACTCTTCTTGATCACCACTAGTTTACTATAGGTGGAGTCAGAGAAAGCAGCGCAGGCTCAGAAACATAACCAAAGAAAAGATGCCATAGTGTTCGACAAGCTGCATCTCTCTGACAGAAAAGGCAAAGCCATTGAGGATTCATTTCACCTCATTGTACAAAACTGGTTGGCTGTAAATTTTTTACACTGAACATCTATTATTCACAGAAGAGAGTGAACATGGGGAGAAAAGGCCTTTAGCTGCAATTAAACCTGGTGTGATATGATAAGCACTCATATCATCAAGATGCTGTCATTTTTCTTGCATTTCTGCTAAACAGTCTCATCACTAGCTCTGGACTTGCTCCATGCAAGATCATTTTATTACCAAAACACATTAGATTTAGATTTACATGGTTTGAACTCCATTAACTCCTCTACATAATCCCTTTGGTGTTTTAGGCTGCATTTTATTGTACTTTTAAATACAGATTTACCTTTGCTTACTTGACAGGCGTCTTCACTGCACCAGAAACTACATCCACATGCACCTGTTTGTGTCCTTTATGTTACGGGCAGTCAGCATCTTTGTGAAAGACAAAGTTGTCTATTCCAGTGATGGATTACAGGACTTTGACTCTGCCCTTCTGGACAACTTAAAATCAGTTAGCATGGCATCAGTGGACAAGTCTCAGTATGTAAGTACTAGTTTCTCATACATTAACTGTATGTTTGGCTATTAGATCTGAATTATAGCAGTAATGCTTTACACACTCAGAGAAATTTTCTTTCAAACAATTTAAACTGATTAACTGTTTCCAGAGGTAGTTGCCAGATTTGTCAGACTGCCATTCAGTCTGAATAGAGGCCTGGCTATACTGCACAGCTATAATGACACAGCTGTTGGCTTGTTTGTCTTGTGAACACTTACAGATGTGATCTGAGCAACACATTTTTCAAAAGGTATCACAGATGCTAGACCCCTGTTATTTTGCAAGTAATTTTCTTTTCTATTTGCTTAAGAATTGGTATAAATTGATTTAAATATATTCCAGTAATCAGTGGAAACATTACAATATTGCAGGCAGCACCAGGAACATACATTATTAGCATCTGCTGTTTAAATGATTTTTCCTCAGAATGAGGACTGTGGATAATGTTTTATCTTTTACATTAGAAGACAATTTACAGTTCAAATTCATTGATGTACTCAAATCCCTTTTAGCACTTAACTGATGCATCTTCTTGTGTAGGTATATGGTGTATGTCCAGGTGGGTTTTAGGGGGCTGTTCTGAGTTCCTGCCCTCGGTTACACTGTGCCATTTTGGCCATGAACAACAGAATAACTCTTTGCTTCATTCTAGAGGTGACAGTCTTACAAGCAAATGTAAATATTGGCAGCTGTAGTAGAATTTAAACACTAAAGTCTAATTCCATCAAAGTCACAAAGATATAACTAGAAAATAAAAGTGAAATAGATCACAGTTTTATCTGTAATTTTTTTCTGACCACTGTGATTCAAAACCTAATCCTTTTCTGTTTTGCTACAGTCATCCTGCTCATTCCTGATGTCTTTGCCAGCACTGTGAAAATAACTGGCCTATCTAAAAACGTTGTACTGCCTCCTGTGAGACCAGCCATGCATCAAAATAATACAAAGAATATATTTTTTGTAAGGAATATATTTTTTTTTGATTCAAATAATGAAAGTAATAGCCCTTCACCATTTGTGTACTGACAGATACATAAAGTTGTTTAATGAGGTATCTACTGGTTTGGCATCTGCAGGGCTGAATAACTGTGGCTGCTTAGAAGAAAAAAATGCTTTATCATAACAAACACCTCCACACTTATTTCCCTGTGGTGACTTTTCAGATCGAAAACACCATAAAAATAATTTGTTTCAATTTAGTAACATTTAACAATCAATTCAATCAGTGGCCCAATCTCACTTACAGTTATGAGTCTGAAAGGTCCAGGATCTATGAATATACATATAAATACATGTGTACTCCATAATGCTTTTAGACACAAGATGCCTCCTTCCTTACAGAAAAAAAAATGCTTAAATGCTTTAAACTCTGATGTGAGCACATGGAAACATTGCTTCATTAGTACAAATGTGAAAACCCTGCACAGTGAAGGCCAAACATCCAGCAAAACACTTTTTGCAGGTGGACTTGTACAGAGTCAAAAAAAAAAACTTTTGAGTTTTATGAATGTGTGTAGGTTGGTGCTGTAATTCGTTATATTGAGCTTAGACTGTCTGGAACACCGATTATGTGTATATTACTTATCAAATGTGGATATACCAGACAAATACAGTAGTGCCCTCAAATTATTTTATATACTATATAACTTCTTTTCCTTTGGGCTGCTCCCTTCAGGGGTCACCACAGCGAATCATCCACCTCCATTCTATCCTCTGTATCCTCCTCACCCACACCAACTATCCTCATGTCCTCCTTCACTACATCCAAGAACCTCCTCTTTGGTCTTCCTCTAGGCCTCCTTCCTGGCAGCTCTAACCTCAGCATCCTTGTATTCACTGTCCCTCCTCTGAACATGTCCAAACCATCTCAATCTGGCTTCCCTGGCTTTTTCTCCAAAACATCTAACATGAGCTGTCCCTCTGATGTCCTCATTCCTGATCCTATCCATCCTCGTCACTCCCAAATATATACATGTATGTATATATATATATATATTTATGTATTCTATAGACTAACTATATATCATATAGTTCTAGAATGCTGCCTGTTAGGTGGCAGACAGTTACAGCAGTCCTCCTCTTCTGTTGTTTGTTTTGACAATTTGTTACTGAATTATCATCTGTTAATCCAAGTCAAGTCAAGATCTATGCTTTCTCTTTGATAACGGATGAAAGTGGATGAATTGGGATCTTCTAATTCCTGTGGAAAGCCATATGGAGATTATGGAAACTGCATCAGAAAATATACGTTTCTGTGGCAACGGCATCTACACAAGGGAGCAACTGTTAGCTTTCAAAAGAACAAGTTTGCTACTTGGTATAAAACCTGAAATCCCCCAAGACCTGAGGAGGCATCTGCACTCAGACATTGAGCTGTTGGTGGTTGGACTGAGGCCATACTACCTGCCCCGTGAGTTTTCACACACCATTGTTGTGACTGTTTACATTCCTCCATCAGCTGCAGCACAGAGTGCATGTGACATCATCCACACAGTTGTCGCTGGTCTCCAAACAAAACACCCCAGTGCCCTTGTACTAATTAATGGGCATTTTAACTATGTCAGTATTTCAGGAACTCTGACCAGCTTCAAACAGTATGTGGACTGTGCAACTGTGAGAAAATAAGATTCTTGATCTCCTTTATGCCAATGTGAAGGAGACATACAGCTCTTAAGCCCTCACTCCGCTTGGTGGATCAGACCACAATTTAATATATCTAGTACCAACATACAAACCCATAGTAAGACAACAGTCAGCTACCAAGAGGTATGTGAAGGCTTGGTCAAAGGATGCTGAGGAGGCCATGCAGGAGTGCTTCAGGGTTACAAACTGGGACCTTTTCATGAACACTCATGGTGAGGACATCGAAGGTATCTCTCACTGTATCACAGATTACATCCGCTTCTGTGAGGACAATGTTGTTCCATCCAAAAAAGTTCCCCAATAATAAGCCATGGATAAATACGGACATTAAAGGTTTCCTCAACAAGAAGAAGAGGGCATTCATGGCAAGAGACAAGGAGGAACTCCGGGCTGTGCAGAAAGAACTCAAGAGGAAGCTGAGGGAGGCAAAGCAGCTCTATAGAGACAGAGTAGAGCACAAGTTGAGACAGAATAATATCAAAGAGGTGTGGAATGGGATGAAAATAATGACTGGTTATAAGAAGTCACACACTGCTGTGGAAGGAGACTCATAGTTTGCTAATGAACCTAACCTGTTCTTTTATAGATTTCACACCACCTCTGCTTCTTACTCTGATCCATTGTCCTCACACACCATCCCTCCTCCCTCCACCACCTTAGCTGATGCCTTGGGGTCTCTTCACATCCCTCCATTCAACATCTCTGCCAATGCAGCCTCCCCATTGCCCACTGATACCATCTCCTCTATCAGCAGCCATACAATATTGAAGTATACCTCACCTCCAATAACTCCTCCCCTGCCCTCATCATCTGACTCCTCATCAACACAATACACAGGCGCAGCCTTTGCCACAGAACAGGTGAGGAAGGAACTAGCTAAACTAAAGGCCAACAAAGCAAAAGGACCAGATGAGATCAATCTCAGAGTACTTAAGGTGTGTGCTGGACAGCTTGCAGAGGTTTTTCAGAAACTCTTCAACCTCTCTCTGAGGCTCAAAAAGGTGCCTAAGTTATGGAAAACTTTCTGTATTGTCCCATTACCAAAAAGAGGTCTCCCCAGTACCCCGACTTCAGACCAGTAGCGCTAACATCACATGTCATTAAAGTGTTTGAGAGACTGGTCCTGCAACACCTGAGGTCTCAAGTGTCGGAATTTATGGACCCCCTGCTGTTTGCATATCAGAAACATATCGGAGTGGAGGATGCCATCATCTTCTTACTGCACAGAGCATACTCCCATCTGGAGAGACAGGGCAACACTGTGAGAGTCATGTTCTTTGACTTTTCAAGTACTTTCAACACTATTCAGCCCCACCTGCTAAGTGCAAAGATGCAGGATATGGAAGTTCCCGCAGATATGGTAGAGTGTATCAAAGACTACCTCACTGGGCAGCCACAGTTTGTTTGCTTAGATGGCTGCGTATCTGATGTGGTGATGAGCAGCACGAGGTGCACCCCAAGGAACTGTACTAGCACCATTCCTGTTTACACTCTACACCTCAGACTTTTGTTATAACTCAGGAACCTGTCACCTTCAGAAGTTCCCTGATGACTCTTCAATCATTGGATGCATCAATAATTATAATGATGAGGAATACAGACACTTGATAAAAAGCTTTGTTGATTGGTGTAACAACTGTCTAAAGCTCAATATCAAGAAAACCAGAGAACTGGTGGTGGACTTTAGGAGGAGCAGGAAGACCCCAGTACCAAGGTTGATTGGTGACTCTAAATTGCCCATAGGAGTGAGTGTGAGTGTGTGAGGTTGTTTGTCTCTATGTGGCCCTGTGATGGACTGGTGACCTGTCCAGGGTGTACCCCTTCCTTTCACCCAAAGAGAGCTGGGATAGGCTCCAGCAGATCCCTGTGACCCTGGTTAGGAATAAGCGGGTATAGATGATGGATGGATGGATGGATGGATGGATGGTATCAGTACATTGCATAGATTCAGTGTGTGTCACTGTTGTTACTAAGATGAAAGGGAAATGATGTCTAAAAAGCAGATACCAATACTGATCTAGTAGGGACAGGCTGTGGTTTTATACTGCCTATACAGTACATGTTATTTTATCATTTATATACAGCCATATTATTTTTACTATATTTTTTCTGTTGGGTGGCTGTCATCTCAATTGCACATATACAAGACTCGGCTGATGTTCCTTCACTGTATTATATTTTTAAGCAATCATTTCAGTTCCATAAAAACTAACAGCAGCATAAATTAATGCTTGTCAGTGAAATGTGTACACCATGCTTGGATTTCATGGTTTCATTAACATGGACTTTGTACTTATTGTCTCGCCGCAGTACAATTTTCCTCACTGCAAATTTTTGCAAATTTCTGCAAAATGATGCCACAAAATTTAATTTGACCATCTACTCTCACAGGGGCACCTGTGGTCTAAGAACAGTTTGTTTAAGGTACTATGATCAATTTGTGCCAACAGACTGGCCAACAATAAGCAGAGTAATAGCAGGTACAAATAAATGTTTTTGTCTCATTATCAGACTGGCTGCAAGGTGACAGTGCTGCTCTTTATCTATTTTCTGGCCACCAACTACTACTGGATCCTGGTGGAAGGCCTCTATCTCCACAGTCTCATTTTCATGGCCTTCCGATCGGACTCCAAATACCTGTGGGGCTTCACGTTCATTGGATGGGGTAAGCAATAAAAGCACACTTCTGTCACACAAAACATATATATATATATATACATCCTGGTTGTGCCAAACTTCTTTCATTTGAGTATTAGGGAGGGCATTGTGCTCCTTGGAACCTCCAGTGTAGCAGAAATTTTTTTGTAGCCTTCCCCAGCTCTGTGCCTATCAACAATCCTGTTTCTGATCTCTGCAGGCAGATCCTTTGACCTCATGGCTTGGATTTTGCTCAGATATGCATATTTCACTTTGTCATTATGTGGCACTGAGTGTATATTAATTCTGATTTCCCATGTCTTCATTTACCACACCAACTTTGAGATGACTTTGTATCCCTCTATAACCTTACGCAGATCAACAGAGATCTTCGTTTTGTGAGGTGTGATTCACATCAGCAGATGTTTCTTATGAAACAAACTTAAAATATTTACTAATCAAAGTAGCTCTGAACTACACCTCCAAGCTCATTTCATCAATTGGACTTCAGGTGTGTAACTACTGATTCCAATTAGCTTTCATTAAATAATTTAGTCTATGGGTTCACTTACTTTTTCCAGCAGCACTGGGAATGTTTAATGGGTGTCCCAAATCGTCTTTGTGATACCAAATCCTTTCCTTAGACCAGCTGGTAAAATGGGTGTTGTTGTTGTTCTAAAGAAAAATAAAAATAAAATCAGAGGAATTATTTATGACAAAATGTCATTTAAATTTCCTGTCAAGATTGCAGGAGTAAGTCTTGTAATCATGACAAAATATGTGCATTTTTTATCTTACTGTTGATTACTGTAGAGAAAAAAAAATCAACTTTCTAAACTGTCAACAATACATCTTTTAAACACTTGTGGGTCAAACTGCATTATGAAAATGAAGCGAAAGCTTTGTGCTTGCCAATGAGACCAAAAATATTAGAGTGCTGCTGAAGATGAACTGAACATGCAAAAAAAAAAAAAAGTTTTTTAAATGGATCAGGAAATATCTAAAAAGCCTTAATTTATTGGACATTTCTTAAAAGTATGTCAACCCACGAACTGGTGTACTTTTACAACAAAAAGGCTTTTATCAAAATCCTTGCTCCATTGAAGAGTGTTTGTAGAACTTTTTTCTTTTTCTTTCATACTGTTACCTTGGATCTTAGGTATACAGCGTCCCTCCACAGCTTAGTTTGCCTCCTAGGCTGTTTTCTATTGCAGTTCTATTTACAATACCATTTGAAAGGTTATTTCTAAAATTAGTCAAGCATACAAAAAGCTGTGACTTTTTAAAAGTGCATAGCAGGCTATTACAAGCCTGGACATATAAGCAAGGATAAATAGACTTTTAGAACTGACTCACAGAGCAAGCAGTGTAGCCAGTCTTGAGAACCTGTTTGATAAATTCCTACATCGACACATTACAACAGATCAACTCTACATTGGTAACTTGTTAAGAAGTATATTATAAATGAACAGACTGATGGAGTCAAATCAACCAATGACCAAGACTGACCCAACAAAAAGTTTCTTTAGGAAGTTGTGTTGCTTCACATTATAAGGGCTTTTGGATGTATAGCAGCTGCTTAGTATGTTGTGAAATGAAAGTAAGTGTGAATACTCTAGTAAATAAGTTTCTGTAGTAAAGTGCAACACACATTGGCTGTGTCATGTAGCATAGTGTCATTACCACACCCAGAGCTTTCTACACAGAATAATAATAAAGGTACAGTAACTAGGATATGCTGTTCTGGGTCAATAAAAGAAATGAAACTGCTGTTGCTGTGGAGAACTGATGCACATCACTGCTGGTGGACAGAATGATTGGAGAATGTGTAATTAATTGTGTCCATATGCAAGCAGTGTGTGGGATTACACAGAAACCAATGTATGTGGATTTTTTTAATGCAAGTCATATCCTATGTGAGGCCTAAAAGGGATTGTATAAATATGATGGGAGATCATGCACCATGGGTGATAAAAACTATGCAGTGAGTAGGTAACGATCATGTCTGTGTGAGAGAGCATTTTTACTCACTCACCTAAAAGTTGATCAGAGCAGCATTTTAGCTGTGGTTAACATGAATGCTTTTCTAAGGACATTTTGATACAGCATGTAAGAGAGTTAATGCTCACACCTTAATTTTCTGATGGATGCTGCCCATGAAAGTGGGTCATGTGACTTTAAAGGGTGTAGCCAATACTGTAACTTGGGATGATACATGACATCTTTACCTTCTTCATACTATATATGGCTAACTACTATACAGTATATGACCTCACTGGGACAACATGGCTCATGGTTTGTTTTGTGAAATTTCAGGTGTTCCAGCTGTTTTTGTGGCAGTGTGGGCAATTGTCAGGGCATCGCTAGCAGATGCAAGGTGAGAGATCAAGTCACACTAACACTGTGCCTCTTCCATGTCATAAAAGTTACACGACACCAGAATTTCAAGAAGATACAGAGATGTAAAACAAAAATGGCAACATACCTAAATGATAAACTATATAAAAACCAAAGGAAACATAAGAAGGTATAATTAGTGTGCAAATGTGGTGACATTTGGATCAGCTGTGAAATCCGATTAAACATAACTTTAACATGTAATACAATTCTGGAAGAATAATCAGTGTATTTTTTCCATTTAAATGTTGAATATTCTATGTATTGTAAAATACTGGATATACAATAAACTTTTTTGTAAAGTGTTACCATCCAGGCAGACTGCAGAATGCAAGTGCTTATATAGTCACAAACACCAGCAATGTCAAACCTGCCCCCTGGAACAAACAAGATATTCCTAAGGGTTGGGTTTACAAATATTTTGTTGCATCATTGTGCATTCACGGGGTGCATACTGCTGACCCTGTCACCACTGAGCAAAAAAATCCCTTTTATCAAACATTACAGTTGAGGTTTTTCTCACCCATCTATGTTTTGGGTACAATATCTGCAGAAAGTTATACTAAACAATCTATAATAACAGGGGTAAAACCTGCTAGACTGCACAATTTATATATGTGGAGGACTAACAAGGCAGGTGATCTTTTAGTCTTTTTTTTTGGTTTGTTTTGTACATTGTCCATTATGTTTCCACTTAGCTCTAACCCACGAGCAACCATGTACAAAAATATTGGAAAAGTCCTGGAATAATTCAATGTATTATCATTATTATTATGTCTGTGGAAAACACAAGTCATAGTAGCATCAAGTTACACACAGCCTGCATCAACCATGTCACAAATGATTGATGCAGGTATTTGATTGCCATATTCTTGGCTATTTCCTATATTTCTTTATTTATGTTTTGTCATTGCTTTCATTCTCTACAAATCTCACCTCATTCTTTCAAACGTTGCATACTATCATAACCCAGTAGTCAACATTTTTTGAGTCATACTATTTATTTGATGCAGATGAGGATAACCTTGTGTCTGTAGTTTTGTTTGTACTCAGACAAACAGCCACCAGACTTGAGGGTGAGGGCTCTGTGCATGAGAAATGATATGCTGTTATTCTCCTGCCAGTACAGCTGAAACTCAGTAACCTGAAAAATAAAAAGTCTCTGCATTTACCAGCATGGTGCCAACACAGCTGATAAATCACATTTAAAATTTGAATAGGTGAGGTTTTCAAAACCAAATTAATTTCTCCTCCTCAACTGGCACATTAGCTCTCATGAAAGTGCAGTATGTTTTCGTGTGTTATGACTCCTTTATGCAATTTCCCCAACATTACACAGAAGATGGTTTTGAAGTCCATGTATTGTGTGTTTTCCTACACTTTTATAGTATTTTTTTCTAGTTTGGCTATGTGGGATAAAATTCAATTGAGTCATCCAGTAACATGTAAATCTTTGCATCTGATGACCAGACCAAAACTCCTCCATGTTTCAAATATATTTGGAGAACATGAAATTCAACCTACCCCTGCAGTTTGTATTCCTTTAAACTCATGTAGCTAAATAACTTGCTCCCACTCAATGGAAAAATGATAACTTTAGGGACCTCTAGGGCTCTGTAGAAATCTAAAGTCTGAACATTATAAGAAAAGTTTTTTACAACAGAAATTGGAATTTGATAAATATGAATTATATAAAATTATCAAAATAAACAGTTTGATTAGAAGATGCAGCAAAACCACAACTGACTTTTAGAAACAGATTAAAAAAGAAAACTGGCATTAAACTACAAAACTTTTGGCTTTTTATGCAGTAAAAGAGGCATTTTTTTTGTTTGCTTCTATTTTCTATTTCCACATCTGTCACTGCTTTTCTTTGTCTTCACTTGAGAATCTTTTTGAAGTTTAGTTTTGATAAACTAAAAAGGTTGCGCTGGTTGGACAGTTAATAATTTATAACCAAAATGTAATCCTTAACCTCACTTGTCTTTTATCTGGTGTCCCTTTATTTCTATCTCATCGTTGTCTAAGCTCAAGTCTGTCTTCTGAACTAAAGAACCCACATTCTTCTTTCCTCTGCTCCTTATTTTTCCTGCTGCTGTCATCCTGTGCTCCTATTTGTATTTGACTCATCTGCAGGTGTTGGGAGCTAAGTGCTGGTAACATTAAGTGGATCTACCAAGGCCCTATTCTGACAGCTATTGGGGTAAGAGTGAGTGTGTAATAAAGAGTTTTGCTATTTGTTTTTTTACAGGCATGCTTGGTGATTCCTTTCAGAAGCATTTATGTTATATTTCTTGACTCTATCCTTTCATCCTGATGATAATAAATTATATGTAGTCACAACATAAAGTCAAAATAATCGGTGGCAGCAGCTAGGCTCCAAATAAATAAAAAAAAAAGGTTAATAATTTTATTTGACCTGCCCGGCTGAGAAAGTACCCACAGCAGCATTCATTCTTCAAAAAGAAAAATGTATCGAGAAAGCTACTACTAAAATGAAGTTGGATGCTGCTAGAACTAAAACCTGCTTTTACTTTTAAAATTAGGCTTCCTGGAGGATCGCCTGCCCTACCTTTAACTGTGAATACAGCGTGACAGGTTGCTACGACACTTACAACACTTACTGATGACTGAAGTAAGAATTAACACTTTCAAAACAGGGAAAGTGTGTGTGTATCAACTTAAGGGTTTATAGTTTCCTCATCTTGTGGCAGCATTACACTGGAGTGTAAACCTCCCTGACTTGAAATCACCTCTTTTATTGTATTCCAGCTGCTTTCTCAAGCTTTTCAGTTTTACTTTAAAATGGTCATCAGGAGCATGCAAAGGTGATGATAGCTAATAAGAACCGTCTTCACAGCCTTCGCTAACAAGCAGTGTTGTATGTAAAAACCAGGTCATTCACTCATCCACTAGTTCACCTTAATAGTGAGCAGCAAAATCAAAAATCATCACTAACAGCTGCAGAACCTCTGACAACACCTTTAACCAGTCATGGGCAACAGCCCCGTGAGCACCCAAACCCTCCCCCCTTGAATACCTGGACCTTGATTTAGTACTACCTCATGAGGAGTGCTTCAATTTAGCTCCTGGAACCTGCCTACAAAGTGTGTAGAGGCCTGTCGAAAGTAACACAGAAGCCAGAAGAAGTCAGGTTGTTCCTACAGTGGAAAAGGCCTATTAGCTGTACTAACCCTCTTCATGACACCAGTCATCCTAAAAATGACACAAACTCTGCCATCCTTACCTGTGTGCTACAACTCTTCATCAACTACTTTCTGTTTCAAGTTTTAAGTGTGGTTCAACGTCCCTGTTGCTATCATGATAGGGCCTAGGGGTGTGCGATATGACGATATTAGATCGTGACGGATTAGAACATGATGATCTGCCAAAGCAAAGAGATTGTAGTATCATCTTTAAGAATCATTCTGTTCTTTGCAGTTCTAGTGCACAAAGCCATCAGAAGTTTTTCCTCAGACAAAATCAGACTATTTGCTAGTCCACTGCATGCTTACCTGGCTGACCAATCATAGCAAAGTATATGCAGTGCCATGGATTTTTACTTCCCACTTTAATTCAGTAGCAGAAAACATTGGCTGAAAATGAAAACAAGGAAGAGTTGGTGCCGTAAAAGAACTCCACCGCAGTTAAATGGCACTGACTTGGCTTTTCCCCAAACTAAAAAGCAAAAACAAGTCATCTGCAAAGTTTGCACAGACGAGGTTCGCACCTTGGATGGGAACACAACGTCCTAAATATTATGACAAAAGCCAAGAGGTGACAGGACCAACCACCCCCCAGCCAGCAGCAACAGCTAATGTTAAAAACAAACCATGTTAACACAGGCATGGGGACTCAAAGAGGATAATATGACCTGCATGACCACAGACAGTAGGACTAACATGGTGACGGCCTTGGAACTCAACAACTGGACTCGTCAGCAGTGCTTTGGGCATAGACTGCACCTAGTCATTGGTGAGTGAACATGCATGTACATTTGTCTCCAAGAAAGTGGTGAGTACATTCTCCTTTAGCTGGAAGAAGAGGGATTTGAGTCACGCTCAAACAGAAATGAAACTAACAAGATGGGGTTCTAAACTTGTCATGATTGAGAAAGTGTTGGACCAATAAAAGGCAATTTCTCAGGTCCTGAAAGCAGACAAGAAGACAAGGCACTTGGTACCATCGTGGCAAGATCTGGATGTAATATAGTCCATAATGAGGGCCCTTGGTCCACTGAGAGATTTCACCGATGCACTTTCAGGGGAGGACTATGTGAGTGTCTCTTATGTCAAACCAGTTCTGCAACTGCTGAAAGTCAATCTCCTGCACCTGAATAATGAAGCTAACAAAAATGATAAAGACAACTATCCTCAACTACCTCACTGAAAAATACCAGGATCCCACCTCTGATGTTTCACTTCTTGATCCAATGTTCAAAATCCAATACATTAACAGTAACAAGAAACAGGGACTAGAAGCCAGAACTGTATCTGAGCTGGGGTCCATGCTGAATGTGATGCACAGCATCAGCCTGTGTCCACATCATGGAATTCAGAGGCAGAAGCACAAAGAAAAAAAAAAAGAAAAAAGAAAAGAAAAGAAAACCCTGGCCAGCTTTTTAAAAACCTTAGGTGCTGTATGAGCAGCTGCCACATCTTCTTCCCCATCTCAGAGAGAAGAGAGGTAATAGGTGGGAACTGAAGGCTTACCTGTCCACAACAAATGCACATAGTGAATTGGATCCTCTTGAATGGTGGAGACTCTATGACAAATTGTTTTTCAGAGCAAAAAATCTGTAACTAATCTGTCGTAATGTGTCTTCTTTTCAGAAGCAGATAAAAGCTCTAAGAAGATGTCTGAAAATATGTTGCTGCCATTTAATTTTAAAAACAGGTTTTAGACATCGCAGTTTGATATTTTTGTTCTAAATCTTTTTTGTTCTAAACCACTAAATAGGTTATTTAATGTTTTACCTTGAGAAATCAGGTTAAAATCACTGGCTTGAATAATACAATAATACTTTACAGAATTGCATTAGTTTATAACAGGAGTGGACATTTTTATTTTATCCATATGAAATAAGCCTGTTTTATCTGACACTGCCTGTCCTTATTATTTTGTTCTCTAATTTTCATGTTACTTTTCACATTTGAGTTTACTGAGTGCTACCTCAAAACTAAACTGAAGTGACTGGACTGATCTGCTAGCTTTATAAACTAGGCCCTAAAAGCTGAATTAGTTTAGTTGTTCATCTGCTCATCTAAAGACACATGACTAAGTAAATGTATTCTCTAATTCACAAAAGAGGACAGGATGGGAAGAGCAAACAGCACCAAGGTATTCCTTATGGTGTGAGTCTTGAGTCTCACTAGACCTAATGGGCAGAGCGAGCTGAAGGAAGACTTTTATATTAAAACAAAACACGTTCCTGTGGTTCAGACAGATGCTTACATGTATTTTTTAAATTGCAAAGCTCCAGTCATTACCATCAGGTTTCTGTCTGCCCTAAACTCTATTACTTTACTAGAGATTTTCAAGCCCATTATAGGCGATAAACAGATTGGAACAGTAGGAATTCTTCATGTGCTAAGCACGACTCAATTCAATTTTAATTTCCACAAAAGCAATTCCATAACACTGCTCTGACCCTGTGTCTTTGTCACTTGCATATTTACTTATGCAGCTGAAGCTTAATATAATATGGCTGGGTTCCAACCACAAGTGTAAACTAACAGGAGTTGGAATATTTTTGATATATATGGATAAGATATATCCTCGTCTAAACCAGGAGACTGTTTTAACTTCAAATTCAGTTTCATTTGAGCCAATGTCTTTATTTAACACTGGTGCACTGAGCTATTGCCAAATGCTTAGTTTTTGTACCTAAATTCATGTGATGTATTGCCAACAACACAGAGATTTTCAACACAGCCCTTGACTGTCAGTAAATTTACTCCACCACCCCCTCAATGAAAACAGAGCTTCTGGAGCAACTGCAGTTCTTTGTTGCAGAGTGCAAGTCAATTTTCAGGTCACAGTGACACATGGGAATTAGATTAAGTGTGAATGAATCATGATGCTTTGATGGTCAGTGTAAATCTTGTGTTGTCAGAAATGTGGCTGTGGAGACACAAATTATGATACACATTACATCCCGTGCAGTATACAAGTATAGTATTCATTCTACTTATATACTCATACGTCACATTTCCCTGTTAAGGGTAAAACGCTAAAAGGCTGTTTAGATTAGGTTTCTACCTTTGATTATACCACCAGCCACTGGCCATGTGTATATAGGACAAAAAAATATATATATTTCTTCAAATCTGTCATTGTTACAACTGATGCACAGCAATACAATCTTATCACTGCAGCATGTCCTCCACAGAGACCACCCAACAACAAGCTGAGACAAATTAAAAAAAAAAAAAAAAAAAAAAATGTGTTGGCACAGTTCACTGCCCCTTTGTAGGAACCAATTACTGAATAATAAACATGTGCACCCCACCAGGACATAGGCCATTCAAAGCAAAAATACATCTGAGCACAGTTAACCCTATGACAAAAAGTACTCTCAGAGTTGGTTGTATATGCCTGATTTTAATGATCTCCAGGTTATAATAAAAAGGACAGCAGAGATAAGAAGCGCAGAGATACAATAAACTGAGAGGAGCAGGGAGGACAAATTACGATAGACTGAGTTAAACTTTTCTTGTCTTTTGCTGGAAGAAGTTATGTGGACCTGGTATTTGAAATGTGAATATCGTTTCCTTCTCCTGAACATATGGATACTGTACATCTAGTACGGTGATAAAACGCAGAATCTCTCTCTTCCGCTTTCTTAAATTCAGATGAGCTTCATGGCATGAAGAAACTGATTTGTTATCAATACATATGAAAATCAGTGATCTGATTGTGATCTGTCACAGTGTCTCTTTTACCCTCTATACCATGAAAGAACCCTCCGCAGGATGAGGGTTTCGTTGGATCCTGCCATGAAAACACAAATTAAAGAAAGGGAAGCTTTGAGAGTGTTTGAACATGCAATGTCTTGCTGTGAGGACCAGGTTCTCAAATTTCAAAAATAATGACCTAATTACTGAAAAATCTATACATTTATCTGTTGAAAGAGATTTTCTGACCTGTGTTGTCTAGCTGTATTTCTTAAGTTGCTACAGTGAGCCGAGACTGGAAAAATCTTCTGCTGATTCTAATGAGAGATGGCAGTGGACTGACACTCCGCTGGCTGCAATTGATTAGTTCTTGAAGATACAGAAGGGGATTAAACTTGCAGAAATAAGGCCATATTGTACTTTATATATTCACCTCAACTCTTATGATTGTCATGCATCAATGCATGACTGCCTTATTATAATGTGTTGAAATTTTTTCATCTCACTCGTGCACTGGAAGTGCTTTGTTTACCAAGTGTACACAGAGGAAGATCAATTGAAACAAGGGAAAATCTACAGCCTAAAACTCCAACAGAACAACATAGTAACCCACGGGTGAGGGCATGGGTGTTAAATAAGAGTTTCAAATGATTGAAAACAACACTTTCTCTTGTGCAAGATGTCCAGATGTTGAAAATATCATACAATTGCATTAAAATAAAGGTTATAATTTACAAAACTTAAATGAAATCTAGCTCAATTTTAACAAACGGCTAGACAATTTTCTGGCCTGTGCTTGGTCATGACATTAAAAGCCTGATATTGTGGTTATAACTTTCTGAGAGATATTAGGTATACTTTTTTATATAAATATTAGTTGTGCATTGATAGTTGATGCTGGAGCAACTATGGGGAAAAACATAAAGGAAGAATTTAGTGTGTGTATTCAAGAAAACAAAATAAAATGTTGACATTTTGAAATGCTGTATCTAGGTTTTCTATATCAAGCTCATCAAAATAAAAAGTTATTTATTAGAATACACGAGATGTTTATAAGTCTTGTTCAGTTTACTACTGCTCCAGATAAATGCACAAACACACGCACACATACACAGACCACTTAAAATGAATTGACATTGCTGTAAATTACATGTCAGTTACCTGTCAAATACTGTTATAATTATAGTTACTGGTGGAAGCATCTCATTAGTTGGTATGTCAAGTGCATGGTCTGACTTTATTTAAACGCCTGACTGTTCCACACTAATGCTGACATTAATAATCATCACAGTCCCTGATGACAAATATTTCATTTGGTCCTCTCATCATACAAAGTCACATATATTCTTGGCTTTCAGAGTCACAAAGTATTAATTACAAGCAAAGCATTTTCCCCTTGACCCTATATTCTTATTCAGGCTCATCCAAGTGGCACGATGATGTTATTTCAGGGGTCCAATTCTTTATCAGTGAAATCTTTGAAATGATGTTGCCACAGTCTGGGGTTCACAGTCATTAATGTCTTTATAAACAAAAGCCAAAACCCCCAAGCAAACAAGAGCATGTATATTCCGCTACCATTTTTAATATTTGTCCACAAAATGAACCTGTAGCCACTCAATTCCTACGTCATCCTACTTTGTGATAAACAGATTTTGAAAATCTTGTAACAAATGTTTCAAAGGTTTCGTGGAATGTTAGATACAGTATGTTAGTCACTTTATAGCAATTTAAAGGTGCAATCAACAAAACTCATTAAGGTTTATTGTTCTGCTTCACAGTCTGATGAGGGATAACAGAACACAAAAGCTGAACCTTTAAAAGAGTTCACATATTTCTCGTCGAAATGTTTGATCATTTTGTTGGTTTACACCAACCAGATTACTAATATTTCAACTTCACGGCTTAAAAAGTGATTTAATTTCTTTGAAATCTCAGTAATAGTAAAAGGAAGTGGGTGCACTTACACTTTCTGCATAAATAGACCAATGTATCTGTTTTCTTCTGTTTCAGCTCAACTTTATCCTGTTTGTGAACATTGTGAGAGTATTGGCCACTAAAATTCGAGAGACAAATGCAGGGAGATACGACACAAGGAAACAGTACAGGTTTGTACTGAAATAACTATGTGTAACACTATGTATCCTGTCTCTCATTTCACTTATATACAGTATAGGCAAAACAGTAACAGTGCATTTTGTTTTGTTTTGTAGGAAACATAACCACTGGCTGAAATGCATTCAGCAGCAACATTTTTCTAGCAGACAGGTTGCTGCACAATATGTAATTCATGTTTACTCACATATTCACACGCTCACACATGCACACACATAAACTGTTCTAACATTTTCACATCTGCAATTACCACTATTATTCTTCCTGCTGGTTCTGACATCAGCGTGTCAGATAAAAACATTTTAATTATAGGGCATTATAAAGAAGAGTACGATATTGAATGCTGAAAGCGAGGTTGTTTTGTGTAGATGAACAGACTGTTAAAAAAAGATGATAGTGATCAGGTGCATTAGACTGGAAGCTGGAAGATGATTGTAAGCTAAAGCCAACCCATTTTACACATGCAAAAAGCAAAATAAAACACATGGGAGGCAAGTGAAGTAATGCAATTTGTCTGAAGACGAAGGCAAGGACAAAAGTGAATTTGACATATGAATGAATGAAAATAAACGCCAAAGATACAGTACGTTAACTAAATGTGAACGTATTCAATGCGTTCCTAGTAAACGCAAAGAAAAGACAAATTATGTTTCGTAGCAAAACGTAAATGAGAATGCAGTTTAGTTGTATAGGAACGTAATTTCTAGGAGACAGGGTTGCAGCAGTATGATATCTGCTGTATACTGCTGTGCCCCTCAGGGCACACTGCAACTCTCATCCTGATAGTAACGTTATGCTGTATGGAAAAACATGCACACATCAAAAAATGTGTTAACATTCTTTTCCACCCCAGCCTATCTTCTAAGAAACATGAATGCAACGACTGTGTAATTATTTTTTCCATGATAGAGCTGAGAAATGGATCGCAGCAGTTGTCATGGCTCATTCTGAAGTAACTTAAGTTTGTTGGTTAATGTTACAGATTTCAGGAAAATAACTGGACCCACAGGAAACAAAGCAACACCAATTATTACAGGTCCAGCAGAAATACGGCCTCCGTGGTATTACTTTTGTTCTCTCAGTTGTTGCCATCTTTAAAAAGCACAAACTAAAATAAATACAGTTTTCAGTTTGTGAACGATTGTTGCTGTGGGTACCTTCTCTTCCAGGGCTCACTATAAAAACTAAGTGGTAACACTGAAAGGAACCACCTACTCTACCTTTTAAGGGACTGCAGATATGTAGTAATGTAGGTGCATGTAAATCGGGCAGCTGGGACAAGATAAACTAAACCAGCCTGCATTTCCAATGAAAATCTCTTAGAGATGCAGCATGATAGTCTACAACGCTTATATTGTTAGAACAATAATGAGAATTTGTTTTATTCCCATCTGTTTATTTTGACATCCAGGAATTGCATATAACTGTGGAGTAAAGCTCACAAAGCAGTATAAAGTGCTCTATAGGGTTATACAGAATTATGCAGAAAGGACCTCAGATAGAAATATTCAAAGTGTTTCTCTATGAGGAAACAATCCCTGGAGAAAAGGTTTGTGAAACAAATTCAAACATCTGTCACTTGTTGTTTTAGATGTGTAGCTTGGCTTAGTGGATTCTGAAGTCAGCAAAATATTTAACAGCTGTTATACGCTTTGGGAAACACAGGCCCAGAGCTAGTTTGCATGATTTATAGTGTAGATTTCCACTTGGTATACTGGAACAATAAACTGGAAAAAAAGGTTCTGCCCTTCAGTGCTGCAGTCTGGAAGCTATGCAGCTGAGGAGACTGAGAAAATTCTCTTAAAATGAATAAGGATATCCTGATACTACCTTAAAGTTAGTAAACTTATAGAGTCTTTTTTTTTACCTGATTGGTATTTCCTGAGCACGAACCTAAACCAGATTTTTGTTTTACGTCAGCTGTCACACACATGTTGTAAACGGAGAGTACAGTTTGCAGCCTGATGCAGCAAAAATGTCTGTGGTGTGGAAATTTTTTAAATTAGAAAAGAAAAACTGTCCAGTAGCCAGTTGTACTGCCTGCAATGTCAGCATTTCACAAGGCAGTAGTAGTAGCATGTTCAATGCTACTGTAAGTGGAAGTACGCTACGTGGAAGTGAGTCATTTACATATATAGTATAGTTTCTTTACTAGGTTAATTGTTAAAAAAATACAATGCTGCACTAAGTGGAAATGTCATAAGAGCCATATAAATGATTTTTAGTTGGTTTACTCCTGTGTGTGAACTGTGCAGACTTTTTTTTTTTTTTAGTACAATACAAGTTTCAGTATTGTCAGATACAGAATATCAAATGACTCAGATCAGGAACAGGGGCACTGTGGACCTTAATCTGGACATCCCTAAAATTTAATATTTGTCTCAGGTTTCAAATCAGTCACATGAAGATGGCTAAGTTGTTCCATGATATGTCATGTTTGCAGGTCTTAATGAAACTGCACAATTCCCAACTTGGCTTTTGGCTACAACTTTAATGTACATTTTATTGTATTGTATGTAAAATAAATAAAGACACCCCCTACTATTGTACAGCCTTCAACAACTTACTATTAGCAATTACTACTTTCTAATAACAATATTATTATCAAATACAAACCTCTAAAGCAGTTGTGCTATACTCTGTATGTATCTGGATTTATACGATGTATATGTGTGTGTGTGTGTGTGTGTGTGTGCCTAAAGGAAACTGGCAAAGTCAACACTTGTGTTAGTGCTGGTGTTTGGGATCCACTACATCATCTTTGTTGGCATGCCTCATACATTTGAAGGATCAAGCTGGGAGGTCCGCATGTACTGTGAGCTGTTCTTCAATTCATTTCAGGTACCTTCTGAACTCTTTCTAATTATGCAATAAGATCCTAAAACTGAATTCACCGTTTCATTTTGTCTGTAGTGGCCGAGTCACATATAATTTAACTCTCCACTCACCACCATTAACACACACACATACAGTACATTCAGAAAGTATTCAGACCCCTTCACTTTTTTCAGTTTTGTTATGTTGCAGCCTGATACTATAATTGTAAATTATAAATTATTTTTTCCTTATTAACCTACACTTGGTGCCACATAATGACAAAGTGAAAACAGAATTTTAGGAATACTTGTAAATTTATTAAAAAAGGAAAAACTAAAATATCACATTTACAGAAGTATTCAGACACTTTGCAACAACACGTGAAAATTAGCTCAGGTGCCTCCCATTTCTCTTGATCTTTGCTATGTTTCTATAGCTTGATTTGAGTTCACCTGTGGTAAATGAAATTGATTGGACATGATTTGGAAAGGCACACACCTGTCTGTAGAAGGCCTCACAGCTGGCAATGCATATCTGAGCAAAAACCAAGCCATGAGGTCAAAGGATCTGGCTGCAGAGATCAGAAACAGGATTGTTGATACACAGAGCTGGAGAGCTACAAAAAAATTTCTGCTGCACTGAAGGTTCCCAGAAGCACATTGGCCTCCATAATAGTCAAATGAAAGAAGTTTGGCACAATCAGGACTCCTCCAAGAGCTAGTCGCCTGGTCAAACTGAACAATTGTGGGATAGCAGCATTAGTAAGAGAGGTGACCAAAAACCTGATGGTCACTCTGACTGAGATCCTGCGTGGAGATCGGACAAAGTTGCAGAAGGACAACCATCACTGCAGTCCTCTACTGATCTGGGCTTTATGGCAGAGTTGCTAGACAGAAGCCTTTGCTCAGTGCAAAACACTTGAAAGCTGTTGGGGTTTGCAAAACAGCATCCAAAGGACTCTCAGCTCTCACCTTCCAACATGACAGCGACTGTAAGCACACAGTCAAGACAACACAGGAGTGGCTTAGGGACAATTCTGTGAATGTCCTGGAGTGGTCCAGCCGGAGCCTTGACTTGAAGCCTGTTGAACATCTCTGGAGAAACCTGATCATGGCTATCGAGAGGATTTGCAAAGACGAATGGCAGAAAATGCCCCAGTCCAGGTGTGCAAAGCTTGTTGCATCATACTCAAAAAGAATCAGGGATGTAATTGCTAGGGATGGGTATTGTTAAAGACGTTACAATACAATACATACCTCAATACATACAATATGTACCTTGATACAGTGTGGTACAATATGATATGATACAATACCGATATGATAATGATATATAACTGTTTGCTATCTTCTTTCTTCTTTTCCTTTCGGCTGCTCCCTTCAGGGGTCGCCACAGTGAATCATCTGCCTCCATTTAACCCTATCTTCTGTATCCTCCACACCCACACCAACTATCCTCATGTCCTCCTTCACTACATCCATGAACCTCCTCTTTGGTCTTCCTCTAGGCCTCCTTCCTGGCAGCTCTAACCTCAGCATCCTTTTACCAATGTATTCACTGTCCCTCCTCTGAACATGTCCAAACCATCTCAATCTGGCTTCCCTGGCTTTTTCTCCAAAACATCTAACATGAGCTGTCCCTCTGATGTCCTCATTCCTGATCCTATCCATCCTCGTCACTCCCAGAGAGAACCTCAACATCTTCAGCTCTGCTACCTCCAGCTCTGCCTTCTGTCTTTTTCTCAGTGCCACTGTCTCTAAACCAGACAACATTGCTGGTCTCACCACTGTCTTGTACATCTTTCCTTTCATTCTTCTTTCCTCCACCCGTTCCAACCTGCTTGCACACGTCTCTTCACTTCTTTTCCACACTCTCCGTTGCTCTGGACTGTTGACCCTAGGTACTTAAAATCCTCCACCTTGTTCACCTCTACTCCCTGTGACCTCACCGTTCTATTTGAGTCTCTCTCATTTACACACATGTAATCTGTTTTACTGAGGCTAACCTTCATTCCTTTCCTTTCCAGAGCAAACCTCCACCTCTGTAGATTTTCCTCCACCTGCTCCCTGCTCTCACTACAGATGACCATGTAATCTGCAAACATCATGGTCCACGCAGATTCCAGTCTAACCTCATCTGTCAGCCTGTCCATCACTACAGCAAACAAGAAGGGGCTCAAAGCTGATCCTTGGTGCAGTCCCACCTCCAACTTGAACTCCTCTGTCACCCCTACAGCACACCTCACCACTGTCTTACAGCTCTCATACATGTCCTGCACCACTCAGACATACCTCTCTGCCACTCCAGACTTCCTCATACAAAACCACAGCTCCTCTCTCGGCACCCTGTCATACGCTTTTTCCAAATCTACAAAGACACAATGCAGCTCCTTCTGGCCTTCTCTGTGCTTCTCCATCAGCATTCTCAAAGCAAATATTGCACCTGTGGTTCTCTTGGCATGAAACCATACTGCTGCTGACAAATGCTCACTTCTGACCTCAGCCCAGCCTCCTCTACTCTTTCCCATAACTTCATTGTGTGACTCATCAGCTTTATTCCTCTGTAGTTTCCACAACTCTGCACTTCTCCCTTGTTCTTAAAGATGGGCACCAGTACACTTCTCCTCCATTCCTCAGGCATCCTCTCACTCTCCAAGATCTTGTTAAGTAGCCCAGTCAAAAACTCTACTGCCACCTCTCCTAAACACTTCCATACCTCCACAGGTATGTCGTCAGGACTAACTGCCTTTCCACTCTTCATCCTCTTCAACGCCTTCCTCACTTCATCCTCACTGATCTTTGCTACTTCCTGCTCCACAGCAGTCACCTCTTCTACTTTGTGCTCTCTGACATTTTCCTCATTCATGAACTCTTCAAAGTATTCCTTCCATCTTTCCATCACACTTGTGGCACCTGTCAACACATTTCCATCCCTGTCCTTAATCACCCTAACCTGCTGCACATCTTTCCCATCTCTCTGCCTCGCCAACCTGTACAAATCCACCTCTCCCTCCTTAGTGTCCGACCTATCATACAACTCCTCATATGGCCTTTGTTTGGCCTTTGCCACCTCTACCTTCACTTTAAGCTGTATCTCCTTGTACTCCTGTCTGTTCTCTTCTGTCCTCTCAGTGTCCCACTTCTTCTTAGGTAACCTTTTCCTCTTAACACACTCCTGAACTTCCTCATTCCATCACCAAGTCTTCTTATCTGCTTTCCTCTTTCCAGATGACACACCAAGTACCCTCCTACCTGTCTCCCTGATCACTTTAGCTGTAGCTGTCCAGTCATCTGGAAGAACCTCCTGACCTCCCAGAGCCTGTTTCAGCTCCTCCCTGAAAGCCACACAACACTCTTCCTTTTTCAACTTCCACCACTTGGTCCTCTGCTCTGCCCTTGTCCTCTTCATCTTCCTCACCACCAGAGTCATCCTACACACCACCATCCTATGATGTCTGGCTACACTCTCCCCTGCCACTACTTTGCAGTCACTGATCTCTTTCAGGTTGTAATGTCTGCACAAGATGTAAATAACTTGTGTGCTCCTTCCTCCACTTTTATATGTCACCCTATGCTCCTCCCTTTTCTGGAAAAATGTGTTCACTACAGCCATTTCTATCCTTTTTGCGAAGTCTACCACCATCTGTCCTTCTGCATTCCTGTCCTGCATACCAAACTTACCCATCACTTCCTTGTCACCTCCGTTTCCCTTACCAACATGTCCCTTGAAGTCTGCCCCAATCACCACTCTCTCACCACTAGGGATACCCTGAATCACCTCATCCATCACCCTCCAGAATTTCTCCTTCTCTTCTAACTCACATCCTACCTGTGGGGCATAACCACTGACAACATTCAACATCACACCTTCAACTTCCAGCTTCAGACTCATCACCCTATCTGACACTCTCTTCACTTCCAGAACATTCCTAGCAAAATCCTCCTTCAGGATAACTCCTACTCCATTCCTCTTTCCATCCACACCATGATAAATCAGCTTGAACCCTGCTTCTAGTCTATAGGCCTTGCTACCTTTCCACCTGGTCTCCTGATCACACATATCATCATATCAGCCAACTCTCTAGTTTTTCCGACAAAGTCCCTACATTCAAAGTCTCTACTCTAAGTCCTGCACTCCTGCCCTCCCTCTTTTCTCTTTGCCTACTAATACGCCTTCCTCCTCTCCTTCTTCGACCAACAGTAGTCCAATTTCCACTGGCACCCTGTAGGTCAACAGCACCAGTGGCAGTCGTTGTTAATCTAGGCCGCGACCGATCCGGGATGGAAGTCATATTTGTGATTCGCATTTTTGATTTGGCTTAAATTTTACGTCGGACACCCTTCCTGACACAACCTTCTGCATTTACCCGGACTTGGGACCGGCACATGAAAACACTGGATTGTGCCCCCTTGTGGTTGCATTATATAATTGCTTGCTATAATGAAACAACAATAAACACCCCCTTCATGAAATTGCGACTAAACAGAGTAGCAGCTGCAGTGGGAGCCTCATCTCATTGCGCTGCAGAACTGAGAGGTTGAGGAGATCCTTTGTCCCCACAGCCATTAGACTTTTTAAACCTAACTGTTGATATTGTATATAGTGAAATTTCTGTGTAAAGTAAATATAAGAGCTGCTGGACAATCTGAATTTCCCCCATGGGGGATGAATAACGTATCTATCTGTCTAATATCATATATTGCAATACTCCATTGTATTATTAATACTCCAGTACTCAAAATTTTAAAATGGTGCTGAAAATACAACTTGCTGTGCTTCGCTGACATAATCTAATAATACGCAGGTACATCACATTATATTGGTAACTGAGTTGACAAACTATTTTCCATCCATCCATCTTATTCCGCTTATCCGGGAGAGTAGCCTATGCAGTGATGCCCAGACTTCCTTTTCCCTGGACACTTCTTCACTTCACTTCACTTCACTTCTTCACTCCCGGGGCCTTCTCCCGGTGGGACATTGACAGCTCCTTCTTCACCACAACAAACTGGTCTGTCAATCTCACGCTCCATCCTTCCCTCACTGGTGAACAAGATCCCAAGATCCTTAAACTCCTCCACCTGGGGCAGGGTCTCTCCCCTGACCTGGAAATGGCAGGCCACCCTTTTCCAGTTGAAGACCATGGCCTTGGGCCTGGAGGTGCTGAGTCTCATCCCCACCGCTTCGCACTCGGTTGCAAACTACCCCAGTGCACAGTGAAGGACAACAGGACAACATCATCTGCAAAAAGCAGAGAAGAAATCCTGTGGTCCACAAACTGGACTCCCTCCGGCCCCTGGCTGCGCCTAGAAATTCTGTCCATAAAAATAGTGAACGGACCCAGTGACAAAGGATACTGCCGGCAATGCAAACCAAGCTTCTGCTCCTGTTGTACAGACACCGGATAGCCCTTTACAAAGAACCCCGGACCCCATACTCCCAGAGCACCTCCCACAGAATATCGCAAGGGACACGATCCCTTCTCCAAGTCCACAAAACACATATGAATTGGTTGGGCAAATTCCCACGTACCCTCGAGCACCCTGAAGAGGGTATAGAGCTGGTCCAGTATTCCATGACTGGGACGAAAACTGCATTGGTTCTCCGGGATCCGAGGTTCTACCATCGGCCAGATCCTCCTCTCCAGCACCCTGGCATAGACCTTCCCAGGGAGGCTGAGGAGTGTGATCTAGGGCTGCACCAAATACTCAAGTCGACGAATTTGATTACAAAAAATCATTGAGACAAATTATTTGTCTCGGGTCTTCGTTTAATCAGTTGTGTTGTTAGACCTACTCCCCCTAGGGCTCATTGTTCCAGACGGACCATAATCACTGTCACGCAATGCATTTCTGTATCAAAAGTTGGCACTATGGCAGCTAGTGGTGGGCGATACTGCAAGCTTTGGTGTCGATCCGATACCAAGTAAATACTGGGCCACGGTGTTGGTGTGTGACTGCTTCACTCTACAAGACCAGCATACAGGCACAAGCATGCCACTTACACACAGGTACTTACTTAGAGATGCAGACAGACAAGATAGTTAGGTTGCCTCTTTGAAAAAACGGCAGCAGTGCATACGGGAGTAAAAATTCAACCAAAGTATCCATATTTTTTCGGGGTATCGACTGATATCAATACTAGCGTTGGTATCGATATTATCGATATTAGGATCGATCCCCCCACCCCTAATGGCAGAGAGCGAAACCGTCTGTAAAAGGCAGAAAATGTCCAAAGTCTGGGACATTTCAAACTGACAACATGGTGCAATGTGTGTATTGTAAAGTAGAACTGCCGAACCACAACAGCACTTCATCAATGCTTCACCATCTGAACAGAAAACATCCGGTTGTCCGACATAAGGTGACACCATTTTAAGGTAACACAATAGTTTACACAATAGTATTATTGACACGGAGTGTGGGTGGCCTGAGGTGTTGGGCCGGGAAGCTGGGCGGCAGCGTGTCGAGAGATTTTTTAAAAATACTTTAAAAAGTACAAGTACACAAAAACCTACTCAATTACAGTAATGTGGGTAAATGTAATTCGTTACTTTCCACCCCTGTGAGAAGAAGGTGTTGGTGTTGTGACTTCTTCTCCACTTGAAAAATATGTTCTTATTATAAAACTGTTAGGATGAACTTTCCTGGAGACCGTTCTTTCCAGAATACACTGTGGGAACTATGGGCACTTGCACATAGAATCAGAACAACACACATACATTTACACACAACTTCCCAGCTTCCTGTAATCCATCACGTTTACGAAGACACTGTGTCTCCCAACTTCTTATCTTAGCGTGAAACAGGAACATGGAGTAAAGCAGGTCAGGACAGAACCAGCCAATTATACTCCCTGTCTTTTCTCTTTCAACAGGCAGAATTGGTATTGTACTCAGATAAGAATGATGTTTGATATATTTGTTCCTACTTGCCTCCCACTGTGATTAATGCTCACACATTATGTCTCTCATATATCTCTTTATTTCAGGGTTTCTTTGTGTCCATTATCTATTGCTACTGTAATGGAGAGGTGAGTGGATAGGTCTTTTACAAATGACATGCATCACAGAAAAAAAACAGCAAAAAACAAGTGAGCAATAATTATTTAAAACACACTTTACTTTAGTTTTAAATTAAAATAACCACGAAAAGGGTTTAATTATTCCAGGGGACACATAATCAAATCACTCTTTCTCTCTCCTTTTGTGATCTTCACTGTATCCTGCTGAGCACTCATTTCACCCTCAAAGCACTTTTGGAGTGACTTCAATTCAAACAATTTAAAATGAAAGGACCCATGTATGTGAAAGGCTCTCAGAATTAAAAACTCTAAAGGAATGAGTGGCTCTCAACTTCCAGCTGTGTTGCAGTTCATTCCAGTAGCAGGGTGCATCATGGTACCAGAAACTAATTTTCTCAACTTCAGAGTTGATATGAGGCCAGACCTGTTAATCTTGGCTGTTGAAAAAATAAAAATTCTGGGACTCATGACTGAGTAAGAGAGATGCAGTCATCAAATAATCCAAAACTATTTGTTTATTAAAAAAGTCCGAATTGCTGGTCATGATAAAATTCAGGCAGATATGTGGAGATCTAACATTAAGAAGACAGAAGTTCCCATTCCCACTGCAATAAAGAGTTTTTGGACATTTTGAAATTCTTTTCATTTATTTTGCTTTTCTGTTTTGCCACTTTTTTGATAATTTTGATCAGTTAGGTTTTCAGTTGAGTAATCAATCCATGCTTTCAGCAGTGGGAATGGAAGAAGTAGTGTTAATTGTAATACAATTACTTTCTGGCAGTGATCCTAACAGGGGTGAAGTTAGTGATTGAATTAAATCAGCATCTTCAGGGCTCCCATGAACAGAAACAAGGCTCTTAAATGTAGTGGCAGAAAATGGCATGAAATTAGGCTCATTTTCACTTTGTTCTCAATATTATATTATTATTATTATTCTTAATATTTATATCATTTGATCTTCCCATCACCACAGGTCCAGACTGAAATAAAGAAAACATGGACACATTGGAACATGGCCTTTGAATGGGAAAGCCCAGTGGTTTGTGGCCGCTACCGTTATGGCTCCGTTGTTGTCGGCCTCAACAACAACAGCACCAGCAGTCAGTCCCACCTGGCTGGGGGTGGGGCCTCCACACGATCAATCATGCTTGTTTCAAGCCGCGCACATCAGAGCACAGGTCCCCCTGTGATCAGCATGCATGCCACCCTCCCAGGATATGTGATCAGTAACTCAGACCCATCTATACCTGAAGAACCTGAGGACAGTGGCCCCAAGAAAGTGGATGATATCTCACTGAAGGAAAATCTGCCTGTTATAAGTACCAGTGCAACAGGTGAGGATGAGGAGGAAACACTGTAGCAGGTGTCTAATGTTGAAAGAATTTTAGAGACTGATGAACAAGTTTGCAGGTGGAGCTGTACCAACTCATTATAGCGTCCTATAATTCAAACTCTAAAGAGGGAACAAAGGTCAAACAAAAGGTTGTACTGTGTTGTATGTATCAGAAACAGAAAAATCTCTTGAACCACATTTTGGAAATTATTTTCTCAGGGAGGGCAACACCATAGTGCCCTCTATTGTCCAGCAGCCACTGGAGTTCATTCAATAGGTATGAAAATATATCATTACACATACAGTAACTGTGGTGGTCTGACACCAAGCATTTCTATATTGATTGTATACTGATTGTATATAACATACTACCATGCCTGAGGATGGTGATAAACCAGAATAGGTCACTAGACAGTGTGTCATTCAGTCATTTCAATGTTTCAGTTTCACAATGTTTCATTTCAGTCAAGCCTCCTGCATTTTATGCAGAATCCTGCATTTTGTGAAGAGACACTAGTTACCTACAGCTGTATCCAGAATAATTTGGGGGATTTTAACCCAAAACTAAAATGGAGATATTGCTCATTGTTTAGGGAAAGCGCTGATGTGCATGTGTGCACAGACAACTTTGACATCTTTGTCAACACTGCTGACATTTGTGACTTCACTGTTTTTATGGTACATCAAAAGTGCCATTAAGACAAAATTATGGTTTTTATATTGTTGACAATCAACTGTTTTGGTGAAGGGCTATATATAGTAGCTGCTTAAGGGTTTTATGTTTGCTTTGTGCATGCGTGTTTGTCAGTGCACTGGGTGTAGATCTTGTCATGAAAACAGAATCTTTATTGTGTTTGTATATTATGTGTATCTCCTGCTTCAAATGAGCTTAACAAATTAATTGAAAGGATTTGTTTTAATTTTATCTGAGCGTCAAATGCATTGAGATGTTTTTCTCTGTGACATTTGTCGTTTTTTCCCTTGTCACCCTTCCCTGTTAACTGTTAATAAATGTTTTCAGCAATCATCTGTTGAGCTGCTCTTTGATACCCTAGCTGTGGATGTGCTAGACAAATAGTTTTTATGATTTGCCTGAAATAACAACTACCAGACACAGCAGTGTATCATAAACCGTCCATCCATCCATCCATTATCTATACCTGCATATTCCTTACCCAGGGTTAATGTACAAATTTATAGCGTGTTGAATTTAATTAATTTACAATAAGTGGTATTAATTGCAATTCTCCTAAAACAACAATAAAAGTACTGTTGATAATAAGCTACAGTAACTATCAGGACAAAATAAAAATGCTTGATACAGGATACATTGGACATGTTTGTGTATGCTGTAGCTTCCCAGCAGATCAATTCAGCATGGTCTGCAGGTATGAATGTGTGTAGTTGTCATTAGAAGACTCTGACGGGTCTGGGCTGATGTTTAAAGGAAGGAGTGATCCCCTCAGTTTTTCCTTTCCTCACAATGTTTTCAAAGTTAGTGCCAGTAGTGAACCATTTCTATACTAAGTGCAAGGTGTTTTCTTGGAGCTTTTATTTTTAGATTTATAAAACTTTTGAGCATGTATACATGTGTAATTTTTACGCTGGCACTCTGCACAGGCCTTTTAATGCAATGTACCCTGTGTACATACAGAGGGAGCAAATTAAAAGAAAGAAATCTGAATAGTAGCACCATACACTGAGGGGCTCTGTTACATTGTGGGGGGCACTTTGCTGACATAGTGTGGATCCATTTACTCCTTTAGAGTTTTAGGGCCCCCATGCATTGAACTCAAGGGCTCACTGAGTGGTTTGATCAGTATAAAAATGATCCAATGTTAAATGAGTAAATATATATTTTGGAGGAAGGGTCTTCTTCTCTCCAGCAGAGAGAATGCCTTTTTCTTTGTCAAGCGAATTAAAAAGTAAATGTGCGAAATATTTTGCACATTTAAAAATGAATTCTGGAGCATGCCAAAAATGCATTTAATCACTTAACTTAAGTGTTTTCTGTAAGATATGGAAGTTCTTTTGGACTCTTTATTCAATTTGCAGTTAATTTTACAATTTGGAATTCAATATGCAAAGTGGCAATTCAACACATAATTCACTTTGAATTATTTTTGGATACATTTTTAAATAACAGCTAAATTAATTGCATGTCATATTGTCGTGGGAGTTTGGGCTCTTTATTCAATTGGCAGTGAAACACTATCTCTAGTGGATTGGAGTCAGCGCCCTCATGGTGTCAAAATTCACATTTTGCCTGCATGTGTTATGGACCCACCCCTATCCTGTCTGTGATAGGATGGCTATAAGCTTGACCAATCAAAGCAACAAATTCCAGAGCCGTGAGAAATGTTAATCTTTCAGCCTTTGTTTAAAGGAAGTAACACTATGGCGAAGTCAGCAGCAGCAGCTCTTTACAAATAGTGAATAAGTAAGACTCTAGGTAGGTTCAAAAATTTATTTACAGAGCAGAACCTTTTCACGTGATGTTTGCAGATAATTTCTTTCAGGAAATGGTTGCAAGATGTGAGGGATTCACTGACAGACTGCTTTGAGTGCACAGACTGGGATGTACTACTGGAGGAGCAGGAAATGGAGATGAACAGAATGTCATGTTTGAGTCAACATCATCGCTAACTACATTAATTTCTGTAGAGATACAGTACTTCCAGTTAGGACTGTATGGTGCTATCCTAACAATAAACCATGGATCACCAGTGACATGAAGGACCTCTTGAACCAGAAGAAGAGGGCATTCCAGGACAGGGCTAAGGTGAAGCTGAGGAGTATACAAAAGGACACAAGAGGTGAGCTAAGGTGGAGTACACGCAGAAGTTGGAAATACAGTTGGAAAACAATAATACGGGGTGTGTGTGGAGGGGGGTAAGGACCATCACTGGCTACAAACTGAAGAACTCTTAGTCGTTGGAAGGTGATGTGGATAGAGCCAATACCATCAACCAATATTACATCTGGTTTGACAATATATCTACTTTCACCTCCACCTCCTCACTACACTTCACCCTCTATGACTGCTCCCTCCATCTCTGCAGCTCCTCCCTACACCACAAATCCTCCTCTACGGCTGCTCCCTCCAACTTCAGTGACTGCTGCCTGCCCCCATTATCTATGGTTGCTCCCTCCACCTCTACCTTTGCGACTGCTCTGTCCACCATTATTACCTCTGCAGCTTCCCCCTCCACATATGTAGCTGCCACCTCCACCGCTGCGGCTGCCACCTTCATCTCTGAGGCTGCCCCCTCCATGGCTACCACCTCAACCTCTGCAGCTGCCACCTCCACTTCTGCAGCTACTCCCTCCACCTCCGCCTCTATGGCTGCTACTCCATCTTCACCTCTGCAGCTGCTCCCTCCACCTTCAGCTCTGAGGCTGCTCACTCACAATCCACCTGTATTACAATCTGAACAGCTCTTGCTGTCTCTAACAACAGCAGAGGATGGAGCTCAGCTCAGGAGACTTCAGCTAGGGAAGGCAATGTCACCAAATGGAGTGTGTCCAAGGCTTCCTAAAGACTGTGCAGGACAACCAGCTGTCCCTGTTCAGAGGCTCTTTAATATGAGTGTTCAGATGGAAAAAGCACTGTGGAAAACTTAAAGTCTTCCACTTAAAGAGCTGAATGACTACAGACTAGTGGCTTTGACATCCCCCATCATGAAGACCTTGGAGCAGTTCCTTGTCTGTTGCATGAGGCTGCAGGTTGATCTTGATCCCCTTCAGTTTGCCTATCAGAAACACATGGGAGTGAAAGACTGCTGTACATGCTGCATCAGGCCTATCTGGCCTGCTTCTTCCCCTTCTCTGAGTATGCATGCCACCACTAAGATCTACAGTCCAGTATCTTGTTTGATGGGTTTCCCATAAGGTCTGTTATTCGGAACAGATATACTCACTATACCACTGTTTTAAAATAGAATCTCTGTTTCTATAATGCTTTTGTCTCAACCCACCCCAGCAAAACCACCAATTAGATTTGCTCTCATCAATGCTTGCTCAGTGTTGTAGCGAATTTAAATATATACATGTATTAAACATGAAAGTTTATTATGTCTGGTTTAGGAATTATGAATATCATAAACCATCTTAATAATTTGCGGCTGGTTACAATATATACATGCTATTTCCATGCAACAGCTTATGGGCCCAGTGCGTCGCTGAAAAACAGCAGTTACGCACGGAGTTTTGTGTGGAATAAACAGTGTTGTGGGATTCACAATGGAAGATAAACAGTTTACTGACAAGCTGAGAATCAGAGAACTGGGCAACATGGAAATTCCAGATGGAGCATCTGCTAAAGGCAAAAGGACTATGGAGCATGGTCACGGAGACAGAACACCTAGCAGTGGATGCTAATGCTAATGCACAAGCCGAGTTTGAAAGGCACAGAGAGAAAGCATTTTCCATGGTTGTTCTGAATGTAAGTACATCCCAGTTGTACCTGATAACAAGCTGTAAAAACCTGAGGGAAGCATGGGATACATTGAAAGCACCATTTGTCCATGTAGATGTCCAGTGGAACATCAGCCATGTCAACTCAAGTTTGTGAAAACATGCAAGTAGAGGGAGCAGACAAAACCAGTTCATGGAAATGTTACATCTAAATAAATGAAGAACATGTAAAACATGATTGTCCAAAGTGGAAAAAGAAAAAGAAAATCCACAAAGCCAAAAGTATGGTGTGTGATGTTGCAAAGGTGCCTTTGTTGTTAAAGAGTCGAGTGAGAATGAAGTGCAACAAGAGAAAGAATGGTTGATTGATTCTGGAGCCTCAAAACACATGACGTGTCACAAAGAAAGTCTTCAGCAGTATCAGGACTTCACAGAGCCACAGTCTGTCAAACTTGGTGATGGCAGAGTGGATGAAGCTCTAGGATCTGGCAACATCAAAATGAGACTGTGATGTAAAACATGTAATGATGTGTGATGTCCTGTATGTTCCAAAGTTTTCCTTGAATCTCTTCTCAGTGGGAGCTGCTGCCAAGAAAGGCAACACAGTGCAGTTCAAGAAGTCCCAATGCTATATACGTGGGAAAGATGGGAGTCTTCAAGGATTAGGATCACAAAGATCTGATGGACTGTATCAACTGGACATTGAGGGAAGTCACACTGTTTGTCACAGCACATCAGTTGCAGCCAGTCTGTGGCATCAGCGACTAGGTCACACAAATAAACTGACTGAACTCAAAAATCTGGTAAAAGGAGTGGACTTTACTACAGAAAAGGAAACTACCTTCTGTGAAACATTGGTGGAGGGCAAGTTGTCCAGAAAACCACACAAACCAGTGGAAGAAATACGCTCCACAAGCAAATTGCAGCTTGTTCATTTTGATGTCTGTGGCCCCATGCAGACTGAATCCATAGGTGGAGCGAAGTATTTTGTTACTTTCATTGATGACTACTCCAGATGCTGCAAGGTATATGTCATTTGTGAAAAAAGTGAAAAATGAATGTGGACAAAAAGTGAAGAAACTGAGAACCGATAATGGTGGGGAATGCACATCCAAATAGCTTCAAGAATACCTGAAATCTCAGGGTATCCATCATGAGATGACTATACCTCATGCACCTCAGCAAAATGGTGTAGCAGAAAGGAAAAACAGAACATTGATTGAAGCAGCAAGGAGTATGTTGTCACATGCCAAGCTACCAAAAATGCACTGGGCTGAAGCTGTGGCAACTGCAGCTTAAATACAGAACAGGTTACCAACATCTATCCTGAAGAGGGAGACACCTTATCAAAGATGGTATGGAAAAAAAGCCAGACATGAGTCACATGAAGGTTTTTGGTTGCATTGCTTATGCACATGTCCCAGACACAGAAAGAAGAAAACTGGACAAAAAGGCAGAAAAACTTTGTTTCATGGGATATGCAGCTAATGCGAAAGGGTATTGTCTCCTGGATGAAGAAAAAAGGAAAATATTCATTCATCAGGATGTAATCTTCAACGAATCAGACTTTGGATGGAAACAGGAAATAAAAGTGTCCTCATCAGAGAATGACGTAAACTTAAACATAAAAGAGAAATGTCACAAAATGAGACCACCACCAGTGAAGTGTCTACAGAAAGTAGAAGGATCAGAAAGCCTCCAAAAAGATATGGATATAATGAGTTTGCAGACATAGCAAATGTTGATCATTATGCCAATGTGTGTTGTATCACAGAGCCAAGTACATTGAAAGAAGCAATGATGAGTCCAAAAAGCAAAAGAATGGCTGAAAGCAGCTGACTTAGAGTATGAATCACTGCTGGAAAATGACACATGGGACTTAGTGGAGTTACCCAAGGATCGAAAGGCTATTGGATCAAAGTGGGTGTTTATATGGAATGGATAGTTTTGACGAACAGCTGTCAGAAGCAGTGAGGAAGTATGAAAATCTTGTGGAGTATGTATCAGGCTTTACTTGAGTAAAGGAGTTGAGTCAGTACTTCTACTTTTTCCAAAGTCTTTTTTCACAGAAGTATCTGTACTTCTACTTAAGTATAGAATTTGAGTACTTTTGCCACCTCTGGTGACTGGCATCATTGATGTTATTTCACAGTGAATACGTCACTGAATCAGGGAACTCTCGCTCAGATTATAGACTGATATCCTGCATTGTTAATTGATTGACTGGTTGATCTGCCATCAAAGGATCTGGTGCCCCAAATTATGAAGATGGTTTATGATTCATAAACCAGACGAAATAAAACACAGACCAATGAAAACCTTCATGTTCAATACATATATATTCATTTTCACTACACTGTGGCTGGTGAGAAATTAAAACAAATGCTGTGATGAAACTATTTCAGATGTTCTTGGTAGAAAAGATGAGATCAAATTCCTAGTTAAAAAAAAATTCAATAATGCAATCTTGTTCTATTCTTTCATCGTCCTGTTCTGTGGCTGTGCTTTGAATGACATGAAACTCAACAGAGGCTGTAACACACTGTTCAGAACAATTTCTTAGCTGCAGCAGGAAATGAAGATTTGATTGTCCCTTTTTCCACATAATTATTTCAACCCTCTCCAGCTAATTTTGTGTGTGATTTGATTGTATGATTTGGTCTTAGTGTGTATGACCGAACACAACAATACATGTACAGTATGTGGTCCAGTTCTTAAAGCTTCACAGTGAACATGAACGATCACAACTCCTGTTTGCTTTCTTTGATCTAAATCATAGCTGATATAAAAAGCTGTGTAAGCCTGTTCGTTTAATGGAAATTAGCAGAGGAGAAGTTCTTTTGGTTCACACACAAGTTTTAATTGAAATTCCAAACTCTTGTACAAGAGCCCTTTCTTGGTCAGAAAATCACAGTCTGCAAGCAGTTAGCTGCAACCAACCTCGCAAGAAAGAAATGCAAAACAAAGGAAAACATGACATCATATGTCAGCCAAGAATCACATCTTAATGGTTGACTACAGGTGGGGGAAGTTTTAGACTTGACTCGCCCTTCATGGGTGCTCAGGCGAGTCCCGGCCCCTTGGCACTTGTCTCCTCCAATCCCTGGGGGCCAATGCCCTGTTGTGAGAACTAGGAAGTTAGAAGCTTCAGTCTTATCTGTCATTCCTACAGTCTTATCCTTCCCTCCCTTATTTGGAGTTGTTCATCACTCAGCAGTGTCGAGGTACAGTCCCTTCTCTGCCTCCAGCTTTCAGTGTCTAATTACCCTGAGTCACAACACATTCTTAACCTGCAATTCATATCTACATCTACATAGATATATTAGTATGCAATATTAGAGTGAGTGTAAGCGGTGTGTTCCTTCTGCAGAATCCTACGCTCTTTTCAATACCTTGTGTGTCTCTTCACACCGTGGAGACAGTGCTTTTAACCTTCTTTCTTTAGTGTGCCAGGTCTCCACAACTCTTTGCAACAATGTGTGCATAAACAATATTTAACAAGCTAAATAGGATGTAACTGCTAATAATTTTTTCCCAACAGCTGTTATGGACCATAGAAAGTAGTTCTTTAATTGTCTTTGGGGGGGTAACAATTGTTTTATTCAGCCAACTCACATGGCATGGATTATTATGTGAATATGGCATTGCAGTGTTCATATTTGAGGCTATGAATCATTCCCCATTAGCACAGCAGAGAGTGGGTAATGACAATACCACCTTGAGCCCAGAATTTGAGCCTCTGGTGGATGCTGATGTGGAAGTAATATGTAATAAATAATAAATGTGAAAGATCAAGGCTGGGAAAAGTGGCTCATTTTTATTTGAATATTCAGCCAAAAGATTTAGCAGCAGACAAACTGAAAGACAACATTATTCATGTCAAATTAATGACAGCTTTAGTCTGGCATCAGGACAGGAACAGCTGCATCACATTACACACAATGGGCCAGCTCACCCAATGAAACAATGTATAAAATGCAATATGTTTCCACTTCCTCATTAAATGCTGTCTAGTCATTTTTTTATGAAGCCAAGTCGCTGTATTTAAGTTTTGGCATTGAAAATAAAGTTTGGCATTGAAACACCTTTTTTGCAAATTGGCATTAAAAATATATAATTTTATTTTTGTATCTTTTTGCATTATGGTGTGTTTTTCAGTGATAATCTTTTGATACTTTTTGTTTTTTTTTCAATGACAATACTACTGTCACCCAGTAGTCTCCCATGCCATCATGTGCACTTCACCTATTGAATTACAGAGTTTATGGACATAGTCTGGGGGAGGGAGATAAATAGGAGGTTGGACACAAGTCAGAGGACACAAAATATTCACCAGAGATAGCAAAAGGAGATGAGACACTACCTGCCTTTCCTCAGTGTGTAAAATATTATTGGACAGATGGTGTCTATTAAGTATTAATATGGCCTCAAGGGCTGTCGGTGGCTGCCAGAGTGTTCCTGCCTCTGCTCCGCACAACAAATATGACTGAGACACAAAGATTCTAGCAGCATCTGTCTGGGTGAGTCACCCATCTGACATCTTATTTGCATTAATTCTTATGATCTTTGATTTTAAGAGGAAAATATTTTTAATGATAGAGAATCCATATTCAAGACAGAAAGAGAGTGTGAAAGGAGAGAATCTAGTTATTGTACATGTACAGTATATTTCTGAAAGTATTGTTGAAATGTGGCATTCTGATCATTCTGATAAAATGCAATCACATCTTTAAAACTAGACAAATGCATTTCCTGCAGAAAATGCGTGTGAATGCTGAAAGCTGAAAAGAGGTGCTGAAAACTGCTGAAATGCATTGCAGAAAAAACTGAAGGCCAAAATGCAAAGCTGAACAATCCTGGAAGTTGAAATGTAAAACTGGAGTTGGAAGCTTAAGTTGTTTAGCTAAAAAACTATTGGACATTGCTGAAAAGGGTGGAAAGAGAATGATATGATGAAGTAGAAATAAATTAACTTTCAATTGCTGAAGAAAGAAGCTTTACACTAATATACAAGAAGACAGTGTAGTGAATGAACTTTGTAGTAGGATAGAAGAGAAGGAAGGAAGAACTGAAGAAATTAAATATGAGTTAAAGAAAGAAAAAGGGAAAAATGAACGAGCACAAAAGTGAAACTGTAGAAAGACAGAATATGTAGTTTCAAAACCGATAAACATTGCTGATAAATACAGAAAGTAAATGATGTGTAACCAAAGCAGGAATATTTGAAGAAAGGTTTTCTTATAGACGTAGAAGAGAAGAAGGAAGGAAAGTGAAAAATGGGAAGAACTGAAAGAAAGAAAGCAGTATGAGTAAAGAATAAACTGATGTACATTGATAAAAAGGCTGGAAGGGAAAGTGTGCTGGAAAAGAGCAAATATTAAAACACTGAAACCATGTAATAAAAATGCTTTTATTTTAAAAAGGCAGCATGCTGCAGGAGCCTCATGTGACCTTGAGTTAAGATCTGAACTTTAATTTTTAATATTTATTATACTAAGCTCATGTTCCTGTTTTTTGGCTTTTATTTCAAAATAATACAATAAAAGTCTTTTTTTGAAAGCAGGGCATGTTGCCGGACAGTCATATGACCTTAAATTAAAATTTTTATGTTAATTCTGAATATTTATCATAGGTTAGAAAGATGACAAAGTGCTGCAGGAAAGTCATGTTATCTTAGATTACAATCTTAACTTTCTTTTTGAATTTTTATTATACTTTATAAAGGTGTAATAACTTCCTACAAATAACTGGAGACTTTTATTGTGAAAGGTCAGACATGGACTCCTGAGAGAAGACAACCATGGGTGACATTGAAAACATCCTAAGTCAGTGTCTAAAGCTGTAGGCCAATAGCCAAAGTTCATTTCAAGCTAATTTAAATAACTGTTAAGGTGGCCTAACTAAAAGAAAGAAAACTAGAGCCATACTGGGGTCTTTATCTGACCAATCACATTATACTTTACAACATTATAATCAAACAAAGCATGGCATAACAAAACAAATTAGTATTTTATAAACTGCATTAAAACATCCCTATACTTACACAAATATTTCTGGACTATTATTTCACATTAAAGATGTCATCTGTAAGCCAAGCTGTGTCTCTATTAACTGTCATCTGTTGATTACTACTCACACCCTTGGTTGAGCGAAGTCATATATATATATATATATATATATTGAAGCATGGAATTTATTTTTATATTTGCAATGGGAGCGAACTGTTTTGAATAAAATGTTCTCTAAATAAACGTCTAATTCACACCAACAAACAGCTATGTAATTCTGTATAGAATAATTAGCTATCACACCAGAGCAACAAAGCAGCACAGCATATTCTCACCTACAGTCCAAGCAGGGAACAAATAAGAAATGAGCATAAACAAATGAGCATAAACAAATGAGCATGCAGTGCAAACAAATATCCAAAACATTCAAATATGAAACATTACAACATAAAGCTATGTCCCTAGATGTTTGCTGAGGAATTGTTAGGGCTGTTTTTGCTGTTATTAAGGGCGATACCATTGCTGTCATTCACATTAGGCTCCTGGGAGTCGTCAGTATCTTTATATTTGATTCCAAAAAGAGAGCAGATATTCTTCACCATCAGATCAACCACCTCCTCCTCATCTGAGGGCTGGGTAAGAGAGAGATGTGACAAAAATCAATTTTTGAGGGACAGCAAACATTCAAGAAAAGCTCTTTACAATATCCACTTAGGACATGTAAGGAATGCTTTTAACCCTTGATCTCAATTTGTACCTGTTTCTTTGCTCTATAGTTTCTCTGTTATTATAGTGACATTTTACCACTGGTTTTCATAAAAAAAAGTCTTTTATTCATGCTGGAAATTTACAAGAGGTCATCAAAGTCCCCCACACTGATACCCCTTTAGTTATGGATAACACTGCATTTGCTAAACACTGCTTTCTCTAAATGGAAAAGACAGAGAATTGTTATTGAGAAACAAGCTTGAGGATAAAACAAAGCTGACTCCAACAACACTGCTCTATTGTGTTGTGTTATTACTTTGTTTGATTCTGCTGAGTTAGTGCTGAATATAGTGCATATGGTAGGATTCAGGATAATGTTTGTAAACCTTAGGATCCTTACTGCAAGATAAGCCTTAGTGAAACTGCACCACAAAGTACAGTGTTATGAAATCTCTCTCCATTGCCAGCAATTAAGGTTTTATTAAAAGCAAATAAAGCACCTCAGATAGGACTTAGGCAGGAGCTAGTGAGATTACAGTAATGCACAGGTTGTTGAATTATTCAGTTTCAAACACTTCATAACCTTGTCAGTGTCATGGTCAGTGTCAGTGTCACTACTGCAGCACAGCAACAACACTGAAGAAGGCCATTTTGACAAATCATGGCAGGAAGAGAAACGATTTAAAATATAACAGTCTGACTTGATGTCTTACTCTTGAATAGAAGAGTTCTCAATTATAATGAACTGAGTTGTTATAATCTACAGTTTCTTCACAACATTGATGCTATTCATTTAATAAGGATGTGCATTTTTACTCATATTTATTTAATTAATATTGAACAAGAGGAATACAAAAGGAATAGATGGTGTTTGTACTGAGTTCATCTGGACTTTTTAGCAGCTGCAATGTACAATGTGCTTCAATAAATAACTATATGAATTAGTTAGCATTTAGGAATCATGTTCGGTATTTTTGCTCACACACCACACCCAGAAAATTATAATCCCAGGTTACACCATCTTGCATTTTCAAAGGACCTGGCTTGCATGGTTTCCTGGCTCTTGCCCACAAGACACAATCGGTGAAAGGAAATATATTCCTGTACTGCTGCTCTGACTGTATTATTTCTAACGTAGTTTCTTCCAGTGCTCTACAAATGGCATGCACACGAAACTGTTACTAGTGCACAATCAATGCTTTCAAGAAGACCTGCAATACTATCTGTAGTCTCAAGGTAGGTTTTAAATTAGACGTTCTAGCTCTGTAGTATATAAATAAATGTTATTCAATACTCTAAATGACTTAGATCAACTTAGATCTTGCAGATTCGTCAGAAACCATATATCAAAAAGCAGAGAAAGATTACCCAGATAGTGTATAAACATGTTTTGTGCTCTACTCAATGTTTATGCCTGTTTGATCTGTAATAAAGCAGAATATAAAATATATGACTTGTGTTTTGCTGTTCTGGTTTTAATTTGGTGTTTTAATTGGTGAGACATTTTACCTTGTGATGTATTTGCTCCTGGCTGAATGCCACAAGGATCACTGAGATGAGCAGATTGAGCACGAGAAATGACATAAATATAATACAGGAACCAAAGAGTAATCCACCAAGTAGGGGGGTGTAGTCTAAGACCTGGGAAAGATGGAATCAATGAGACATCAACATCATTTTGGTCTAAAACTGATCACATCAGAAAAGCAAAAGAAAGAAAGAGACTGCAGTATGTTCTTAGACTATTATTATTCAGAATAAATCTCATATTTAGGTGTTTTATATGGAAAACAATTTATTTTGTGATGGGGTGATCTTACTCACCTTGTCATAGTTAAAGTTGCCCAACTGGAAGCTGATGATGGTCATGACAGCATCCTTTAATGTTTTATAAGAGTACAACTTCCAGCCATAAAGCACATTGCTCTAAAAATATACAAGCAGAGGAAGTATTTCTTTCTACCGCACATTCAATTGTCATTAAATAGATAATTCATATGATACTTTTTATATACAGAAAATCTGTACTGTAAAAGTCATTAATATATTAAGGACAACCTCCCACCACACCACCATCACTGTACTATGAGCATAGCACATAGGACATAGGACAGCTGGAGTACGCATTGACAGTATTTTTGGGACATATGTGGATCTTAGAAAAAGCAAGGGGGAGGTTTTTACTCAGATCTCCCTATTAATTTTAAATTGAATTTATTGTGTTATTTTGGACTTTATTTAAAAACAAACTAAAATTGCCTAAATATCCCAGTAGTTATAAGAAATGAAATTTCAAATCACATTTTGAAAACAAAACATTGTATTATTTAAGTCCCACTGACTCAGAAAACAGCAGTGATATAATATATTTGCCCATATAATAAATGGGAACTGGAAAGAGGCAGTTCTTGGTAAAAGGACAGTATACTCACCGCAACAGAATACGCTATGAGCATGATGACAATGACCACAAGGAAGCTCGATATGTCACTCCAGGCTCGCTGCAGTGTGGCTGTGATTATGTACATATTGGGGTTTATTCTGAGCAGGTGCCACAGTTTGACGGTGGTTAGCAAGACCAGGAAGGCGACCAGATACTGGAGCATCGCGTCTGTTGTGGCTGTCTCATAAAAACTGGGAAAGCTACACACACATTAAACATACGAGCTGTAAACAGCAGTGGAAATACTCAGATCCTATACTTAAGTAAAGGTACCAATACAACTATGTAAAAATACTCATTTACAAGTAAGCACTGCATTCAAAATCCTACTTACAGATGTACTATCAGCAAAAGAGCCTTAAAAGTATCAAAGGTAAAAGGAGAATTTATCAGGAGATAAAACTGAAGGTATATGAGTCAATAAGGGAGAGAAAACAAGAACAGTCTCTTCTGCTGCAGAACTGTGCACTTGTTTACTTCATGTGGACTTTGGACATTTGACCCACTCTGGTCCCAAGAAGACAGTTCCAATTAAACATAAAACACATTACTGGATGCTAGTCTCACTAGTTTTTGTGGTTTTGGTAGTACGTCAAATCACGGTTTCCAAGCACGGTCCTCTTGATGAAGATAGCCACGGCACTCCAGCTCAACAAGATGATACCCAACTCCAGAAGGTTCCACTTGCTCGTTAAGTAAGCCCACCGCTGTTGCTTCATTAATTTGCCCTTCCACAAAAAGAAGTGTATTGTAATACATAACACAGCAGGAGGCAGTTTGTCTGCATGTTTTTCCCATTGATTTAAAAAGGGTAACCTATATCAAAAATAAACCTGCCAGAAGTCAATGCTCACTTTCTCAATGTAATCATGTTTAACAAAATGGCTGGATACTAAGATTAGATATTTTACCATTCCTTACCCTCTTAGCATATTAAGTTTTTATGAGACCTAAGATTTTTTGTGGAATAAATAAAGTTAAAAGAATACAAAAAAGGAAATGTACATAACATAAATGTTTATAGTCAGTTTACACTTTATTTTTTATGTTTAGCTGTAAATGCTTAGCATTAGTGCAGGATGCATTTCTGAAATGTGCTTTTAAATGAAGTATATATGTGTGACTCCTGATAGGACTCTAAATATTGGGTAACTTTAAAGAGCTTTACAGTTCGTCACATGTAGTATTAAAGAAATATATATTTTTTCTGTGCAAGTCAAAATACTGATAATAGAAATGAATTTGCATGTTTCTGTATCATAGTGACAGTCTAATGGGAAGAACACACAATGGGAGCTTACTATCTCAGAAATTATAGTTAATGGTGAACTCCCATCAACATAAACTGAAATTGCCCTGAAGACGATGAAAAAAAGATATATAATTATGACATGACTCAGTGCTCTACTAAAAAAAACTGAGAAGATTAGCGCTATTACACCCTCATGACTCCACTCGCTCGATCTCAGAGGAATAAAGCCTTTTTGTGTCCAGCACTTGGGTCCTACGCCTCTCCTTCACTCATCTCTTTCATCACCCCCTGCCACCATAACGTAAAAATGACAATGTCAAAATTATCATTAACACATAACAATTCCTGTCTTCATATACTTTTCTCATCAGAAAATGATGACTATGAAAGCTGGCTCTTTAACGCCCTGTTTAACTTGAAATTTTTAATTTTGAAATGTTTGAAAAAATGAAATGTTTAATTTGGTGAAAGATTAAAGAAAACGTAAAGCATGGTAGTGAAGAAGAGGGTTTGACAGCTGCAAATTGCTTTTTGCTCATACTAATAAATCAGTCACTGAAAGTTAGTTAACCACATTCACATTCTGAACACAGCTGCTTCATGAGGCATTTAACCCTAATTCAGGTCTCTCTGGTTAGATTGCTTTCTGCCAGCCACAGCAATGTCATGTTCTGGAGGAAAAATTGGGCAGGAGACCCACCCCCCCAAAAAAACTATGAGAAGCTGCTTTAAAATCCAGGGTGGTAGGGTTCATGTGAACGGACTAATGAGCCTGCCGATTCTAAGGTCCCTGAGTTTGTAAAGTCCCCTGTAAATATGGAAACCTCAGCCAGTCTAATCAAATATCTGAATTCAAACACAGCACAAGGATAGATAAGAAAGTCCCAAACAATTAACAGGTCTAGGGCCACTTTCTGTGGTAATCATGTTTGTGTTTACCTGCAGGAACATGTAATAGAGGATGAAAAGCAAGTATATGATTTGAACAGCTGCAACAAAGATGTAAAGAGCATCAGTTGCCTGGTATAGACGAACACTGTGCAACTCAGTGTAGAACTGAAAGGATCCTGTAAAATGAATAGGAACAATTTTATTTCATTAAATAGTACAAAACCAAATCTGGGAATATGATATTAGATGCACAGGTTTGTGTGATAACATTCTCCAGATAATATATTATTAAAGTTGGATTGTAAATGGATTTGAGAAGGAATGATCAATCTTACCTGTGGCTGTGGTCTCTAGCAAGAACGTGACAATGCAGAAGAGGTTTACATTAGCATTATATACGGTGAATTCCACGAAGAGTGCCCTTGTGTACTCATCCAGCCATTTGTTACTGAACAGATAGTCAAGGGTGCTGTAGATGGAGGACAATAAAGACTTTAACAGTAGTGTCTATTTTAGGTGTTATCCACACCAGCTTTGTTCTACAGCAGAGGAGCAGCGTCTCTGAACCTCCTTTACCCAGTGTGGATAATGTAAATTCACAGTTTATAGATGCATTTCAGTTTGCTAATGTACACACCTGCTGGCATTTTGCAAATCAGGACCGAGCACTGCTACAAAGCCACCTGCTCTGTAGAGCGCCATTCTTCCCCAGAGAGGGTACGCCCTGAGCTGATCCCCTGTCTGGTACCTCCAGGGGCTAGAGCTGCTTGTCGAGCTATTATCACTGACTGACTGGTCCCAGCCAGAGCCATAGGAGCCCATATCCTCCACTTCCCATGAATATGGAGCCTGACAGTCTTGCACCAAATGCAGCACGTGCCTTGTAATCTGACAGGAGTTCTTCATCACTCTCAATTGACGAAGACGGGCATTACCCACTAGCTTGGAGTTTCCATCTGTAATAAATCCTGAAACACAGCATTTCATGATTCATTTGTCATTTGTTCTCCAGCAATGCTCAATGAAATAATCCTCTCCATATTGGGTTAACTGGTCAGTCATTACCAATATGTTGTCAGACAATTGTTGACCCAGTGTTACTGTTTGTATTAGCTTATTTTAAAGTTTTACCTCAAACAGTCACAGAAAAAGTTCAATAGCCAAGATGTACATGGTCATACTGAGCTATTAGACATTTCAGTAAAGTTTATACATAAGATGATGCAGCACCCACAATATAACAGAAAGTCAGCATTACAGAAAAGTAACATGGACTCTCTGTTCTCCATAGTTAGAACTAGGCATGTAGCCACAACATGTAAAATCCAGAACATGAAGCGTTGTGACATAAATTAATGTCAAATGATTAAATTGATCTGACAGAAAATTGTGAGTCTAAAATGGGGTGGCTTAAAATCAGTTATTTTGTATATGTACAATATGAACAAACATTAACAAATATAATGCAACAGTAAGGTAGAAATAACAGTAATAACCAACCAGTATCATGAAAAATAACAAAACCCAAAATAACAACCCAATGTCTTGGGAGCTTTTCTGCCTATAAAGCCAACCCAGTATTCTGTCGACCCGTACAGTTTCCAGTGAGACAGTGTCATGATCCTTGTCATGGACTTTTAGAGACTTTTAGTCTGGTTATGTTTCCTGTTTTGCCTGGTCTTGTTCCAGGTAGTTCTATGTTTAGTCATGATTATTAGTTTCACCTGTTTTTGATCTGTCTTGTGTGTGTCTCTCTCTCTCTCTCTCTCTGTGTATATGTGGTATCAGGCAACAAGGTGATGAGCCTCACCTGATTCAGATAAGCAATCAGCGATAGTGTACATTTACCTGTCGGCTGCTTCACCTTGATGCTGGATTGCTCTTTCATCCACTGTCATGGCCACTACCATTGTACGTTCCTGATCATTGTCATTGTCACTGTCATTGTCATTGTCATTGTTCGTACGTGTTTACCAGTTTACCTTACTCACGTGAGGATTATTGTATAAGACCTTAGCTATGTTTCTGGATGACCCTTTTGCTGACGTTTGCCTACCTTCGTCTTGTTGAACTGATCTCCTGGTTTTGACCTCTCGCCTGTTTGAACATTAGAGCTTCTGAACTCCTTGGATACCGTTGCCTTAATTAAATATACGTTTAACCATACGTCATCAGTCATTAACCTATAGTAACTGAAAGAGGCATGAAGGTTCCTTTGACACAAGCCAGTGTAAATCCACATATGTGTTCTCAACAAAGCACTTCAACCTTTTAGGATATAAAAACGGGAAAATTTTTCTTTAGTAAAAAATTTCTGTCTGTAGAAGACAGAGCTCTGCCTCTGCATCAGAGAGAACAGGAGAAATGCAAAATGTTGGTTGATCATTTCTTTCTCCTCTCCAGATGGAAAACATTTTACCTGGACAAACTCCAAAGAGGTTACTGAGCAGAGATGTGTTGGACCAAGTGAACACGTCACCAAGACTCATGCTGTCTGAGATGCCTGCGCTGAAGCTGTCACGGATGTGCTGGTTGAGATAAAAAGCATTGGGATCTCTCAGGGTATATGCCACCATCAGCATTGTCCACAGAAAGCTCATGTAGACTGAAACATACAACATAACAAATGGCCACATCTTGAGTTATGCTTTGACCGTTTATAGATTTGCTTTATACCATTACCACCATCATATCTCAAATACCCAGGCCTGTCATCAGCAGAATAAGATCCAACACCAAAAGATAAACAGGAACAACTACAGATATAACAGCAAGAGGAGATGAGGGGTAGATGAACACTAACATTGAAATATTACACATAAAATATGTGTATTGTTAACCATGAAATGAATATTTCTAGAAATGTTATTTTTGTGTTGAATTTAATATTGTCACTATATAATTGGTGAAAATAGAATGATTGTGTTGAACATGTTTGAACATGAGAAATTGCCAAGATGGCTGAATGGACACAGATATGAAGAAAACATCCATCCATCCATTATCTATTCCCACTTATTCCTAGTTAGGGTCACAGGGATCTGCTGGAGCCTATCCCAGCTCTCTTTGGGTGAATGGCAAGGGTACACCCTGGACAGGTCCAGGCTCAACAATGAGAGCTCCCCAGGCCTGACACCAAGGGACCTATCTGTCTGCACACCATCTAGCAAGAACTCTCCTGACACAAACAATTTTCACATTTCTTTAACCAGCTTTTTTCAAAACCCAAAGAGGCTGTAGAGTATGGCAAATTAAGTCCCAACAGGAAGACAGAAATAACTGGTTGACTGATCAACACGTGTGTTTAAATAGTCACACTTGGTTACTGCTTAGCATTATGTCAGGTACTGTTTCCATAATAACTGAGACCTGCAACTAAAGCCATTTCAATTGTAACTGGTCTGGTTAACTTGCAAATTATGTCAAAATACCAGTAAGCTAAAAAAAAAAGTATATCATTCTGTATTTTCTACTTACTGAGGATCTCTCTGAGCAGAGCGGAGGCTTTATGCTCCAACATCCTAGTCCTTTTCATCTTCTCAATGTCTGTAGGAGGAGGTGGCTGATAAACATTCCTGCCCTGTCTGACTCTGTGTTGGTCTGTAGAATAACCTGTGGATGAAGAGATATGTATTTTATTGTTGAAAAAGCTGGACATGTTTGTTCACTTGAAATTTGACACCAACAAATTTCAAGTGTATTCTTTTCTACCTAGATTTGTGTCATCTCTTATATTGCCCTGAAAATCTTCCTCGTCAACTTTCTTTATTACCAGTGCAAAGAAAACGGCAAGGCATAGCACCTGGGGCAGAAACGAGAAGAATGAAGATGTTCATTTGAAACTAAGAGATGTGACAGATACTCATAGAGATTAATTACCTATTAATATGAGAAAATATTTGAACTAAGAAATGCGTAATGCTCATGGGGATTTTAGTGAAGAGGGGGAAAACAAATTCTTCTCACCTTCAGTGGTTGAATGACTAGGGTACTCTGAAAAAAGGACACAATCATGGACACCAACCAGCTTATGGATCGTTCCTTCCCAAATTTCAACCCATAAAGCATTGTGAAATATCCAGCTACAAAACTTGTAGCAATCACTAGTAGCCAGCCAACAAAAATAAACCACCAGGGTAGCCCTCCATGACAGCACACCCTTTTCTTCTGACTACCATCACCATCATTGTCCTCATGAGTCAATCTACGAGTGAAAAGAGCAAAATACAATTTACTAATTTACACGTACACGTACAATTACTGCATTTGATGAGAATTTGTATTTTAATTGGCTTACTTTACATTTCCATTTATAAGTATGAATTATCTTAAAAAAATAATTTGTATAATATGAAAGTGGTGAAAAAGACTATAGCAGTTGTTCTGCAGATTTTAAACACTGTGTATTGTTTCATAACATTTCAGGAAAAAGGTTTTCTTGCTGAGAGTTAGACAAGATCAACATTTTCATTTCTGTAGTAAATATTACAGTGAGCAACTGGTTAGTTTAGCTTAGCACAAAGATTGAAAATACAGGAAAAGAGCTGCATCTGTTCAAAGGTAACAAAACAACTATTTTACATTTTCGGAAATATACGTTTTTAAGCTTTGGACAGAACCAGTCATTTTCCACTGCTTATAGTCTTTATGCCAAGTTAAACTGTCTCTGACTTTATATTTACCATACAGCCATATAAGCAGTATAACTATTTGAATCAAATTTTCTGCAAGAATGAAAATAAGCACATTTCCCATAATTCCAAACTATTCCATTAAGCCAGTGGTTCCCAGAGTGGGGGCTCAAAGTGAGAGGGCTCCCAGATAAACATAATCTTACAGCAGAGGATGGGTTTTCACCAAATCAAAGCACAGCATATACAGCATATATTAATTCCAGTGGAGATTGGAAACAAAAGACCTGAGCCTGCAAAAAAAAGTTTGCAGGTGAAGAGACTATACCAGTGGTTTTGCCAGTTTAAGCTGCAGCATATTTTGTAATCTTAAAATGACATAATGTGGATTTCATTCATTTTGGCACACCAATAAAACCAATTTGCAAAGGCTTGAAATATGTGTGATACAGTGATATCACAGTAACAATTTGAAGACAAAGAATGTCAGTGTCCTTGATGATAGAATAAGAGACAATTACATAAAATACAAGTAAAAAAAACTCATTGTTCACTTTAAAGTGACTTTCGAGGATGTGACATGTAAACAGATAAAAGGCAGAATGGATCATGCAAAACCACCAGTATGGTCTTGGTAGTAAGTGAGTTCTGTACTTCTGTGACAAGTTATCTTGGTTGACACCGCTGGATGTGATGAGCTGATCTTCAAGTAAGCTCTTCATGTCATGGAGCTGCTGCAGAGCCTGCCTGTAGCTGTGTGGGCTGGGGAAGCCAGAGGGTCCCAGCAGTCTTAGCGCTTTGTCAATGTTACACAGCTGCCTGTGCAGATACTGGGTTTTGTTGCTATTCTTCTGAATGCTCTCCACTGATGTCCCAGGATGTCCATTACCACTGCCCCCTGGAAATACAGTAGTTTTTATATAGTAAACTGTGTCTACTGTTTCTATTCTGAAAGCAGTTTTGGCACATTTGCCTTATCGGCAATTTTGTCTTGTTTGGATCCACCCCCTTTGTGCTTGCTACATTGGGCTGTAGAGGTATATAGGTGTTTAAAGACCTATGAAATCCATAATAATACAGGCCTCTGATTCTTTCAAGATCTGACTGATGATTACTCACTCAGTCTCACTTAACTCCACACTGTTCTGGCTATTTATGTATTCTGCCAACTGAAAATACTGCTGAATAATATAGTAACTTTTGGAGATAAAGTGAATTGAATGGAGGTGAATTTTCCACCAAGAGCAATTAAAGCTTAGAAAGTGGACATAAAACCTTGTTATTATGCCTCTTAAAATAACTACTGAAACCAATCTGTGAAAAGTCACACCTTTAGTGAAGTACAACAGACGTTATCTTGGGAAGAATGCAGGACTTTGGCTCTTATTACATCCTCCTCTCCCTATACTATAAGAGCACTGTACCTAATAATGACTACTATCCACACAGAACACACCTGATAGCTGAGGCTGAACAATGTTGTGGGAGCTCGGTGGATTGTGAAGGTGGTCACTGGTTTTGTTGTTCTGTCTGATGAAGTCCTCCACCACAGAAAGGACAGCACTGATATCCACTTGTTGTCCAGGCCCAAACTCCAACTCTTTGCATGGGATGTTGCTTTTCACAGTCTCAGATAGTGAATGGGCAATTTTTGTGATATCCTGAGGGCAAATATTAGAATATAAAGGTGATTTTTATAATAAAATGATGATACACAATAAGTGATTTTATATGCAGAACATATATTAGAGAATAATCATGCGTGAATTTGCACTAGAAATGTCAGAGTCCATAAAAAAGTTTAAATAATCTCTAGGGCTGTTGTTATTTTAGCAGACTTTTCACATTCAGCTGAAGCATTTTAAATGGCTATACGGTTAGGGAACAATTATGCAAGTGCAGTGTGTGAAAATATAAGGTACCTACTTTGATGATATGGTCTAAAGTGACATTAGCATTCATGTTGGTAGTGGCAGAACGAGTCTGAGAACTACTCTCCTTCTCACGGACATTTGGTTTTTCTACTTTGCGCTTGCAACAAGACACCTCCCGAGGACGGGTGTTCCTGAAGATACTGACAATGATGATATTCACTGGAAACATGATGAGTGAACTCTGAACGCCAATCATGAACTGTTGCCAGGTAAACTGAAAGTTACCTGGGAACAGATAGTGAGAGAGAGAAAGAAAGATTTTATCTTTAAATGCTACTCTGGGCCTATAAATACCTGTACATATATTATAAAATATACGACCTGAAACACACTGTTCTTTTCTCATGAAGTCAAATGAAAACGTGCAGTACCGAGCTCCATGACCTGCTCAGAGGGGTCAGTCGGGATGCCATAAAACATGATGCTGGTCAGCATGGTGCAGAGCAGCAGAGAGAAACAGCAGGACACTCTCTGCACAGAAGTGAAGGTGCTGTTCGGTGGTCGGCTGATCACTGAGTACCAGAGGTGTCCGTCACTGAAATCTTTTGTTGCCTTTGTGAAGAACAAATTACTGGAAGAAAATCAAGAAGGAGTAAAAATGTCAAATAACATTTAAACCAGGAACTGTTCATTGATGAATTACCATCACTTTGTAATTTCTAGTCAGTCATTTTATCACTTTTAAACCTCAGTGTGGACCCACAGTTATTTGATTCTTGGCAATAGATTTGAGGCCTGACTCAGCTTGGATTAAGGGCACATAACCACAGATATATACAACCCCAATTCCAAAAAGGTTGGGACACTACAAAAAAATATACATAAAAACTGAATGCAATGATTTGCAAATCTCATAAATCCTTATTTTATTCACAAAAGAACATGGAAAACATCCATCCATCATCTATACCCGCTTATTCCTAACCAGGGTCACAGGGATCTGCTGGAGCCTATCCCAGCTCTCTTTGGGTGGAAGGCAGGCGAGGTCACCAGTATAGATTAAGTCCCAACAGTGACGTAGATGGCCGCAACACCTCTCATAAAAGTTGGACAGAGGCAACAAAAGCTGGAAAAGTAAGTGGTACCTACAAAGAAGAGCTGGAAGAATATCTTGTAATTAATTAGGTTTATTGACAACAGGTCAGTAACATGATTGGATACAAAAAGCATCTTAGAGAGTCAGAGTCTCTCAGAAGTAAAGATGAGCAGAGGTTCACCAATCTGTAAAAAGCTGATGTTTCTGTGCCGGATAGCACTGCATTTCCATGCCATCCAAAAATGTTATGCAAAGAAGAAGCCATCTATGAACATGTACCAGAAACATCTTCTGTGGGCCAAAGCTCATGTAAAATGGTCTGTGGCGAAGTGGAAACCTGTTCTGTGGTCAGACGAATCAAAATTTGAAACTCTTTTTGGCAACCATGGGTGCTGTGTCCTCCGGACTAAAGAGAAAGAAAGTGAAAGTGACTTAACTGGCCAAGTATGGTGACCCATACTCAGAATTTGTGCTCTGCATTTAACCCAAACCCAAGTGCACACACACACCGTGCACACACACCTGGGGCAGTGGGCAGCCAGTGCTGCAGCGCCTGGGGAGCAGTTGGGGGTTTGGTGCCTTGCTCAAGGGTCTCACCTCAGTCGTGGTATTGAAGGTGGACAAGGCACTGGCTGTTCGCTTCGTGCCACCGACAATTTCCTGCCAGACCTGAGACTCGAACCTGCAATTTTTAGGTTACAAGTCCGACTCCCTATCCGGCCATGACTGCCCTTCCGGGACCTTCCGGCTTGTTATTAGTGCTCAGTGCAAAAGATGGCATAGTGGTGTGTTAGTGTATTTGGAATGGGCAGCTTGCATATCTGGAAAGGCCCCATCAATGCTGAAAGACACATCCAGGTTTTAAAGCAGCATATCCTCCTTCCCAGTTAAAGTCTTTTTCAAGGAAGGCCTTGTTTATTTCAGCCTCACAATGCTAAACCCCATACTGCCAATATGACAATAGCATGGCTTCTTAGTAGAAGAGTCCGGGTGCTGAACTCGTCCGCCTGCAGTCCAGACCTTTCACAAATTGAAAATCTTTGGCGCATTTTGAAACAAAAAACACAACAAAGAAGACCCAGAACTGTTGAGCAGTTAGACTCCTATATCAGGCAAAAATGGGACAATACTGTTTCCGAAAACTACAGGAACCGGTTTTTCTCAGTTCCTTGACGTTTACACTGTTGTTAAAAGAAGAGACGTGATTCTGCCATCAATTTCAAAATTAGCTTTTTTTTATTCTTAAAATGGTACATTTTCTCAGTTTAATATCTTTTGATATGTTTTCTATCTTCTATTATGAATAAAATATGGGCTTATGAGATATCCAAATAACTGCATTCTGTTTTCATGTAGATTTTACACAGTGTCCTAACTTTTTTGGAATTGGGGTTGTATAGATAAATAAATTATGGATGTGCTTGAAGCAAATATAAAATATAAAAAGCACAACACACTGTGGCCTGCTTAGCTCAGGGAAGGAAGCTGTTAATTGATTTAAACAGTTATCCTCGGTGCTGTTGATTTTTTTCCTTAACATTATTTAAGTTTACTTTTTGGGATGCGTTTTGGAATCTGGCTGGGGGCAACAAAAGCAGCATTCCAGGTTAATTGTGTCAATGTTCGTAATATATAACAAATAAATCAATATTTCTTGACAGCCTGAGCTATAATGGATCTTATTATAAATACATTTTCTATAAACAAATTTACTTCATCTCATTCTGATTCATATGTCTGCTATATTTATGAAACAAAATTGTTGTTGCATTTTTAAATTGTTTTTAGCCACCTGGTCCTAAAAGAGAGAGCTCAATTGAAAGATGGATCCTTTACATACTTGACTTTCTCATGTTTCACAATTGAGTATGCAGTCAACTTCCAATTATTGCATTTTTGGTATTTCATCCATACTCTAGTCATTCAAATTCAAATAAAAAAATCGTGTTTTTTTATGGTGCTGCCGTGTACCTCGGTGCTTACCTGAACCTCTTCAAATCTAATTCTGTTGAGACAGGAAAAACCTTATCGAGGGAAAAGTCGTCCATGTCTATGGCCAACCAGGAGTTACAGAGAAAATGCCACTTCTGATTGATCTGTAAATCCTGCACCATAATGCTGCCTACATACCTGAGAAAAGCAACTAGAATAAATACAAGACTCAACAACTTTCATATAACCTTTAGCTATAACGACCTTCATTTGGTGCTTATTAATTTCATTATGTCTAAAAATAGCCTGGAGACATTACACTGAAATGATCAAATAAGCAGATCTCAGAGTGTGAAAAATATTTAGCAAACCTGTAGCAGTGCTAAAATAACAACCACTTGTGTAATATGTCTGTGTGCTCTGGAGAAGTCGACCAAATTGCTATTTCTAAGATCAGGATAATTGCGAGCCAAGACATTCTGTTAAGAAAAAAATTATTTTTGAGGATTTTTTTTTGCTTTTCGGTCTGACATTTCTGTGTTTGCTTACCAGGCAGGATGGCTCCCAGAGTTGTTGTGCCACAGCCTAATGCTATGCAGGTCTCCCAGTGGGAAGGGTGTAGTTAACAGGAACATATCCACCGCACCCCTCTCAAACAGACGTTTCTTTGGATCTGACAGGTGGTGCGGTTCACTGTTTGTGTCAGTGCCCAGCAGAGTTACTGTCACCTATAAGAGTTCAGCACTCTGCATGTTGAAAGTGTAAAAACCAAAGTGAACTAAAAACTACGTACTGTACTTCCATGTAGGCTGGGGTCAGGTTCGAACATGTGATACATGTTCAGTGCCATTAAATCAAATGCAGCTAAACTGTACAATAAAAATCGTTTCACTGAGTCACACAAAATTTTATCAGCAAATTCCAAGACTGTGTGTCACAGTGTGTGACGCATAGAGAAATTATTATTATAAAAAATATAACTATACAGCTTTTACTATAGACTGCATTCACTATAAATGTCTCTGATTGAACTGTAGGGACAGTTACCTGAGAGGAAGTGGAAGCTCCTCTCCGAAGCCCAGTGTTAACACTTAGCAGGTATTTGTACTCGTCCATTGGGTCGTTGTCCTCTAGAACGGTCACTCTAACCTGCCAATGAGCCAACAATAACAAATAAATCAACAAAACTGAATGGATTGTATAAAAGACCTGTATTTATTCAGGCTGTAGTGCCTGAACATTTTTATCCTTTTTCCGTCATGATTTGGTTTATCTTCAAGTGCACCTACATTTCTTTAGTTACTGGCAGCATTACATTATTAGCCCTAGTCTTGGTTTTGTTTCCAATGAAACAGGCGATTTGCTAGGACATTTGTACGAATTCTACTCTGAGAAGGGTGTACTGTACCTTGGCTGCGTCTTGATTGTCTTTTCGTCGAGCCCACACAACCACCAAGAAATAGGCCACAAAGAGCGCACCCACAAAGCACACAACCACAGGATTCTGTGTAAAGGTCCCAAACAGCTCGGCACTGCGTGATGGGTCGACAAGGTTGGGAGTGACAAAAAAAGAGCTCCCAAAGAAGGTGAGGTGGTTGCAGAGGCACTGGGTGACTAAAGGTGTAGTCTTAACACCAACCTTTAAAGACAACAGCCTTTGCTGTCATTAAAGTTCTGGCAACACAGGACAGACAGATTACATTACTGTACTCACCCTACATCCATATGTTCTCCAATCTGATATAGATTCATCCCAAAATTTGCATGCGGCGGTGATAGAGGTGATGGATAAAGTGGCACTGATGGATTTAATACCCGGACCGACTATGGGCCTCACCAAAAGATAGTGTGGTCCAGTATTTCCATTTAATGTCTTAGGGTCCAGTAGCCAAGAGTATCTCTCTTCTGTACAAGACACAGAAAAGTACTCAAGTAATGGATCAAAAATCAACTTTAAACATGCCACTTCCACCAGTAAGGAAAGAAATTACCCTGTGTAGTTCCCTGGTGAGGCATCTCTGTCATCGCAACATAATTTGTTTGAGTGGGGTAGTCCATATAACCAAGAAACAGTTTGAAGGGCAATGGATCCTTTGAAGGCACCATCTTTAAAAGGTGTGTCAACATAGTTTCAGCACAAATATCAGCAATGGACAGTTGGCACAGCCACAAAAAAAAGAAAAAGAAAATTATTAAATAAATAATAAGTAAATAAAAGCTAAATAAATAAATAATGAAATAAAATGAAAAAGGTGGGCTGCTTTTTCACAGCACTGTATGTTACAATAAAAATAATTATTTGTACATTAATGAACAAATTGTCCAGAGTCACAATAAACCAAAGCTGTACAGAGACATAAGAACATGTTACTGGACCTTTAACAACAGCATAGAGTCAGCTGAAGGAACATTTATGACCGTGGTGCTGAAATTCCCCAGGTCCAGAACCGAGATGTTCACTTGTTCTCCAGCAGGTCTTGGCAAGAAAATCTGAGCACCAGGCAAAACAAAATCCAAATGTTCATTTTTATTTTTTTTACAAATGGAAAATGATTTTTGATTACTTCAGCATTTTGCAATCTAGTAAAACATTTTAACAGCCTGATTGAAAATCTAGTAAACATTCCCTCATGTTGGAGAGGGAGCTGAGCTCATCTGTGATTCGTGTCTTGACCAGTGCTTTCTAAGAAAACCAATAATCTGATTATGCTCTTTTGATTCTTAACCAACACATCATGTAGGTCATCATAGTTACAAATAAATAATAATAATAATAGATAATAATTGTTTAAAAGAGCAATACAATTTTATCTTAATCTGAACAGACAAAATGAATGTAAGTGGAAATGAAAGTATAAAAGGTTCTATAATTATTTATGGATCTGTATGTAATGCACTGCACAGTAAAAACTAATAACCTTTATGGAGCCTTTACCCATGCACCACTTTCACTCCACAATTTGTTTTACATTTACATTTTTTAACATGAAATGAGTCACAGGCTTAATGTAAATTAAATATTCACATATTATACAGTATACCTATTATACTATATCAGACCTCTCCTAAAACAAACTTTGTCAGTATGATCTTTTTGAAACTGAAATCAGACAGACCTCAATGTCGTCACTCAAGTTTTCCACAGGGATAGAGGAGCCACCTTGTGTTGTGAGGGCCAGGGCTCCTACTGGGCCACTGATGTTCCCTCTTTCATTCCAGGAAAATGGATTTTTCTGTAAACTCAGCATCTGTAAATGCATAAAGTTAAAATAGTGTTAAACCACACTAGAAAAGATTGCAGCATTAACGTTTTTATCAACTTACTCGTATGTCCACTGGTTCTTCTGAAGGAAAGAGTGTGGAAGGTAGTGCTGGGAGAGAAAATGAGGGGCAGGAACAGTTGGGAATACTTATCGGCTGTGCGTTCAAACTTCCCAGATTTACTCTGTGGGAAATGATCAACAAACACATTCAATTTTTTTGTTTTGAATTTTTAAAATTTGCATAATTACTTTACCTACTGTTAACATATATAAATGTCTATATAACATGTTTTATCACATATAAATATCTAATATTGCACTACAGTTTAAGTGTGCTGTTAATTTGATATGTTTCCAGTGAGTTACTGTATACCAGACTGCCACTGCTTAAATAATAGATTGGGTTGTTGTAATTGATTCTAAGAAGTCATAAAGAACTATGGAGACACACAAATAAATTAGGTAAGTACATTAAGTACATTGCCCATATTAACTATATTATATTATAGGTAACTGATATGACATGATATTTTCCAAAATATTGGCAAAAGCACTCTTGAATGTGTAGGAACCCGTAACTCTAAAATGTTGATAAATGTGTTGAGAACTGATTTTATGTGAAGCACTACATTAGAAATGGAGAAACAACTAGCCTGTCTTTGCCAAAACAAAATCAAATAAACAAAATCAAATAAAAAACTTATATAAATTTTCTACCAGTTTATTTCTGACAGAGCAATAGGGCAAGGATTTTAACTTTCATTTAGTATTGCAAATATTTCTTAGGAGTATTAGGTTTGTTATTGTCAACAAGGCTTTACTTGGCAATAAGAAAATGAATGCTGAACACAGTAACTCCTCATATTCTTTATCTAGTCTTGTTCCTGCCATGCCCCTAGATCAACTTGGGGGGTGCCTTCATGCTAAGCTCCTTTGCTGTAGCCTTACACATCACATACAGATGTGGGGTGGTCTCATTCTTCACCACAAAGCAATTCAGCATATTTTTTTAAAACTTTGAACATCTATTTTATGGCTTGTGGTTGAGGTGTAACTCACCTACTGACAGAAACAGCAATATTAGGTTGCTGGATAATAGTCGGCCCCTCATTAGCATCTTTGAATGTCAACAGTGCACTCTGTATATTTTGCAGAGCTGAAAGAAGGGCACTAGAGACGATTTTCTGCAAAGGATAACAATATTTAGGGCAGAGGACAGGTTGTTAGTTTTTCAGACATTTACAAATTTTGAATAACATTTAGAGTAATATTGTGAGTCATTGGACACACCACTGGACACAAAAATTCAAAGTATCTCAGTGTTAGTGGTTAGTAATAAACCTATTTCACAGAAAAGCCTGTGACAGTTGCTATAAAATACTTATTTTGTACACCGGTTTAAAGAAACCCAATAGCAAAAAACACTCTTTATGCAAACAACACAGATATACAAAACACAGTAGTAGGAGCCTGTCACTACAACAAGTAAGTGAGGAATCAACAGGTACAGGTGTGATAAACTGAAGGTGTCTGGTTACTGTTACTATAACTATTCCTGGGATGACCAAAGTTACATTTAAATAACAGAATGATGCCTAGAGAGGTAATCCCATCCCACTAAGGTTTAACAACTCACATCAGAGCAATAGTCCAGGAGATTGCTTGCTCCTTCCACAATACTGCTGGCCGCATCATATGTTTCTTTCATGCTTTCTTCACCTTTGTTCACAGGCATTTGGAGGAGAAATAAACTGGCGTTTGCAAAGAATAATGAAGCCTGTTCCTGGTGATGGAACCAACTCTCATAGTCAGACATATTTCTGCGAAGTATTATTCCAATAGTAATTAATTTTTTGTTAAGGACATTCTCACATATTCCTGTTATCTCACTTAACATCCTGCCTAATACAGATACTGTACAATCATGGCTGAAGCAATAACCCTCAGTGTAAATGTAATGATTTTATGCAGTGAAAACTGGTGTATCCTCCATCTATTATAATCAGTGTGTTGTTAACAATACCTGAGCAGACAAGCTGAGTTCAGTGCCTTCTTGGACGATAGCAGTAAGAGTTCTGGCTATCTCCTGAACTTCTTCTGGACTGCTGGGGGGAGCGTCTTTTACTGCATCAGTCATTATGTCCAGCATCTGCTCACGCAGCTTTCACAGACAGAATCATTGACAAGCATTTGTTTATTTGAGCCAAATTCAGAAGATGGTTTTCAAAGACAAATATTTCAGTGCAATAAAGTATGTTCAATACTAAGTATTCAACAGTGAATTTAACCTGAGAGCTCCACAGCTCAGGTGACTACAAATACAAAGCAAGCTAACTAACAGCAATCACACCATCTGATCATTGTCAGATGAACATTAGCGTTGGAGAAAGTGTTTAGATCCTGAGAACTGATGCAATAAAAACAATCTATTAGTTTCACTTTTATGAATTTTATATACTGTTGGACAGTGTAACCTACAGCAAAGCATCATATTTTATCAATGCAACCTGTCCTTTGTATGTATATTGTTAATCTGCAAGTAAATAAGCTGTAGCACAAATGTAGTGTATTAAAAAGTACAATATTATAGTATAGAAGTATAGAAAGTCTTTTAAATGTATACTCTAGTAAATGGACATGCTGTGTTACAGTATCTTACAGAAGTGAGTACATCCCTCACATTTTTGTAAATAATTTATTATATCTTTTCATGTGACAACACTGAAGAAATGACACTTTGCTACAATGTAAAGTAGCGAGTGTACAGCTTGTATAAGGGTATAAATTTGCTGTCCCCTCAAAATAACTAAACACACAGCCATTAATGTCTAAACCACTGGCAACAAAAGTGAGTACTTGCTAAAGAAGTAAAGTGTCATTTCACTATCTGGGTTTACCTTTTGCCTGTCTGCTTTTTTTGACTTGTCAGAATAATCATTCAGTTTTCTGGCCACAGAGGTAAAAAGCTGTCCTATAGTTTTTCCTGACAGTAGACCTCCTTGTTTCAGCTGAGCCACAGCACCATCCACTGAAGCCTTAAGATCATCTACTGAACACTCAGGATCCTTCACCTGAGAAGAAAAGCCATAAGAAAATGGGATGAAGCTTTTTCATGCTTTATTTATATTCCTGTTTAATCATCACAGTTTTGACCAACCTGTGTAGTTATAGTGGTCGTAACTAGAAAGCTTCCAGATTTTGCAGTCGCTGTGATAAGCAGTTGGTAGTTGGACCTGCTGTCTCCAACTGGAAGGAAGACAGACTTCACTTCATTTTTAACTCTGCAACTCTGCTTTCCATCTGAAAATTTACAAACAGGAAATTAAGATAGATTAATACAAGATTAAAAATATTGTCATATTGTCATTTATTGTCATAAATATTACAATATTGATCAGTCTGTTATTAAAAGATTGAACTTGCCCTTAATCTTAAAACAATATTGACATTTAGGACAGGGACTTTCAGTCTGGCACGTTATACTGAAAGCATCAAAGATTGTCCCACTTGAAGGTGATATGATACATGAGAGTCCATCAGGATTTTTTGTCACAGTGGTGCTAGGAGGCGCTGTGGTGATAGGAGGCACAGTGGTGCTAGGCGCAGTGGAGCCAGGAGGCGCAGTGGTGCTAGGAGGCGCTGTGGTGCTAGGAGGCGTAGTGGTGCCAGGAGGCACAGTGGAGCCAGGAGGCGCAGTGGTGCCTGGAGGCGCAATGGTGCTAGGCGCAGTGGAGCCAGGAGGCGCAGTGGTGCTAGGAGGCGCTGTGGTGATAGGAGGCGCAGTGGTGCCAGGAGGCGCAGTGGAGCCAGGAGGCGCAGTGGAGCCAGGAGGCGCAGTGGTGCTAGGAGGCGCTGTGGTGCTAGGAGGCGTAGTGGTGCCAGGAGGCGCAGTGGAGCCAGGAGGCGCAGTGGTGCCAGGAGGCGCAGTGGTGCCAGGAGGCGCAGTGGTGCTAGGCGCTGTGGAGCCAGGAGGCGCAGTGGAGCCAGGAGGCGCAGTGGTGCCAGGAGGCGCAGTGGTGCTAGGCGCTGTGGAGCCAGGAGGCGCAGTGGAGCCAGGAGGCGCAGTGGTGCCAGGAGGCGCAGTGGTGCCAGGAGGCGCAGTGGTGCCAGGAGGCGCAGGGGTGCTAGGATATGAACCTGCAGATGTCTTTATAGTGTATGTTTTGAAGAAAGGTAAAACACCTCCTGTGGTGAAAAAAAAGAAAACAAAAGAAGACCATCCAATGTGAATTAATTCAGAGATGATGTGGAACCAAAAAATAACCATAGAAAGAAAAATTTCACAGCAGTTTTACAACATTTTATTACTGATTAAAGTCTATGCACCCAAAGTTATCACCACAGTGACGTCATCCCCATTAGACTTGGCCAGTTCAAGATATTTATGATCCACTTTGTATTCAGTCCCACCATTCTTTTTCTCTATAAGTGGCCTTTGTTTTGCATGTTCGTAGCAGTTCTTTGTCTCCTCCTGCAAAAAAATAAAACAAAACAAAAAACATGTAAATTGATTAGGTCAATGTAAAAGCTTTATTTACATTTAACAGTATCTAATCTTCAGTCTCAAATAATTCAGGCTTCATCAAACTTACTGGCCAGTTTTTGGAGTCTCCTGGATCCTTTATGTTCCATATGATGTCTGAACACAGATTGTCTCCTGCACACTCTACTTTAATTTTTGCATCATTCTTCTCATTTACTGGGTCGCAGCCTTCAGTACAAGTGAGACTATGGTACAACACAGAGGGTATTTTGTAAACGCTCAACTAGCACGGCTACATGCTTACTATACCTGGCTAGTAAAACTACATAGGACTATAATGTAAACAAACAAATTTCTACTGTACTGTATGACAACTAATAATTGATAGACAATGTTCATAATGAATAAGAAAAATAAATCCTTAAATTTGGTTCAATAATGTACTGAAGTCAAAAGAGTCACAAATTAAGTCAGATTAGGTGAGATTTTTTGTTTCTCTTCCTGATCAGAGAAGATAAATTTAAAAAGATGGAGTACCTTAGCTGAGATGGTGAGCTCAGTGTAGGGGCAAAAGTTATGCATATGTTTTCAGTTGTTTCAATCTTATTGTCACTTTTCCTCTTCACATTAAAATGATATTTATTAAACTCAAATGGATCTGGTAGGCAGTTTTCCGTAATGGTGTGAGTCAATCCCTGAAATGTTCCTTGGCATTTACAGGGATTGGCTGTGAATCAACAAGGAAAGTCATTATACTACTGCAATAGTCAGGCTGATATAAAACAATTAGGACTACTGTTGAATTTGTAAAACATTCTAATGGTTATATATGGCGACTTGTCAACAAGTCAACAACAAAACCAAAATAAAACTGTATGTCAGAAATTATTTAGCACGAGTGTGATTGACATTTTTTAAGGTGGATGTAGCTTAGTAAACTTATATGCCTGTAACCTTTAAATCTGTGGTTCACACAATCAACATATAAGCTACACATCAAAATATTCTCAGAAATACTAAATATTTCATAGTTGATCTCAGTGAGTTTTATAGAACTGTATAAAAATATGTCTTACTGCATTCCCACTCATATTGTTTATCCTCGTCGTTCAGTGAGGATGGGTCACTTATGGAAAGTGTGATAGTTTGAGCTCTTGTGGATACTGAGTTTGAAGGTGTTGCCTTGATATCAGTTTTAGATCTGATAACTCTAATGTGTTTCTTTCTCTGAAAATGAAAAATAACAAATGTATAAATAGTACAGTATACACTAAAAATTAGGAGAGCTGGAGGGGGTAAGTACTTTTCCTTAGCACATCACTACATTGCTACTATTGCTACTATTTACTACTAGTTAGTGTAAAAAGAAAACATTTTACCGGACTCTTGTCAAAACTCAACCAACTATTTAGTTTATCATGTGGATCCTTGCCACAGGAAGTAAATGTATCCACATCTTCTTCCAGAGAGACGTCATTCCATGCTTTGACTGTCACTAGTACAGTTCCTGTAGAAAAACACAGTTAAAGGCTGCTGAAGCAAGAAAAATGTAAATAAAAGTAGTTTAAATCTTATTTAAACTACTCTACAGTATAAAGTGGTTCACAAATCATTGTATTACATGACATTTTGCCTTAGATTTGTCTTCCATACCTTGAATTTGGTGTCCAATATAAAAGATTTCCTTCCTTGAAGTCATTTCTCTGGTCTCATAGAATGAGATGTTGTTGTCTCCTACTAGAGAGAAGAGAAGCAACACAGGTGCTCCCCATTCGAGGGAAACACCAAAAGCAATACCAGAAGAGTCTAGACAGTCGTTCTGCTCTGTCAACATGGAGACCTGAAGCCCAGCTACTTTCTCCAAAATACAGACCTGCAATACAAATTACAAAACAGAGAAATACTCTATCATGTCATTTCAAACACAACTCATTTCATTTTGTTCCAAGGTTTGTTTGATGAAATAGCATGCATTTGTAAATTTAAAAAAAGCTTTTCTAAAATTTATTTTGGCATTAAAGCCAAATATTTCCAATGCTGTGATACATGTAACTCTGCCTCAGCTGTAACTATGATGTGGAGAAGAATGGATAAGCCTCTATGTTTAATACAAAAGTTGAATATGTGTTCCTGTTGTAATATGTGTTTCATTTATATTTAAAAAGTATCTGAACACTGATTAGACTAATGGAGACGCCAGGAGATTCAAAGGGGTGATGCAGCTACAGCATTCTGGTGTTTACAGATATGCCACTAATTGGCTGTCGGCATCTATAATTAAAGGTTAAATTTAATTTCTAAAAGGCTTTCAAAAGGCTCTAATTACAATCAGCTCTTTAACTTGAAACTACCATAGTTATAACAACATGAAAAAGTGAGGCATCACTGTACTAATAGCTTCACTGATCACAGACAACACATTTATTTGTTTGTAGTTGATTGACCTGGAGGTCTGTGGACACTTCAGGGAATGTGACCCTGTTAGATGCGTAAAGGACCAGCTGGTGGCAACCCAGCCCGAGCTGTTCCACCGACTCAGGAGTCACTGAGATGTTGTGGGGAACATTTCCTCTGGCCACAGATAAACCAGACAACAGCAATTTATCACTCTGGATCCTGTACGTCACATTTGTACCTTGAGAAATACAAGAAAAAAATGACTGAATAAATGCTCAAAAACCTGATAGTTTAAAGCTGTGTCATCAAACTGAAGATGAATCATGATATAATCTGGTCCTCATGGCACCTACTGTACCTGATTTTACTTCCATTTGAATTTGAAATGGCTCTCCATACAATGCTCTGCAGTGAGCCGCATGAAAAGACAGGTTTCCAGCATAGCATCGAATGACACCAATTTCTGAGACAGGCTCCTGAATGGTAATTATTTTATCAATTGTAACATGCATGTCATCTCTGGTGCATTCAAGTGTCACAACGAATGCACTTGGATCAGTATATTTGTGCACCACACTGCTTTCCAACCTGAGAAAAGTTACATAAAAACATTAAATAGTGACTGTTGGCTGTTTATCCTGTTTTCTGGACAAAAAAAAAAAAAAACATTCATTCAAGTTAAATATCTGACAATCAGTATGTAAAAATACACACAAATCTTTTTCTTAAAATAAAAACTGGAGCTATATTCAAATTACTAGTACATATGTTGGTCTTTAATGTCATGGTGGTATAGCATGGTGACTGAGGCTAATTCAAGATAAGATGTGTTGTGGTATGAGATTTCTGTTTGTTGTTGGTCGAAGTGAGTCTGGTTACTGTTTTGTCTATTCTACATATGAATCATGGATCATGCTTTTAATTTGGCGCAAAATGTAAATTTTTGATTCATACCACATATAGATAGGACTCTAAAACCAATAATGTAAATATTGCATAGAAAGATTTGACCACAGTGTACTATCCACAGTAGTACAGACTGACAAAAACAGTATCTTTGTATGTCATTTTGCTGTTTGAGTGTTATTTTGTTTACCCCTGAAAGCATCCATGTTGGATCTAATACTGAGGTACTGCACTTCCTTAAAGTTGTGGGATTCATTAGAAATTAAAGCAGCAGAGTCAAAGACATAGTATCATTCAGTTCCATGTTTGGGGAAAGCATGAAAGTTCCTACTCACTCTTCTGGACTGTCCAAATAAATAACATGGCCATCTCCTGTACTGAGCTTGCAGCTAAGGTATCCCCAGGACAAATGCAAGAGCCGCTTTACACTGATGGTGACGTCAGTAAAGATGGCAGCCATAGTGTTCACTGTTAGTGTGAACCCTGTGAGGAAATGACCAGAAATTAAAAAACAAACGCAACATGGAATTCAGCCATTTTTAATTATATTATTTCCACTGGTGCTTTTTATATGATAAAGTGTCACTAAGGCTAATTATCAGTTTTTGTGAGCATATCTGCAAAGATTTATATTTGGAAATGGCATCTAGTGCCATCAGTCTTTATCTTAGTGTGCCTCTATATTGAGTCCTCTAATGACTTTTGACCCTGGTTATGTCCACCTTCAAAAAAGGTGGGATGGAACCTGTGATTTCCCCTTCAAATATTCATAACTGAGCTGGGCTAAGAAAACTGTGACTGACCATCTTCACAGTGGTAATCCACAGACAGATAGCTCCCCAGCAGAGGACAGGGTTCACCCAAGGAGTTCAGGACTTCAGCAACCTGGCAGCTCTGACGGCCATGGCAGTGAGCTGGCAAACACATTTAAGAACATCAACTGATAACACACAGCGATGACAATGATATCATAAAAAGCTTTACCAGAGATTACTTCATACTGAAAGGCCGATGCTCAAACAACACGCTTCTCAACCAACAATCTTAAAAATGGCAGCAAATAAAGTCATCAGCATTCATCATCATCATCATCATCATCACCATAAATGGACTGTACTTTTGTAGTGCTTTTAACATAAGCTCAAAAACAAAGCACTTCATGTTAACCCACACACACTCACACACAGCCTCATGTCATTTACTAACTCACTCACTCACTGGCTCACACCCATGCAGTGCAGGCATTAGTTGTACTAGTATGGAAAAGATCAACAGAGGGCCCTCTGAGTAGGCTTATCTGTGCCTTGTGCCATCACAGACCTGCTCACAGTCAAGAGATATAACAGAGATGATGTGTGTTATGCAGCATTCACAACATAAATTTAAAAAGAAAAACAAGCAGCGAAGAGATATCCCTAATGTCTGACAGTGATGATACTGTATCTTCCACTTGGTGAATTTTCATTTTGCCAACAAAAATAGTGAATACATGCAAGACAGGGATATGAAAAGTATACTAAATATTATGAGAAATTTACTTCAGAACTAAAGAGCAGTTGTGCTCATGAATTTACATACACCTGGCACAATTTGAGAACAATTTTTGCAAAATATAACTTAACGTGCAGGACTTGTCTGCTTTTTTAAAAGCATAATGACATAATCGCTGAAGATGCAGTACTATCTGACCACTTTCCTTATAAGAAAAGGTTCCGGTTCCTGTGTGATCATTTATAACTTTTAAAAATGGCCAGTACTTGTCCAGGGTATGTATTTTTATGAGCAGAACTGTATTTTATATGCTAATGTGTTAATAGCCCATTTCACAGTCACACAGTACTGACAAAAACTGTCAGAATTACCCAATGATATAGACAGCGTTGCTGATTGTCATAAAGAGGTAATGAACAGGTAATTAATGTCATTACAAATGATTTAAATAAACCTCCTGACCTGTTTTCTTACCCACTGCAGGCTGTGAAAAGCTGCAGTGCTCCAAGACCCTGAACAGGATGATCAAGTTTGGAAAATGAATAGATGGATAGTCTGTTACTGCAATCAGTTAAATGCAGAAGTCAATATTTACTGTAAAGTGGATGGCGGTTATGTATTTATCTTTAGGGCTACTGAGATTTAAAGCTATTGTGTGGCTTTTCTTTCATAAATGGGCATTAATGCATTCTTCATTCAAATATTGATGTGCAGTACAATATCATGTGCTTTGTGATATCTGGCAAATACGTCCTTTAAAAGAGAGTCAAATTTCATTGCAGATTTCATCTATGTAGAACCTTTCATGAAGCATCATAAGCGTGTGTTCCTATTATTTTTCTCTGTTGAGTTGAACAGATTAAATGAGAGGATCTATTATGAAGATTAGAGGGATCATTATGCTGGTCAGCTCGGTTTACAGTTGTGCATTACATAATAGGTCGTACATCACATCAAGATGGACAATTAAATAATGCAATAGAATAATATTTTATTGCATTTTACCTGTTAAAGATCCTAAAGCGTCCACCCAACTGCACTGATGTTGTGTGGATGTTGTTGGAGGGGAGAGTGGGGATCGACAGTAATGAGTGTTTTTACGACCATAGAAGCCGCCCTCTATCATTAACACTTGACCAGAACCACATTGCAATGTGGTGTTATGACCTGCACACACAATGGAGCTGCCAGAATCTGGGAAGAATACAAAAATAAAGTGGTAATTCATCATAGTGGTAATTCTTTACAGACTATGTTGTTTTTTTTATTTTCCAGAGTATGAATTAGTATGCCTACCAAATTGGCAGATAAAGTGCATTTCTTTGTTGCAGTCTTTAGTGGCTACCCATTTGAAGCCTGAGTCTCTCAGGATGTGTCCACAAGCGGCTCCTGGCTGAGGGCTGCTGATCCACCTTGAATAGGTGATACGTGAACCATGCAGCCAAGAAAGGGGACCTGAGGATGGATCAAAACACTGTTGAACATATGTAAAATCTGACCTGGAGAGCGTGTAAATGACATTTGTGCTGAGTGTTTTATTACATTACATGTATTTATCTGTAGCTTATATTTAATCAGTCCAGCATGGTCTGTCCTGCTGCTATCTTTAATAAGAACATTCGATAGAACAATTAGTCTTGAAATATTTAAAAGCAGATATGGATGTGAATTCATTCACTTATTCCTTTACTACCTCATATTGAGAATGGGAGAATATTTTGAACACTACATATGAATTTTTTTTTTTTTGGGGGGGGGGCGGTTTTTGCCTTTATTTGATGGGACAGTGGGGAGAGAGCAAGGGTAGACATGTAGGTTATATATGACGGGAGTCGAGCCGGCGTCCCCTGCGTATATTGACGGGCGCACTACCGCTACACCACAAGCGACCCTTGAATTGAGTTTTTACATTTCAAAAAAACCTTAATATTCAAAAATACAACTCATTGTATTACTTGAGACTACAGAAGACAAGACTACACATATTTAAAAGCTTATTATTATTGAACACAGGAAAGTATGTTTATTTAATTACATTACACGTCTCCTGAGCATGGTACTGTAGGTTTAAACTTGTCTAAAATGGACATAAGCTTTTGGCCATCTGCTTGAGAGAAGCTGTTTTACATATTTCTGCTTTCTTACCTTCAGCAGCTGAAGAATACTGAAGGTTTGTTGAGGCTGAGGGTGCTACTCCAAACCACACATCCTTCTCAGGGTCCAGGTGTCTCTGTATGAAATACTGAGTGTCTTCATCCAAGATAAATGCAAGGTGTCCCCCAGTCTGCTCACACCAAGCCTGGGCACTGAAAAAAGAGAGTTGGAGACCCACAAATTCATAGCAGGAACGTCCGAAGGCCTTCTGGTGTTCTGGACATGAAACAGTCATATCCATCTCATCCTCAGCAAGGAACCGACAACTGAGTGACGCTAACATCAACAGAATCCTCCAGCACATCCTTTCCTGTTGTAAATTTAAAAAAACAAATATTCGTCTTTTCAAATTCTTGGTGCAATCACTAACTAGAAAAAGTAATATAACTTCAGCCTTTCATCTAATGCTTTCATACAAACACACAACCTGGCTTTAAATGGGTCTGGCCCGAGCCACGCCTTTATCTGTGTACAGATGACATTGTTTACTTAGTCATTCTCAAAAACCAATGAATGCCTTGTCTTTGTACACACACAGAGCTGCAACAAAAGGAACATTAGGAGATTAGTTTCAAGCTGATGCCATGTGATTTGATTTGCGGTTTGGTTTTAACAATAATTTACCCAGTCAATTACAAACTCAACATTTTTTTGTATTGGGCAAACAAAGTGCTTATTCATACACTGAAGCAGAATTTCTTTTAAATAATGACATGTCAATGAGATAAATGTATCCCAGTTCAAGAGAAAAGAAAACCACTTTTCTGTTAAAATATTACAGAGCATCTTTGGCATCTTGTAGCTCATTATTTTGGATTGCCTTATATGACTTCATGGTTGTGGTCATCAGTGTCCTTTTCAAGTGCAACAGACAGCTATTTCTTTTAGCAAAACAGCTTGAATAACCCACTGTTCATGCTACCTAAGTGATGATAATGGTGCTCTGTGTGGTGATTGTGTAACTAGGCAACTGTTGAAGAGCGTTCTCATGAAAACTCTTAATATATGACTGTATAAACCCCATAATGACAGCCCTTGTTTTTTTCCACTTAGATCCAATTAAATTCAATTGCATAAAAAACAAGACATAGCCAGTCTTTCATTGACATTTAGTGTTTCTTAAGATTCTATGTGGCTTGGACACACTGTATATTGTTTTTTAAATATACCGCATCCTGTAGCTGACTCACACCACTTAGTATCAAATGGCACTGTCAATAGAGTACAGAGTGCTTCTGCCAAATAAACAAAAGCATTTGCTCTCTGTGATGCAGTGATGATGATTTTCCTGCCATGCTGTGTAGGACAAGAAAAAGATGAATATGTCTCAGATCATCTCATGTGGTTTCTCTTGTTAAAACTCACTTGGATCAATTGGAAGACTGAAAGGAGTGACGCACTGGTTTGATTTTGGCATTGATTGCTCGGTGGGTCTGAATTCCATCAAATGGCAAAGAATCCTTTGACAGTGGCCACAATCTTCAGCCATTTACAATGCTGTTGTTGCTTGTCAATCCAAGAGGCACAGTAATAAAAAGAAGAGTAATAAGAGCATGAACTCTAGTTTTGAAGTTACTTTCAGGAGAGCTTTACTTCCAGTACAACTCAACCTAAAAAATTTAAACCAAAATTGTGCAGGAGCTACTCCTTAAAAGATACAAGGTTCATTCTTTGATCTTAGCACTTCATTGGGAAGTTCTGGAACTGCTCCCATATAAGAATCTCTGAATGATTCAAGTCCTTCTTTCCACTGGAGGTCACAACCTGTGCTCAATTAAACTACAGACAATAAGATAACTAAAGACAAAAAGTTGACTATCAAACTCTTCATAATGCAAATAAGAAATACAAATGTTGACACCCAATAGCTGCCTGAAAGTAAAACTACACTTTATAAAAAGTGTGGGATACAAATGCATATTACTCTGCATTTAGTTTTTTAGTCTGTGTGGTCTGACATTATTTCTCTCTGATACACTATCACTACCTCTTCTTTTCTTATTGTACCTCATTCTCTGTCCATTCTGTCTGTATCTCTGTCAGAACACAGCACAAAGTATATGTGTATGTCTGATATCCTTCATTTTATCCGTAATTTATCCTATTCCAGCAAGCTAGTTTGTGATGAAAAAAATATATAATATATTGTAATATAATAATATTTTTACATCAGGCTGGGTGTGAGTGAAAAGCAACACCCTCTTAACACAACAGAAAAGTAAGGTTATCAGGAAATGAAAGCCAGCTGTTGATGACTGTCTCTTTTGAGAGAGGAACTATTGTACGAATATTGTTGTGTCTTTGTATTGTACGTTGAGGACAGAGAAGATTTCCAAGTAAAAAACAGAAGAGATTTTTTTATGTAGGTATGTTCAAGGAGTTCTAGTTACTCAACAAACCTATGCAGACAGTTCAATAAACCTGTGTCTTGGATCAGGTCATCTAATTTGCAAGATTTCCTCCTGTCTGAGTGTATAAAAGCTGTATTTTCATGTTGTCATTTTATATGTGTGTGTGCCTCTTCATGATAGACTGAGGTGATTAATGTTTGACATTCCCACTGGGTTTGAAATATCCTTTACCTCTCCTGCTATTATTGACCTTTGAGCATTTTTTTCTACAGTGTTTTTCATATAAAAATGAAACATGCCCTCCAGTGTAACTTTTAAAATAATTGCCAAGTCTGTCACGTGGAAGAGATTTTAACATCAAACCTGGTCCTGTGTTGCTCCTCTGTAACTGGTGGTGATATATCAAAAAACAAAGAAAATTCTGAGAATAATGTTTTATATCACTGCTGGACATGACAATCAAGACATCCAATTTCAAATGGATATGAACACACTTGAACATGAAGTTGTCCTGTAAGGATTGAAGTAAAACAGATTAGGAGGAAGTAGGAAGCCAGTATTTTATTTAAGATCTATTTTATTTTATTATTTTATTTAATATATTTTATTTTCCCCAACTCTGGCAGTAGCAAATATGACCATTAATCAATCAATCCACAAATAAAAACAAAAAAACAAGCAAGGACAATTTGGATATGAACCAAGGATACTACTACATCTTTGACTGCCATACTGTCCTCTACCCAAGATATATAAAAGGAGATACAGTATATATTCCTAATTAACTGGCTGTAGAGATGAAATTTTATGTTATACCCTTCATATTTTATATGTTCACGTGTGTGTAATACATGTTCTCATATTTCTGAACACCAATAAACCACTGTTGTCAATGTTAAGCACAAAGACTGTAAACTGGCCTTGAATGGACCCTAAGTAAAGTGCATGAAGATCTTCCTTGCACAGAAACACTAGAAATGGAGCAGCTGGTTGTGGGATTTACAGTATTTGTACATAAATTCCAGTTCTATTGCCATACTTACTGTGCACAATTTTTCTGTCAGAAAAAGTCATAGCGTAAAACTGGGAAATGTCAGTCAATAATTTAAATTCTAACTATGAGCCCAGAACTAGTGGATGGCACATTAGGAAATTTACCTTTACTGACTGCACAGTTTATTTAGCTGAGATACACATTTTTAAATTATGAGTTTAAATTATTTACTGACATTTCCCAGTTTTACGCTATGACTTTTTCTGACAGAAAAATTGTGCACAGTAAGTATGGCAATATATATGGCCATACTATAACCTTTTTATTTATTTTTTGTGTAATGCTGCATCTTGTCCATCAAACTCATTGTAGAGCAATGGTCATCAGGAGGGCACAGGATGTGACCAGTCAACCACAGACTGAGACAGTATAGTAAGACATGGTCAGGGAGAAGCAGGGCCAAGGTGAGAAAAGAGCATAGAACTCATATAAAAATAAGGGGTCTTCATAGTGAAGCAGCAGGATTCAATGGAAATATGGATACAATACTATAGACAATAAACCTTTTTTTCTTCTTGGTGTAAGAAACACCTTCTCACAGAACAATTAAATGTGCACTTTGTGTTCTTCATCCTGTGCAGTTTTAGCTCCTTTATTTAGACAAGTTACAGCCTTTATCAGTGGAGCTCATTTGAATAGAGAATAATTAGGCTTCTTCCTTTTTAAATGCTTATTGTAGAAACAGGTTGCATTAAGCACACCTGATTCAGTTACAGCAGAAACAACCTGCCATTCAAATATGGGCTATTCATCACGAGTGATGGGGGTGCAGTAACAGTAGTAGTGGGTAAAATGCTTTGAATTTGTCTAAATGATGTAGTTCTGGTTATTGAAGATCGTGCTTTTCATGGAAAATTATTTCCAATACCACATCAAAACAGTCTTTTGCATTGTTAAAAGATATCCTGTCAATAGACTTCACAAACTGTTCACATTTACAACTGTTTTCTCTCATAATTTTCTCTATTTACTGTTCAGCATGGTCCCCCTCTTTTAGTCCATTCTCTCTCATAGACATAATAAAATTAATTATTAATAATTATTGCCATTCATCAGTCAGAACAGTCCTGATTGGTGAATGTTAGCAAGCTCTTTTCAGAAAACATTTTGCCACACAAACACACTTATGATCACATAGAAGTATTTAATATAAAAACGCAATTCAGTGAAGTACCATTGCATCTAACTCAAATAAGATATCACATGTAATATTTTCTAATTTAATATTCTATGAGTAATAACGGCATAGTATGGCTGATTGATTCAATGGCCCTTTTCATATGCAAGTCTCTTGAAAATATGTTCAAAATAGAAGATGAATTAGTCAAATTAACACACCAAACTGTCTCTCATTCTCTCTGTCTCCTTTAAAAGACCAGAAAAAAAACTCTCCAAAGGCACTCCATTCTAAAAAAGGCAGCGAAAGAAAAGGGCAAATGAGATATAAGATGTTTCAGGTGCTATGTTCTTATAAAATCTATCCACAGCAACAAGTGCTTCACTTGAAGGAACTCCTAACGCTACAGGAGGGGAACTAAGAGGAGTAATCTAATCAAAAAAAAAAGATCTGTGATCACATGGTGCCTGAGAAAATAACCACAAGTGATGAATTCTGATATAGATGAGATGAGCTGAGATGAGATAAGACAGATAAGATAAATTATATGAAAATCATCTGAGACATTCATAGAACAGACAATGTGCTAATAGAAAGTGAATAGGAATTATAACTTTGTTTAAATATTAAGACCATGAAAGTGCTGTATGGGCCAGATGGACACATGTACAAGGGCCCAAGAGAACCTGAATCATTACATTAAGTGACTGTGGGTCTGTATTGATGGAAAGTTAAAACTGCTACAAAAACACACAAACACCTACCATAAACAACTACAGAGACAACTAGAAGGAGATGCAAAACTACAACAAGACACACGATGCAAAAGATGAGTATCGTTGACCAATGTGGGTTTTTCTGTGGGGAATGCAGAGAAACCAGGGCAGCCGATATATGATGTGATTTTTGTTTTGTTTTCCATTTTTAAAATGGAAAAATTGGTCCAATTAATTGATTGGTCATCAACCTCTACAAAAAATAATTGCAATAAGGCAAAACAACCACAAACAGGTGAACAGCAACAGACCTCTTTTTTCCCTTAATAAATGAAATCATTTCAAAACTGCATTTTGTATTTACGGTACTTTTTACGGTACTTTGTGTAAAATGTGAATGATCTGAATCATGTGACAAAGTTTGACAAATATGAAAAAAAAAAATCATACTTTTTCACAGCACTAAAGACCACATCACATAACCCAATCAGCTCTGGAAATGCGCTAAGATTAAACTTTTTTTTTGTTTGTTTGTGCTGTCTAATGGGTTTGTTTGTTTTCTGTACTGTGTAAAGTCCTGTGCTTCAATTCAGTTCAATTCAATTTTAATTGTATAGTGCCAAATCACAATACAATCATCTCAAGGCACTTTACAAAAAACAAACAAACAAAAAAACCCCAACAAATCCCTTATGAGCAGCACTTGGCGACAGTGGAGAGGAAAAACTCCCTTTAATGGAAGAAAAAACCTCCAGCACAACCAGGCTCAGTTTGGGCGGCCATCTGCCTCGACCGGTTGGGGTGAGTGGATAGAGGAGAGAGAAAAGAACAGCAACAATAAACAACAAATAGACACTGCAGGTTGGTGGGGCCAGTAACTGCACATCAGTAATTTACAGCTCCAGGACCAGGGACACCTGCAGAAGGTACAGAGAGAACAGAGATAGAGGGAGAGAGAGAGATTCCACATTCCACATTCAATGGTGGAATATACATGTGAGGGGGGAGGAGAGGAAGAGAGGGGAGAGAAGGGATGGGGAGGGTTAGGGTAGGGGAGCTCAGTGCACCGATGGTCCTTGGGCAGTCTAGGCCTATAGCAGCATAACTAAGGGATGGTTCAGGGTTGCCTGAAGCCAGCCCTAACTATATGCTTTGTTATAGAGGAAGGTTTTAAGTCTAGCCTTAAAAGTACAGTCTCGGTTGGGGATGGAATTGTTTCCCCCCTGACTTTGCGTCCTGGCTCCCCTTTGCCGCAGCATTTGTGTTGTATCTCTTCAATCTCTAGTTGTTATAGCAGTTGCCGTTTGCAGATGTTAGAACACTGAGCTACTAGTTGTTTTGGCACTAGTCTGAATGGTGGGTTTTGAAGTTTCCATAGGTCCCACATCCTCTTCACGTAACCCCTATCACTGGGGTTAGTCATGAAGTAGCATTCCAACAGTTCTCTATTCTCAGCCCTCGTCCATGAGTGTTGTGTTCCAGTAGCCCATTTCTCAACAGGTTGCCGTGGTTCCTTAGCACCTGATGCGGACCTTGTTGACACCTGACGTCTGATACTGACAGAAAAAAATATCTTATTTTCCTGATGACAAATAATGGAGATTTAAATAAAAGCATAACATACCACATTTATAATAAATAATGTTTCATTTACCACTAATAAAATCATATTTATCATACACAGACTGACTAGAGGTTGTGCTGTCTAAAAACTAATGGCAGTACCAATCAGAGATACATGAAATCATTTGTTTTTAACCATCTTATACAGCTGCTGTCTCAGAGTGATCATGTTTCATGTTTATAATCAATTTAGAAATTAGAAAAGGTTAGTATAGCTGAGAAGTACCATGTGCTATTTTCATTCAACTAAGAAGGCAAGGCAAGGCAAATTTATTTGTATAGCACCTTTCATACACTACGCAATTCAAAGTGCTTTACAAGGCATATAATTACATTAAAAGCATTGAAAAGAGCATTTAAAAACCAAGACATTTAACATAAAATACATTTAAATCAAATAAAGTAAATTAAAATAAGACGTAAAAGCACATTAAGAAAACAAGGATGAACAATTATTTGAAGGCAGCAGTAAACAACAGAGTTTTCAGTCCTGATATGAATGAGCTGACAGTTGGAGCAGACCTCAGGTGTTCAGGAAGTTTGTTCCACAAGTGAGGAGCATAGTGACTGAATGCTGCTTCACTTTGTTGAGAACTAAGAACTAAGATTGAGTGTACTATCTTAGTTCCTTTAAAGAAATTAAAACCTACAGAACAATTTTTGTGCTGGTGTTTTCTGTCACCTTGTGGTGAGATTAAAGAAATGCACACAGTGCATTGACAAAGTATTCAGTCCACCTTGACTTTTTGTCAGTTTTGTTATGTTGCAGCCTGATACTACAATTCAGAGATCAGAAACAGGATTGTTGATAGGCACAGAGCTGGGGAAGGCTACAAAAAAATTGCTGCACTGAAGGTTCCCAGAAGCACAGTAGCCTCCATAATACTCAAATGAAAGAGGTTTTGCACAACCTCTGACTGAGATCCTGTTTGGAGATGGGACAAAGTTGCAGAAGGACAACCATCACTGCAGTCCTCTACTGATCTGGGCTTTATGGCAGAGTGAGAGTCATCTTCATGTGGGTTTTTGCAGTATTAGGTGATTCTAAACAGCTTTTTAAAATCTGTGGTTTGTTGGACTCACAATTAAAGCTAAGTTTGCTGTAAGATATATTGATTTGAGCCCTAACTTCCATATCAGTTTGAGTAGGAATTCTCCAGAGAGTCAACATCCTGACTGAAAAGCAGGTGAGAGTAGTTTGGGTTAGGGGTTTGGAGGAGGACAGGAGGATCAGATTTGTAATTAGGAAAATATGTTATCCATTCTGTTTTCTGGATTTCTGCTCCAGCACAGGGGCCTGGCCCCCAGGGAGTGCCCCCCAGGTTGTAAACAGACATACCCGAAGGTGAGGCTGATATGTGAGTCTGTGTTCTCCCCTGACCTTAACAACACAAAGAGTGTTTTAAGCCAAGTAAATACACACATTACTATGCAGAGAGTCCCATTTCTAATTTTCTGCCAGGTTACTGTCAAACAACAAGGTATTTATATATGCGTTCTGTCTAAGCACAGAAAAGACAAACACACAGGACCTACACAGTGGGCCTTTTCACTAACTTTTTCAGCTGACTGTAGGCTTTCTTTTCTGAAGTCTGTGCAAGTGTATACAATGACATGTAACATAAACCTATTAGCTTAGGTTGAAAAACCATGTTGAGTAGGTCTATTTCTTTCTGTTGGTGGTACATTTATTTGTCGAGTTAAAAAAGGAGAGGTTAGCAAAAAGAATAAGAAAAAAAATTTGTTTTGCTGAAAGAAAAAAAAACTGCATGACACTTTTTGCCCCTGTGTTTAGTGTGTCAGACAGATTTCTGTTTAAAACTTCACATAGGTGAAGACCTGGACCCAGCATTGGGTACAACCTCACAGAGCCGAGTCTCCACTTCATGTCAACGTCCAAATCTAACTGTGTAGCTGAGCTTCTTCACCACCGTTTTAATTGAAGGTTTTATGATGTCATGACTTGATACACAGCTCATCATTTTCTCTTTCCTTATAGGTATAGTGTAGATTGTCAAACATTTGAGCTTTCTGACAGTGATGAGGTGCTCTTAGGCTCCAGCAGATCCCTGTGACCCTGGTTAAGGAATAAGCTGGTATAGATAATGGATGGATTGATTAGGTGCTCTTGGCCTGCAGCAACAGTGGCAAACTGTTCCAGTCTCATCCCCTGCTCTTCAGCTCAGAGAGAATGGACCAGTCCCTGTGTCAGGAGCTGGGAGAGTGTGCAGCACCCTGCTGGGTTTTTCCTATTTTCCCCTTTCGTCCCCTTTACCTTACCTTACTTGCAGGTATGAGATGAGAGGGGCTGCGTACACAGGTGCTTCTCATCTACTCAGAGATTACTTATACCACTGGCCTCTGACTACACGGTGTCTCTACTACTCTACTACTCTCCAGAGTTTGACACTATGTGGTATTCGGTGTTGTATCCCTTAGCTTGGCTGAAGTGTTCTATGTTAGCTAGTATTTCTGTTCGCGTGTGGAATTAATCCTTGGTTTGTGCACCTACCTCTGTTCTCCTCTTCTCTGCACACGGGTCCACACTGGTGCATTGTAACACCCTGATTCGTATCTGTCCCTGCAGAGACTACAGGCTTTAACTGCTGTAAGGCCAGGTCTAGGCCATTTCTCAGGTCAAAGTGCAGCATCAACCTTTCTCAGGTGATGCATGTGCTCACAGCAATAAGTTTATAGGTTTTGGGAAATTCCAAGTGATATTTGAACATTTGTGAGCGTGACTTACTGTATGTATTTGGCTAGTATGGGTTTGAATTCAGTATCTTGGCTTAGAGGACGTAACGGACTTTGAATGGGGTCTCTGGCATCTTTACTATCTATAGTGTACTATATAGTGTACTATATGTAAAAATGAATGAGGACTTGAAACAGTGTTCCAGCCCCCCTTTGCCATTTACAAGACAAAAAGTAAACATAACGACTGCATGGAAAAATAATACAACAATACAATACAACAGCACTACTGTTTAATAAGAAAAAATAGTTTGACTAGTATTTCACAGGAGATATACACCATCTTCATTGAGAAATGCATTTTGTAATAGTTAACATGGTTGGTGTGACTGTGTAGCTCTAGCTTATGACATTAATGTTGGATATATACCACACAATGTAGCTGACTCATGTTAAATGCTGCTGATAATTACTAAAAAGCAAATACATCAGAGGTGAAAGGAATAGTTAATTTTCTTGCAGCAATTTGGATGAGAGGATTTGATGCTGCTCTCATTTCTCATGTATGCAAATTATAAAGTGACAAGCAGCACATTAGCTTAACACAAAAACTCAATTTAAGAAAATAGGCAGCAACTCTAAAGCATCTACGTTAGATCACATTTGTTTAATCCAAACAAAAACAAAAGCTAAAAATGGCAAGTGTTTACAGGGATTTACGTGCATGATTATTTCTTGGCCGAGCAGAGTATAAGCTTGTATTTGTATTATTATTGGTTTTTCTTTAATCCTTACTAGTTCACAAAGAACATTTTACTCATAGCAGTAGTCTTAAAATATGATAAAAAGCAATTATGCTCGCTGCTTGAAAAGTTTTGAAGAGTGTTAAACAATGTGCATACAACTTTTACCAATATGAGATTTCATTTGTAGAAAGACCTTCCATAATAATTGTTGTGTGGTTTAAAAGAATGACCATGTCTCAAAATTGATGATGAATAAGCAGGATAAAACTTTATTAATCAATAAATCTTTGCTCTTTGACAAACAGGTACTGTAGTTCATTTTCGTATTACATAAATAAATGGTGTTTACATCTGCAATACCACTGATGTCATTACTATACAAACAGACATAAATCTGTTACACAGTCAGAGTCGTTGTCAGTTTAGTTATGCATTTCCATTTGTGTTTTGTATGTGTGTGCCTGTGTGTAGCTGCAATGCATTTGTAGACACTGAAGCCATAAGGGTTTTTACAAGCCCATGCAAAGCCTACAGCAACAAGGAAGAAGTTAGTATTGCTATCATAATTTTGTGAAATAAAGTGACATGAATGGTTTGATGCCTTTTCTGTGATGTTTTGGCACTCCTGGACAAATTACACTTTTGAAGTGAAAATAAAACATCTGCAGCAAATTGCCAATTTAAAATGCCAATTCACTGCTCTTTTAATTTCATGAACTTCTGCTCAAAAGTTTGGGCACCTTACTAAATCAGTGGGGAATGAGTGAGTGAGTTAAGATTTGCCCACAGATTTTAGGGGACTTTAGGGGGATTTTTCAAAAGCAAAAACACAAGCAGAACTTGTGTTTCTCAAAGCAGAGATCTGTTTCGGATATCTACTTTGGATGTTTCTGTCTTTTTGTAGAAGTCCCCAAAGCTACCCCAGGGCGTCTCCAACCCTGGCCTTGGAGCACTACTGGCCTGCTTGTTTACAGATATCCCTGTCCTACTCAGGTGGATCAGGTGTGTTCAGCCAGTCAGAACCTGGAAGGGCAGGGACAGTTGGAAAACCTGCAGGACACTAGCGCTCGAGGACCAGGGTTGGAGACCCTGATCTAACCATTTTTTGGGTTTTCAAGATGTTGTGTAGACACCCACATTTAGTAGCTGCCATTTCTTAATAACATTTTGGACAGAGGAAATTTCAGATTGAAATAAAGTTCAATAAAGCTCAGTGTTCAAAAGCAGCGTGCTTTGACTTCTGCATATCACGTTATTTAAAAAAAAAACTGTATAGGTTAATGGAATAATGTGATATTTGAATTCTCATTTTTATGTACGTTTGCTGCAGGAGATTTACTTCCTTTGAGTTCAAAACTCAACATCATTTGTCATTTGCCAAAGATTTATACAACTTTATGGTCTCAGTGAGCTGGCATAGACTCATTAAGCTGCAGAATTTGACATGTTTCTGAACGGTTTCAATGAAACAGTCACATGGCTTCAGATATTATACCACCACACAAATGATGAGTGGTTTCATATGTGTGCAGAGAATAAGTACATGGTCAGGGCTCATTTTTCAAAAACCCTTGAGCAGTTTTTAGTGAAATGGAGTGTCAAAACACTTCATGATGGAGTGATGAAAATCACATTTTACAAGGATGGAATACAGTTGCAACTGTGGTGATCGTGGCATCACAGTTACATTTTTTTGTTAGTGACCTGTTGCGCTTACAGTACTTATTGATTGCAACAGCTTCAAAGATCACCCATCACCGAGGTGTGTAAGGGGACGAGGGCCTAAATCGCAGCACCCAGCCAACATTTCTGAAGCATGAATGTGCAGAAGAGAAGAAAAGAAAAAGTGCAAAGAAGAGAGGTAGAAAGCAAATTTTTGCCACGGTTTAAATAGTCTCTAGTTTACCCTTCACAAAAGTTTGCCATATGAGCAACAGAGTTAGTGAAGCATACTGATACTGTCATAATGGGTTTGTTCTGTGCTTTATGTGGTAGTGTCAGCATGTAAACACTGTGCTTTGCTAGCAAAAGTTGTTGTAAAGATTGTCTGTTATGCATCAGAGAGGGGGAAACATTACAAATCAACGTGCTGTTGGTGAGTTGAAGTGGTATGAACTGATCCACACCATCAGTTTATAGCTAATCCTTATTCTTAACACAATGGGACTAAGTATAATACCAATACTTTTGCACCTTGTCCAATATGTTAACTCAGGGTTGACATTTAAAATGTAGAGTGGATGTAGGCCCCTTAATAGTCACTGTCCAAGGCTTTATAACTGTGTATAGCCTGGGATAAATTTAGACTCTCCTTGAATCCACTGCACTGAATGTTAATTAAAACTCTTGCCATGTGTCTTCCAACCACAAGGGGGAACACAGGCATCATGGATCCACATTCACAGGATGAAACCAGGCTACAAACAGTTCATCTGTGCAATTGAGATGAGTGAAGATTTTTGCTTACAGGTAGTGATCTCATTCAATATCACTTTGCACCTTATTAGAAAACATCTAAATATTTTTAAGAAGTTCATAATATAAGAAATCTCAAGTCAAGAATGTGATTGAATAAATATAACTGCAATTTCAGGTGCTTAGAGTAATAAAAGTAAAAATAATAACTTGCTTCATAATCAATTTTAGACCAATTCTAATAACAGATTTTTTTTTTTTTTTTTTTTTTTTTTTTGAAGACAGCTGAGCCTTGGAGAGCGCTGTCTGGTCAAACCCTTATCCTTTACAGTAAGACTTTTCATTTCACCAATAATCTACACTAATATTAAAACAACATTTACAGTATATGTGCACTAGAGTAAACACTTTCAACTATATGCAACACTGATCATCCTGAACTTCAACTATAAGCTGTCTACTCGAAAAGCCTATGTTGGCCATAGATCTCTATCACTATTAGTGACTTTTATTACTAATGCACTCAACCTGTGTAATAAAGATATTTACAGACTGTGTGGTGTGTATTTACATTCTATTCATTGCACATAATAATGGATGATAACAATGGGAACATGGAAAAATAATAGGTAAAAATCAGATATTCAGTCGTAGGAAAAAAAACATGGTCTCTGCAAATGGCATGTAATGTAAATTATATCCCTACAGGCTGAAATACCTTTACCATTGTGCTAAAATTCTAAAATTCATCCTAGGTATCATCTTTTTTTATGAAAATTGCAGTCAAAATGGAAAAATTAAATTATATGGCTAAAAGTAATAAATATCCAACTTCACTCAGTACAAGCTCCCAGACAAAATGATAAATAACAGCATCATAGCCAATGGTACAGGAAAGTTTCTTGCAGAGTTAATGTTTTAGTATCTATTAATCATCTTTCATCTTCAACTTATAAAACTGTTACTGTTGCATTTTGTTACTGTTAGTAGGTAAAACTTGTAAAAAACAAAACAAAACAAAACAAAAATTTACTGAATGGATTTCAGTAAATTACTCAGGAGGGTATGAGTTTTGCAAATAAATGAAAAGATATGTACAGTATGGAAATGAAACATGTGAAGTCAAATACAGCAAAACAGGCGAAATACCCTGAAATCATTTGTTGGTTGAGTCTTGCCCACTGTGGGCATTGTGCTACAGTAAACTGTCAGCAACACACACCTATGTAAGAAGGAAATGTTTGCTAATTTGTGCTTGGACATGTCATACACAAATGCAGTGCAGAAGGTTATGCAGTGTAGTACAAACAGGTCACCTAGTTCGGCTTTGTGCACTTTCATGCCATTTTATAGCCATTGTATGATCAATATTAGTTTTTATGTGTCGCTTTTCTCTGCTTGCCTTCAGATCAAGGCTGGCCTTGACTGCAGTGTGTTTGCTAATGTTTATATGCTCTCTGTCTAAGTCTCTGTCTCTCTGCTTTTCGCCTCCTCTTACTTCAATAAATTAAGATGTATAATGGGTGCACTAAAGGAAGGAAGATGCTGAGGTAAGTGCTTTAAGAAAGGAAAACTTGTACTTAAAAGTACAAGTAATAATAATAAAGTATAAAGTAATGGGTAGCTCAGCAAAACATGAAGTTTGTATTCTTGATTAAAATACAGTAGGGAGACAAAATTAATTTTTAAAACATTAATTTTATGTTTTCCCAAGTAAATTAATTTTAAGACGTACAGTATTTTTCATTCAGGCTTCACCTAAATAAACCAGCAAGGACAAATCACTGCATTGTAATTTCTTGCAGTGCAAAAAGTCTGATGTGTGAATGGTGATGTATGTCCAGATTGAACAAGCCTCACTGCTTCTTGGATCTTTTCCTTATTCTAATTTCTTCTTCTAATTTTTAAAGTTGCAGTTTCACAGTGCCGTTTTTACCCAAGGGGATCCTCTATCATGTCCTGTTCTTTCAGAGTTTCTGAGACATCTTTGTGTGTATGCATGCATGTTATGTCTGAATGTATAAATGTACTATATACAGTATATATACAGCATATGTGTATATGATGTGCTTGAAACATGAGTGTGTAATGTCTTTATTGATGTGCAGCAGAGGTGTGCATGTAAGTGTATATGAAAGACAGAGGGAAGACGGCAGGAGGCAGCCAGATGTGTGTGTTTGTGTGTGTGTGTGTGTGTGTGAACCTTTTGGTCTGTTCAACACACAGGTCTCATTCAAAGCGTTCATAGTTCCTCGTCTGTCTCACACGGGGCACCATATCCTTCAGGAGTCTGGGGAGACAGAAACAAGGTGTGATTGGAAAGTTAAAAAATATAAATTTGTGCAAATTACAGCTTTTTCAGGAGATCACAGACTGTTTTGGCTTTTGTCACTCCAGCAAACACAGAGCTGTCAAGGTGACATGTAAATCTGGCATTAAGAGAATCTTAATACCACTTAGACAGACCTAGCACAAATGATAAAGCATTTCAAATTTAAGTCAAAGTCAAATTAAATGCAGAAAACTGCTGTTGGTTTGGTTTTTGGAAGGCTTACTTGACCCCATATGCCAAAATGATGAGTCCAATGATAATGCCCATGGTGCCATCCAGAAACCAGACATCAGAATGGTGCTTGAAGACGTCAGCGCTGATCAGAATGGAAAATCCCATTATAGCTCCAACCAGAGAGTTAAACCCTGTGATTCACAAAATAAGAAAAATATTATTCAGAATGGTGCTTGAAGACATCAGCACTGATAAGAATGGAAAATCCCATTTTAGCTCCATCATTTAGAACGACAGGAAAAAGCTTGATGGTTTTTTTCTTAACATTGCAAACGTCCAATAGACTAGCACACTATGAACACAGAGGATGAGTTGGAAAATAAGGGCACACTTGAAGACTTGAGGTAGTCCAAAGAACAAAGCATTACAACAGTGTAAATGAATGGAAACAAAAGCAGATTAAGTGTAACAGGGTTTAACATTAGCAGTGTTAGAGAGATAATAGAAAGCTGACTTGAATTCGATATGATATTCTAAGGAAAGTGATTTATCGAAAATGATGACCAGGCTCTTAGGTGTTGAGGTTAGACTATCAAAGTGAGATTGAAGACGAGTAGGACTGATCATCAGGAAATTGGTTTTATCAGAGTTTATGAAAAAAAATATTTGGGTCATCCAATAATGAATATGCAACTAGCAAGTAATAGGTTTCTCCTTGTGGTAATGGCTACAAACACAGGAGGAAGGTCCTGCAGAAGTATTGAAACAGACAAGGACAAAAAATGCTCAGTTTGAGTTGATATGGAAACCATGAAATATAAATGGCTGTATGGTACATAATATAACGTAGTGGCTAATGTTCTTTTATAATTACATTTCTTCTTGTGTGAAAGCTTGCACAGTGGGTTATTTTCTTGCCTGCAGTAAGTGTATAGTCTTGTGGGAAATAAATCCAAGCTCTGAGAACAGCAAACTCAGGTTTATTGGATTGATGCCCTGTGCATTCTGAGACCTGGGGGTAGCAGTGTGCAATGTGTGCTGGAGAGTGTGCTGGAGTGTATGATTTTTTTTTTTTTTATCTGTGCATGTGTCTCTGAGCAGCCAGTTGGTCATACTTTCAGTTCAGTTGTGCTCTACCACACTGACTCACACAGATATATATTATTTTGCAGTTTTAATTCTTCAGCTTTATTTTCCTTTTTCTTTTCATACTTGTTTTTACATTTGAAGTTAGTACATATATATATATAGTATAGGTATAAAGTCTATACCTAAGGCACTTACATTTTGTTTGATAACTTTATAAATTTGTAATACATTTATATATTTTATATATTTTACCTATGACCCCACCACATTCACTTGCAGTCTTTTGCTGATTAGAACTTTGAAAACCAGTAATAAGCATATTAAACAGATAGATATATTGTTATACAGTAAATTAAATTACAATACAACATATGAAATTATTAAAATTAGCTTTCTAGCTACACTAAAATACCTTTAACAAGTAAAATACTTGGTAATACTGATAATAGTGGGGGAATAATTGCTAATAGTATCACACTCATAAGGGCCATTATTCAGCATATCAGGCACCTTTACTTTTAATTCTTCAAAAATGCAGAATAATAATACTGTTTTTCACACTGTGATATTGCTCATTTTACTTAAAGGATTTAAAAATCTCTTCTACAGTTTGTACAGTAAATGTTTAAACAGTGCTTGGAGACATTTTACACATTAAACTGGTGTAAATATTCAGAACACATTCATATCATCTAGCTCTCTCTCTCTCTATATATATATATATATCATTTGACACTACCTACTCTCATGGTCTGAAAATGAAAAGGCAATATTTGTCTCCCTCAGAACCAATACAGCTAAAGTGATTAAGTCAATTCACTCTCTCTAGTGCCCGAACTACTTGTCATTAGAAACTGAGCCCATGAGTGAACAGAATACTTAATGTTAACACAGAAAGGAAAAGTACTGGCTATTTCCAGGCAATTTATATGCACCAGTGTGAGTCAAATTTTCTCATTATCATAAAGTCTGCTCTATTTATTCATTTATGTACAATAGTGTGTGTGTGTCCCACCATCAGTGATAAGTGCCCGACTAGTCAGCACTCGCCCCAGCATGAATTTGGCCACAGCCAGGACAGCACATGTGAGTCCGCTCACTATGGATACACTGAAGAGGAAATCATCCTGCCGAAAAAATGGGAGAGGAGAGAGGACCACAATTTTTTTTAAAAACTTTGTGGATGGATGACATAAGATGGCAAAAAAGAGCAAACACAAAATATAAAGCATAACAAACCAGAGAGTAGCTAGAATAGACAGACAGAATGACCCATAAAGCTCCACCATTAATAATATATACAGGTTTGACGTGGGTGCATCATCCCAAGGTCATACAGATGACACCTCTAAGTGAGGTGGGGCGTCTGGTGTTTTCAACTTAAGTTTCAAACAGACTTAGCAAAAACCAACACTTGACCCTGGGGTACAGTATTTCTGTTCAGATTTAATTAGCCCAGCAGGCGGAGAGAGACGAAGAGAGAAACAAAGGCTTAAAAAAACATAGAAACTGGGACAATTAAGGACACATATGAAAAATAAAACAACTTGCTAATTTATAACATATCTGATCAACTAGACCTTACCCCCAACCTACCAAACATATATACCAGTAGCAGCGGTAAATAGAGGTAATGTTGTCAGAAGGTTTGATCTCCAAATATATGTCTGTTAGATTCACAACTCACAAATTTACAAAAGTGAGGAAAGAAATTCAAAAAGACAAAAGTACGGCACAGCTCTGAGACACTGAAGCTGAAAATCCTCCACTATTTTTTATCAAGCCAGATGCTAATAAACCATTGTGCTGCTAATCAGTGAAATCATTGTAGAGATGATTTAAGTTTATTCTCTTTATATGATTTTTTCAAGCAAAATTGAAAATACATGTGATAACTTAGCTTGACTTTTCCTCTTCCTCGGACGTCCTCCAATGGTCTGAATAGTGAATTTAAGAACTTGAAATGCTGACATGACCCTGAAAACCCTTAGTACACACAAAGACATTCCACACTACAGTACATGCACACTGGAGTTTTCATTTAATTTATTCAATTAGACTTTAGGATTACGTGGACAGTCTAATATCCAAAACCCTATGTGAACCAGCAAATATTCACATTGGAAGGAATATTTTTTTTAACTCGTAAAGACTAGGTTTGTTACTGTATCATTAAGTTCAGTGAGCTCATGTAATTTCTGTCTTAGGTCCACCCAGCTTCACCTAGAGCACAGGTCTGATCAGCCAGTAGGCGCAAACCTTTGAGCCTTTGAGTGTGCAGGCTCCATGTTTCAGAAGACATTTTAACACATCACAGAGCTGGTGTACATTATAAAATAAAGGACGAATGAATTCCATTTAGCTGCTTCAGCATCAAAGTCTTGATATTGTGTTTGCCCCTGAGCACTTGGACAGTACAGAGTTTTTCTCAATGTTTTTAGTAACACCTTTACTTTTCCTACAAATCTTTCAACCTGAACAAACACATACTGTAGGTCTCTGACACCCATCATAATTTACTGCAGAGAAAGTAATAACATCTGATTCCAGACTTTTTTTTTGGTACCATTGTGGGAGTTTCTACAAACTTTAAAAAAATGGAAGGTAGAAGCCACGCTATGATACACACAAAGCTGGTCAGGTTATCAAGCCTGTTTTGCTACATATATCTGTTGGATCAGTATGTGTTGTCCATCCTCTGTCTCCAGCACAAAGGCAAAGAGAGCCAATCTCAGCTCCCAGTGTTTAATCAGGCACTAGACACAGCCAGCTTGCCATGACAGCAGCACCCAAGGACGTGACATGAATCAGGATTCCTGATTTTCGGCACCCTCTGTCCACTCAATGGGATTTTACAGCCCAATACATGAAAGTAGCAACACCTTTTAGTATTCAAACCATATTGCTCTTTTCTTCAGGCTGTTAGGTTTACGTGTGAACAGTGAAATCACTTAGAAGAAGAAACCAGGGAACCAAATTTAGTCAGTGACACCCTGAAATGAGGAATTCCATATTCTGGCTGCAGAGTCTTCTATTTCATAATTTCTATGTGGATCTTTTTGCCACACACATTGTCCTCTATACACATGAAAAGAGACCACATAAACAGATCACTGGTGGCATGATAAAGTGCATCCGACTGCAGTCTGATGAAGACTTCAGCAAACAAGTCTGTTTTGGCAAAAGAGCTTAAATCTGGATGGATGGAAGAGAGGTCAAATATGACAAACCCTCTGAAAATGGCAAGGCACTAAAGATAGATGTGATAATGGAGGGAGAAGACAGAGGTTAGAAGAGTAGGGATATAATGATAAAAGGGTAACCATAGAAGAGATGGGATATGACAGATAGGGACAGCGAGAATGGAAAAGGATAATGAATGAAATAACAAGGAAAGCATCACATCCAGCCAGGACAGTGACAGGATAGTCCATAAGGAGACAGAGCCAGATGGCTGAGATCACTCTCAAACAAACTGGCAATAAATTCAATGCTGTAGGTTACTTGCTAAGAACAATCCACTGTAAAGGATCTGTAGTTGTCTTGTTCTTTCATAGCACTGAATAGAGGCTAACATTTATATGTACTGTATGTTATCCATTGTATTTAAAAAAGAAAAAGAAATGTTGGAACCCAGACTGCAAGAGAAAGTATAAAGAAGATGCTGAAGGAAGGTGGTGGAAGAAAGAGCGAGAATGTCAAAGAGACAGACAGTGGTAATAGGCTCTTTCTGGTGTCAGGAAGCTCCTTACACCCCCAGTTTCTATTAACATAATAGCACTGGAGCATCAAACACAATCTGCGAAATAGCTGCCACCTTCAGACTGCCTCTCCGCTAGCTTCCATCCCTTGGCTTTATTTTTTTGATTTGTGGTCAAAAGGGGCTTCAGTGGTGCACTTTTTACAACGTCAAACATGCACTTAAAAAGGAGCAGAAGCATACAACTTTTTCTAGTATAGATATATTTACAATCACAGCAGACTGAGCTCTGTAATAACATATTGTCCATAACCAGCAATGCAAATTCACAATTTATATAGCACAAAACTATTCACAGGACTCACATCAGACAAAGTAAAATGTTTAAAATGGGCTTAACAGACACTGACACCTGTTCACAATGCACACTGGGTAGCACTGATGATAACTTCCACCCCACTTGGACTTGTCAATCTGTTTATTCCCTCTGGATAGCACTGACAGAAAAGCTCTTCACTATCTTAAGCTGTAAAATCCCCCCATGTACATCACTCGGACTGCTTGGCAATATTGTAGAAATTGACAATCTTCCACTCAAATATAGAAACCCACTCCTCATTTTTCTACTGCCAGGGAAACAATTCTTACAATGGAAATCTAAAAAAAATCAACACACACTAATCAACAGAATACATCACATTAGAGAAGAGAACATTCACCCACAATAACAATATGTCATCCTTAAGGTAATGTGGAACCTATTTTTAGCACAGCTCAAGTTAAACTAGACACCTGGGTCGGAGGCCATGCATATTTCAACCAACATGTAAAAATAAAATGTAATTCTGTTGAACTACTAACCATATGAATAAAACTATTATAACAGTGACATAAATGATAGCACTGAAAATGTTCCTCTTTTATCCTCACTTTATGGATATCTACTCTTAATCTGTTTTTCCACTTGCTTGAATTCATTGTCAAAACTCAGCTGAAGTGTCCTGTGTGGTGAATTTGGTCTGTCACTACTTGGATATGTATATTAATTTCATTTACTCCAGTAGTAAAGCCTTGGGAGACCAAATTTCTAGTGAATCTGCAATTACCATCATCAATGGAAAGATGTGAGTAAGGGTAAATTTGCTCAGGGTTTGATCTGTAAAGTCACAGTGAGGTGACATTGCTCCAATTCAAGTCAAAATCTGACAGTTTATAAATCCACTTCATTAACATACAGTGACATAGAGAAACTGTATATATACAAGGCAGGGTTGCTGCATAAACTGTACAGAAAAACATTTCAAAAAAGACTCCCCCATTAATAAAATTTGAACTAAGATACCTTTCATTTGATTTCTGTGTGAAAACAAATTAACTTGACAATTAACTTACTTTCTATGGATATTCTAAAATAACTGGGGGCTTTATGAATCCTGCCAAGAAATATATTATTTATATTAATATTTCCTACAAGGGCTATCACTTTAAAATTGAATTTCAAGTAAAGGGAGAAAAAAATTGCAAATATGCACTACAATGGCCTGATGTAATCCATAATCTATATCCACAACAAACCATTCACCAACTTGATCTACTGCCTGTCCTACTGACCTACTGTACCAGTAACTTCAACTAATAAAGATAAATGGAAGAGGACAGAATCCAGCAGACCCATTCTGCCATTGACTCATCTGCACACCCAAGATGGCAAAATTACCAAGATAAAAGTGTTCGCTGACACAGCTAAGAGCAGCTGCTTTAGTCTATAATGACAATGAAAGGTGAGGGCACACCTGCCTCCCAACTAAGGCAGCACAAGTAGGTGTCGAATTCATTTGGAGAGCAAGTTATGTATGTGTTTGAATTTGTGCAAACTTGTCTTTTTACCGCACATGTTAATGTTAAAATATATGTGACAAACACAAAATAAAGCTGAAAATAAGCTTCACAAACTGTTCTTATGGAAGTAAATACATTCAACAAATATGTTAGGTCTCAAGTATACAGACAGATAATACCTTTTTATTTGTTCACCTTCAGGATAAACTCTCAACTCTGATTTCATTAAAGAGCTACACAGTGCAACCAAATCAATTTAAAGATAAATAAAATTTAACGGTGCTGAGTTTAAAATGTGAAGATATTTTGGGATTTGAATATGACATGAAACGGCCACTGGCTCTATAACAGATCAAAAAGTGCATCTTAAAGATGTGAAGCTACATTAAATGAAACATAAAATAGCTGTGTTTTTTTTGGCACTTCCTGTGTCTTGGCTTCACTGGTTACTGAAATGGACAGATGGTGAAATTTAAATCATTTACAAAGCAGAGAAGTGGAACGGATGTGATGGGCACGCCCCTAAACAGTATGAGAAGGGAAAGCTGAGCAGAAAGATGAGACTATTTTGGGACCTTATTCATAGCATTAACACCTTGGGTGGTGGGTTGGGGTGGCTGGTGGAGTGATGTTGACATTAAAAAGAAGATATGTGTGCGTCAATGACTGTGTATGTCAAAGAGAAAAATGGAACAAAAGTCAGGTGGAGAGAGACAAAAACTGACGTCAGAAGAGCAACAGCAGAAAGGCTAAAAAAAGATACCTTGCTCACAGTGATAAATGGTGTTAGTGCATGTGTGTGTGTTTCTCTGTGTGCACACTGAAGTGTATGTGTTCGCAATAATTCACATTAAACACATTATTTTCATTTCTTGTGGCAGTTTTATACTGGTGTGCGTGGGTGTGTGTAGTCTGCATGCATGTGAACATGTGTGCACACTACGTGTATGTGGACTGATGAGCTCAGAGTCATCTGTACCTATGTTTGCCTCTCTCGTAAACACATTATGTACATTTTGAGGGAAGTACAGAAGGTAATGAGCAGTGTCTTTGTCATTACATTGTGGAAAATAATTAGTTCCAAGGTTAAGTTTAAAAAGCTGCACTGTCATGGTAATGGCAGTGCGTGAAAAAAAGCTTTAACCTTGAATTAAAGGACACCTCGTAAATAAATAAGTACTGCCCTAAGCAGCATGAAAACTGCCAAATGCAAAACCTGCCCCTGCAATACAACGCTGCAAGAAATCAATATTATAAATAGAAATCAGAGGATTTTCTTTCTTTTAAACCATGAGATTTATGATCTAGTGTCATTTTAAATGCTTTTACGCTCCAAAGGAACATGCCACCGAATTACACCTGAAAAAAAGGAAGTCAGGTAATGTAGCATATAGGCCTAAAGCAACTAATTGGATGGAGCAGGAAAACAGGTACTGTGGGTGGTATTTGAAGGTACTGTAGGCACGAGTGGTGCATATTGTTGTTTAGAACAAAAAAAAGTCAATGGGGTGTATGCTACTTTCTGGTAATCTCACAATACAATGTATAAGCGGGAAAAAAACTGCGTGTCTTGTAATACTTCAGCTTTCAGTAATGATATAAAATGATGCTGAACACACACACACCTCATACTGGTGTTGCACATAACTCATGTAATGAAGTATTTTGCAACATCAGCATAGATCTTACAGAGAACTGCTGTGTGTATGTGTGTGATCTTACCACTTCAGGGGGCATCTTGGTAGCCAAGTCATGGATGGCCTTTCCAAGGATGCACATGGAGGAGAGAACGAATACAATCCCCAGGACTACACACGCTCTGCAACCAACGGAGAGTTGGGTGTTAGGGTGACAGTACTGTTTCAGTGACTGTGAGGTAGGTGTTGAACCTTCCAAGTAGAAGTTGCTTAGAGTTGAGCCAAAACAACAAGTTAATACAGGAACAGCTGCACTTTGTCCCAGTTCTTGTGTCTTTCTCCTGCAGTCCTTCTCCTCTTCCTACAATCAAGATCATTTTTCATTTTCCTGCTGCAGTGAAGGTGTTTGTAGAGACCTGACATAAATGGTTATATATAATACTGACATTGGGCTTTGGGCATGAGACAAACAGAGAGGTTTATGCCCTGCTTCCATGAAAGACTAAAATAACATTCAGGTACACACATGAAAAAAAAAATCCACCATTACTACTTCTTCTCTACTAGGTTGAAAAAAACCCAAGGGACCATAGAGCTTTGAACATGATATACAACAGTAATAACGTCAGTGTAGTGATAATTTTTCATCAATTTAATTTCAGAGGGTAAAATTAGCCCCCTGACACTGTCTGAGTGACCACTCCCGGCCCATTGAGAGCACCATGTACTACCAGAATAAACAATTTAACAACTCCTGTCAGAGGGCTTGAGGGTGGCATTTGCGATACCTCTTTATTAAAAAATAGAGGGGATAATGAGGTGTTTTAGGGGATGGGAATACATGATGCTTGCAAATGCACACTCTCACTCCAACAATGGAATAATTTATGGTTATTCAATACCTCTTCACTGCTTCATCATTTACAGTTTCTCTTTCTCTGAGACATCCACTGGGCCTGAATTACAAAGTCTGTCTCCCATCTATTTTACTCCAGAACAGAGAGTGTCCTGACAGGTGCAGCGAGGTGGTGTTTCTCCTTCAATGATTTTGATGATAGTTGTCCACAATAAATAGTTGTCCACAATAAAACTGCCACAACTCACAGAGAAATGGCACTTTTTAAAATGAGAAATGCTCCATTCCCAGATACACTCATAAGTGAGTATTTTGTCCAATTAAGACGAATAAAAGTGTAATGCACTAAAGCAGGCATGCATTAAAAAAGTAACTAGGACAACAACAATACTGACAATTAGTTACAAACCATATGCTAAAAATATAATAGAATAAAGAATATCCCAGAACATCACTTACAGTAACTTGCCATTCAAGGTTATCACACTTGTTTATTCATTTGTCCCAAATTTATTAAAGGTTACAGAAAAATCAGCCTTTTGTAGATTCACATTGTGGATCTGTGTGGTTTTCATCACTGATTGAGGAAAGGTGCTGTTGTAAGACAAACAAGGCTCTGTGCAATCTGACAGCCATAATAAACATTTTTAAATTGATGGATTAAAATGCTTATGTTTACCAGTGAAATACACTGTATTATTCTGTTCTCTCTACAAATCAAATGAAAAAGTAAAACATTCTGAAATTGTTTTTACCCCAAACTGTCCAGCTTGATATAACCAACATGACTTAAATGTCAAACAAGATCAGGTTTCAAATTTTCAAAACTGCAATGACATAAAGGTAAAAAATGCAATAAATGAGAAAATCCCATTAGGTTACTTCTGGCAGTGCTTTAACCTTGAAAAAACACAACAAACTCGATTGTAAGACAATTAAATGAAGAGTCGTAACACACTGAAATACAAGAGCAACTCTTGAGTACGTCAATATTATTTCTTAATAGTACATTTCTCACTCTGTGACTGAGCTCACTAAATACTATAGTTTGACTGGTATGAAAAATATGTGAATCACATGCTATGGCCTGTTCTGTAACCAGATTTCAGCCCAGTTGAACACCTTCTGTATGAGAGATTTTGGACTGATGTGTTAGGCTGCACTCTACATCACCATCTGTCTTCTATCTCTACTTCTTCTTCGTGTAGATGTGGGGGTTTCAGGTAAGGGTACACCTGAGAAGCAGATTCCCACATTTCTCTGCTTTCATTTACACTCCATCCTCTATTTAGCTTCAACAACTAGTAAAATATGTTAGGTAGACAGATCTATAGATTAACAGATTGTGTCTTGTACTCACATATACTCTCTGTGTGCAGAGTGTACAGCCGCTGCATTGCTGTAGCGCCAGAGGACAATGACAGATGACAGCACATCCAGCGTGGCATCAAACTATAGTAGAAACAGGAACCAAGAAACCAGTGAGAGTAAGGATGACATGAACGTTGCAATTGATTACAATTGGCTGCAAAACTACTTGCAACTTAACCAAATGCATTCTGGCATGTGTGGAGCAATAACCAATGTGGTGTATATTAAAAACTGGCTGTTGGACAAAATAATGATATAACTTCAAAGGTGCACTTAATAATTACATCTGCTTGAACAGAAAAGAGGAAAATTAGGCACTTGGATCTTTTGGGCACTCTTTCAGTTTTACACTATATCATTTTAAATGTCTCTGTGGTTTTAAAGCATTAAGTAAGATTGTTTTATAGTGTGGAACATAAAAAAATCAAGAGTCTGATGATATATTTTGATTTCCACACTGGAATCAAGGTGATAACCAAAATATGATAGATGACTTTGAGCTTCAATTTTAAGTTCATTTCTGTCAAAGAATATCTCCCCCTGAAGCAAAATAAGGTATGATCATTATCCTTTTGTTTTTAAGATGCAGTGTGTGTAATCTGTAAAAAAAAAATCAGAAAAGGAAAAAAAAAATCATCTTTCAACATCTTAAGAGTGAAGGCTATTTATGATCAGCTGCTGAAATAATACATTTGCACTTGGTCAACCTATTGCTCCTTTGCTACTTCACTAACGCTGTCAGCAGACCTTATTAATCAAGAGCCAATCTTTAATAAAGACAGAGATAGCGATAGCTAGCACTGCAGATTATGGTTTATATTATTTTAATCAAATTATGCTAATCACATTTTCCCTCAGGTTGAGGGTGCCGATGATTTAATTTTCACTTCTTAAGTTGTATTTATAAAACTAATCACACTCTCAATCATTTTCCCTAAATCATAAGAAGTAATGAAAAGCTTTATTTTGGCACAAGATAGCATATCTGTTTGGCATAAGCAAAAACATTTTGATATTCAACCTGAGCTCTATGCTCAGTCCCTCTTCTCTGCCCTGTTACCGTGGAGACAGAGGGACCAATAACACTTCGGTACCAGGGTTCATTAATAAATCACCCAGACTTGATCAATGCAAAGGAAGGTGCAACTTACAGCAAATCCAAAGGCTGATGCACTGTGTCTCATGAATGATACAGCTGAGGAGAGAGAAAGCAGAGACATTTAGCTGGATACAAGGCACTATTCATTTACTCATTCAGATAGACAAAACAATATCACAGAATATACAGAAAAGAGACGTGTGTAATTTAAACCTGGCGGATTTTTTTGTGGAAATATGTGATTTTGTTGACTTCTTTCTGTACAGTCACCTTTTGCTCTGTAAATGTAAAAGTCACAGGTAATCACCTCACTGTACGCAAGTGAAGTATATGAACCACTTCCTCTCTGTTCATCAATGTTGAAAAAAAAAAATCATTATTTAATGCAAATGTAACCGGTCCTAAAGAGCCACTGCCCTGCATATTTTCCCACTATCCCTGCCCTTCCAGTTTCTGATTGGCTAAATACACCTGATCCAGATAATAAGCAGTGGGTAGGGCAGGGATATCTGGAAACGAGCCAGGGAGGCTGGAACATGAGCTGGTTGAATATATCCAAATAAAACTGGATTTGACTCATGGCATTACCAATCATTTACTGTAAAGCTGATTTCCTGGCCACTTTGATGGTAGCGCAACAAATACACCACTGATATGTTATCATCTTACACTGAATTGATATGGATAGTGAATGAAAACATTTGCTCATTGATACACCCAGTGATCAACTAGCTATGCGTTATCTAACATTTGCAGTGGCTAGCTGTTTTTTGACTGTACATCAAATATTCACTGAGTTTAGTTTTGTCTCCAGCAACGACAGCAATGAGAAAATCACCTGCTGGTTGCAAATCCTGTCTGTCTGCTGTGAAGTGCTGAGCAAGTGAGTTCATGATTTTTTTTTATTTTTTTTTTTTAAAGGCTACCTAGTGCACCTGTAAATAAAAATGGTGATAGCAGTGAACCTTGAAAGTTGAGTCACTGTGGGTTCAGAGGAGCGACCAGTCACACATACAACATGTAAAGTACATAAGCTCAAACAAGATTTGAACCTTACTCATACTGTACTTTAGCACATGATATTTTTTGAATTAAATGATTAATTAGAATAAATAAATAAAACAAACATTTACAGTATTAAGAACCTTTTGAAGGTGGCAATAACCCTAACTGGATGCATGAGGTTTCATGATAGTACTCTATATCATTGCAGAGAAGTCTTTGTCATGCCCACCAGTGCTATATTGTCCTTTTGCCTGTGTCTCCCTCTTTCTCTTCCTCTCTCTCCCCACTGTTTTCAGGACAGAGTCTCTGGGGGAACCACGTCACCATAGTAACAAGATTTTTGAGGACAAACAGAGTTGTGTTGAACAAAACAGAGCTTTCATCTTCCCAATCTTTTTGCCTGGCCTCCCTTTTCTCTTATACTCCCAGATTCTGATTTCCTTTGACACACATCTGTCTTTTCTTGAAATCCACCCTCTGTCTCTTTGAGTCGTAGCTTTGTCTTTTTTTTGTTTCAGAGAGACTTCACTGCTTGAAACGGAGTTACACTGCATTTTGCCAGCCGTTGATAAATATTTAAGAATATGTTACAAATGCTTCTTGCTTTAAATGTCACCAGTATCTCTAATATATAAAAGAATAGCTTCAGTCTGAACTACTAGTTAAATCAAAAAGGGAAAGGCAGTGGGGGGAAGAAGGGAAAAAAGAGGAAATAGAGAGGTAAGTGGGTGGAAGGAACTAAAGAAAGTGGAGAGCAGAGGGCAGTCCCAGATGGACATGTGATACAAGACAGCTCGTACGAATCAGACTTGGTGTGTAACACATGACTGCCCACACACACATATACACTCACACATACACATATGTCGTTTCTGTGTCTCGCTCTGTCCTGGCAACTGTCACATGCAGATGCACCGTGAAGAACATTGCACCAGACAAGAAATGTTACTGCACAAAATGGGGATACATAGAAAGAGCATATATCTTTTAAACATATTCTGAAAAGAAAGATGTAACAATATTATGAACAAAAGCCCTCTTCATGAATACACAAGTTGCTGTTTGAGTAATAAACACTTCCAAAAACGCAACCTAAATTTATAAGAACTAGGTTCATTACTAAAGTAGTTAGTTTATTATTATTATTAGTTTATTATTAAAAACATATCATTTTAGGCCATTTTTAATGGGATTTAAAGGTACATTGTGTGAAATTTGAAAGGTGTAGCAGCATCTAGCGGTGAGATTACAGAACACAACTTTTAGAGCACCCATCACACCCCACCCCCATTCCCAGGTGTCAGTGGTGGTATGATGGTTGTCAAAAACAAAATACAATTTCATTTCTAGAGCCAGTGTTTGGTTTGTCTGTTCTGGACTACTGTAGAAACATGGCTGTGCAATATGGCTGCCTCTGTGAAAGGAGACCCACTACCTAAAGTTCTAAATCCCTCACAGGGTAAATATTTATAATCTAACTAGTGGTATCCAAGAAAAAAAAAAAACCTGGACCTCTGTTATTCTCATTTGAGTTAATCACATTCATTTATTCTGCTGGCCATACAACAGCTGACAGCTATAATGTTTCTCATGTCCCACAATTTTTTATCTCATAATCAGACTTGTTAATATGCATATAACACTGGCTGATGGAAAAAAAAGGGTAGATATATCGTATTGCTCAACTTTCATCCTGTGTCTGCATCTGATTGCTGCTAATATTTGCTATAGCCGCACAGGAATGCAGTCTATTGAGAAATGCAGGCTCAACACAGACTGTTGTTTTCATAAGGCCATGTATTACTGGGGCACATGCTACAGAAGACATGAAACGAACTGAGTCTACTAAGACCTCTACTGAAGTCTACTGCAGCTGACTCAGTCATACAGTATGAGACAGCTGTTACCTGATGTTCTCTGAGGGACTCAAATCAGGATCACGAGCAAACAAAGCAGACCTCTTCTGGGTCAGGTGTTTGACTTTCTTTTGCATGACTGTATGTGACTCTACAAACGAGTGAACAATGTCATGCCTAAAAGCTGTACTGACAAGTTAATGGCCTTGAATGTAAGTAGTCATAATCCCTGGTGCTTTGCTTAGAGGAACCGCTATTCAGGAATTCCCAGTTTTTGGTCATGAGAGGGGTTATACTTTTTAAAACACAGGCATAATCTGTGAGAAAAAATAAACACAAAAAGTCTCTTGCTCTCTCTGTCCTAAATGTCATTATTTCTTCAATCATGTGTTATCTCTACTGTGATTCACGTCAAGTGATGTGGTGTGTTGTGTGCGCTCGAAGATAATTAGCCTTTGAAAGTAAAAGCCGTTATGTATGACTGTCTACATTCCAAGAGAGCTTCTCTTGAAAGAATTCAGAGGTGATATCGACACTGACCCTTAAACTGTAAACTGCCTGATTGCATGGCTTTCATTTTGTATGCTGTGCTGACATAAATCAGGAGCACACAGAATTTCAAATCATCCCTAACTAACAGTGATTATAGGCAGATTATCATTTGACTCTTAATATTTAGTTAGAATATTTAAGATGTATTTCCCTTGCAGAAAGAAATTCAAATTATGACATGGCCAATCAACTTCTATATTTTAAACTTTCGACTACAGTGTCCCTGTGATCAAGAAAAACCATTAAATGATAACACAGACTCCACATTTCAATAAAATCTCTTGGTGAATTTGGACAAAAGAATACTGACACCGACCTGTCCAGGGTGGACCCCTGCCTTTCACCCAAAGAGAGCTGGGATAGGCTCCAGCTGATCCCTGTGACCCTGATTAGGAATAAGCAGGTATAGATGATGGATGGATGGATGGATGGATGCATGGATGGATGGATGCATGGATGGATGGATGCATGGATGGATGGATGGATGGATGCATGGATGGATGGATGGATGGATGGACGGAATAATGACACCAAACTATTTAAGCAGCTGTAAAATTAATGATTTACTGGATATGTGCAAAAAGCTAGAATACACAAGCTAAAAATAGAAAATTAGTACAATTACTTACTGCCACAGTAAAAATCAGCTGACATGAGTCTGTTTTCTTTGAATTTATTACAGTACAATAAATCATTATTTGATTGTCTTCACAACCAATGCAGTGAGTTAGCTGGACTGTTAATCAACACCTTGACTGAGAAAGGAGTTTGCGTACATGCACATATACACACACAAACACACATTTTTTAATCTGCTATGTTCAAAAGGTACTCGGTTCCAAAAAGAACAGATGTCTCTCTTTGTGCGAAAAACCCATTTGGGAAGCAGTTTATCGGCCTCTACTACTGCTACCTTTTTGTATCCATGCTCATCATACTAAAACAGAAGAGACTGAATTATTTTTTCAGGTCCATATAAGCTACTAAGATGAAAATAGTGGCTTTTTGTCTCCTGGCAGTTATTAATTTTTCCAGTTTCTGCTCTCAAGCTCATTTTGTGTGCCAGCCGTCTGTGTACTAACCGCCTGCCAGCGAATCGATACCTCTCTGGAGGAGAGCATACAATATTCTGTCTAACGTCTTTGGGGTTGTTAGTTAATCAGGGGAGCAAGCCTGCATGAGCTGGTGGAAATCTGGAAGAAGGAGGAACCACAAGGCAGTAGCAGCAGAGGCCAAAAAAAGAGGAAATTCAGAGGATTAGGAGAATAATATTTATAACTAATACTAATTTTCATTCTTTTCCATTCTATTATATTTTGGGTTTTTTTCGCCCCAGATGTCATGCCAAAACCTGCATAGCTCACATTAGATGTAGCAGCAATGATTAGAACTTGGCAGCAGTAAAACCCTAATTATAAGTGAGTTACGCAAGAACTGTGGCCACTCTGTCTTTGTCTCTCAACCAGTGTTCACTTGACACTGATTGTAACAAGAAATAAAAATAGATGGACAGATACGGCAGCATCTGATTGGACATTCATATTAGATCAGACTTTGTGAGTGTTGAGGACAAGCAATAAAACACATACATCTACTATACTTGTATAAGTACAAATATTTCTTGAATTATGTAGTTATCTGCTTATCACAACTATAATGGAAAGTATTTGACAAGGCATTTTAACATGGAGGAAATAAAGGTTCAGTGAGCGATTATGAATGTGTAGTGCTGTTTTCAGATAAATAAAGACTGAATCAGTAATTAGACAGCTGCTTGGTTGTAGGATGAATAATTTACTGGATATGGACCAAGATTCTTCTCTTCATCATTAAGCAGGATCATTAAAGTGTTCAGCAATGTGCTGGCTACCCAGGGGTAGAACTCAATAACAAAAAGCTTTCAGCTAGTTGTTATGGCTGATGTGCTTGCAACAGCACAATATGCATTTTACGCACTTTAAAAGACATATATATGCAACTTTCTCATCATCCATTACTCTTACTGACTAGATGACACTACCACTTAGCCGACACATCCAGGGTCACAGGGCAGCCAATCCCAACTGACAGTGAGCAAAAGGCAGGGTACACCCTGGACAGATCACAGAGCTGACAAAACTCACACTCACATTCACACCTACAGTCACCAATTAACCTGACCTCAACCTGCATGTGTTCAGACTATGGGAGGAAGCTCCAGGACCTGGAGAAAACCCAATCAGACATGGGAAGTAAATGTAAAAGGACCCCAGGGTCAAATGGCATTCAAACCCAGAAGATATTACATGTATATACAATTAAATGCAACTAAACACAAATATGGTTTGAAGGGAACATTATAGGATTATTTTTTCTGATAACAAAATGAGGATACTTAATTAATTCATATGTTTAACAAGCTGTCAATATGCTAAACACCATCCATCTATCCATTCTTTTCCGCTTATCCAGGGCAGGGTTGCGGGGACAGCGGTCTAAACAGAAGCCCGGTCCTCCCTGTCCCCAAGGTGGGCCTAGAGCCTGCTTTTAAAACTGTCGACATTCTGTGCAGCCCTGACGCTCTCTGGTAGGCTGTTCCAGAGACATGGGGCACAGTGCTGGAAAGCTGCCTCACCGTTGACTGTTGTGTTAACTCTTGGAATGGTTAAAAGGCCGGTGCCAGAGGACCTCAGGGTTCATATTCTAAAAGCAAGTCTGAAAGATAAGGAGTAAGACCAATAAAACACTTAAAAACCCTTAAAAGGACTTGCAAAGAGCAGAGGTGAGATCCTCTGGCCACTGAACCAGATCCCCTCGGACCCCTGACTGTGCCTAGAAATTGTATCCGTAATAATAATGAACAGAATCATGAGTCTGACTTAACGCCGCCAATGCAAACCAGATGCTCACTCCAGTTGCTCACTCTGCAACAGTGGGCCTCGGACCCCATACTCCCAGAACAAACTCCACAGGATTCAATACTAAATACATCAGTGAAATATTCACAGATAACATGTTTTCTGACAAAATAAAAAACTTACACTTCAATGCACATTTCTAGCGACTTTTGTCATAGTAATACTTTCTCACAACAGTTGGTTAAGTTGAGGGAAAGACTGGTCTGATTGAACCAAGAAGGAGCTCACAGTGACGAGGCACAGTGTGTTTATTTATAGTTAAATAAAACTATGACCTTTTAAAAATATTAACCAAAGTTTCCTAAACTGGTCTGTGGGTGGTCTCTGCCCACCATCCACCCCAACCACCTTGGCGACTCTGTTGTTATTTATATACGTAGCACCCTAATGATTTCAAAAAAAATTCCTCATCACATAATCATAATTGATTGTCACCAAAAAATCACTGGAAAAACTGTGTAGAAGCATATGGACCTAATTTATACAGTTTTAAATTACAAGACAATATGGCTTCCCCATTTTGAGATGTCAGGCACAGGGACGAGATCATTAAGATGCAGCTCTTGCTCAGGTAACTAACAAAACGTCTCGGGTTACTGTCAAGTAACCCTGTTCCCTGAAAAAGCAGGAACGAGATGCTGCGTTAGCGAACTGTAACCTTCTGGCCTAGCTTGATGTTCTCCAAGGTGTTTAGAATGGATTTGACACGTGCAGGAGACAGCTGTGCCGCATTGTGATCGAATCCCACACAACCCCCAGATATGTTGTCCTCTGAGTAGAAGAGAGAATGCTCTCCTTGCCGTAGAGTCTCAACCCCAGAGATTCAAAATGAGCTAGGACAACCTTCCAATGTCAAAGCACCAACTCCTGAGACTGAGCCAAAATCAGCCAGTCGTCTAGATAATTTAAAATGCAGATGCCCTGTAGTCGTAGAGGAGCCAGAGCTGCATCCATGCATTTTGTGTATGTGCAGGGTGACAAGGCTAGGCCAAATGGAAGAACCCGATACTGATAAGCTTCACCCCCGAAAGTGAACCTCAGGAACTTCCTGTGTTGTGGCAAGATCTCTATGTGAAAATATGCACCCTTGAGATCGATTGTCACGAACCAATCATCTGCCTGGAGACACAATCATCCTGATTGTCAACATTTTGATCTTGAAAGTTCTGAGGTAGCAGTTCAACCCGCGAAGATTCAAAATTGGACGCAACCCCCTATCTTTCCAGAAAATACCAGCTGTAATAGCCTGACTCCCTGTCTGGCAGGGGAACACATTCTATTGTCCCATTGTACAGCAATTCCTGTGTCAACAAATGCGCTCTTTCCGGTTTCACAGAAGTGGAGACAACACCATTGAAACGCTCAGGACAATATGCAAACTGAATCCTGTAGCCTTTCTCTACAGACCTTTCTACCCATGGAGAGATGTTTGGCAGTAGCTTCAACAATGCCATTTTCTCTGACAGGGGCACTAATTTTGATGCTTCACTCTGTTGGGGGGATGTTAGATGTCCGGCATCCTGAAACGTGGAAGGAGGCAACCGAACACGTAACATTTCACCAGAGGTGAAACCTACTGACAACCGTATTCATAAAGACACAAAATAGGACAGAAGGCAACACGGGGGCATCAAGGAGGAACACCTTGTCCCTAACCTTGATGCCTGTGAGGTTGAGCCACAGGTGTCTCCAAACCAAAGCAGCCATAGAACAGCCAATTGCACAGGCGTCTGCTTGGTTGCATGAAGAGACAGATCTGTGGCTCGGTGCAACTCTGAAAACGCCAATAATAGTCCCACCCGTGCTCAGGTCTTTCAGCAGGTCAGCCTGGTATGCCTGCAGAACCGTCATGGTGTGCAGGTCAGGCTGGCGCTGCCCTGCTGCTTGAAATGCTTTCCCCACAAGTGAGGATGTTACACTTAAGTGATGACGAGCTCCCAGGGGAGAGATAGCCCGCGAGGGTCTCTTCCACCTGAGGCATACCCCTGCGCCTTAGCACCCACGATAGTCGAATACATACAGGTCGTGGGTACAAAGAAACGCAAGGAATATGACTTACTCCATGAGCGAGACAACTCGTCATGGAGGTCTGGCAAAAAGGGGAGAGATCGATTTTGGGATCTCTCCCTCTGGCCACCCGACAAAAATCAATCATCTAACTTGGAGTGCCTGGGATTCTCTTGCTCGTCAGTCTACCTACACGGTAGTGTCTCAATTTGGCTCTCTTCTGCTTAGAGTACCTTTTTTTTCTCTAAACCAAGGATATACTTCTCCACAGGTCGCGAGCTTCGCCTTCGCCACCTGTGCCCCTTCAAGATAGGAATTACTGCTCATCGACAGTGTGCTGCTCGGGTTCCTCCTGGTGATTCGGTCCATGATGCAGCTCCACTGCTCGGGAGATCTCTTCGAATTAGAGAATGAAAACCAAACTGTTAGCCACCTTCCAGTAGTAACAGTAACATTTCCTTGCTCCGGGAGCAATAAAGTTGTCTATCATCTAAACTTCAAGATGAGAAAAGGGATAGTTTTGTGGTTCACATGCAGCTCGCTGCACTATAAGGTGATGGTAGATGATATACTTGCAGAATGTAATAATGAGAAGGGAATGGTAAAGAACAGAGAAAGGAGCAGGAGATCAGGACAAAGGGGGAGGAAGTAAACAGGTTTTAGAAAAGTGGAAGAGGGGACATGGAAAAAGATAATGAGGAGGAATTATGTATCATTAAAGCTGGACTAAATGAGATTTCTATGCAAATACACCTGTCTGGTCTGAGATTGTGAAGCAGTATTGCAGCTCCAGTATTCAAGGGACTGTTGATTTTATAGATAAAAAACCTTGTGCATGAGAAATCCTAACTCCAGCCAAAATTACATTTCTCCTCACTGGCATTATCATCTGAAAATGTTACCTAAAGTAGCTCAAAAGGTTTTGACAATTCAAACTTTATGACACAACTGAAATAACAACCCTGCTCCTATAAGTTATGTTAATATACAGGTAATCTACATCAAATAAATAAAGACATAAACACACCATTCTTAAGGAAAAGTAATCCTGGCTGGGCTGAGATCTACTGGCCACGTTTTCTGTGACTCCACTGCAGATCATAGATGTAGCACTTCATTCACTCAAAAAAAAAAAACATTTGTTCTGAACATAATGCAGTGATTACATTTCCAGCCACAACAGGTCTGAGTGAAACAACTTTGAATAAATAAACATCACTTCTGGAAGACAGGGTGCACGAGTTTAAGTGTTCCTGTATTTGTGTGGCTTAAATTGCTGCTGGTTTCTCTCCACTAGGGCAGAGAGTTAAAACAAAAGCCTGGAGGATGATGCTTCCTCATTAATTAGTGACTCTAAATGGCCATACACTCCCTCTGATGACCACACACACGCACACACATGCGCGCGCGCACACACACACACACACACACACACACAAGACCAAGAGCAAAGAGCACCACACAGAGCACACCTCCAAGCACATATACACTGGAAAGCATTGCACACACAAACATACACACACATGCACACAATCCTTGCCTCCTCAGCAGACACATCCAACATGGCAACGTGGCCGCTTGCTCAGCTGCAAAACACTGTGTTTAATAATTCAGGACCTACTGCTCAGCTCTGCACTCTAGCTGAGTTCACCTTGTGGAAAACCCTACTGGGTTTCTTCCTTTCTCTCTCCCTTCTCACTATTCCCTCTCCTTCCCCATTCTTTTTAACCTCCCTCCTTTGTCACTTTGTTCTCTTTTCCTTCTCTAACATCCCCTTACATTTTTTAGTTTACATGAACACCCCCCATATTCCTAACCCTCCCTAGCTTTGGCACTTCCTCCTGGGCTTAATCACTCCATCAGCCATCTCCTCTCACCATTAACTTGACAGTATTGATTTGTATTTGGGCGGAATTGCAGTCGAAGGATGAGCACAAGGAGGGAGGTGCCATCTGTAAAGCACAGTGAACTGACTGGGGTTTGTGTTTAGAGATTGAGCTAGGACAGGCACAGCTGATTGGACTAATGCTTCCTACAGTATGCACCTGCAGGTTTTAAGATCTTCATCCTGGAAACCTTTAAACAGCTTAGTGAACTTTTCAGGGGGACTTCAAGGGAATTCTTAAAACAGAGGGATCTCTTCAGCTGTGTTATCAAGATAGAAGTGCCAGTGGTAGATTAAGACACCCACACACATAGACAAGATTCATTATTAATTAGGAAGAAACAATTAGGTAGGAATTACAAAACCTAGCAGAGTCATAAATGGGTTATGTTGGTATTAATGACATTTCTACTGACTATTCATTTTCTCGTAATATCCTCACAACAGGAAGAATTACTGCGATGCACTTAGCATAGGATATCGTGTGACAACCTATGTGACAGTATTATGAAGAAATTCATTTGCAGCACATGAAAAGTCCTCTCAAGGTGTCCTGTGCTGCACCACAGTGCCTGCCAGTGCTGGAGTTTAACTTAGGGTATGTTATTATAGTTTTGATGGATGGATTTTTTGATGGAGTTACAGTATTTATCTGAAGGATAATCTCACAAAAATGACTGGGTCTTTTTATGGTTTCTACAGTAATTTACAGTCTAAGGTTTAATGCAGTACAGGAACAAGTGTTCCAGGAACGCAGAGATGTGAGGCATAGGGACGAACAAGACATATCTCAGGCTGATTGTACATGGTCTTAACTGTATTGTATCTGAAGAGTGAAGTGAATCTCAGTGGATTTTACTCAAAGTGCAAATGTGTTATGCAGTTACAGCTTCAATTACTGTACATGCAGTTTTTGAGGCCAGGAATCTGCCTTATATTTCTTTGTATGCGGGTCATTACATTTCATAAGCTGTCAACTCAAACATCTACTGCAAAAGAGTTTCTCATAAAGTACATAAGAGAACTATTTTATTTAAAAATCTCATAAACAAGGGGAATCAAGATTGTTTTGTTAACCAACTTTGCAGTTTGTTAATTAGTGTCACACTTTGTGCTCATACAGGAGGGAACTTCAGAAGCAATAAGCAAGACAGAAGGATGTAACATAACACATAACACACATAACACATTAGCCATAAGCAATATTATGCCAGCAGGCTAAACAAACTCAAACCCAATCAATTCTCTCAAATACCCTGTCTGCACTGGATGAATATCTACAGTGTCATTTCAGAAGCACATCATCCACATCCCAGTAAAACAATCACTCCAGCTGTACACTTGCACACACAATGAGCTGTGGAAAACAGGCTTTATAGTCACAGCATGTTAATAAAGCGAGAGCCTGACACAGCTGGACAACTGTACTGAAGTGCCTCTGTTCTGGTGACATGTGTTGCCTCATTAAGCACCATTATTTAACTTTTTCCTCTAGTTCTACTTTTAAAAAAAGCATCGAAATGTATCAAACCTAAATATAGCAGTCACTTATTTTGTTTGTGTTTGATTTCATCACCTGTACGACTCTCGCTTATGCTGTAAGTCCCAATTTAATTATAACAAAGTAAGATAACATACACTTCATTGTTCCGGTTGGGAAATTAGCATAATATTTGTAAACTCAAGTAGACTCCAGTATAGTGTTGTGAATACTTTCTCCAACTGGCACAGGCATAAAATTATATTCCCACTGTTTACTGTTTACCTTACTAATTTATTTGCTTTGATAGGTTTCAAGACTTCCAGCGGCCCCTGGCAGGAATACAGTGAGCAGTAATTAACAGATATAACACATTCATTCTCATTCTTCATTATGCAATGCCAGAGACTTTTTGTGTGTATATAGACCTATATATCTTCTGTGATCCTATATGTACTTGAGTCATTCAGCAGCCTATGTTTTATATCACTGTGTTTACCTATGACACCTCAGCACTGAGGGCATTTTTGCAAGCTACACTAATTTGCATAAACGTTTATTTGTTTATATAAAAGGCTGAACTTTTCCCAAATGAAAGAAAGCATAGCACAAGAATTCTGGTAATGCAGACATTGAGCATAATGTTTTGCATTTGGGAGAAAATGATCAGCAGCCATTTAGCTTTTAAGTCACTACAATTTCACATTTCTTAACTTATGAAAAAGACCCTTGTGACCTGTTGTCATCCAGATATGAACATTATAAATGTCATTTCAACAAAATGCTCATATGGGCTGCTGAAAATTGCACTCACAAATTGCGTATAATGTAGTTTATTGTTTATAGGTCTTGTTGACAAAAAATGATTTGGTTGCATTGGAAATTTTTTATACATTTACTCAGACTTTCAGCCATGAGTTAGGGGCAGTGCCTTGATGGCTATTTAATACTCTGAGATACTCTGACACAAACACCACAGCTCCAACTATAACTCTATCTTTATTATTATCACCACGTAAATGTGGTTCGCAGGCACGTATGAAACAAGAGGTAACACAAAACAACAACAGTTTATGTACTTCAGTGGATAAAAAAATTCCATCTAAATTTCTGTATCTCACTGTTGCAGTATTCCCTCTGTCTCTCTCTGACCTTGAAGAGTTGCTGATTCAGATTTAACTCAAGTGAGGACTCATTTTCAACACATAATAAAACCGAAACTAAAAAAAGGGAAGTGTGAGACAGAGTAGATTTATGTGTGTGTGTGTTTTTTTTAACTTGTACATCATGGTATGGGGTGTTACAGTGTTGCAGTGGTTAACAGTGGTGTCACCTCACAGTTAAAAAGTTCTGGGTTTGTAGGCTGTGGTTTAACCTGGGGATCTTTCTGAGTGGAGTTTGCATGCTTTCCCTTTGTCTGCGTGGGTTTTCTCCAGGTACTCCATCTTCCTCCCACAGTCTAAAGCCAAGCAGGTTGGGGTTGGGCTAACTGGTGACTAAATTGCCCATAGGTGTGAATGTGAATGTTTGTTTCTATGTGTCAGCCCTTTAACCGACTGGTGATCTGTCCAGGATTTTTCCCGCCTCTGACCCATTGTCAGCTTGGATTGACTCCAGCCAGGATAAGTGGTATAGGTAGTCTAATGGAAGCACAAATTGATGAATTCTCATTGTTATACTGTAGGATTTTCCATGTAACATATAAAAAAAAAATAGGGTAAAGTCTTATCTTTGTGTAGGTCTTCTGTGTAACTCTCTGCAACTCTGCAATTAAATAATGAGCTCTGTGTAGAATATTCTGCAATAATCAAATTGAGCCAAAATAGTGTGTGTACACACAGAGAGAGAATGTGGGTTGCTATTAATGGGAGTTATAAACATGATCTTAGCCATCAAACACAGCTTACTGTAATGTTTTTCATCAAAGACATCAAAACCACAAGAGTCAAAATAAATATTAGGCATTTGAGATTTTTCTGTGTGTACCTCACTAAACTCTCATCTACTGCACTTCTGTGGAGACAATTCAGCTCGTTACTAAAAAGCATAGGGTAAATGTTTCAACGGTAACACTGATACATCAACCATACTGACAATAATAAACAATGAAGTCCAACACACTTACCCCAATTAAACCCTTCACATTATGTCTCTCCTTTATTTATTTATTTTGTTTATTTTTCAGGGACAACACACTAACATTTTTGCACGCAGACAAACGATGCCGTGCACACACGGCATATTGGATAAAACTAATTTGCAGCCCTCGTCCCTGGTTGGGCTTTTACAAAAGATCAACACATCCAAACAAATAAACACAATCATCACAAAGTAATTGAACAAATACAACATAGGAATAAGCATGTGCATGCTATATTGTTCAAAGCTATGTCAATATCAACAATGATGCATTGACGTATCATGCACATAAAATGTATGACACCTTGCACACACTGAGAAAATAAACGTAACTAGTGTGAATCCAGCAGTCCACCCCAAACTGCTCAATGTTCACGTCCCTGTTGTTGCTTCAACCATTGTTTAAGCTTTGTAGAGAAAAGGGAAGTTTGATTGTAATTTTCAATCGACAGGTATCGTAGTCCATTATTGTGAACCTTTAACTGAAGAAGACTCACAGGAGTCTTAAATCTAAATATGACAGTATTTTACTACACCATAATCTAGGGGAAGAATAATGTAAAATCTGAGATTTCATCAATAATATGACTACTGACATTTGGAAAACACCAAGGTGTGCTAGTCTAGTAGACAGTCATTCATCCATATTCATTCACCCTTGTGACTTTTGTTAACAAGAAACAATTTAATGGTCTCTTGCATTTGTCAGTGTGTCTTCCTGCTGCTATTGCATTATGATGCATTGTAACACAAATAAACCTGAAAACTAAACAAGCCAGCCTCTAACAGATGACAGCAGAGTCAGTGATTTCCAGCCTTGTAAACGATGAGCTTATCTCCATTAATGGAGACACCTCAGATCACTCACAAGAGAGTAATCAGTCCTAGAAATGTGAATGATGATGCCTGTGGTGCATTGCAACATCTCATAATATCAAGTCAGGTCTGCAAACATAATATCATATAGAAAATTCCTGCACAATGTTTACATGGGAAACACTTCTAGTGCATCTAACAAGAGAAGGAATGTGATTTCATTTATTGCAGAGGAGTACTGAGTATTGTGAGCTAGTTTAATGCCAGTTCACTAGTAAAGTAAGATGTACACTGTGACAAGCAGTCCTGTCATGGCAGCAGGCCCACTGTTTTGTAGCAAAAGGAAAACCCCACTGTGTTTTACCCCTCAAACATTCCAAGAGGTGGGGGTTCAACATTCCAAGACCCAGATCTTCACCAAACACGTCAAGGAACTGAGTAAGGTTCAAGAAATTGGCTTAAAATAAACACTCTAAAGGAGGGGTCTCAAACTGCAGTCCTCGAGGGCCACTGTCCTGCTTGTTTTCCAACTATCCCTGCCGTTGCAGTTTCTGGATGAACACGCCTGATCCAGGTAATCAGCAGTGAGTAGGGCAAGGATAGTTGGAAGACAAGCAGGAGAGTGGCCCTCGAGGACCGGTTTGGTGCTCCGAAGTAATTCATTGATAATTTTCACAGATGATTGATAAGTAAATTAATAAATTCAAAATCGCTATAGTTTCATCACCATTGACTGTGGTGACAGCACAGAACGTGCTGATCGGCTTCTCGTCTGAAAACACTGTCCATTCCTGACTGGTAATTCAGGAAAATCATTAAATCAGTTATAGCTAAAATAAGAACAATAAAATTTGACATTGAAGTATAGAGTATAAGAAAGATATGTCACATTATGACTATTTTTCTAACAGCTTGGAGAATGACAACCAAAAACTCAGTTGCCTCGAGAAATTAATCTAACAGTGATTTTTGAGGATTTATGTTCGTTGTGAATTAACCCACTTTCAGGCAGAGCAGATGCAGCAGTTACATTCATTCAAACAACTCTGCACCCAATGCACACTTCCATTTGCTTAAAAATGAATAAAGTTTGAGTCATGCAACTACGTCCATCTATTTTGATACTGTGCTGTCACTATTACCCTTCATTTATATGTCTTGGGGGTGTTAACAGCAAGACAGGCAACAGATAAGAGTGCTCTATTTGGCAGTGAACTGATCTTCTCATTAACAGTAAGAAATAATTTAGGCCCCTTTTGAATAGAAGAGTAATACAATATCAATGTCCAAGCTTCCGACACTCTAAACACTATTAGCAAAACATTTGTCTGTTGTGGACACAAATCATGTTTTCACAGAACATGCACTCAATTCACCTAAAGCCACTAAAGCAGGGATTGTTGGAAGACAAGCAGGGCAGTGGTAGTCCAGGTATAAGCGATGCAATAAAAAACATTGGTATTTCACAATGTGGTAGCTAAACATCAGTCTGACTATCATTGCTCAGACTTTGACCAAGCACAGAGTTCAAATAACACAGTACATTTTGAAAGTAAGAGTGAACAGGTCAAAGAACACCAGCACCAATACATTGAGATATGGTATCTATCCACTGTGTCCTATATACTGAACATTACACTATTCTACATGCAAATTGTAGGTTACAGTACATACAGTAGGGCATGCTGGGAAGCACATTGTGTTTGATTTCTTTCATGGAGTCATGGTGTTGGAGACTAATCAGAACTTACACCCTGGTTTAATTTTACGCAGTAATATTTCAACACTGCTGTTTTCAGCATCAAAGAGGACAAAGGCATAAATCAAAGCCAAATATGGCAAATTTAGAATAGGTGTACATTTGTTATTGGGTGGAAGGGGGAAGAAATAAGAAATTTGTTTTCCGTGATCTAAGGACTGTAGCACCTGATTTAGTTTCATATTGCTCGAAGATGTCCACAAAACAGCTTACTCCTTATCCTAAGTTAAACCTCAGGATTGAAACTGGTACATCACTAGGGCACACATGTATGAACAGGCCAGTAATTCACACTCATACTTTACAAATAACACTTCAAGCAACACTGACAATGTGCTGTTTTTGCTCTGATCTTGATAAAGTATGTTAGCTGGTACCTGTCCTGATTGAGAGGGTATTTGCACGAAGTGCTTTCAGGGTTACAGCTTTGCAGGCAGTTGAGCTGGATCACAGATGGGCACAACTGACAACTTGAATTTCATATGAGATCATCTTACTGTTTTGTTCAGCTGAGCACTACCACATGAAATATGAGCTAGTTCATAACAAGTTAATAAAAAAAAGTCTGTCATGCATTACATGTACATAAATACTATTAAAGCATACAAGACCAGGCAGGATTGTTATACGACAGTGATGCATGAGTTGATCAGGGCTAAGGTAAAGTAAGGTTAGGCCAGAGGGCTGAAGTAAAATGATTATTTATCAGTATATAGAGTAAATGCCTCAGTATTAGTATCAGTATTAGTGAGCGCACTTATACCAGATCTCTGACTTCACACACACACCCTTGCAGATCATGAGCCATCAGTGTCTTAGTAGAGCATGATATCTTTTCATGCAGGTTGTTCATTTAGTGAAACATCCTGAGTTCCTCTTATGAAAGTGCTGATATTGTAAAAGAAAAAAACACACACAGAGTAACAGTTACAGGTATAATTTGAGTAGACTCAAAGAGAAGTGGCTGAAAATTGAGTGTAAATTAGGCTGAAGTGAGTGTCCTGATGTGGTGGTGACTGTGACTTGTTGCTTGGGGGATTCACACAGAGCAAGATAAAACACTTGTAACCTGTTTAAATTGTAGCCAAGATGGAATAAAATGAAGGCAATATGATTTCACCTGGAAACAGAGCTCAAGTTGCTCATTACGAGGGGGTAAACTGCTTCTCATCTCAGATACTGCATGAATTTTGATATAAATCTAAATATTCATTACTGCTTTTGTGGTCCCTCTGCCATGTTGTTGCTCATTCTGTCTGACCACTTTTGTTTTATCTGTCTGCCTACAGAATCGGCATGAGACAATGCTTTGACTGAGTTGAATGCAGAGGAGGATTGTTTGTTTTTATACCAAGCATGTGAGTGGGTGCTGGGTTTCTGTCTGCTCCGTGCTCACAAGAGGCTGTTATGATTCAGCGGTGGAGACAGCAAATGATCCCAGAACTGGCAAGTGTGTGGATGACAGCCACAGAGATAGTCATTTAGCAGGTTTCAAACACAGGTAGCATTTCCTTTTTGTTTCTTAACTGCTTGAACCATATAAATACCTCCACAAGAGCATTTTCAGAGACTACTGTAGACTTAAAAATGTTGTCTCATTAAGCTAAATGTGAAGGTCAGCTGAAGGTCAAAAAAGGTACAATTTAAATTCAGGCTGCCAGCTGTTTATTTTTTTCTCTGAATGAATGTGTGATAGCAGTAGAGAGGAATATTGAGTTGCAGAAGTGGTTATCAGATCAATACCTGAACCTTTGGATATTGCAATGTAACATCAAATCTGAACCTGCTATTTATTTTTTAAAGTCCAGAATCACTCCAGGACTGTCCAGCCATCATCAGCTGAATATGTGTAGCAGTAACAAGGTTTTTCTAATACAAATATTAGCAGCTCTAGGTCTGCCTCTCCATGGGTGTTAAGATTTGCAATCCCTCTTCCTGTCAGGATTTAATACTTTTGTCTGATTTCAATCCATGTTTGGTTATTGTGATATCCAAGTCTGTGTTCCATTTCTGTCAAGTTGCTCTAGTCATTCAATTATCCACGTGCATCTAGTTTACTCTGTTAATTAAGGTCATGCTGTAGAGTACTTGTACGCTAGCCCATCCAGTCACCGGTTGCCAGTTTGTCTGTGCTGTAATCCTTGTTCAGTCGGTTTACCAGCCTTACCTTGTCTCATCATCAAGTACTCTGTGTATGATCTGTTTACATCTTTGGATAATTCTCTTGTCAAACATTTTGGATACCTTTGCTATTTGGATTGCTTTGCTGGTTTAAAATCTCTGCCTAATATGGATTTGGATCTGCCTTTCCCATTATGGACACTGCCGCCTGGTATTAAAGTTCTTATTTAATCTCACGTCTGCCCCGTTGTGCTTTTGGGTCCACCTGTCTCAGTACCCTTTACATTTCCCTTTTTTCTGACTTGATCTTTGCCATTTTCTGCCAGCTCTATCACTAACTTTAATTTTCATCCTCACTGTCTGCTGTCAGTTATTTCTCTTCTTCATTTCTGCTGGACTCCACTGCCTGGCCTTTCTGTCACCCTCCCTCTCCACATGGCCACATATGTATTTGTCTTTTCTTATAATGAGTTAATGAAACCTACAAAGGTCTAACCATGTTTGGGAGTGCACAGAGAAAGTCAGACTCACAGTAGTTTTTTTCAGTTACGTAGATGTGCTCTAAAATGATAAAGGCAAAGATGGAAATTAGTCATTGGAACAATGATAAAGTATATGTCTGTTCATTCTTGCTTTCACTTCCTCACCCCCTATAGCCCTTTTTTGATCCTATACAATTTCCATAAGCCCAACAGTAAGGGACTCAATAAAGTACTTATGCATTAAGAGGAAAATTAGGCTTTCCCCATCCCTTTACCCTGAGGCCAACCTTGCCAGCATATAATCTGTTCCCAGGTAAAAAAACTGCAGCATGAGGAATCCTGGGCCTCTTGGTAATGGATCATAGCAAGAATCAGTTTACCATTGATCACAGCTGAACTAGCTGTTGGCTACTCTGACAGTGTTACTGCCTGTTCCCTCACTACATAAGAAACGCTACCATTTCAATAAGAGTCCATTAAAAAGGCTTGATACTTGAAATGAAAGCAATGCTCTTATTTGAGAAAGTCACTAGAGAAAATCAGAGCATTTACAAAAGAAATGAAGTTGCATGTTTTTTTCTTTTTTCTCATACGGTGATTTGATTTGATGATGACTAGAAAGGAGAAAATGCTTCAGGGAGGGTGAGAAGCAAGCAGAAAAGGTCAAATTTGCACTTAATAGGGAGTCCTATACAGGTCAACCTCCTACAAAGGTTACTTTGTTGCAGGACTCATGTTCGGCTTGACTTTGACACTGAATTGTCCTCTTAAAATCTATTTTTAATATGCATTTAGAGGGAATTATAGTGATTTTAAAGACCAGATTTATTTAGTCATGGTGAAAAATGAGGGGGTAAAAAGAAATTTTACATCATCAATGGATATAGACCAGCTAGTAAAATATCTCAACATTTCATTCACAATGGCTTCGACATGAATTATGTTAGAGCTTATTGAATTATGTTCCGCTTAAGTAAAATACTAACACATTCAGTGAACATATGACTTTCCATCTAGCACCATCATCAGGGTAAAATTTCAATTTGAGCAAATATCTGCAAATCTAATGATATTCCCATCATCCTCAACTGCACATAGCATGAACTAAAATTATTAGCACTGTAAACATTAATTGCTGAACATTAGCAATAACATTGTAGCATGTTGATGTTTGCATTTACTGTAGCTCAGTAAATGCACCTAAATACTGCCTCAAGGTGCTGCTAGCACCACAGTAGACAAACCAATTACAGTTTTGAAATCGAATCAGCTGTTAACCACCTTAACTACACCACTGCTAACATGTTGTACATTGAAATTAATTGAACTGCTATAAATATTTAAGGGAACTTACAAGAGTTCCTCTCATGCATAAATCACATGCAACAGCAGCAGAAAGATGATGTAAAACCCAGAAGGTGAGACTACAGCAACTGTGGGGGCCACAAACACACCAAAAACTACACAAAAATCCATCCTGTCTCCCAGTCAAGGTTATTTCATACTGATAGACCTGGACTTGCATTCTTTAACCTGAGAAATTCAAGATTGCAAAATCTCAACATGATGTTGATATAACATTACAACCAGACATTAACAGATATTGACGCACTCTCTTCTGATGTTTATATCTGATTACACCACACCACCTTTAGTCTCATCAGTGAGGATTAAAAATAGTCAAGTGGTGCTGACTGATAAAAGATGGTGTGAGGCTGTCTAGAGAGGATGTTCTATAATTATTCTGCAGATGGAGAGTTTTTGACAGCCAAGCAAGTACACAGATAAAACACTCTACAGCCTCTGATGAAAATGCCTACCCAAAATTCCCTGACGTATCAACAGTGAGGTGAAGTGTTGTGTGAGTTTGCAAACCCATACCAGCATTGAAACATACTGCTATATTGCTGTTGTGCTTTCACACCAACATACTTTTTTTTAAAATCAGATGTTCTATATATTTTACAGTGTTTATTTGAAAGCCAAAGGCACAGAGAGTCAGAGATTGTGGACAGCAAAGATTCAGATATAGATTTTAAAAGTAAAGGATTAAGGTCTTGTGTGGAAACCACGGCATCTCTTACTCTTCTTCTGTCCTGTATCAGGCAGTCAGGGTATTCAAACTAATTTTCTTTAGAAGGACATCAATAGTGTAGCCTGACAAAGCAGTGACAAAGGATATTTTCAGTGACTTTGTCTTTAAAGCTGCAGTAGATGACTTTGCATGTTTGAAGTACTGACAGATAGCTAAAACTACCCTTAACGAGAGAACGGTTGTAACCTCTGACCGCCTCTCACAAACTACAGGTAGGATCAGCGAGTTAGAGTAAAACCTAAACAAAAATCCCTTCAGTAAAAGGCTGAGTCGTGTAACAGGGTGACAAAACCCTGTATCCCAATGTGAACTAAAACATTTAGCCTCATTACAAAATGCCAGAATGGAAATGGATTGTGTTTTCTGTACCACAAAATCATGTTCAAACTAGTGCATTCATTTTTTCCAGTTCTGATCCCATTCAGACAACTTCCACTTGTATTTTCTAGTGAGAGATATCAAACAAAGTGTTACACATGAATATAAAATGGTCAGATGCAAGTTCTAAACAGGACTCTAATACACAAACTTACACTTTAACAGGTCTTGATTAAGAGAGGATGAATCTGTGTAAATACATTACTCTGTGTGACATAACCAGTCATCATGTTACACGTGTTTCCATGTGTGACTGTTTTAGCAATAATAATTTATTTACCAGACCCCAATGATAACTGAAGCTGAGCAGCAAACCATGTTGGACCACATGGTATCCACTGAACACCAAGAGCTTTCAGCACTACCCAGGTGCACACACACAATAACAACACCAAAAAAAGAATAAAGAGAGAAGTCTTTTTCATTACTGCACCAGGCCTGGACTTGATCTGCTATTGGATGTAGTGAAAATGAGAACGCCTAGTGGAAAAGAAGAAAAATTGGTGTTCTGGTTAAAGAGGAAACAGTAATACTATGATTTATAACTCTGACATTATCCACTGCCTTATAAAGATTTCATAACTAGACCTAAAGAACAAAGGGCTGAGTACAGACACCCAGTGTCATGCACACAGATTCATGCACACACATAATGAAGCTAACACCCAGTAGACACTTCAATCACTGGTGATTACAATTAAGACTGTGGCTCATATACAGCTTTAGGAAGTAAGCTCATATCTTCAACTTGCGTCATTCACTGTGAGGATGGCATTTCTATATGTGTGTGCCTATGCATGTGAGTCTATGTCCTCTCAGTGCGGAACAGAAGGAGGGGAAATGTGACAGAAGCATCTGGTGTGAGAAGCTGAGCACTCTGAAGACAACCTCACTGCTGCGCTCACTGGAGCTTCAGAGTGTGAATAACAGGGGATGTGTTTGGTACTTTTACAGAAAAACAGAGCTATGCAGATCTACATTGCAACTCATAAATGCAACTGGCTTGAATGCCTTCATGCATTAACATTTAGCACAGTTACTCACAGCTGTATAGTCATTAAGATTTTTTTTTAAAACAGTTCTAATTAGTCAAGAATGAAATCCTTGAAAGCATGTACTGGTGTACATGCGTTACCATTTTAGATCATCCTAAATAATTCTTTACATTTATTACAGCAAATAACCTCCCTCAGAGCTCCTACAATCCATCCATCCATCATCTATACCCTCTTATTCCTGAACCAGGGTGACAGGGATCAGCTGGAGCCTATCCCAGCTCTCTTTGGGTGAAAGGCAGGGGTCCACCCTGGACAGGTCACCAGTCCATCACAGGGCCACATAGAGACCAACAACCTCACACACTCACACTCACTCCTATGGGCAATTTAGAGTCACCAATCAACCTGACATACATGTTTTTGGACTGTGGGAGGAAACCAGAGTACCTGGAGAAAACCCACACAAGCACAGGGAGAACATGTAAACTCCACACAGAAAGGCCGGGTTGCAAACTCAGGACCTTCTTGCTGTGAGGCAACAGTGTTAACCACTCAGCCACCATGCTGCCCAATGCTCCTACAATAAGCATATCAATTTTCACTTTTGAGATTATGCTAAGTGACCAGAAGGAGATGAACAAACAAACCAGAATGTGTTCGAGTTAGCTTTGCACAGAAGCTAAGAGCTCAGCAACCCCACTCTATCGCTGAGATGTCAAAGTATCCTTGTCCTCATGCTATCAACCGTAACATACTACAACATACTGCTGCGCCACTAAATTGTACATAGACTAATTGCCATGCATTTTACAATGAATGGCAAATACATTCTCAGCACATGCCATCGAATCACAGGTTGCAAAGGCATCATTCTCTTCAGCAAACAATGCTTACAGATACAGCAAAAAATGAGACCAATAAAATGTCACCAATAAAATTAACATACCAGTAAAGGTCCAGTGTGCGGCCTTGTTCTGCTTCACTATTCTACATTGTCTTCTATTGTTTAGATTATATGAACAAGGGTGGTTAAGCATATGTGGTATGTGGATGAAAACTATTATAATTCACTATGAAGAGTTATCTGTGACAAGGGTATGTGTGATTAGTTTATCAACTGCATGTCTGTAATTAAAGTTTGTAATATAGGAACTGACAGAAAATACCCACTGGAAATTCCTAGGCCATCAGATAATAGTAATCCAGTTTGAATAGATATCTTTTAGTATAATCACGGCTTTCTCATTCAACAGCTGGCAGATAAGTGGAGGAGAAGCCCATGACAATTTATATCTACACATAAGAGCAGCAGCTGAGGAAAAGCACAACATCCTTGAAATGGTCATTTTGGAATTACTTGCGCAACATAAAAAATTTGCCTTATGGATATTTGGTGACAACTCTAGAGGCAATGATAGAGGTAATGATGTATGATGTATTAGGTCCAAAAGTGACGTGCTCTTTGCTTTATTACTCTGGGTCCAAGATGTGGGCACAATTTTCACCACTCTGTCTATGACACCATCTGTTAAGAGCTGGCTGTTTATTTATTATGATAATTAATTTTAAAGTATTAGAGTAATTCCTCCAGTGCCTGTCCATTGCCCTCTGTTTCCAGACTCGAGAGAGGGCACAGTGTCGGCCACCTTTAAAACAAAATGTGATTCCCTGTCCAGAGCCACTGTTTGCATGTCCTTTCTGGGCTACTGTAGAAACATGGCAGTGCAATATGGCTGCCTCTGTGAAAGGAGACCTTCTCCCTATATAGATTTAAAAGGCTCATTCTAAGATTAAGAAAATGTCATGATTTTCTTAATGTGATTACACAACATATTTATGAATACTATATTCCATAACTGCTAATAGGTGCCTCTAAATATTACACATTGTACCTTTACCTCTTCTTTCAGTTGAAAGTTGAAGTGGTGTATGTTGTGGTTCACTTTTGCTGCAGCAGCCAAGCTGAATGACCTTTCTGGGAATAACACAATGACCATTTGGACCAGGAGATTAAGTCATCTAAGGATTAACATCAGATGGTAATCACACAATTACACAAAGAATACACATCTGGACAGCTACATAAAATAGAACAGTGGAAAAAATAAATAAATAAGAGCAGAAACGCAATTAATTAACCTGCTGTGTGGATGGTAATGAGTACACAGACAGGGCAAACAAAAAGGGTAAAAGCACTGTAAAGAATTATTGCTGAGAAACAACTGAAATGTAATTATTTTGATTTTGAAGTCTGCCACCATATTGCCTGGCAGTCTTTTCCTGCTGGCATCTTAAAAATAGCATGCACAGGGAGTCAAAACAAATGAATTAATTATTGTGTTTTCTACCCCATGATACACAGTATGTGGGGGTGAAGGTGGGGTTGGGTGTACGTGTGGAGGGAGATAGGGAAGGAGAGAAGATGGTGAGTGGAATAAAGGAAGAGGGGATTTGGGTGAAGAGGAAGAAAGAAGGGAAAATAGATGGAGATGAGGGACTGAGGGAATATAGTGTAGAGAGAGGCTGAACTGGAGCAAAATAGGCAGGGAGGGTAGAGATATTGGCACGACTGTGTTACTGCAGTGACTGCCCAGATATGATGAATGGCCTGCAGATACCACTGTACAGCTTAATGCAAACATCTCCACTGTGTACACTCTGCCTTCTGTGATTCATCATTTGTTTTTGCCCAGGCTGTGTTATTCTTCCAGATCTAGCCAGTGAGATAGTGAAAGCAGCAGGAATCAGCAAATGCATTCTCTAATGACCGTGAATGAATCCACTTTATCCAAGCATTAAAAAGCGTGACAAAAAAAAGATCATCTTGTGACCTGTCATTGTTACATATGAGAGGCCATACAAGACATATTTCATTCTGATCCTCTCACACATACATGTATTCTCTCTCACACACATATATTCTCTCTCTCACATAGGAGCCTACATGTGTGTGTGTGTACATGTATATGTGTGTGTGAGAGAGATACAAGAATAGTGGAAACGGAAGGCAGATCTTTCGTCACGCTGTGACTGGCTGAGAAGCTTAGCAGCCAGGTTTGAGTGTAATCGGCTTCCGGCAAGATGGTCTGACCCAATGTGGCACATTTTTTGAACTCTATATATCTATCCCAGTTGTATTTATGTTTTTTCACCAGCCTTCAATGGTTTAACCTTGGAACTGTTTATGTATGCTTATACATCCATTTGAAAAGATCCCCCCTCAAGAATCATTTAATGACAACGAGAAAGACACCTTGTTGTGGTCCGCAGTAACCATCCTTCCATTTATCACGACTACGTTGCGAAGATGGAAACTTCTGTAATTCTAAAAGGAAAGACCCCTTCTCACCGGTCAAAACCCAACCTGCTACTAAAAGAAAAGACACTGATCTAAAGGATGCAGCATGTATGAATGCCTTTATGAAAGCCATTGAGCTGTTAACAGAGAAAATGGATACATTCGGGTGCCATTTAAAACAAAACAAAACAACCTCATGCTAACCAGTATAGCTAAAGCTGCTGAAGTCAATGCTTCAGAAATTGTGCAAAACTCCACCGAAAGTCCATAAAGTTCAGCTGGAAACTGCTGAGTGAGAAACGATAGTAACATTTATCATCAAAAATGTTAAGTACCTGGAGAAAAACCCACACAAGCACAGGGAGAACATGTGGCGGTAAGCATTGGTCTACAAGTGAAGAAAAGGTTTAATTGTGGCTTCATCAACACAAGCCAAACAAGCGGTTTTTTGTGTGGAAGCTGTAGCCCTGGTGCTCTTCATCACAGCTCCTATCTGCAGCTAGAAAGTTGTGGCACAGATAGCCATAAAGTGATGGTTTATTTATACCTCTGTTAGGCTTTTACTTTATGTATCTGGGTTACATCACTGTAATTAGAGCTCTACTGCAGAGACAGAAAGAACGAGAGAGCAAACAAGAATCATAAAAAGAAAAGGGGCAGAGACAGTACTTTTATCTTAGCCAGGACTGTTTTGCTTTTGTTTCTTCTGCTCCACACTAGTGAAGATATTCTATTGAATCTTTCCAACTAATCATTTCCTTCATTTTTTTATGTTCCCAGCTGTCTCCCTCTGGCTCTTACCATAAATCTTGTTCTTCATCACCTCTTACATTTTCCTGTGAGACCTCCAGTCTCCCTCCAGACTCTGCTTATTTCCCTGCTCTATCTGTCCTGCTCCCTCCCTCTTTTACCCCCTCCTAGCAGTCTTCCCTTCTCCTTACTTAAACATTAAATGGTTGCTGGCAGCCCTACTGATTGAATGTGGGGCAGCCTATTAGTCCAAAGGCCAGCTCCTATAGCCTGCTCCGGAGAGCTGCAAAGCAATCTGAAAATCATCCTTGTTGGGGTGCAGTCAGCTGTGTTTCCTGCCACTGCTTAGCAAGCACAATACAAAAACATCATATAAACATGATGCAGAAATCAGCGTATTCCTGATAATAACAGTATCTAGTAAAAAAACTTTAAAAAGCTGAAAAACTCAAGTAACTGTAAATTGTAAATCCTAGAGACACAGAGTGCAAGTGCTCTATTACAAATACAAACACTAAAGGAAATATGTATTTGGTTTACTTTTTGTCTAAGGTTCTCTCTGAATTAGGCACCAAAAATAGAGGTTGAAATCCAAAAAATGTCCTTGTGTCATTTGTATTTTAGAATCTAACTATTCTTCACACTAAAAAAATAAGTAATATATTTTCAGATTTGCAAATGACACACAGTCCTGCCAATGGTTTCACAACATTGCACAGCTGGCGGTAACAAGCAACAAGCCAGCAAAGGCAGGGAAGAAAAAGAACATGGAACAAGGATGCAGGTTTTTAAAATATTCAAAATTTGTTTTTGAAAGTGTTTAAGGACACAAATGGAAATTCAACCTGAATATTCTTCTTCAGTTCAAACTTGTCCATTATGCTGGTTTATAACTGGTGGATTAATTTTAATTCAGTTTTATTTCTATAGCGCGAGAAAAGAACAGCAACAATAAACAACAAATAGACACTGCAGGTTGGTGGGGCCAGTAACTGCACATCAGCAATATACAGCTCCAGGACCAGGGACACCTGCAGAAGGTACAGAGAGAGGGAGAGAGCACAAACTAGGGGAGAGAGAGAGAGCATGAAGTTAGTGACATTCAATGGTGGAATATACATGTGAGGGGGGAGGAGAGGAAGAGAGGGGAGGGGAAGGGAAGGGAGGATTAGGGTAGGGGAGCTCAGTGCACCAATGGTTCTTGGGCAGTCTAGGCCTATAGCAGCATAACTAAGGGATGGTTCAGGGTTACCTGAAGCCAGCCCTAACTATAGGCTTTGTCAAAGAGGAAGGTTTTAAGTCTAGCCTTAAAAGTACAGAGAGTGTCTGCCTCCTGAACCCAGACTGGGAGCTGGTTCCACAGGAGAGGAGCTTGATAGCTAAAGGCTCTGCCTCCCATTCTACTTTTGGAAACTCTGGGAACCACAAGTAGACCTGCACTCTGAGAGCGAAGTGGTCTATTGGGATAATATGGTACTATGGGATCTTTAAGGTATGAAGGAGCTTGATCATGAAGGGATTTGTATGTGAGAAGAAGGATTTTAAATTCTATTCTGTATTTTACAGGGAGCCAATGAAGAGAAGCTAATATAGGAGAAATATGATCTCTCTTGCTAGTTCCTGTCAGGACTCTGGCTGCAGCATTCTGGATTAACTGGAGGTTTTTTATGGAGATACTGGGACATCCAGATAGTAATGAGTTACAGCAATCTAGCCTTGAAGTAACAAATGCATAAACTACTTTTACTGCGTCGTTTTGAGACCCTAACTTTGGCAATGTTATGGCAAAATAACTCCAAGGTTTTTCACAGTAGTGCTGGAGGCCAGGGCTATGCCATCTAAAGTAGCTATAATTTAGAAAAGTTATTTCTGAGGTTGTTAGGCCCAAATACAATAACTTCTGTTTTCTCTGAATTTAAAAGTAGAAAGTTACTGGTCATCCAGGCCTTTATGTCAGTTAGACATGCTTGAAGTCTGGTTAACTGGTTTGTGTAATCAGGTTTCATAGATAGATAGAGCTGAGTGTCATCAGCATAGCAGTGGTAATTAATAGAGTGCTTTCTAATAACATTGCCCAAAGGAAGCATGTACAAGGTGAACAGAATCGGCCCTAGCACAGAACCTTGTGGAACTCCATAACTAACTTTTGTGCGCATGGAAGGTTCATCATGGATATGAACAAACTGGAATCTGTCCGATAAATAGGATTGGAACCATGTTAACGCTGTTCCTCTGATACCAGTCACATGCTCTAATCTCTGTAATAAGATGCTGTGGTTAATAATGTCAAATGCAGCACTAAGGTCTAGCAGGACAAGTATAGAAACAAGTTCATTATCTGAGGCTAAGAGAAGATCATTGGTGACTTTTAACAGTGCTGTTTCTGTACTATGATGTGCTATAAATCCTGAAAATCTTCAAATAGTTCATTCCTGTGTAAGTGGTCTGATAGCTGCTTAGCAACAGCTTTTTCAAGGATTTTAGAAATAAATAGTAGGTTGGATATTGGTCTATAATTAGCCAAGACTACTGGATCAAGACTAGACTTTTTGAGTAAGGGTTTGATAACTGCAGTCTTAAAGGCCTGTGGTACGTAGCCTGATACTAGAGATACATTTACCAAGTCTAATAAAGATGAGTTAATTAATGGCAGGGTGTCTTTAAGCAGTCTAGTCAGGATGGGGTCTAAGAGACATGTTGATGATTTAGATGCAGCAACTACTGATGTGAATTCAGAGAGATCTATGGGAGAGAAGCAGTCTAAACATAACTGAGGTCTTACAGATGATTCAAGAGCTACTGTAGTAGAAGATTCATTTATGGCAGGTATAGGAAGCATCTGCTGAATTTTATCTCTAATACTTGTGATTTTATTTGTAAAGAAACTCATAAAGTCATCACTGCTGAGAGCTAAGAGAACACTGGGCTCAACAGAGCTGTGGCTTCTTGTCAGCCTGGCTACAGTGCTGAAAAGAAACCTGGGATTGTTCTTATTTTCCACTATTAGTGATGAATAGTATGCAGTTCTGGCTTCACAGAGAGCTTTTTTATATGTTAGTAGACTGTTTTTCTAGGCTAGATAAAATTCCTCTAAATTTGTGGAACACCACTTCCTTTCCAGCCTTCGTGATGCCTGCTTTAAGGTACGAATATGTAAATTATACCATGGGGCTAATCTCCCCTGATTCACTAACTTCTTTTTCAGAGGGGCCACAGTATCAAGAGTTTCATGCAGTGAGGCTACAGCACTGTCAACAATATGATCAATTTGATAGGGAGGGGATTGAGGCAGCTGCCCTCCACTGCGTTGTCACATGGCATAGATGGAAATAAAGATGGAGTCATTTTCTTAAATTAATTAACGGTGTTGTCAGATAAACATTTTCTGTAGTGGAATTTTCTTCCAAATGTTGAATGATCCATCATCTTAAATTCAAAAGTTATTAAAGAATGAACATTATATTTCATTCTTAACTGGGATATTCAATAGAAAATGACAAAGAAGTAAGGGGTACTGTTTTTTCTTTTAACTGACAGTGACAATCCATAGAAAATAACATAATACTGGCATGAATGCAGTAGTAAATTGATAAAAGCCTATAGTCATAACAACTTCAAAAATATAGTTATTTATTGTGTTAGGGCCTTATTTACAGAAAAACATTAAAAATAAAAATACACGGGATGGGTGTTAGACTCAAAATACTAGCTTTGTATTTTTTTTATTTTTTATTTTATGAAAGAAAACAACTGTATTGTAATGTTTTCTTCCAATTACAAAGAATAGATTTCCAAACTAAGTTCTTCTCTCAACATCCACATCTGTGTGTTCACATGCTTCACTGACTTCCGCTTCACCAACATCATCTTGTGGTTTACTGAGCTTGTCTAAATATTCATTTTCATCTGGCTGGTTAGCTGTACAGCACAATAACCCACCTCCTCTAACCTCGTGAAGTGTGTTCTCTGCTCGCTCTCTAAGCCTGATATGTCTGTTAAAGCCTTGCAGACTTGTACCACTTTCACAAGTGAACAGCTAACCAAGAGTGCACAAAAGACAGCTCCTCAATAAAGGCTGTGAGCTAACACAGAGCAGCCATTCATGACTGAGACATTCAAGAGTCTTGGTCTTGAACGTTCATCCCTTCTAAATGTTAAAATACTGCTAAAGGTCTCAGAAGGGCAGAGGATCTTTGCTGTTTTCCTTGGAGAGAGACAAAAAGAAGACAGAAGACAGGAAAAAGAAAAAAAGAGCAAAGGCTAGAAAGGTTGGCAGAAACAGGATGAAAAATATATGAGCTGATAACGAGGTCTTTAACTTTTATCCTGGTTTATTAAAACATGCCCAGTAGAGGGGGAACAAAAAACTAAAGACACTGAATGGATTGATAGAATCAAACAATCTTTTGACTTTGCCCCAACAAGTCTTCCAGCCTGCCTATTAGACCTTTATTGTCATGGTAACAATCGTATGCTCAATCATACCTTCTCACCAGCAAACGTATTGGACCTTCACCGTCATGGAAACAATCAAAGACATCAGGAACCGTCATGGTTTCATTAGGTTTATGCACAAAACCTACTTTGTTAGCTTTAGAAAAAGGTTGTGCTTTGGGTGAAAATAACCTTCATTGTAACAGTAATAAAGAAAGAACAGGAACCATCCATCCACTCCCTGTGGTCTTTTCTTTGCACATGTCATAATTACCACAGTTTCTAGATGTCACCTAATATAACCTATAAAGTTACCTGCTGGCATATAGCAAATGGCATATGATTTTTTTTTTATTGCCCATAGCATAAATTAAACGTCCAGCGGGCAAAGATGGAGACATGATAAGAAAGGACTTAAAAAGAGGTAAAGAAAATAGAGGGTAAGAAAACAAGCTGAGACATTCAGGGTAAAAGATGGAGAGAAACTAGTGCACAGAGGAGGCCAAAGACATGCTGATGCTCTTTTAAAGTTGAGCCTTCACAACCATTAAATCCCCAACGCCAGCTGCCAGGACTCATCCTGCCTTGTCCCCTGGTACCCCTACACCTTTTAGAGCTTCATATTCCATATGCATCTCCCACTCCCTCTGCTTTCACTAAGTTGGCTCCTCTTCAGCACACTACCTCTGTTTGTTTCTTGTTTCCTCTGCTCCATGCAGTGTGGCAACAGAGGAGGGAAGTGTTGCCTTAATTTATTTAATTACCTGACCCAGTGACCCTGACCCAGTCTCTTGAGACTGCAGTTATTGCTTCTGGAGGGCAGCATGTCTACACTTCCATCCACCTATCCCACCCTTTTTGCCTCCCCACTTTCAATGGTTTGTATTCTTGTGAGTGTTCTTCTGTTTGACTCCTGCTATTCAGTGTTCATCCACACAGAAAAAACATTCCCCATTCCACTGCTCTGTATGGTTTGTCTCCACATCTTGTACTATATTAACAACACAAATGTCATTTACAAACTAAAGGTTATTTATTTCCCTGAGCTGTATTAATTTATCCCAACGTGACTTGAGTTTTACTGCACATGACCAACATGTGAGAACCTACCACACTTTTGATAATTGTCCCAAAAAAGTATCCATTCAGCATCATCACGACTATTTCCCATACTAATTTTAAAGCTCTAACATCAGCTATTTGACCATTTTGTGGCTTTGAAAACACATTTTTCACCATGTAAAATGACAAGAGCATTGTTTTAGTTGCTTACATACACATCTAGTACATCCACACACAGAGGAAGATTAACATTCATGCTTTTAGCTCAGTTTGGATCAACGCTAATATATAAAACAAATGGCTCTGTAGCTGCTACGCTCTGTCCACCAGGTAGGTGCTGACTTTGCCTATCTGGTAAGCAGGGTTTAGCTACAGCCAAAAAAGATACTATTAACTGTGAACCAAAACCCAAATCAGTAAAGTTGCAGGCAGCAAAACAAAAACTGTGAGCTGGAAGACACTGTAACTCTGGGGGAAAAAAAAGAATCAGTCACCAGCATATCAAACATAAGAATATATTGGAATAGATTAGAGCGCATAATGGCTTAAGGCTGACAAAACAAGATCTTGGTTTGCTTTCCAAACACTATTGTACATGTCAGACATCCTGTATGTCATAAGACAAAAAATATGTGTTGAAATTGCTGCTACTTTGCAACATCACTGAGGTACAGCATAGTGTCGTGTGAAAAACCTCCAAAAATGCATCACCAGGCAGACTTTAAAAAGAAAAGTCCAGCTAAGGCAAAAGCTTTGAGATCAAATGTGTCGTTAAAGCTGAATAAAGAATGGAAATCTGCTATTCTGCACTATTTGACTGAAACCATACATTTGTTCAGGATGGGAGTATGAAAATTTCAAACTTGGATTAATTGCTCAGTTTAGAGCAGGAGCAAGAGTTCACAAACCCGGGCGTTGAATCATCAGTCAAATAATTAGGAAGCTAAGTAAATTACCTCAAATGACTTGATTGCGATTAAAAGGACAAGTCTAAGGTAGCACATTGTGGAGTTTATCCTGAGGCTACAGCCTGTGATTAAAGCCTGTGTAAAACAATACAGTGTCCCAGCATCTCTTGTTATTTTTTTTGTCAGAATTTCAGCAAGAAATGTGCCTGCAGTGTTCTTCCCATGTGTCACTTGTAGTTCAGTGTTACATGTTCCTAATATAATCGTTGACATAACACAAAATATAAACCAACACTGCTTCTTTGTAATAGAACAAGTAAGGCACTAAGGCCTGTTGACCTTCATCATGTCAGTGTGGGTAAAAAGCACATGCTCTTTGTCGTCATACTGTTTAAAAATGTGTGACCTGATTTTAATATGCTGATATCAAATTAGTGACACAATACATGTGCAAGGCTGACATTTAGTTTTCCCTTATTTTCATAACTGAGTTAAACAGGATTCTTTGATGAATTATAATGACTTCGACACACTAAAAGTATCCATTGAAAATGTGCAGCACACTGCTCTCCATGGGCTCAATTAAACCAGTGTTCTGTCATTTGCAATTTTTTAAGTTACAGTTTGTGTCGTTTGTTGTTGACGTTTTCTTATATCCTGTCCAGTCTTTTCTCTTCAAATAGGGATCAGAATATCAGAAGTCTTGTGCTAAAACCTTTAATCTAAAAAAACACCTGTTTTCACCTTTTTCCTGCATGTATATTAGTTGAAAGTCTCATTTGAATTTTGATTACTTTGGGTTTATTTTGATTATATTAAAGTAGAATTCATGACCTTTAACATACACAGAATACTGTAACTCAAATCTTCTGCATCTTTTGCAGCCTCAAATTGTGAAAGACTGGTTACTACATGCAAAAAGACTACAACAGACGTTTAGATGACAGCATCTCCTCTTACCCAACAGGGAAAAGAGAAATAAACTGACAGTCAGTCTGCTCACTGCCTAACAGTGCAATATTCCAACAAAACTAATTTAGTGCACTGTAGTAAATGTTGCATGAGTATTAAATTAAAATGCCAAATGCTTACTGAAAGCTGCCACAGCCAGTATTAGCGTGATCACTATGGAAATCCAGGAGACCCAGAGAGCCTTCTTCCTGTAGCTCTGGGCCTCATGGGGCTTCAGGTTCATGCTGCTCTCGAGAAGACCTGCAGTGAGACACATAAACTCTGTTACAAGGACAATTCTTTCTTTCTGTGTTATGTGTGTATTTTATTTTGTGATTATATCAGGCAGCATGATGAAACAGAAGTGGCTGTTTGGGGTTTTACAAAATGAAGATTGGAATAAGGCTCTGTCCCAGCTTTAATTATCAGTACTTTCTAAATTAAAGAAATCAGTAAATTAAAGGCTGCAATAGTACATGTACAAAAGATTATTACCAGTGAGAAAACACACAGTTAGAACCAGAAAGCATTCTCCAACTATTTAATCCTATAGATTTTTTTTATTATTCTCTATAAATGCTCCATGTTTTGTTATTGTACAAGAAAATTATTTGGAGTCCCCTATGAGAGGTTAGAGGATATATCAGGGAGTAATTATTATTGCCTTGTACATTAATGGACCTGTTTCTTCTTGGCTCTTTATCATTGCTTACCAGCAGAACACAGGGGCCACTGGGGGTTTACACTGAGGGACACAATGCACTGTGTAACGCCTGGGACCTTTCTTATACTGAGGATTACAGGTCATTTCAAGTTTAACTATGTACTGACCTTCACAGCCTTACAATCTCCACGGTATATCCGTTTCACTTCACCACACAGGACACTTATAAATGCAGAGCATATTAACTATTAACAGTATAGTACCTCTAGTAGTACCTCAAACTAACATAAAAAATAGGAGATAACACAAAATCGATCAAGGTTACTCAAGAACATCAACAACATAATTCAGTAAAAATAAATCTGATGTTGCATTTTAGTACAACCAGAATCCACCTTTGTTTACTAAACTAAACAGCATTTTCAGGCACAATTTACTTCTGAGACAAAGTTAGCAGCCCAGTTGCAGTGCAAGAAGTCTTTGCCAGAAGTGACAAACAAAGCAGTCCAGATTCTGAGCAGCCTGAAGCTATTCCATTGTCATGAAATGTGAGGCTGACTCTGCAGATTCATGAATTATTTATAGTCCTGAACTTTTACATCCAAAAGGCCTTTAAATGCTATCAGTTGTCATTCTATCCAGAAATTTGTCTCAGGGACCTTATACTGAGAAGGGGTTTCCGTTTCACAATGCTGGCTTGGCTACAAGAACAGGCAGTTAATGGCAACTACTGAAGTGTATAAACCAACTTTTAACTATTCAATTCAGTGATTATGTTTGATTCTTAAATATTATCATTTGGGATTAGATAGTGATCCTACTGGCAGAGATGAACAAATGAAGGGGCTACAACACTGATAAGGCATCATTGCAGCGGCAGAGTTGGTTGCTATATACATGTCACATATTACACAGTACTGTGCATGAAAACATTTAAATGGTTCCACAAAATAAACGTTTACCTCCTTGTTCTCTACATCATTTTTTTTTTCAAATTAAAGTAATGTCTGTAGCTGTTGTGTCTTACTGAAAACCAATAAAACTGGGTAATTAAAATGCAGCTGAAATCATCTCTCAGCCGCACATTGATAAGAAATCTGGAATCACTGAATGGACATCTTCCCAAACTTAAAACAATTAGTCAACCAGGTGTAAACCTTACAACTTGATCAGTGTTAGTTGTGGCGTCCACTTAATAATAACATCCTGCCAAACATTTGATAAACTAGTTAACTTGTCATTGATTGCTTGTTGCAGCTTGGGTTTGTGGACTATAAAGTTATTGCTCAAATTTTATAGTCTCAGTCTAAACAAAGCTCCTCCAGTGCAAGATAAAAACTTGAACAACTGCACCGAGTAGACTTTTGCCGTTTATCTTTACATATCCCTTATATTTCTTGGTCTGGAGCAGCCTGCATGCAATCCGCCCCACTGTTAGTCTAGTTAGTAGACAGAAGATGGTTTATTTGATTTCGCATGTGGGCCCCTATTGAGCTTGTTATAATGTATCTAAGAAAAATACAGCTAGCTTGCAATTAATTAGAGGTAAATCTGCCAAACACCGTAAGCCTCTTGTTGTTTTGCTGAAAAAAGTTTAATGGAGTTCAATGTGATATTTGCAGTATTTAGTAGAATTGCATACAAAATGTATTGCATTCAGTGCCATTCTGATACTGGGTTCATTAAAACCTGTACATTTTGTTGTCAGGAGCAGACTCTCCTTACAGCTTACAGCCCAAACCCATTCACCATATGACGTTCACCATCTAGCTGATGTGAAATCACTTAATCTGGCTATAATCAATTTCTCTGGAGATAGAAAATCAAAGAAAATCACATGATTTGTGCTTAAGGGAGAAATAATGGCTAAAGGTCTCAGGCAGGGCCAAGAGCAAGATCAAATCAAGTCACCATTTTGAGTCACAAGAACACACTTGCTTCCACAATATCAATTCTTTGATCGTTCAATACCTGTAATCATCCATCCATCCATATCTATACCCTCTTATTCCTAACCAGGGTCACAGGGATCCGCTGGAGCCTATCCCAGCTCTCTTTGGGTGAAAGGCAGGGGTACACCCTGGACAGGTCACCAGTCCATCACAGGGCCTATCTGTAATCACTATTCCTCATTTTACATATACAGTGTAAGGCATTAATCAACTTTGTCTGCATTTCTTTAGTTGTATACTTAGTTTGTAATGGATAAATAAATAAATGAGATTTCTAAAAAATACAAAATTTAAAATAGCAAATTAAGTTATAAATTACACATTTTTCTTGATTTTCCTTGAGTTGCTAAACATTCTTAAAGAAAACCAAACTGTTTTTCAATGGATATTATAATAGTTTGCAGCCCAGAAAATGCAAAAACCTTAGCAAGAGAAGTTTGAGTGAGTGGGATTTGCCTACAAACTCCAGTTAACTGTCAAATAAATGCAAGTCACAATTAAAATGTTTTGGAGACTATCCAATATTACTTTATTATATATACAGTGGTGTGAAAAAGTGTTGGCCCACTTCCTGATTTCTTATTTTTTTGCATGTTTGTCACACTTTAATGTTTCAGATCATCAAACAAATTTAAATATTAGTCAAAGATAACACAAGTAAACACATCATGCAGTTTTTAAATGAAGGTTTTTATTATTAAGGGAGAACAAAATCCAAAACTACATGGCCCTGTGTGAAAAAGTGTTTGCTCCCTAAACCTAATAACTGGTTGGGCCACCCTTAGCAGCAACAACTGCAATCAAGTGTTTGTTATAACTTGCAATGAGTCTGTTACAGCGCTGTGGAGGAATTTTGGCCCACTCATCTTTGCAGAATTGTTGTAGTTCAGCCACATTGGAGGGTTTTCGAGCATGAACTGCCTTTTTAAGGTCGGATTCAGGTCAGGACTTTGACTAGGCCACTCCAAAGTCTTCATTTTGTTTTTCTTCAACCATTCAGACGTGGACTTGCTGGTGTGTTTTGGATCATTGTCCTGCTGCAGAACCCAAGTTCGCTTCAGCCTGAGGTCATGAACAGATGGCCAGACATTCTCCTCCAGGATTTTCTGGTAGACAGCAGAATTCATGGTTCTATTTATCACAGCAAGTCTTGCAGGTCCTGAAGCAGTAAAACAGCCCCAGATCATCACACTACCACCACCATATTTTACTGTTGGTATGATGTTCTTTTTCTGAAATGCAGCGTTACTTTTACACCAGACGTAATGGGACACACACCTTCCAAAAAGTTCAACTTTTGTCTCGACAGTCCAGAGTATTTTCCCAAAAGTCTTGGGGATCATTAAGATGTTTTCTGGCAAAACTGAGACCAGCCTTTATGTTCTTTTTGCTCAGCAGCGTCTTTTGTCTTGAAACTCTGCCATGCAGACCATTTTTGCCCAGTCTCTTTCTTATGGTGGAGTCATGAGCAGTGACCTTAACTGAGGCAAGTGAGGCCTGCACTTCTTGGGATGTTGTTGTGGGGTGTTTTTTGACCTCTTGGATGAGTCGTCGCTGTGCTCTTGGGGTAATTTTGGTTGGCCAGCCACTCCTGGGAAGGTTCTCCACTGTTCCATGTTTTTGCTATTTGTAGATAATGGCCCTCACTGTGGTTCGCTGCAGTTCCAAAGCTTTAGAAATGGCTTTAAAACCTTTTCCAGGCTGATAGATCTCAATTACTTGCTTTCTCATTTGTTTTTGAATTTCTTTGGATCTCTGATGTCTAGCTTTTGAGGATCTTTAGGCAGGTCCTATTTAAGTGATTTCTTGATTGTGAACAGGTGTGGCAGTAATCAGGCCTGGGTGTGGCTCCTCTAGAACTCAGGTGTGATAAACCACAGTTAAGTTATGTTTTAACAGGGGGGCAAACACTTTTTCACACAGGGCCATGTAGTTTTGGATTTTGTTTTCCCTTAATAATAAAAACCTTCATTTAAAAACTGCATGATGTGTTTACTTGTATCTTTGACTAATATTTAAATTTGTTTGATGATCTGAAACATTAAAGTGTGACAAACATGCAAAAAAATAAGAAATCAGGAAGGGGGCCAACACTTTTTCACACCACTGTAGCTGCTGATATAAAAACTGACATCACAGAATTGCACATACATCACCTAATAGAGGCTACTCTAAAAATGTATTTTACCGGTAATTAATTCTGTGATACAAAATATTTTTATCAATTGAAAGGACATTAATACACTCTACTATAAACATATTGGCTAAACTGGCTGACCAGTATGTGTGTGTGAGGGTGTGTGTGTGTGTGTGTGTGTGTGTGTGTGTGTGTGTGTGTGTGTGGCAGAGGGAGAGGAAGTGAGATAGTGTGGTTAAATCACTTTGCTCACATGATCCCTGGCTGGAGAATCAGGCGAAAGGCATGTGCCCAACATCTCGTCATTCAGCTTTGGGTTTGTGTGTGTATGGGAGGGGGGATGTGTGTCTCTGCTGACACTTGCCTCAGTCACACCTTTCTTATCTAAAAATAATTAAACATCTAGCTCAAAGAGCTGATTACACCCGCCTGCATACACATGACTGAAAACAAAACTCCCGGGAGGAGTGTGAAAGATGGAAATTAATTACTTTTGCTGCTTCTAACCTAACCTTCCTACTAGAGGTCTTACTGGAATACCACTTGACGTCACTGTACCATTTATTATCTAAGCATAATAGAAAGCCTGCTACATGTGACCAATAGAAATGATCAGGTATCTGCAGAGGTTTTCTATTCGTGATGGAATGAACATCATGTAAATAGGAGAGAGCCAAAGAAAGTGGCGAAGGAGGAAGAATATCAGTGTGTGCAAGTGCAAAATGTATTTTGTGTGTGTGGCAGGTGCTAGTAAGTTGTGTAGAGCATGTCAAGTGCTGTAAATCCATTTCAATTGCTTGACTTTAAAACTCTCGCACTGATGTTTGCTCATATAGCTTGCTAACACCACATAACACAATTGATTACAGACATTTAAAGAGGTTCTCTACCAACTGTACTCATGAAAATCACTTTTCTAGTTATGGTTTGCACTATTGAGCATATTAAATGTATTTAATAATGCAGTTCTAGAGGAGATTTGTCTTGCATTAGAAAACATTTCAGCTATTTCCACTATCTGTCTCCAAGACTTAGATGTGCAACAAGGAATCACTAAAGTACCTACTCCTTTAAAGGATCAATCTTCTTGATAATCTGTCAACCAAGCGGTGTTTTAAAACCATTTAAAGAATCCTTAATACCTTAAAGAAAGCAGACAACAATATATTGTTCTAGCCTCTTTCATCTTTTTTTCCAGGTGAGTTGGGCAGTGCCTTTGGAAACAAGCAAAATCTAATCAACATACTACACCTTTCACAAAACTACATACAATAGCCATTTCAGTTTATTCAAGGCACAGTCATATTAGTGTAATTAGTGGCATATACTTTTTCATTACTATGCCTATCATCCTTTAAAATCAGATCTAATATACATGATATTTAATCAACTAATAAAACACCTATATAAACTAATAACAGGCTTAGGATTTATTGTATAACCGAGGGCCTACTATTATCCTCTGTGGAATGTTTTGTTTCAGATTTCATGCATAGAGGAATGGGATTATATTAGTACAAAAGTCACACATACACACATTAGGCTTTGTAATGCATGCAAGTAATATCAGAATTCAAGTCTTAAGTCTGTGTGCCTCTGGGTGTATGTTTTACAGAACAACTGAATGCCCACAGGTAAGTCTGTCCCCTGAGGCACTATGATGTCTCAAACTGAAGAGGTAGAAATTAATAAATGAATTTATCAATAAACGACTGCCTTCTGGAAAAGGAACATTTTAAGCTTCGAATTCAACTTTTGCTTTACTCTGAATCCTGCTGATGTAGGGCTATAATAAATTATTCAAGTAAGAGCAGACTAAAAATAGCCCACAGGGGTAAAAATACCCCTCTTCACATACATGCACACCCATAACTTTAAAAAAGCCACAGCCAAACATGACAGAGATTGATGCAGTTACCTTCTCCTTCCACGCTGTCAGTGATTTTCATCTCCTGGCCCGTGGGGAGCGGCTCGGGCTGGCTGGGGGTTTTGGCTTGCTGGTGATGGTTGTTAGTGAAGCCATCCGGGGCGCACTGGCCGTTCCGCACCGTGGCCGGGCAGAGATCCACAACAGTGGGGTCTGGGATAGGGTCTTGGGTCGCCGGGTCTGTCATTGTTGCTGCACTTGTTTTGTTTTCAGTCTCAGAGGAAGATGGAGATAAAGGAAAAAAAGGATTTACACCGGTTTGTCAAGTGCAGCAGCCATCCAGCGCGTCCAATATGCCACCGGTGTCGATTCAGTTGCGCAGCAAGGAAGATAAGAGATGGCGATAAGATGAGAGATAAAGGATTTATCTCCCCAGCATCAGCAGCAGAAGCAACTCCCTGTATATGAAGTCAGGGGGAATAGCCTGGATGTGAATGTAAATGGTCGGGCTGAGTCAGGTAGACAGTTTAGGGTTAGATGCGGCGATGCGATAAATTGTTGAGATCTGCTGTGAATCTGGCAGGCGGTGCCAGCAAGTTAGTTTTTTCCTCCTCCCTTTCCGCCTCCCCTCCTCTCCTCACAGCTCAGGATCTGATTCCAGCGCAGACCACTACATAAAATAGCTACCCAGTGTCCTCTGTCTGGAATAATGCATTTAAAAGTTTTTTTTATTATTATTATTATTTTTATTTTTTTTTATAAATTTGCTTTAGTTTCTTTGCATGAAAAAAACTTGCATCTTAGTGAGCTGTTATATATCCATCCAACTATCATCTATAGACTTAACTCATACGCATAGCTGCACAGAGGCAGAGCAACCACTCGCACTCCTGTGTACGCAGTCAAAGGGGAAACAAAAGACATATACTGTTAAGTATATGCTGCCTGGACTCCTAATGAGCAACAGCCAACTGACTTCACTGACTGAAGAGTCTTCGTTATTTCACCAATGCCTTCTGGCGCAAGGCCTTCATCAGAGTCACTTACAGCGCACGTGAAAACAGCCCTGTATGTTATCTGTCAGAAGGCTCAGTCATAATGACTAATCCAATGAGGGAGTCAAGCATCCAAAGGTTGTTCCCCTTCCAGCTGTGAAGTGTCAAAATAAAAGTACACACCAAAATAAAACTCGAATTGAAGACGTTTAAACAGTAACATGATAGTAGCAAAAATAAAAATATATAAATCATGAAATATATGTTAAGAAATATGAATAAAGTTAGGAGCAGTTGATGTTATTAAATCTAAAACTGTTTTTGCATTTATGCTATTTAATAACAGCAAAAATATCTATTTAAAATTCTATTACTAAAACCTTTATTTGGATATAGACTAAAAAAATCCATCAGGGAATACTCTGGTCTTTCCAAAATGCCTGGTTGTTCCTTTTTTGCTGGAGCTATTGTGTTCATTTATCCTATTTTTCAGTGATTGCTGTGTTTCCCCAGCATGTACTTTACTGCCTGGACAGGTGATCATGTTTGTCACATTTCTTGTTTGGCAAGTGTTGAAACTATCTATATTTCTTGTTTTTCCTGTGACTAGATAAGTACTTGTGTTCCTGGTGAATTTGCTCTTCAAGCAGTTTCCACACCTGAAGTTCCGAACTGGCCAGATAGCAGTGATATGGTTGTATTTATTGTGGGTTTTGTGGAGCAGCCTTCATTGTCCTTCTACTTTTAAAAGTGGTTATTGGTTTGGTGTTAGAACATGTAGCTGTAGATCAATCCATCAATCCATCCATCATCTATACCCACTTATTCCTAACCAGGCTCACAGGGATCTGCTGGAGCCTATCCCAGTTCTCTTTCAGGTTCAAGGCCTGGACAGGTCACCAGTCCATCACAGGGCCACATAGAGACAAACAACCTCACACACTCACACTCACTCCTATGGGCAATTTAGAGTCACCAATCAACCTGACATACATGTTTTTGGACTGTGGGAGGAAACCAGAGTACCTGGAGAAAACCCACACAAGCACAGGGAGAACATGCAAACTCCACACAGAAAGGTCCCTGCTGGGTTTCCAACCAGGAACCTTCTTGCTGTGAGGCAACAGTGCTAACCACTCATCCACCATGCTGCCCCATAGCTGTAGATCATTTTATAAAACATGACAGTGCTTTAAAAGGAGGACTGACTCTTAACACCATTAGACTACATAAATGTTAGTGAAATTAAAAATGTTTACCCTCCTGTGACCTAATCCACCTTACTTAAGTATAACTGAAACACTTCTGAATGGGGCCTATTGTGTATTGTGGAAATATAAGTGTTGCTCTCAGTGAGCACAGTTTGCTCTAACCTTGACTATTTGATCAGGGCCCAGATGTCTTTCTGTGGGAAATTACCTCCCTTTTGTGTTACCATTAAAACTGATGCAAGCAGCCAGTGACTCTCATGCTGTGTCAAGGTGCTCTGTGACTGTTACTCCTTGCAAGTAAAACTTCTATATAAGTTCACCCTCTGAGTCTATTTGTTAAAGAATTTACCTAACAATAACTTAACCACCAGGTGGCTCAGAAACATGGTTCTGTGAGCAGGTGTGAGAGCAGAATCTAAACAGAAGAATCACTTCAGTAAAGCATCAGTCAGCTTGACACTCATTTATTTCATATGCTCAGCGTTTTTGAACTGTGAAGAAATTACAAGCCAGCTAAATTAACTGTAACTACAACTGTATCATTTTGCAGCATCCAAACATTAATCTGTCTCTAAGCACAAAACCTGGCATAATGCAATCAGACAGCTGCAGAAGAAACCCTGCTTGAAACTATCACAGTAAGTGTGTGTGATGGTGGTTTTGTTTTGCTAGAGTTCGAGGCAATACCAGTTCATGGTTCAGTATATCAACTATTACGGCGATGGGCAGCCCATTCAAACTAATGATTAATCCTCTTGCTTTACATGGTGAGGGTGTCCCAGCAGGCGTTCACCTGTCAGTCACTGATGTCTGGCTGAGGGCAGTGAGTGAACGTACTTGTTTTGCCTGCATTTCCTGCAAGAAATCTCCTGCAGCAGACCTCTCAGCTTTTCTAAGAGTAATCATAAGGATGAAGATTGATATTCATAATCATATTTTGCCTAAGGAGTGGCCCGATTTGAAGCAGGTAGGCACCGCAAGGCAAGTTCATTAAAGATCTACGAGGTTTCTTTAACAGTGCGTACACACAATCTAGGCTAGATGTTGTTTGGGGGGGTTTACTTGGATTAGAAAACACACACACAACTTTTTCTGGATCAGTTCTGTGGCAGACAGAGCTTCTCCCTGAATTCAGTGCTATTCAGTACCAGTAAAGTAAATTGTACAGCTTTTCCCACTGGACTGACAGCAAGGAGTGTAACAGTTCATTCCATAAATCTGTGTCCTCTATGGATGGTTAAACTTTAATCAATAGGTGGCACCGGCCTTGCTCTGTCTGCTCCTACTCTTATGTCATTGTCACTGTGGAGGCCTGGCCTTAGCTAATGATTTCCTACATTTACTGTTGGTCATGAAGTTGGTGTCCTCACTCTCTGCAAATTTTGGTCTTGCTTTCTGTTTTGCTCAGTGTACCAGCATGGTAAAAACACAAGAATGGACAAACACGTTAAAAGCAAAAAACAAAGAGCAAGAAAAAACACAGAGAAGTTATAAACAAACAACAATATTCAATAAGTGATTACATAATGAGTTGTCCAGCAAATTAGAATATTTATTTAATGTCATTACTTTAAATCACGAAGTAACTTCCTGGAATATTTAACGTTAAATGTATGGATGGTGAAATCGCAACTTGCAGAGGATGTTGTTTTTCTTTGCCCTCTGTGACATTTGTTGTAGCAAACTAAACATCTGTGGATGTTTGACTGTTGGTCAAACATTAGGGGGTGACATGGGATATTTAGATGGGAATTTTGTACTATTTTCTGACATTTTACAGATGACTAAAAGAGTAATTGCAAAAATAATGGCAGATTAATTTATAATGAAAATTTTTAAAAATGCTGCAACTTTGTATCACCATTATGGGCATATCAGTGTCAAACACAGTTCATGACAAGGTCTTTTATTTAGAGACAGATACATAAGTATATTTAAATAATCAGTGCACATAGAGAGAAAATTTAAACCCTGTGTTCTGCTGACAGTGGTTGGACCTCCTCAATAATAGCGGTGTATGGTGTAACAAGAATGGCATAATTTGTCTTTTCATTCTCACTAAAAAGTAGTGAATTGAATTTAACCCAACTTGGGTCAATTGGGTCTTAGTTTCTCTGGATCTCAACTAGAATATTAAGTGTTACTTCTTACCTCTCAATCTTATATTACATTTACAACAGGCATATAGTGAGCTAGGTGCTGAAGGACACAAACATCATATTTTTAAAAGTTAAAAGTGTGTAAAACCCAATTAGCATTTTTGGAAAAGCTGAAATTTCTCTATTTCATCGACTAAGCACACAGTTGTACTGATCTGCAGGGATATGAAATGGTGCCTTGCGGGCTTTATTGCTCACGTAGATCATTCGTGGCTTCATTTGTATTCAAAAAAGTCAACAGCCTCAGATGGCATTCACTCTGAGTTATTCAGGGTTTTGAAATGGATAGTCCTCTAGGATGAAGATTAAGCCCTGGCACATGGGCTAACATAATCAATAGAGGCTTTTAGCGGGGTTCATGGGGGTAACCAAACCTTGATAATTCCCCTGATATGTAATATAATGCATGGGATGTATTTTTAGGCATGTGAAATTTAATAATCATGTGTTTTGCATGTGTTTCAGAGGTATGGGTATGATGGGTTTGTCCAGCTTCACCATCACTGCAAGGTGAGTCTATTTTGTCTGGTTTCTTAATATGCACAATTGTATTGTGTACTGTCCTGGGCACACAGCAGGTTCTTCCCAGCTGTACCACACCCACTGGATCTATCAGGCTGGTCCTGGCTATGTAAGCAGCTGCAGAACTCAGCACAGTGCCTCCTGCATCAGCGGAAAGATTCACCTCAAACATAGCAACAACACAACAGAGAACACAGAGTGGGCTGGCAGCTGTGTTGCTGATGCAACTTTTTACGTCAGACACTGGTCTAGTGGTGCGCATCAGAAAATTGCATGTGCAAAGAATAGTATGAAGTGTCACACTGATGCATAGAAACATAAGCTGTATATGGTGATGAACAGTTGTTAGTATCATGATACCAATGTTAAAACAAGATCTAAGCAGACTCACAAGTATAGAGTGACCCAAGACAAAATATTTTTAATTAGTTAATTACAGCTTAGCTAGTCAACTATTATTATATTTGTTTATGTAGTTAAACATAGATTTAAAAAATACCAAAAGACATTTTGTCTGTTTTTGTCTGTCAAAACATTTTAATGGTGTACTTATGAGTACCATGAAAGAACATAAGTCTGCTGCCATCATGTGGTTGGATTTTGAACTGTTATAAAATCTAAAAGTCACATAATCTCATGAGCTTGAAATTTGTAAACCTAATGAGTGAAATGAGCTGGAAAAAGAGCAATAAATCTGCCAGTAAATCTGTCTACAATGCAGAGATTCTGAATGACTTAATTTCAGTCATATCAACAGCGGATGTAACTGGTGTTGGTGTTTTGTTCCAGGGTGAAGCAATGATGATGAAGAACGGGAAGCTGTTTCGAGTGATTCAAGAAAACTGCTGGGATGCAACAGCACGCCTTCGAGACATGGATCACCATGGTGCACACAGGCATAAAAGACAAAAAAAGTGTTTTAGCGTTTCATCTTTTATTAAAAAAGCTAAAAACAATGTCTTTGTTTGTGACTTTTAGGGGTGACAGTTCAAGCCCTTTCTACTGTCCCTGTGATGTTCTCTTACTGGGTAAGTGCAAACTAAGTCAGAATAAACTGGACCAAAAACAATGCAGCTAAAGTAGTATGTTGTGTTGCGGTGTGCTGAATTCAAGAAATTAGACTGTTGTTTACTGTACATTAAATTACTATGAGGTGTGTCTCCCATTCCTGTTAAAAAAGAATCACATTAAATTTTAGGTATTTTGTGCAGTAATATAGGGGCTTTAATATTGGATGCTTAACTCTTCTTCTTCAGTCAGAGATGCATTAACACTAAGGAAGAACATATGATTAAAGGCATTTCAGGCTTTGCAAATATTTTGTGTTTACCTACTTCCATCTTGTTTTTGGATTACAGGCCAAGCCTCATGACACATTGGACCTATGTGTCCTTTTAAATGACAATTTGGCTCAGACGGTGCATAGTCACCCAAAGAGGTTTGTTGGCCTGGGAACACTGCCAATGCAAGCCCCTGACTTGGCTGTCCTCGAGATGACACGCTGTGTGAAGGAGCTGGGCTTCCCTGGGGTGCAGATTGGCTCACATATCAACAAATGGGACCTCAATGCCTCTGAACTCTATCCCTTCTATGCTGTGAGCTACTGCATACTACACTATACGTTACTAATATAACATAATGTGCCTGTGTTTACAATTTAATGCCTAAACGACTGATCAACGTGGAATTCCTTTGTATACACCTGTCAAGTTCTCATTCATCGACAGATACTGATCTCTCAGTATGTCTTGCATGCAGGCAGCTGAGGAGCTGGGCTGCTCCATATTTGTCCACCCATGGGACATGGAGACAGATGGGAGGATGGCTAAGTATTGGCTGCCCTGGCTGGTGGGTGAGGAACATGAAGTAGAAATATGACAAATATAATATAACCACTTAGTTTGAAATTATTGAAATTGCTCAATATTTAATTTTATTTGCGTAAGATTCCAAATTAACCACAAAAATACATACTATTAAATCCACAGTGTTGTTGCTCATATTTAGTGCATTGTGATTATTTCCAGTGGTGACAATAATGCTCAATTTGATTTTTAATGCTTCTACCAGCTAATAATAGCTAATAACAAGACACTTTCTTAAAATGTGAAAGGTAAGGTTATATATTCCTATATTTTTCATTTCAAAGGCATGCCATCAGAGACAACCATGGCTATTTGCTCGATGATATTTGGAGGCGTCTTCGAGAGATTTTCTAAACTGAAAGTCTGTTTTGCACATGGAGGTGAAAAAGAGATCAGATGTTGCCTGTATACTTTAAACAGTAAATTTAAGTCAAATCAAAATAACATAAGCACACAAGTGCCAAATTCAAAGAATTTTTATTTCATGGACTTCTAATGTTTAAGATGCAATGAGTCTCTATGTGTGCTGTTCACTTTAAACATTTTTTTTTCATACGGTTACAGGTGGCTCTTTCCCATTCACCATTGGCAGAATTGAACATGGCCACACAGTCCGCCCTGACCTGTGTGCAGTCGACAATAAGATCAGTCCAAGGCAGTACCTCGGTTCTTTCTACACTGACTCTCTAGTACATGATCCTCACTCGCTGAAGTTGCTCATTGACATTATTGGAAAAGTGCGCTTGTATTCACCAACACACACGTCATGTGTTATTTGCGCTCACGCTGAAAAGACACTAAACACTTGCATCTATTCCTTTTTTAGGATAAAGTGATGCTGGGAACAGATTATCCATTCCCACTGGGTGAGCTGCAGCCTGGATCGCTAATTGAGTCAGTGGATGAATTTGATGATACTCTAAAGGTTGTATTTTACTTTCTTCCATTTAAACAAGGCAGATTCCTGTTTTTCCTGTCATAAATGAATACTACAGCATATAATTTACCAGAAAAGACATGTACATTTGGTCCTTAAAATATTATTAGAATATTAAAAATCAGCCTAAAGTTTTGAATGTAGAGAAATGTCTAATTCTACTAACTTTCAAGAACAAAATTCTGTAAAAGAGTGCATACTGTATATCCAAACCAGTTTTCAATAAGATGCTTATTCTTTTGATTTGCAGGATAAACTGCTTGCTGGAAACGCACTGGAATTTTTGGGCCTGAAACGAGAGCAATTTGAATGACATTAATATCTGAACTACTATACCCTATGAGTGCTACAAGGAGGAATATATTGTTCTGTAAGAATATAATTTACATGATTTTTTTCCCATCCATAACCTATACTGTTTTTCCAGACCTACTCTATGGAGGGAGCCAGTCCCACATGAAATTAGGCAAAAGGCAGGGGTACAGCAGTCTATCATAATACTGGAATTCTTTCCAAATAAAAAAAACTAAAAAAGTAATAATGATGGTAGTTCCTAAATGCTGCTCAGTAACCTGTGGAGATGCTGTGCATCTGTTACTTCACAGTAAAGCAATACCATAATAACCCACTGTTAATCTTACAGAATGCGGTCATAACACACCTTACTAAATATTATCCCAGCTCATGTTGTTGTGATCTCTCTGTCTCTTCTTAAAAATGAACAGACTCAAATTGGGAAAAAAAATGTGTAGTATTATATCTTCCATGTAAAAAAAACATTATAGGAATCTCATAATGTTTTTATAATGATGAACATCGAGCACACCATGCATGACTTATGACTGGACACCAGGTACAGTATGTGCACAACACTTAACTGGGCTGTAGATTTTTAAGAGGATGGTTAGTCATTTTTATTTAGAGCCACTTAACTGAGTTTAACATGACATTAACTATAGCAGTGTGCGAAACATGTAACAAACGGTTGCTATGACAACTGACAACTTAACAATTTTTGTTAGCAGGCGACAGCATTGAATTAGCTAGGTAGCTAACTGACTTAGCTAGCAAATGTTGCTCTCAGTGCGCTAAAAGCGCCTTACTCCATCCACTGTGTTAAAAATCAACAGCCCAGTTAACCCTACTGCACATACTGCACCTCAATTAGTCAAGCGTGGACGTGGTGTGCTCGATGAGGCATCGTCTCATCAGTCAGACCAGTGTGACTAATCAAACCGTGCAGACTATCCCTGTTAGCTGATTGGCTTATTTTATTAGAAGCTCTGTGATTGGAGGAACATCCGTGAGCTTCATGGATGCAGAAGACATCCGTCTTAAACATCCGTCTTAAACATCCGTTTTCTGCAAGGTTTCAAATCTGTCGCCTGTGAAAACAGGGTCAGAAATACGATATGGCACTCTGCAAAAAAAAAGAGTTGAAACTCTCAAAGAACAGATTTGAATATTTGCAGAACATGTAAGCCCTTTTTTAGCGTACTGAAAGCAATATTTCAGACATTCAAATCTTACTTTCCAATTGTTTAAAGTTTTACAACCATTTTGTAAGTGTGGACCTTATTTAAGTCTCACATCATTTTTGCAGGGTCAGAATGAGCAGATGTGAAACTGAAAAAAGAGTGTTGAATGTTTGAAAGGACAGAGTTTAATATTTGCAAAGCATGTTTTAAAAGTTAAAGAGACTGACTTATAGATATTCCAATTTTATTACCAAAGTTTTGACCCATAGTTTTCAGCTTTGAAACCAAAATTTTCACATTGAATGAATAAACGTATAGGGTATGTATTTTTAAACATACAAATCCTAGTTTTCAGTGTTGCTAATTGTGACCATATTTTCACCTCATAGTTTATATGAAGTGTTGTTCAGATGTGGATACATGAATAAAACATGAAGACAAAGTAATCTCCTGTTATTAAACATCATACGAGCACTTACACATACGCACCTGCACCTGCTGCCACCCACAGCCCGCACCAAGGACTCACGACCGAGACGCTGTAGTTTCCTGTGCGACATCGACGTCACATCCGCTTCGTCGGAACGTAGGAGTGCGATGGCGGCGTGCCGGGGGTCTTCGTCGAAATGGTTTTTCACCCGGGAGCAGCTCGATAACACGCCGTCCCGCCGATGTGGAGTAGAACCGGACCGAGAGCTGTCCTACCGGCAGCAAGCGGCGAATCTGATCCAAGACATGGGTCAGAGACTTAATGTGTATCCTTTGTAAACAAAGTCCTCCGGTGGACTCGGCGCCAACCGTCGGAGCAGGCCTTTTATCTGCCGTTAGCTCATGAAACCTACGACGGAGCTCGGGGAGGAAGCATCTGTATATGTGCCTTGTTTTCGAGTTGGTTGAAGTGTTATTATTGTATAACAACTGTGATATGCTGTCTCCATGTCGCCATTTTACGTTTAGCTCCGCGCTATTAGCTAGCTAGCTAACTAGCTGGGTGATAGTTGTTACCTAAGCTGGCTAATTTGCAGCTGTTGCGTGTCCACAACAAGTCTAGCTAGACGTCGTACAAGGTATACCCTCGTTTTATCACCTTTCTTTTACCATTGTTATTCGTTTTTATCTGCTGATTAACGCTTGATTTTAGCCTTGTTAGCATATAAGCTAACCAAACTGGATCATTCACTGATATACACTGAGTATTTCCTTGACCCAAATTCCAGCTCTCAATTAACAATAAATACTGCAATTGTTTACATGCATAGATTTTATATGCACCACTCTTTCACCAAATTCCATAGAAATGTAAGTATTCTGTTTTACAACGCAGCTGACGTGCAGCCTAGTATCACAAATTTGGGTAGACAGTGACAGACATGACGAAAGTCTTTGGGTGGTGTGGGTATGCATTTTAATGTTTTCATGTGTTTAACAGATAATGTCTCCAACCACCTTATTCTTGGCTGCAAAAGTAGAAGAGCAGCCACGGAAACTCGAACATGTGATCAAAGTTGCACACGCTTGCCTAAACCCACAAGAACCACCTCTAGACACAAAAAGTAATGTAAGTTCAGGTGTCTCTGCATATTATGTGGTTGAAAGTCTCCCCTGTCATGTCTTTCCCCTTCTCAGTGGTCATAGTTTCCCTATGTAGAGTATCAGTAGCTGTGCCACATTGCCCTGTACAAAGGGCTTTATTTTTTCTCACCTGGCCTGCTCTGTTAGTGTGTAACAAACACCTACCAAGGCTTACGGTAAAAGTATAGTGAGCCTCTCTGTTTGGAGTTTTGGCCATTTTTGAAATAAGCTGTTATGGGGGATGGATTAATAGACTCATTACAGTTGTGTTGTAATGGCTGTCTATCAAACTTCAGGCATACCTCCAGCAAGCTCAAGAGCTGGTGATACTTGAATCCATAGTGCTGCAGACCCTGGGTAAGTAGTGGTGACTGGAGTGGATGACTTGAGCAAGGGACAGCGCTTTGTTTTATCATAATTGTAATTAGGTTGTTATCATTAATGGAGTAGTGCTAATGATCACTGTTGAATTTATTCATCACAGCCTGTTTAGTGCAATGTTTTGTCACATACATTTTTGTAGTAAATCGTGTAAAGGTGACAGTTCGTTCACTCACTAACCATAATATGTGGTATTGATAAGAGCTTTAGGAAATCTTTCACAGGAATTTCATCTCCATTTCACAGTGTTTTATTTGCTGACTGCAACAATTTGTTTGATAACAGAGAAATGTCATCCAACAATTTACTAGTAGAATCTGAATTGATAACCTTCAAAATGAGTGTTAGATGTTTTGTTCAATCAAAGAAATGACATGTCACCTCCCAAATGTGTCTGTTTTAAACTCACCTGTCATGTATTTTGTTCCAGGCTTTGAAATTACTATTGATCACCCACACACTGATGTGGTGAAATGTTCCCAGCTAGTGCGAGGTAGAGGCTTCCTTCTTTGCTCTTTGTGCCCTCTGCTCTTGTTTGTCCCACCTCAGATCTGGGTCGGGAGGGGGGTGAACACCTTGCTGTTTTATTGGATATATGACCACACACCTTGTTTTTTTTTTTGTTTTTTTTTTGATGACCTTTTGAGTTTTTCATGTCATAGAATATAAATGGCAAGATTTACTGACATACATGAGGCCAAGTCCAAGACTTGTGATGATTTTGAAAAGGGGTACCTTTTATTTTATATCTTGGGTAATTGACCCCTTTAACTACTGGTTACAGTTACATGGTCAAATCAGTGGTTCTAGATGGCCTTTGCGTTGTGTATCCTGTGTGATCACAGAACAAATGTTAGGTCTTTTGCTTGTCTTTTTTTTTTTTTTTTTTTTAAGCTACATATATTGTAGCTTCTTTTAATCTTTTTTGGCTGTTTGTCTCATTGTATGAGAATTTCTTATGTGAACTCGGTTTACTGTCATTTACAAATTTACTTGGTTTTGAGGTCAGTAATCAGTGAGGTCACTAATAAGAAGAATACATTTTAGATATGCACAAAATATGTGAAATACATATAGACAATAATATGTAAAAATGTATTTAGAGTCAGTGAACTTCAGTCTTGTATTTTATTGATTAATTTGACAAACTGAATATTTGTAGAATTATACCCTAATTTATCATAGTAAAATAACAGTTCATATAATTAATAAAATACTTTATCTCCCAGCTCTGCTGTGCTTGCAGTCTTGATAAAGTAAAGTCATCGAATTTCACTTAACATTTCCAAAATATTGCACATATTTGCATTTAATACAGTTTTAAGTCTTGATCTTGGCTTAATCAGTGTAACGAAAATAATTACAAGGTAAACATTCAGTTCCTCTCGTAATGATGAAAATTTCATTTTGGGTTGCAGAAATAGTGATCTTTTTTTCTCTTCCCTGTCTTCCTTTTTTCTCTTTGTCTCTTACAGCAAGCAAGGATCTGGCACAGACTTCCTATTTCATGGCTACCAACAGGTTGTTATCCTGCCCCTCCTTTGTTGCACTTTGACTGCACACCATAGCTTCCTGTAATGCAGGGTACCCTTTCAGTGTCCAACGGGCCCTACTTGCGCTGGTGGTTATTGGGATGCTTGCCTCCTCCCCTCAGCTCCCCTCCCTTGTATGAAGGAAGCGGGACAGGGTGGCTTGTAGCGTTACCGGCCCCAGTCGCAGTGCGGTGTATTGTACAAGGGACCATGTGTTGGCACAGATGGGTTGAATGCAAGATGTGAAGTGTAGTGGTGCGCTTGAAACCCACATGTTTGTTCGGTTGCGAAAAAGTGCATAATTCTAAAAGAGAAAGACACTTTGGTAGCCTGAATAGCAGCTAAAGATTTCACAGATGTAAACATTTCTCGTAGAGGTCCTTCCGGTAAGTACCGCAAAATCATTTTTAAAATTTTCTTTTTCATATCCATTTCTTCAAAATGCATTATGTTCTGAAATATTTAAAAAAAAAATTTTGCATTATTTGTCTACAAATTACACGTTTTCTAGCTCTACAACATTCTTTCATACATGCGGCTCATGTAAAAGATGAGACAAGTAAAAGCTAATGGTGACCCATTAAGGACCTGGAGAATATATAAATAATTGCGTACTCATCAAAATGCATTTAGTAATTGTACTATATGTTAAAGTGAGGACAAAGTGTCCTTTTTGAAGTGTGATTTAGTAGAAAATCTTGGTCCTTAAAGGGTTTGGTTGAAGTGGGTGGTCATGGAAACAAACTGGTATTGACTTTATCTTCAGCTGCAAATCATTTGGCAGTGTCTGGATGCTGGTGTAACACTTTGGCACATGTATGCAGTGAAACCTACAACCACTGACTGTTCTTCAAATAGTTCAAATCTCATCCAGATTGATGCATTTTAATTTTGCCATGAAGACTCACATCCTTAGTATTTGCATTTTTGATGTGTATTTTAAAGAAAAAAGTTGATGTTAATGGTAAATTTAAGGTTACTTTATTCTGACAGACCAGACTCCAGACATTGTACTTGTCTTGCTACACTAGGTTGCCCTCCTGCTGTTACCAAATACATTTTAAACAGCAAGTTGTGGCTCAGTAAAGTGCTGTCTAGCTAGAATGTGGACTAGTTTTTCATGCATCAGTACTGTAATGGTGTATTAAAGGCTTAAGTGTTAATGATTGTGCAGAACAAACTTTAAGCCTAACATCAACCTTAATTCATTTTAAACCTGGTTAACCCTGATAACAAAGAACCACATCCTTTGATGGTGATTGTAAAATGTTTTAGTAGCAGTGTGTCTATACCTTAGATGTCCATACATGGATGGTAGCCCCTTTTCTTATTTATTTTGGATGTAATGTGATCTTTTCATATTTTATGCTTCACTCTTGCAATCCTAATTATAGAACACCCATTTAATGAGGTGTTTACCTTTAAGTGATTGTTAACTTAGCTATGATATTCAGCTCTGGAAAGGTATTAGTATTATCAGTTAACCGCACAACGATGCAGCTGTCACTTGGGTGGCCTCAGGGCTCAGTGTGTTTAGATCAGTCTGCACTTGGGTGCTAAAAGCACCCTTTCTTTTAAGTTTGAAAATTTAAACCTTCCATCTTCATTCATACATTAATTATTGTCCCATAACAGAATTTAATTCTTACTTTTAAACACAGTAGTTATGACATGAGTTAAAGGTATTAGAGGTCATCTGTATTGTCAGCAGGATTTGACATGAGAATCTGTTACGTTATTAGACAATTTGGTGTATCAACACAAATTCTGACTTATCTTTTGCAGAACAATGCCAACAGTAAATTAAAGCTGTCTGCTCCCTGTTGTTTTTTTTCTCTCTCTCCTCCACATGTGGGACCAACTGTGACGCCTGGCCTGAATCAACTTCCTCACATACTTTCACCCTTACATAAATACACTCATTCTTGCACACATTACACACACTCATCACTTGTGCCTACCCTCACACACCATGAAGTCTACACCTCACTACCTTCTGCCTCCAGTATAAGCCCACAGTGATCGCCTGTGTGTGCATCCACCTGGCGTGTAAGTGGTCAAACTGGGAGATCCCTGTTTCCACTGATGGAAAACACTGGTGGGAGTATGTGGACAGCTCTGTCACACTTGAGCTGCTTGATGGTGAGACAAAATGTGCTTGCTTGTGTCTTTGCTGTTATGTATTGAATAAATTCTAACTTGCAGTAATATTTTTCTATGTAAATATATTTCTTTAGTATGGTAAGATTTTCTATGCTGTTGTTTTGCTAGCATGTTTATTAAGGGTAAGCTCATACAATTCACATATTTTCTGTTTACATTGTGTTAGCTTAACAGCAGAATCTCAGATTGATGACAGCATTCATGTCTTTTATTTGCAGAGTTGACCCATGAGTTTCTGCAGATTCTAGAGAAGACGCCCAGTCGGCTAAAAAGGATACGCAATTGGAGGGTAGGTTACATTGCTCGATACTTAAAACCAACAAAATGCTCGAGTGCCATAATGTAGTTCTGAAAAAAATGTAAATGTTGTATGGGAACAATAAATTTATACTCCAGCTTGACAGAGAAACCAGATCTGTATTTTTATATGAGATATTAAATTTATGTAGTGACTCTTCTATTGTAGACATTACTGTTTTGCTGTAATAAAATATTTGATTTAAAAATATAAATTCTGTACTTTTTTGTAGTGAGTTTTTAAATGAGTCAAAAAGAACATGAGAATCTATAAAGTACCATTATCAAGTGCAACTGATAAATCTTAACCACACAAATCCCTGGTTTTGTCATTCTTATTAGCAAAACACATTTATTTCAGCCAGTGCTGATTGTTGCCTTCATGATAAAATGAAAATGGTAGGTGTACTCAGTTTTTGCTGTTTTTCAATGACCGATTTTATACTGGATTCAGATTAGGTAAACCCATGCCTTTACAAAAGCCTACAAACTAATTAATATTCATGCTATTAGAAAATGTGTGCATAAAGTACTATGCATTGTAGTGCACCCTCTTTAAAAATTGTTTAAGAATGGCCTAGTTAATTTCCTCGTGTCTTACGAATACTGTATATTTACTGTTTGAAATCTATGTGTTTCAAAATAACTACCATTGTGAAAGCATCTTAAGGGGTAACTACGATATTTTCGAGACCATAAGTTGCACTGGAGTATGAGTTGCTTTTTGCAAAAAAACAGCCTTGCTGAAGAGGAGAAAGAATATATATAAGTCCCTTCAGTGTATCAGTGCATTTCTAATTAGACTAATTATTGTCTAAATTAGCCTATGAAGAACATAGGCCAGGCATAATTACAACAAGCAGAAGTGCATTACTGAATTCATTCATCCCTGTAAGTATTACCTGCAGTTTGAAGGCTGTACTATGGTGCTTTGTCTGGAGCAGCATTTTCAATTGTGTTACATTAGGAGTTAGGAGTTTAGCATAAACATTAGCCTTTTTACTTTTTCAGCGGTGGCTATAATATTTAAGTGTTATCTAACACTAGTGAGTACTCTTCAAAATCACTTTAACTATACGCATATAAGTCGCTTTGCTATATAAGTCACAGGACAAGCCAGAGGAGTAAAAAAAAAACAGTGCAACTTATAGTCCGGTAAATTGAACTTCTTATAGCCTGACAAATGTCTTTCTACCCTATAGGCAACACAAGCTGCCAAAAAGCCCAAGACTGAGAGCACCCACCTCATGGACAGCTCATTTGTTGGCCCTTCCATGCTCCAAGGTGATACCTCACTTCCTGGAGTCTCCTCTAATCCAGGTTTTCCTAAAGCAGGCGCCCCCTTCACCGTGCCCATGCCTGGCCAGTCTGGAGGTGCACCCCTATCTCTGGACACGGTGGCTGGCCCATACACTCCGGCTAGCCATAGCGAGTGGCCCCAGGCCAACCAGAGCCAATCAGGGTATGGTTCCACCTGTTTAAAACAGGAGCCCCTCAGCATCCCTCACCAAGAGCAAACATTGTCCTTGCAGAGCTCCTCTTCCTCTTTGCTTCAGCATCCTCTGGTATACAGGACAGAGAAAACAGACTTTAACCTTGTTAAACAGGAGCACAAAGGAGCTGGTGGGGGTGGTATAGGGAAGCATCAGCCACCACCTCAGTCTGCCTTTCCTCCACTTGGTCAGCCTCCTCCACCACAACCTTCTCCAGCTCAGAAGCTGTCTCTGGATAAATACAGAGAGAAACAGGCTGCTGAGCTGGCTGTCTCTGGGCAGAAACGCAGGCAGGAGCAGCATGGTGGAGGACCAGATTGTGATATGAGGGGGGAATTGTCTTCCTCCTCTTCTACCTATGCACCCTCATCAATGAGTCAAGTAGACCACAGAAAACATTCACAGCACCACCAGACATCTCGTGGTGGTGGTGGTGGTGGCAGCAGCTCCACTGCCTCCCCAATGAAAATTAAAGTCCCTTCCTCCTCATCATCAGGGCAAGACAGACGTCATCACAGTGACAAACGGGACAAAGGCTCGCTTAAAGTTCGCTTGGCTGTTCCTGGATCTAGCAGCAGTACGCAGCAAGATAAAAGTGGCCAGTCCAGCAAAGATGAGCTTAAAATGAAGATAAAAGTTTCATCGTCAGAGCGCCACAGCTCATCAGACGAAGGCATGTCAGCCAACAACAATAAGAGTACACATTCCAGCCCCCTGGTGAGCAAGGAGAAACATCGCGGAGCAGAACACAACCTTCATCGCCACCACAAGCACAGTCACCCTCACACACATATACATAGTGGCAATGGACGAGGAGGAACAGAGGGCCTAGGTGGCGGGGGAGGCCTGCCACGGGGTCCTCCAGGACTGGTCATCATGGAAGGGGCTACTCTTGCTCCTCCTGGATCCACATCTTTGTCTTCAACCTCATCGCGCAAGAGGGCGTACCCTGAGGGCAGCTACAACCACCACCCTCCCTCCTCAGCCTCCACTTCCTGCTCGAAAGTGAACAAAATCTCCAAGGGTGGCAATGGTGCTGCAGGTACTTCATCTCTTTCTTTCCCCCTTTCCCTGCCTTGCTCCTCTCCTCTACTGCAGTGTGTCTCACCTGGCTTACAGCTCTTTGGCTAACCTCCCTCCTTCCTCCTCATTTTTCTTGTTTCTCCTCCTTCCCTCCTGTCACACCCAGGTGGGCTGCGGACCTCTCAGCAGTTCCCTCCTCCTAGTGAATCGCCACATGAAGTGGGAGAGCAGAGACACTGAATTCACCACTCTGCAGCCATGGCCAGCACATGGAAATGGCAACAAACAGTTGAGATGCTGAAGACTATGCTCACCTCCTTGTTAAGTGCCCTAGAAAAATTACTCTTTATGTGATGATAAACCCTTTACTCAAAGGCAGAAATACTTACCTGCAAAAATATGAATAGTGTTGGACTTCTCAGTTTCTGAGATACAAGAAAGATTTAAAAAAAAAAAAAAAAAAAAAACTAATTATGCTTCCTGACTGTCACACCTCTGGGCTGCCATGTTCAGTCCGGTCTTTCTGTTAGTGTGTTGAGTTGCTGCTTGGTTCTGCTTCCTCCTCCTCAGAGTCTAGGAATATATAAAGGTGGGTTGGTGTGTATGTTGTGAGGAGTGTGTGTTTCTGTCAGGGAAAAGTGCTTTCCTATGTTTCAGAGCTCCATATGGGAACACAGAAGTATTACAAGTACATAAATGGAATGGAAGGAGCACTTACATCATTTTCTGACTTTTTTGTTGTTTATTTTATTAAGTAATTTAATAGAATCACATTTCTGCAGTTGTATGGAGATGAGTTCAAGTTATGTTTGCTGGCATTCCATTTAGTACTTCTGATGGATGCAGTTTTTTTTAGGTGAAAATTTTCATCTCCTGAATTGCTTTGTCCTGATTTCTTTTTGTACTTCAGTGCTGTGCATATAATTTGCATGTTTCAATCATCAAAGGGATTTAAAAGAAGAGCACCTACTTGCTGTTTACAGGAAGTGGACATAAATGTACATACGTTTTTGTATGTTTAAAAAAAAAAAGCTGTACCATGACTACTCAGGTTTGGAGCTGCTTGTAAGTATAACAAGATAACTATACCTATAAAAGACTTATTTTGTTGATCTACCATTCAGTCATCATCGAGTGAATGATTGCAGCATTCCAGTGATGTGTGGTTTTTACTGCCTTCCCACTGAGGGCACTGTGCTGTGTTTTTCCATCACAGAATATCAGTTGATGTCCTCAGCAACACAGGCACAACCAACACCTACTTATTACATCACAGCAATGCAATTTGTACCAAAAATATTTTGGGGGGGGGGGGGTGTCTTTAAGTATACTTTAAGCTGGATGCCAAAGGTTGTGCCTCGGAAAAAAAACAACAAACAGCAGTAGTGTGCTATTACAGTTTACAAAACCCATCTTATTTAGATGTACAGCAGACTTAATTTAACAACATAAAGCTGTAGCCTTTTAGATGTCAGCCCATAAAGGAGTTCATGCATTATTCAACTAACCATTAACAGGGTACTGTTAAAATTTAAAAACACTCGTTGGCCAACTTCATCCCAGCAACAGTTGTCAGAACTTGGGCATACACAAGACAACATCATGGATATGTTGGAAATCGGAAGAATCTGAAATGTGGGCCGTCTTAACAGCTTTTGTGTCAATGAAATCTTCATCCAACTGGTTAAATTCACATTTACAGTCATGTTCCTGTCTGGACACATGAGTTTCATACATTAAACTCTGCTCTAACATGTTGACATGAACCAGTATCCTCTTTTCTTGGATGGGTTATCCATTTATTTTTAGAGCATGCAAAACACCCAGTTAGTCTTAAGACTGGATTGTTATTAGGAACTTTACAGCTGAGCACACAGAAACAGCAGTTGTAGACAAATGAGCATAAGGCACTACATCAATTTTCTTCACATTTCCGTATTATGAATAAACTTTAAAGTTGCCACTACCTTGACAGTCTAAATTCTGGTTGTTGCTGTTTTGTTTATACATTGTGTCTATCCATTTTGCTTGACTAGGTGTGAGGAAACTGACTTGAATAAGAAAAGTACTAGTTTATCCTCATTGAAAAACCAAAGTTATGGTCATTAACAAATAATGCAATATATGCTGCAATATTAGATGTATCAGAATGTAAATGTGTCACACAAAACAGACTTGGAGTTTCTGTATAAATGTAAAAAATAAGGCATAAGATTGGCACATTTACAGGACTGCTATAGGAAATACCAAAAGTCAGTAAATCTGGCATCTACATGTTCACATTTAAAGGTTTGTTAATGTAGCAAAGTGCTTCACGTGTAGTTCCTTTTAGACTTTAGCTTAAAAATGCAATAACAGTTTGCTCATCCTTAATATAATTTGCAATGTAGTGTCCAGAAAGATCTGTGGCACATACCCCATCTTTTACTGTGACTCCTTGTTAAACACACAATCCCTTTGGGTGACTACAGTAGTTCTGTGTTTCCCAAGAGTTCACTGCAGTGTCATTTCTGTGGATGAATGAATGCTTCAGCAGCTGGTCTGCAGATGGTCGTAGTCTCTGGTCACTGGAATGGAGAGGAAACAAATGGAAGTTAGAAACCTATTCCCAAATGTGACTATAAATACAAAAATATGTACACTATTAAGTTCATTTTTCACCAAAGTAAATGAGGCACATTTTTAAGTGAACCTATGACAGAAATTCATTGTTCATGAAACAAGAATATACAGATGACTGGGGAGGAAAATAGATATCACCTTGTCAAGCAGATTTTTACAAAATCTTTGGCGTCCTCTGAGAACCTGTCCGGTAAGGAGGGCATCACCCCTCTCTGAGCTCCAATATAGAACAACGCTGCCATCTTGTCCATGTGTGCTAGTGGTGGTTTCCCTGTGGCCATTTCAAACACTGTGCAACCCACACTCCATATATCTGACTTTCTGCCATATCCTGTCTCACTGATGACCTAAGAGAGGGGATTAGATGACCTGGTTCAGAACAGACTAAAAAGGCCCATTTAAGATGATTAAAAGCCATTTAGTAATTTTCTCAGATGAATAAAAATTTAACAGATCTACCTCAGGTGCCATCCAGTAAGGGGTGCCATGGACAGACTTAAGAAGGTCTCCACTGTTGCTAGCAGTGTGGTTCAAGCAGCTGAGACGTCGTGCACAGCCAAAGTCTATCAGCTTGATGACACCAGTGGGCATCAGCATGACATTGTTTCCCTTCAAGTCACGATGAATCACCCTGTTCAGATGAAGGTAGGCCACCCCTTCCAGGATCTGATGGGTGTATAGAGCCAGGACTCTTTCAGGCAGCGGGCCAAACCTGAAGGCAGTAAAGAGTTTTATTGTAAGACCCTAATTTTGGTGTTGACATTTGTCAAGAGCCAAAGTCTGCTTTACTGTAAATTCTGCCAGAGAATCAAAAGTTCATTACTCTCAGACCCTTGGTACATGCAGATAAACTCTAAACACTTAAAAGTGCAATGTAAAAATTACATTAAGTGCATGCTAAATAAATTTAGATAAGATAAAGTAAAAGTAAGTTGTCAGACTATTTCAAATCAACTTAACCTGTGAAGGATGCTAGCGATGGATCCTCCGGGAATGTACTCCATGAAGATGGAGACCACATGCTGTGAAAGCGAGGTCCCCAGGAAACCTACAATGTTGGTGTGTCTAAGAGTCTTAAGCAGCTCCACCTCCCCCTGCAGACGACTGTACTCCCTCTTTGCACTGTCAGGGTCGGTGGTATCCAGGCCCACCTGCTTCACGGCTATCAGCTGGCCCTGGCTGGTCAAGCCACAGTACACCTGGGAAAGCCAGCAGTGTTATCCAGCGGTAACTGCTATGAATTTCTGTCTTAAGATCATTACAGTGCATGGTTGTGTAATGATACCAGATAATTATTGCTACCAAATATTCTTGGTAGGAATAATGACCCAGAACTTGGTGTTCAGTTTGTTAAACCTCACAAAAATTTTAAACAGGATTTCTGAAGGTTGACAGACCTACATGTATGTTATGTTATGTACATGACATAACACTGATGATATACATATACAGTGGGTACGGAAAGTATTCAGACCCCTTTAAATTTTTCACTCTTTGTGTCATTGCAGCCATTTGCCAAAATCAAAAAAGTTCATTTTATTTCTCATTAATGTACACTCAGCACCCCATCTTGACAGAAAAAAACAGAAATGTAGAAATTTTTGCAAATTTATTAAAAAAGAAAAACTGAAATATCACATGGTCATAAGTATTCAGACCCTGTGCTCAGTATTGAGTAGAAGCACCCTTTTGAGCTAGTACAGCCATGAGTCTTCTTGGGAATGATGCAACAAGTGTTTCACACCTGGATTTGGGGATCCTCTGCCATTCTTCCTTGCAGATCCTCTCCAGTTCTGTCAGGTTGGATGGTGAACGTTGGTGGACAGCCATTTTCAGGTCTCTCCAGAGATGCTCAATTGGGTTTAGGTCAGGGCTCTGGCTGGGACAGTCAAGAACGGTCACAGAGTTGTTCCGAAGCCACTCCTTTGTTATTTTAGCTGTGTGCTTAGGATCATTGTCCTGTTGAAAGGTGAACCTTCGGCCCAGTCTGAGGTCCTGAGCACTCTGGAAGAGGTTTTCTTCCAGGATATCTCTGTACTTGGCCACATTCATCTTTCCTTCAATTGCAACCAGTCGTCCTGTCCCTGCAGCTGAAAAACACCCCCACAACATGATGCTCCCACCACCATGTTTCACTGTAGGGATTGTATTGGGCAGGTGATGAGCAGTGCCTGGTTTTCTCCACACATACCGCTTAGAATTAACGCCAAAAAGTTCAATCTTGGTCTCATCAGACCAGAGAATCTTATTTCTCATAGTCTGGGAGTCCTTCATGTGTTTTTTGGCAAACTCTGTGCGGGCTTTCATGTGTGTTGCACTGAGGAGAGGCTTCCGTCGGGCCACTCTGCCATAAAGCCCCGACTGGTGGAGGGCTGCAGTGATAGTTGACTTTGTGGAACTTTCTCCCATCTCCCTACTGCATCTCTGGAGCTCAGCCACAGTGATCTTTGGGTTCTTCTTTACCTCTCTCACCAAGGCTCTTCTCCCACGATTGCTCAGTTTGGCTGGACGGCCAGGTCTAGGAAGAGTTCTGGTCGTCCCAAACTTTTTCCATTTGAGGATTATGGAGGCCACTGTGCTCTTAGGAACCTTGAGTGCTGCAGAAATTCTTTTGTAACCTTGGCCAGATCTGTGCCTTGCCACAATTCTGTCTCTGAGCTCCTTGGGCAGTTCCTTCGACCTCATGATTCTCATTTGCTCTGACATGCACTGTGAGCTGTAAGGTCTTATATAGACAGGTGTGTGCCTTTCCTAATCAAGTCCAATCAGTTTAATTAAACACAGCTGGACTCCAATGAAGGAGCAGAACCATCTCAAGGAGGATCAGAAGAAATGGACAGCATGTGAGTTAAATATGAGTGTCACTGCAAAGGGTCTGAATACTTATGACCATGTGATATTTCAGTTTTTCTTTTTTAATAAATTTGCAAAAATTTCTACATTTCTGTTTTTCTCTGTCAAGATGGGGTGCTGAGTGTACATTAATGAGAAATAAAATTAACTTTTTTGATTTTGGCAAATGGCTGCAATGACACAAAGAGTGAAAAATTTAAAGGGGTCTGAATACTTTCCGTACCCACTGTATGTATAGTGAGATTTTCTTCTTATGCTGGAATGTGTTATTAGCTATACTTTGTTATTCTAAATCAGCATGCTTACAATGCCATAGCCTCCTCTGCCAAGTACTTCACCCTTCGTCCATGTGATGGTGTCATCTACAACCAATCTAGAGCCAGGCAGAGCAGCACTGTCTGTTGATGCACCCTACGAAAAAACACAAAATGAAGGTTGGCAAAGTAACAGAACAATATAGAGTATAGTGTGGCATGGATTATCAACTGAAAATCATTCAAGAATTTGGAATTAGGATTAGTTTGGTTTGTTAAGATTTAGGTAGAATAGGAATATTAATTATAGTCAGTAAAAATGTTTAGCCCATTTAAATACATTATAGTAAGCTACAAGTGAATGTAACTGTATTAAGGGACTGTATGAAACATGTAGCTGTGTTGTGAGAGGCTGAACCTCATGTTTCATTTTGTAAAACAAGTAAAGCTCTGTGTGTGCCACTTCAACAGAGGAGTGATTAACCATGCAAGCATATACTAAACCAACTCGTTACTCCTCATTTCTAAAGTATTTTCTTTTTTTTTAAATTCAGTTTGTAAAACAGTAATCTCACCTTTGTGTCACTTAGGTTTTCTTAGTGCATCATCCTTATCATGTCATTGTGGTGTTTCAAGCTGTAAAATATCTACTTGATGTGTTTTCACCCACAACAGGAACAAATAACAAGGATCAACCCATTCCTTAATCAAAAACAACTTTAACAAAAGACGCAAAGATGAGATTTATATTTTATCAGAGTATTTCTCACTCTTATAAAATACTTCAAAGATGAAGACTTATTTCTTCGGTTTGGCAAACGTAAAATGTAAAGTCCTGTGCACAGTCACTTCCTTGAGCTTATTTATAGGACAATCTATCTCCGATGCAGTGATTGAGACAATCCTGAATGGAGCTAGGCCCATGGTAATTGTTTTCTTTACTTATAAAACTACACCACCCTCACACCCTACAGCACTTCAAGCCTTATTATCTTAACAGAACTTCTGATGTGAACTTCCAATGAAACAAAACACTAACACTGAGACAAAACAAACGTTTTCTGCATGTGGCAAAGCTCACTTTGCTGAATCATGCCACAAGTGAAAGTTGTCTTTTTCATGTAACTGTTTATATAACTGAAATTATTATTATTAGTAGTAGTATTTACAAATAACAGCTGTAATAAAATATGCAAATCAGAAGAGGAAACAAATACAACCACCTCCAAAAAATGTATGCACTACTCTAACAAATACTTTTCATACAGTTCCTAAGTCTGTGGAGTTGTAAAAAACAGGATTGAATAAGAAAAGATAGAAAGTGCTCCAAATCACTCATAGTCATGGCCATATTGCATTGTGGTAATGACAAAATTTCTTTCTTTTGTGAAAGCACAATTATGTTTCTTTAACCAGAATGTTAACCACAAAGCTCACCCCAGGAAATGTATTTCTCCCTGATACAGAATCTTCTTCACTTTTGGACTCCACATTGCTTGGTTTCAGGTTATCAGGACATGGCCCTATGGTACTGTCCTTCTCATCCAGTGAGATCAGCTCTTCAGCCAGACATTGCAGCAGGTCATCTGTGAGTGGCCCATCCCCGACCTCATCCAGAAACCTCTGGTAAACTGGTGACATAATGGTGCAGTTGCTGCTGCTCGAAGATGTCCAAGTGTTGATCTTCATCTGCTGGGGACTTTGAGGTGATGCAGGCTCAGGGTCCGATCTGGGTAGGCTTCCCACTGCTGAATACCCAACTGGTTCTTGCATATTCATGTGCACATGACTATGCTCTTCTTTCTGATGAGATGAAGTGGGTCCAATCAATGTTTTAATATCAGATTTTAATGTTTTAGACCCATACGTAGAAAGATCCTCCTGTATAGTAGTTAACTTATGTTCTTCAGCTTTTTCTTGACTATCATGACAGATTTTGCCATGATTAGCAAGAGGTAACTCAGCTTCTAGTTTGGGCATATTGTCCTTTTTATAAGTACCTTTCCTTGTTACAGGTGTGAGGTGGTGTTTTGCCCTCGAGGATGCAAGTTTCGCTTTGTTTTTAGGTAAAACCACCACACGCTCCCCTGGACTTCTCAGCTTATGCTGAAGTTGTTTCAAGGGTCTGTGTTTGACTCCATGGAGTTGTTGTATCTTCCGAGGTGGAGCAGACTGTACTTGTCTGTTGTTTGTTTTCTCACAGCTGCTGGAAGCTCTAAGGTTATCGTAGATAGGACCAGCAAACATCTCATAGATGGCTGGTCCCTCATTTGCACTCTGTATCTCCTGAAACATGTCATTATAGGCGATGAACTCCACAGAAGATTTAGATCTTGGTGTCCCTGCTACGCTGAGTCTCTTCCACTGCTGGGCGGTCTTCAGCTCTCTCACTACTGTGTGCTGTTGAGCTCTGTTGCTGTTCAGCTTCTCAGGATTAGTTTTTCTGCCTTGCAGATGATCAATAACCTTTTTCCGTGGTGATGGAGTGCTAGTGGTACAATGAGCACCTTTAACAGGTTTAAGCATCGATTTGACTTTAGTTACAGTGACCTCAGCACTAATCATTAGCTCAGGGACTTTCCTGGTTTTATCTTTGACTTGTGTGGAGAGTGAAGAGTACTTCACGCTGCTTTTGGACTTGCTCCAACCTATGATGCTTTGGCTTTTCTGTGCTTGTGTACTGAAGGACTGGTTGGCTCCTTTGTTTCGGGCAAGCACTAAGGCTTTCGCCATCTTCTCATCTCTCTTCCACTCTACATCTGACTCTGGAAGGTTTACAACTAGAGTAGCACTCGGACTTTTCCCCATATCAGTGCGCGTATTTAACTTTACATCCTTTGTACCATAAAGAACTGGGTTATATACCTGGGTTTCTTCATCACAGGGATCTCTCATTAATTCTTCTGTCTGCTTTACATGGTACAGTTCATTTCTGTAATTTCCTTGAGTCCATGCAATAGCATCAGCGTGGTCATGTTTGATATTAAATGTAATATCATGGCTAACATCAGTGTCAGATTCTGCAGTGCAGCCCACATTGTTCTTTTCCTCCTTAGAGTCTGATGTGACAGGTATTTCATTGTCTTTAGCATTATTCATAGTGTCCTCTTGTTTTACATAGTTACATTTAATAAGGGAGTGAGTATCTGATTGTCTGCTGAGATCACTCCCATGATTGACAGGTTGTATATCTGTCTCAGATTCTTCATCCACATCCTCCAGGTCGATTGAACTCCGGGTGCTGCTGCTGGACCCGCTCTCCTCGCTGCCACCCTTAGTAGCCAGAGGGCCAGAGCGTGGGCGGCTCCAAGACAGCCTCTCTCTCCTCAACCGGCTCCTAGAGCAAAGGGGGCTCCTGCTGATTGGTTTTAGGGGAATGTGGTACTTTAGTACAGGCAGAGCTGCACTGTCTCTGGGCTTGCTGTCCAGTGGTGCCAACAGCTTGGGAGTTCGGGGCTGCAGAAATGGCAAGAAACCCTGTGTAAACTGCAGATAATTAGTACACTGATGGTAATTCAATGTTTAGGATGTTCAGGGTAAACAAACACATGGATGTAAAGAAAAGGGAATTTAAGTATGAGAAAGTACAAGTCTTTTTTTTTTTGTAGAAACTCACCTTTTGTTCGCTGACAGCATTGTGAGAACCCAGTCCTGCAGGATACGAATATATATTTAAAGGAACAAGTGTCATCAGCAACAATAATAATAAAACTATATATAATAATAAAAATTAAAAAGAACTCACAGCTGTAATATCTACAGTCTTAATTTATGCATGTGTGCTGTATATGTATAATACATACGAGTCTGGATGTGTGCCCTGGCCTGTATCACAGTGTTTGAACACAGCAGTGGTTCCATGAGGCTGGGGGCTGATCGGCTGAGCTGGCTGGGCTTAGCCACTGACAGGGGACTGAGGGAAGATGGGGAAGCAGCAACCACACTTCTTGTTCTCTGCCTGTTAGGGGCAAATAAATCACATATAATTTAGTGTTAGCTCAATAACCCACAAACAAAAAAACTTCTTTCACATTATTTTATTGAGGGTTTATTTTAAATGAAACTACATTTTCACTGCTCTACTATATTTATGTGGGATGATGACAAGCAAGGTATGTGAAATTGATATTTGCTACCAATGTTTTTTTAAGTAGCATTAAGTGGCTAAATAATGAGTCCAGCTACAGTATGTACCTGTATCTAGGAGGTACAGGGAGACCACATGGGGGAGCAGGATCTACATGGCCCCATTGTCTGCTGTTGTTACTCAGGCTTGGCAGAGACAGTCCTCCTCTGCTCAGGATTGGAAGAGAAAACACAGAAGAGTAGTACACTTAATATTAATATTAAAATGAATTCAATTCTATTCTATTCTATTTGTATAGCGCCAAATCACAATACAAATCATCTCAAGGCACTTTACAAAAAACAAAAAAAACCCCAGCAATTCCCTTATGAGCAGCACTTGGCTACAGTGGAGAGGAAAAACTCCCTTTAACGGAAGAAAAAATCTCCAGCAGAACCAGGCTCAGTTTGGCCGGTCATCTGCCTCGACCGGTTTGGGTGAGTGGATAGAGGAGAGAGAAAAGAGCAACAACAATAAGCAAACAAACAACACCTGCAGAAGGTACAGAGAGAGAACAGAGAGAGAGGGAGAGAGCACAAACTAGTGGAGAGAGTGAGCATGAAGTTAGTAACATTCAATGGTGGAATATACATGTGAGGAGGGAGGAGAGGAGGAGAGGGGAAGGGAAGGGAGGGGAGAGTTAAGGTAGGGGAGCTCAGCTCAGTGCACCAATGGTCCTCGGGCAGTCTAGACCTATAACAGCATAACTAAGGGATGGTTCAGGGTTACCTGAAGCCAGCCCTAACTATACGCTTTGATAAAAAGGAAGGTGTCTGCCTCCTGAACCCAGACTGGGACCTGGTTCCACAGGAGAGGAGCTTGATAGCTAAAGGTTCTGCCTCCCATTCTGCTTTTGGAAACTCTGGGAACCACAAGTAGACCTGCACTCTGAGAGCAACGTGCTCTATTGGGATAATATGGTACTATGAGGTCTTTAAAGTATGAAGGAGCTTGATCATGAAGGGATTTGTATGTGAGAAGGATTTTAAATTCTATTCTGTATTTTACAGGGAGCCAGTGAAGACAAGCTAATATAGTTACAGTAATCTACCCTTGAGGTAACAAATGCATGAACTAGTTTTTCTGCATCACTTTGAGACAGGCTGTTCCTAATTTTGGCAATCTTGCCCAGGTCAGAGAAGGCAGTTCTAGAGATTTGTTTTATGTGTGAATTAAAGGACATGTGCTGGTCTAAAATGACTCCAAGGTTTTTCACAATAGTGCTGGAGGCCAGGGCTATGCCATCTAAAGTAGCTATACTTTTAAAAAAGCTATTTCTGAGGTTTTTAGGCCCAAATATAATAACTTTTGTTTTCGCTGAATTTCTCTGAAAGTTACTGGTCATCCAGGCCTTTATGTCAGTTAGAGATGCTTGAAGTCTGGTTAACTGGTTTGTGTTATCAGGTTTCATAGATAGATAGAGCTGAGTGTCATCTGCATAGCAGTGGTAATTAATAGAGTGCTTCCTAATAACATTGCCTAAAGGAAGCATGTACAAGTTGAACAGAATTGGTCCTAGTACAGAACCTTGTGGAACTCCATAACTAACTTTTGTGTGCATGGAAGGTTCATCATGGACATGAACAAACTGGAATCTGTCTGATAAATAGGATTGGAACCATTTTAACGCTGTTCCTCTGATACCAGTCACATGCTCTAATCTCTGTAATAAGATGCTGTGGTTAATAATGTCAAATGCTGCACTAAGGTCTAGCAGGACAAGTATAGAAACAAGTCCATTATCTGAGGCTAAGAGAAGATCGTGACTTTTAACAGTGCTGTTTCTGTACTATGATGTGCTATAAATCCTGAAAATCTTCAAATAGTTCATTCCTGTGTAAGTGGTCTGATAGCTGCTTAGCAACAGCTTTTTCAAGGATTTTAGAAATAAATGGTAGGTTGGATATTGGTCTATAATTAGCCAAGACTACTGGATCAAGACTAGACTTTTTGAGTAAGGGTTTGATAACTGCAGTCTTAAAGGTCTGTGGTACGTAGCCTGATACTAGAGATACATTTACCAAGTCTAATAAAGATGAGTTAATTAATGGCAGGGTGTCTTTAAGCAGTCTAGTCAGGATGGGGTCTAAGAGACATGTTGATGATTTAGATGAAGCAACTACTGATGTGAATTCAGAGAGATCTATGGGAGAGAAGCAGTCTAAACATAACTGAGGTCTTACAGATGATTCAAGAGCTACTGTAGTAAAAGATTCATTTATTGCAGGTATAGGAAGCATCTGCTGAATTTTATCTCTAATAGTTGTGATTTTATTTGTAAAGAAACTCATAAAGTCATCACTGCTGAGAGCTAAGGGAACACTGGGCTCAACAGAGCTGTGACTTTTTGTCAGCCTGGCTACAGTGCTGAAAAGAAACCTGGGATTGTTCTTATTTTCCTCTATTAGTGATGAATAGTATGCAGTTCTGGCTTCACGGAGAGCTTTTTTAGATGTTAATAGACTGTTTTTCCAGGTTAGATAAATAAGAAAACTGCAGAGAGGCGTTTTAGACATCAGATTAATACAATATAAACATAGTTAAGCCAGAAATCCTCATTAATGCTATTAGAATTAGAAAATTACAAATCCCTTGGTTTTTTTTTTTTCTTGTGGTGAATTGAACATAATGCCTCATTTTGCTCATATTTCTGTTTCTGGCAGCTGATGGTATGAAATCAGAGACCTGCTCAATGACCTTTCTTTTCCTTGGAGAGCTTGGACTTGATTCAGCGGTGAGAGCTCAACATAACAGACAATGGGCTGATTCAGCAAAGCCCTCTCTTCCCCGATGTCTGTGTTTCTAACGTGTTTGGGTGGAACAGGTTGTCCTCTGGACACATTGACACAGGTCTGTGAGTGTAACCTGAGAGGACTCTATTCTAGTGTTAGCATAAAAGTAAGAGGCAGTTGTACACTGTGACCTGCGGCAGAGTGTTGGACAGATGGAGTGTTAACTAGCCACACACGAAATGTTTGTGGTTACATATGAACAGATGCATTCACGTGTGTCAATACTATCAGCGCACTACCACCAACTTGTAAATTACTCTTCCCTTTTAGTTCATACATGACATGCATATCTGAATGAGTGTGTGTGACAGAGAAAAGACTGTGAGAGTTCACCCTGCCCACCTGCTTCCCCTCCCTGCGTCCTGGTAGGCCTGTCTGATGTCTCTCAGTGTTTCCATGGTGCTGTGGAAAGTGAGGGGGATCCCCTTATCTGCCCCCACAAACACACAGACACACACAGACATACACAGTTACACCCACCAATCCGCCAAGCCCATTGTTTTCTCTCTGTGTTCACAGTTACACACTCATTTGAAACTGAGTTAGTGTTACACATACATATTTCTGGCCCGACAGAGGCCAAATATCACTAACACTGATACAAATGAGATACTTAGAACATTACTTACATTAATAAAAAACCTTAGAAAGAAACTAAATAAACCAGACATTTCTTTATGGGCTAAAGGATAATGTCATTCTGAGGTTTCATCTGAGACTGACAGGCTGCACAGATGGTGTTTTCTAGATTTCATAGCTCCATCGTAACACCACAATGAGCCTTGATAACCACATGAGTAATAGTAAACATACATCCAGTGTTTTGAGTACACATAGAATATGTCCTATTGTACGATAAGGCAGAGTTCATATACATCTTGATGTTCATCATAAAGAAAACAATGGAATTACCTGTGCCCGAGCCTCCTGGTCTCCTCTCCTTTCGAGATCAGGTTTAATGACTGAATCAGATAATTCCTGTTTCCATTTCTTTATTCTGCCACACTTGGGCTAATGCTTAATATCTTCACTCTCTGTATTCTTTACATGTCTGTTCCACATTTTTATAGTGGCCATTTTACCCTCTCTGTGTCTCAACCATGCTGTTGCAGCTGAGGTAAAAGGGAGGCAGGGAGGTTTCCCAGCTAAGGTTTCTATTGCAAGTGAGACTCCTCCCATCCAGTCACGCCTACCTAAATGCCCTCCTTTTAAAAGGTGAATTGACCTGAAAGCCCATTTGGGATGTTGAATATAAAACCCCAAAAACTTCATACATCAACAGTCCAGAGATTATTCCATCAGATGTTCAGAAGTGATGGGAAGACTTCTTACCTTGGCTGACGCCTTTCTGATGGTGAGATAGGGGAGGGCACACTGGAGATTCTAGCACTTCCTGGAAAGCCGGCAGTTCAATAGTTCATTAATTATATATTTCATTCTAAACGTGCTAGTAGAAGCAATGCAGGACTAAGGCAGGCTCTGTTAGTATTTTCTTAACTCATTAAATAAGTCAGAAATTTTAACAAAAAAATCAAAATATATTTTTATGATGAAGAATAATGTCCTTATATTAGCTTGTTCTCATTTATTCAATGCTTTCTTAAAGCTTGTCCTTCATGCAGTGCAAGCTGCAGTCCACCACCAAGGCTCAAAAAAGTTTTCAATTTAAATACGCAGTAGCTTGTTGGTTTGGCAGCCAATATGTAATATTTATTCTAATGTTTTGCTTTTGATTTAACCTAAACTATTGGTTTAAATGTCTTATTTGTAGTTTTACCATTGTTCTTGTACACATGCACTGCCATGTGAGTGGTTTTCTCAGACACGTATACTGTAGCTTTTCAGTGATAACCACCTGCTCTTCTCCTCCAGCTAACCAGCTGCCCTACTTGTCTGGTCCTCTATCAGGACACACACGCACAGTATGGTGGTATGGCAGCTAAGTGTCAGCTATAGAGAGGACCCCTCCTCCACACACACGTACATTGCAAATTATTTGTCTTTCGGGTGGCCACTCAGTGCCGGTGTGTGTCTGTTAATTGTAGCTATTTGAGAACCACACTGTGCACTCAAACCCATATGCTTCAATACAATACAATACAACCTCACACCCATAGCTCAAAACAAGAATGAAAAGAGCCTTGACATTTGGATATAGAAGTCACATTTTCAGCATATCTTTCCAGAGTAGTTTGCCATGTGTCACTTACCCCAGTGTGGCTGTACAGCAAGAAACAATGTTGATGGGTTGGCGTTTCGATGGGGGAGGCTGCTGACAGCTGGTTAGGACAAAGGCTTCCAAAGTCCAAATCTATGTCTGAATCTCCAAATTCTGAGTCCGAGCACTGGCATAAATCTATGGTGAGGGCTAGGGGTGACACAGGGGCAGGATCTGCACAACAACAGAACTAATCTGAAGCCGTTCTACCTTGTAATGAAGAAGAAATCAAACTTTCAGCTTGCTGAGACATTAATGAACAGAGCAGGTAAATAATTATACAAAATAACTCCATTTTTGGTGCAGAGGGTCCACATCCCCACACCCTGTGCTGTTTACAAAAAGTGAGAAAATAGAAACAGGAAAAACAAACGTCAGAAAACTATTTATTTTTACCTTCAAGGTGTTTTTCTCCATTTTCTCTATTTCTCCACCCTCCCTGTGTCACCCTGTGTCTGTATCATATTCCTTGACTCTAACGCGACTCTACCTTGACTCACACGCTGTCTTGAAGGCTTTTACCAGGGTGGTCACTCACATATACACAAACAAGCCTTTCTTAGACCCTCTTACATAAGTACAGGTTTTAAGCTCAGCTGCAGAGGTTTTACTCCAAAAAACAGGATTAGCCTATGAGTGAATTCGGCACTCTCTTTGTATGTATGTGAATGACAGAAAGAAAGTATGTACTTATTCATAAACATGAATAGAAGGATAGATGGTGGTGTGTACATGTCTGCAGAGTTAAATAAGTAACTGATCCATGAATGTGTAACCAAAGTGTGGCTGATAACACGAGGAATGAAGCAAGTAAGCGCTCAATCAACATCACCTCCATTGTTTAATTCAGTTATAAGAGGAAAGGACACAACAGATAATGAACTTTATTTATTTCTTTGCATGTGGCTACTTAAAGTTCCATGCAATTAATGAAAAATTATTATATTATCTTTCTTAGTTTCCATGTTTCATGAATGAATTTCACAATCATTTTAGAAATGAAAAAGGTTTATCTCATTCCATCTTAGATTTGATTCTTTCAGGTGAGAATGTACAAATAAGTATTCTTTCCCCAGCAGAGAAGGATTATTGCAACTAAGATCAAAATGTTCCCACCACTTTAAGGGATTTTTGCAGCTGCTTACAGCAGTGTAAAACGTAAGCACAACACGGACCTTTAATCTTTTCATGATACAGCAAACTTGGTTGCAAGTAGTGACCTCGTTACATATCCAGCCACCAAAATATTAAAACTGAAATGCTAAAATCCTCTGTAGCTGAGAGGAACTGAAATGTTGGGTGATCAATAAAGAGGTGACTCCATTCATATTACACATAGAAACTGTCAACAGTGCATCTAGGGGTAATTATTGGTGCTGCATGTGACTGAAATGGAGTCTGGAGTCTGACCAATGTTAGCATGAAGAGTGACTGAATTGCATCCAAGGAGGCGGAGCTGGTAACAGCATATAAGAAATGCTGTTTGAATGTGGTAGAATTTTGGGGTGATTTAGAAATTACGGACGGACGCTTTTTTATGGCCCTAAAAAGAGGATGTCCAGGAAAATGAGTATGTCTGGTCAAATGTGCTTGGCATGCCGTGGGTTTTCTCACAGCTTGCCAATTGTGGCATGCGTGCCTTAGGTTGCTGACCCCTGGTTTGGACTGTGAATGACACAGAAACTGTTTATCTACTAAACCTTGCTGATTAATAACCATTTTTCTTATTTGGAAATAACTGACATATATATATATATATATGTGTGTGTGTGTGTGTGTGTGTGTGTGTGTTTGTACCTGTGTGTCTTAGGGCCTCAACCATCATATGAATGATCTCATCCTTCACAGGGCTGTTGATTTTCGCAGCATATTGGAGCACCGAGCAGCCACTGTGGTCTCGTACCTGCAGATCACTGATTAAGATGTTTAAAGAAAAATAGGACACGAGTAAGTAGACATTTTTGGCCTCTTTAGATACATAAAAATATGTTCCTTTTGCATATAAAGCACATTTCCTTTTGTTGAATCAATATAAATAAACAAATGTGTGTGTGCATCTGCTTGTATGCATCTTACATGCTAGTGCCTGCATGAATGTGTGTTTTCTTACGCCGAGAGTCCTAGCAGTTCCTTAACCACTTCCACAGGTCTGTGTTCCCATGGCAACTGTGTCCCTAAGATCTCAAACACGTCGATGTCCCTGACAGCAAGCATCACAGGTGTCACACCATCACTGTTTGGTGCGTTCACATCCACCATGACAGTCTGAGCCTGAAAAATGCAGACAGACATAAACACACATGAACAGCAAATGGAGCACTAAGCACTTAGAATGAAGAAATGTATATATTACAGAGGACGCACAGATTACATTCATTTGGCAACTTTAGTGCATTTAAACTCCAAATGAACAAGAGCTGAATGGTGTTGCAATGAAAGTGCAATCTTCTGAAATAAGCATGTTAGAAAGCGTTAGCATTGTGAGATACATAAATATACATACACAGACAAGTCACCTTCATTGCTGTGCAGCATGATTCACAGCTATGCTTTGGTTTGTGGTCTATACAAATTTAGAAAAACTGTACACACTACAGTATATCCAAATTCTTACACCTTTTGATCTCTTAATTATTTCTAGGGTCTTGTCATTTATACTAAAAACATGATTTCTTTAATTTTTAGGGGTTTTAAATCAACATTTTGATGGAATGATTAGGAGAATCGTTCATGTTATGCATTTAACACCAAGATTTTCTCATGATACAGCAGTCGATTCATTTATTCATCCATCCATTATCTATACATCATTCCTAATTAAAAATCTGCTGGGAATATTAAAGAGAGTTGGAATAGGTTCTAGCAGATCCCTGTGAATAAGCAGGTATAGATAATGGATGGATGGATGGATGGATGGAGGGATGAGATCTGCTGGAGCCTATCCCAGCTCTCTTTGGGTGAAAGGCAGCGGTACACTCTGGACAGGTCACCAGTCCATCGCACGGTGAGAAAAACAGTCACACATAATTAAAACTATATTTTTAACTTGGTCTGACACAGAAATACCTTTTCATTACCTTATTAAACAATGGGTTTTTTTCAGTTTTAGAGATTTTCAGTCAAGGATCTCAATGAAAAATCAGGTTTAGATCCAACCACCCGACTGCTGCCAAGCAATAGAGGAGCCATGTTCCTGATAAAATATTACTTTACAGGCAGACAGACTATCCACCCACAGATGTATTGACTGATTTCTGACTAAAACATCTCAAATATTGGACAAAACACTTACTCATGCCTAGTTGCATTTTTATAATAGGAAAATGTTATTGTAATCCTTAGAGTCATTGTTCATCTGGCAAATCCTCATCTGCCAAACACCCAACTGGGTATTGTTTTGTGTGTGGTGTGTGTGTGTGTGTGTGTGCTCTGGTTTTCATCAATTGCGGGGACAAAATTCTGTTTACACAGTCACGTCATGGGGACATGAAATGTTGTGGGAACAAAAAGTGACGTCCCCAAAAGGGAAACGCTGTCAGATGAATGCTGGAGCTATGCTATATATGTCAATGTGGTTATTAGGTTTGGCCCAAAAGACCTTTTTTCCAAAAAGTGTGTTTGGGACATGTGCTCACTAGTGCCACTTCAACATTTGAAACTGGTATTGCACACACACTACTTCCAAATATGGTCAGTCCTGCCCACCTATCTAGGTCCCCATTAGGAATGTTTTCAATTTTTGACCATTTTGGTTGGAATGTAATCACCGTCATGGCCACCTGTAGATGGAAGCTAATGAAATAAAGACTAAGCAGCAAACTAAACCAGAGGTAAGCACTTTTAATGGATTTTTTCTCAATGCTTTAGTAGCTCTAAGATAGACATTAGGTTTGGTAGGATAGGCAAAGCCAGCATATTAGCAATACTATACTAGCAATCTCTAGGCATTGAATATAAACTAAGTTAGCAAAATAACAATGTTTTGCTAGCCATTTTTATGCATACTGGAAGATGTATATGGGAAATGCTGTAGATAATTGCAGCTCAAAGATTATCTGAATTGGTTACTATTAAGGGCTCTCAATTTGGCTATATTTCAGCTACTCAGCAATTACGTTTGCATAATTTTTTGTAACTGCAGGTAAGATATGTTCAGATCATTTGGCAAATATTGGAATTGTGAGTATTTGAAAGTGTGTATGAGCTCTTTGTGCAATGACAATTGTACCTGATTTTTTTCAGACCTTTAGAAAGCGGAGAAAAGGTAGTCCCCGCAAGTGAAGATTAAAAACATCCCTAGGACGCATGAAAACCCGTGTGTGTGTGTGTGTGTGTGTGTGTTTGTGCATGTGTTTGTGCATGTGATTTGTACCAGCAGGTACTGTACATAGTGCAGGTCTCCCTGCCAGGAGGCCTGGAGCAGCTGTGCCTGGGGAGGAAGATGAGGCCTTGACATCCAACTCAATAATTCTCCCCTGAGCTCAGGAGAGCTTACATGGAGGGCTGTCTTCTGGCTACAGTCACACAAGGTCATATCAGCCTCGGTCTTCAACAGCTGCTGCACCACCTTTTGAGATCTCACAGAGAAATAATGAATGAAACGAAAAGGAAAAATTGTAGATTGTTGTCAAATGTCATCCTTTGGATGAAGAGTTTGCAGTAAAATAGCTGTTGGCACCTCATCACTTTGTAGCAGTATACTACTGTCCTACACTGGTATTTTAATTGTGCCAGTTTATGCAAACACTTTAACAGTAATATCTGTTTTGGTGCTTCACAGGAGACCACAGGGGGTTGTCTCCCATGTGGCCTCCCATGGAACCGGTAAGTCATATGCTTGTTTTGAACATGGCTCCCTCAGAGGACACAGAGGAAGTATATAAAGCACAAGATCTGGGTCATGTGGCTCTCATATGCACGTAAACATGCTGTTGTTAATGGAAGGAAAACTATAACCTGTCATGTAGCAGGATTGTTTGATCACCCCACCCACAGTCCCCAACTTCTGTAGGAGATTTTCTGTAATTTTGGATTTTTAAGTAGTGTAACAGCTAGGTTACCTAAGTTAACCTATATATCAACACGTCATGGCCATGTCAAACTCTCCCTCACACACACAACCATAACTTACCTCAGTCATGCCTTTACGGCAGGCGGTTATGAGGGGAGTGCATCCTTGTTCATCCTCACCCTCAGTGTCAGAGAGCTTCAGATTCTCCTGGTCTTCCACTTCTTGCCCTAGTCTGACTACAAAAGCCTCTCCACTTTCCTCTTCCTGCTCTGCTTTCAGCACCTCTTCAACACCCTGCCCCTTCTTCTCTGTCTTCTCACTTCTCTCCATAGTTCACAGGTTCTCTGTGAAGAAAAATCCAGCGTCTGAGCAGTGAGTCAAGCCAAACAATTGCTTTTTTGTTATTATGGAGGGTTTGTAAGAGGCAATCTGACTGAGGTCTATCAGCTCAGTCTTAATGTTTGTGTGTTGATTACTGTGATGTTATCACTGTGACGTAAGTCTAATGATCTATCGCTCCCTGCAGAGGCAGCACCGAGGATGTAATGGGAATTATTGTTCACATTATTTCTGCTGCTGAGTCTCCACAGCTTTCATCATCAAGGCTTAAATGAAACTGTTAACCAGTGACCATTTACATTTCTACATGCGGTAACACATGCAGTGTATCCATAATACAAAAGACTTTGAGCTTCAGCTGGTTTAATGTTTGCCAGCACCAATAGAGCCACAGGCAATATGACAGAATATCAACATGTTAAAACTCTATAACATATACAAACATTTATGAAGTGCATTTTAGAAAATGCAAAGGTTATTAGTGTTAGTCCACCCTAGTGATTGTCAGCAGCGGTAGTTTAAGACTAACAACCAAAAATTGCAATAAAATGTTGGAATTAACTCTTCACTTACTGCAGAGGTGTCATTTCCTTTGCTTCATTCCCATTCTTCACATTTCCTGATAAACTAATCCAGTTATGTATTGTCTGACCTTTTGTGGATATTTGACAAGCAAACCTTTTCAACAAACTCTCCACTCCAGTGTTTCCTCTCCTTTCTTCTGTTTTCCCCGCACGCCTCCTGCTGTAGGTTTACATTTGGTTGCCTTGGAGACAGTCACACCAACAGATAGAAGGTCAGGCAGGAACACAGTGGTTTTAAATGCCTGCACGCTGTTTGTTGCCTAACACTTTAAGACAAAGCAAGAACTGGAACCTCATTGTTTTGCAAACTTTACTAAGGGTAATCAACTTGATAGAGTGTTGCTTGAAGAAGCCGACTCGCTTTTATTAATTTGATAAACTTGACTTTTAAAGGAACAAACAGCTTTTCATGCCTTTCCCAACACAGAGAGGTTTTCATTACTGAGTGCTGTGCAGTTGCTGGAAGCATCTGAAATGCACTGGACAGTCATTCATAATAATAAAAACAAATCTCTAGAACTGCCTTCTTTCACTTGTACATCATTGCCAAAATTAGGAACATCCTGTCTCAAAGTGATGCAGAAAAACTAGTCCATGCATTTGTTACCTCAAGGCTAGATTACTGTAACTCATTACTATCTGGATGTCCCAGTATCTCCATAAAAAGCCTCCAGTTAATCCAGAATGCTGCAGCCAGAGTCCTGACAGGAACTAGCAAGAGAGATCATATTTCTCCTATATTAGCTTCTCTTCATTGGCTCCCTGTAAAATCCAGAATAGAATTTAAAATCCTTCTTCTCACATACAAATCCCTTCATGATCAAGCTCCTTCATACCTTAAAGACCTTATAGTACCATATTATCCCAATAGACCACTTCGCACTCAGAGTGCAGGTCTACATGTGGTTCCCAGAGTTTCCAAAAGTAGAATGGGAGGCAGAGCCTCTAGCTATCAAGCTCCTCTCCTGTGGAACCAGCTCCGAGTCTGGGTTCAGGAGGCAGGAACTCTCTGTACTTTTAAGGTTAGGCTTAAAACCTTCCTCTTTGACAAAGCGTATAGTTAGGGCTGGCTTCAGGTAATCCTGAACCATCCCTTAGTTATGCTGCTATAGGCCTAGACTGCCCGAGGACCATCGGTGCACTGACCTACCCCCCCCCCCCCCCCCCCCCCTTCCCTTCCCCTCCCCTCCCCTCTCCCCCTCTCCTCCCTCCTCACATGTATATTCCACCATTGAATGTCACTAACCTTGTGCTCTCTCTCTCTCTCCCTCTCTCTCTGTTCTCTCTCTGTATCTTCTGCAGGTGTCCCTGGTCCTGGAGCTGTATATCGCTGATGTGCAGTTACTGGTCCCACCAACCTGCAGTGTCTATTTGTTGTTTATTGTTGCTGTTCTTTTCTCTCTCCTCTATCCACTCACCCCAACCAGTCGAGGCAGACGGCCGCCCAAACTGAGCCTGGTTCTGCTGGAGGTTTTTTCTTCCATTAAAGGTAGTTTTTCCTCTCCACTGTCACCAAGTGCTGCTCATAAGGGATTTGTTGGATTTTTTGTTTTTATAAAGTGCCTTGAGATGATTGTAATGTGATTTGGCGCTATACAAATAAAATTGAATTGGATTGAATTAATAACAATGACATACAGTGGGTACGGAAAGTATTCAGACCCCTTTAAATTTTTCACTCTTTGTGTCATTGCAGCCATTTGCCAAAATCAAAAAAGTTCATTTTATTTCTCATTAATGTACACTCAGCACCCCATCTTGACAGAAAAAAACAGAAATGTAGAAATTTTTGCAAATTTATTAAAAAAGAAAAACTGAAATATCACATGGTCATAAGTATTCAGACCCTGTGCTCAGTATTAAGTAGAAGCACCCTTTTGAGCTAGTACAGCCATGAGTCTTCTTGGGAATGATGCAACAAGTTTTTCACACCTGGATTTGGGGATCCTCTGCCATTCTGTCAGGTTGGATGGTGAACGTTGGTGGACAGCCATTTTCAGGTCTCTCCAGAGATGCTCAATTGGGTTTAGGTCAGGGCTCTGGCTGGGACAGTCAAGAACAGTCACAGAGTTGTTCTGAAGCCACTCCTTTGTTATTTTAGCTGTGTGCTTAGGGTCATTGTCCTGTTGAAAGGTGAACCTTCGGCCCAGTCTGAGGTCCTGAGCACTCTGGAAGAGGTTTTCTTCCAGGATATCTCTGTACTTGGCCACATTCATCTTTCCTTCAATTGCAACCAGTCGTCCTGTCCCTGCAGCTGAAAAACACCCCCACAACATGATGCTCCCACCACCATGTTTCACTGTAGGGATTGTATTGGGCAGGTGATGAGCAGTGTCTGGTTTTCTCCACACATACCGCTTAGAATTAACGCCAGAAAGTTCAATCTTGGTCTCATCAGACCAGAGAATCTTATTTCTCATAGTCTGGGAGTCCTTCATGTGTTTTTTGGCAAACTCTATGCAGGCTTTCATGTGTCTTGCACTGAGGAGAGGCTTCCGTCGGGCCACTCTGCCATAAAGCCCCGACTGGTGGAGGGCTGCAGTGATAGTTGACTTTGTGGAACTTTCTCCCATCTCCCTACTGCATCTCTGGAGCTCAGCCACAGTGATCTTTGGGTTCTTCTTTACCTCTCTCACCAAGGCTCTTCTCCCACTGTTGCTCAGTTTGGCTGGACGGCCAGGTCTAGGAAGAGTTCTGGTCGTCCCAAACTTTTTCCATTTGAGGATTATGGAGGCCACTGGGCTCTTAGGAACCTTGAGTGCTGCAGAAATTCTTTTGTAACCTTGGCCAGATCTGTGCCTTGCCACAATTCTGTCTCTGAGCTCCTTGGGCAGTTCCTTCGACCTCATGATTCTCATTTGCTCTGACATGCACTGTGAGCTGTAAGGTCTTATATAGACAGGTGTGTGCCTTTCCTAATCAAGTCCAATCACTTTAATTAAACACAGCTGGACTCCAATGAAGGAGCAGAACCATCTCAAGGAGGATCAGAAGAAATGGACAGCATGTGAGTTAAATATGAGTGTCACTGCAAAGGGTCTGAATACTTATGACCATGTGATATTTCAGTTTTTCTTTTTTAATAAATTTGCAAAATTTTTTCTTTTCTGTTTTTTTCTGTCAAGATGGGGTGCTGAGTGTACATTAATGAGAAATAAAATGAACTTTTTTGATTTTGGCAAATGGCTGCAATGACACAAAGAGTGAAAAATTTAAAGGGGTCTGAATACTTTCCGTACCCACTGTAGATCATATGTTGATAAAAGATTTGATCAGTTAATCACTTGTATATATGGTGCAGTTTAAGGCCTTAGCTCAGTCTGCTGTTACTTTGCCTTTTGTTCAGGTGGAGAAATCAAATGTCTGAAGAATAAACTCTTACTATTCCCCTACATCAGCTAACTGGATGAAGCAAGCTGTAACTGGCTTTAGTGCAGATAAACAGCTGTTTAGATAAGGGGTGCCCAACCCTGGTGCTCCAGAGCTGCTACCCTGCTTGTTTTCCAACTATCTCTACTCACCATGTGTGTGTGTTCGTGTGTGTTCAACCCTCTGCAGATTCTGTGAGATACATTCATGCCTTTGATGGAACAGCACAGCCACACAAACATATTTGGCAGAGAACAACCTAATACATAAATAAATAAATAACACAAAGGTTTAGCTACTTCTGCAATTGTTCCCAACCCACCCAGATGATTCATCTTTCAGTATTTTAGCAGACTAATGAATGTGATGTATTGGCTTCAGTGCAAACTGCAGCAAAAGAGCAACCCCCTTTAACCACTTCAAAAAGCACAGTTCTGTCTCAGTATCTTTAATAAACAGGTGTTTACTGACCTTTTATGAACGTTGCTGTTCTTGTATGGTATAGATTCCTTCATCCATCCATCCATCCATCTTCTATACCCGCTTTTTCCTTGTTCAGGGTCACGGGGATCTGCTGGAGCCTATCCCAGCTCTCTCTCGGGTGGAAGGCAGGGGTACACCCTGGACAGGTCACCAGTCTGTCGCAGGGCCACATATAGACACACAAAGACAGACTAGATTCCTTCATCATTATTATAATTATCTAAAATATTGACATTAATTTCATTTTGTGTGTGTGTCTGGTTGTACATTGAGGCTGCAGTAGTGAGTTGATAAAAACTGTTTTATCAACTCACTACTGCAGCACAGTAGTAGCACAGTGGAGAGTCTGTACTGTTGGAGCCATCTATATTATTATTATTCCTATAATGATCCACAGACGCTGAGGCAAAAGTTCCTACTACAGGCTATACTGCCTGCCACACTTTTTCTTTAGCAGTGGACATGAAACATCCACAAGAGTCTGAGAAGATGTTCAGTGCAGATCCAAATATAATGCACTGGTTTGCTGCAGTGCTATATAGTGATGTGAAATTTTCTATTGACTGATTTTCTCATAATAACTTTAATAACTACTGGGTGAAAGGTAGAAAACTGCATCTGTGGCATTTTACTAGTAACTTCTGCTGAAGCTAAAACCACTTTGAACTGTAAAATATGTGATATTGCACCACTCATTTTTTCTGAACTTGCGCTGTGTAGATTCTCCTGACCACTAGATGGAGCTGTCGTACAACTGTCAACCCTCCTGAACCGCAGCACTAACCCACATCCTCACTGCACCTGTCTCAATATCTACACTGCAGGTGAACCTCACTATTTTCCCACCATCGCACCTGATGCATATGAAGCTCTTCAACCTCAATATTGTGTAGTTTAGAAAACGATTTAAAAACTGTACCTGCACACTTGTATGTTGCTCAGTCTCCTTTTGTGGCACCAAAAGTATACAAAAATCTACAGCCTGCATCTCTTTAATACTGAGTCTCTTGGCGTGTAATCTCTCATTTTTTTGATAATGTCACACCAGTTTCAGGTGCGATTTAGTTTGGTCTATATGCATTAACTTTATGCTTTGGCCGCAGTTGTGTCCGATTAACCAATGGGAAAGCACCATACGGAGTCCAGTGCCTCCTCCTTCATCCAATCACCCTCACTTCCTCTCTCTGCTCTGTAATTGCTGTGTTTGGGTCTGTCCCGTGTCCTCTCAGAGAGAGGCAGTGAACCCCTTCACAGTCTCTGCTCCATCGGTCCCAGGACGGTGCGTCCCGTTGCGCACAACACAGTTTCCAACACTGCACACCTCACCAAGCACGCTCCGGATTTCTCAAGACCTCAGGACCTCTGCTTTGAAAGGTAGCTTCTAACTTGGTGACTCAATATGTTTCATGTCTGGGTGACAGAGAACCGGTGACAGGAAGGATCGGGGGAGTTGAGGGACAGCGGAAACAAGGACGACTCTTGGCTTCTTTCCCCCGCGAGCTGTTTGCGCAAGGTGATAGAGGCTTTTGGTGTGGCTGACACAGCATTACATGGATTTGTTCACCAGCTGTCACTTTTGATGTTACCTATCACTCTTTGAGCTTCAGTAAGTTATTCTTCCCTTCCAATCTCACCCCAAACTCCCGTCAGTGGATCACCGTGATCTGGCTGTGAGGGCGACAGGATGGTATCACAGACCGGGGCAGCGCTGCAGAAACAGACCCTCCTGTGGTTCATCGTAGGTGAGTCTCGCGTTATGGCGTTGATGTGTGTAATATAAAGTGGTGGCAAACCTAACCTATGACTTCTGCATGGAAAAGTGATGAGAGAGGAACAGACGTATCGAAGGAGATGGCACATGTGGTCTCATTTCGAAAGAAATGGGCTGGGATGTTACATTTATGGAGGCTTAATACTCCGTGTAATTCAGTTACTCTTCTTTACATTCATTTTTTTTTATTACAACCCAGATGTGCGACTTTTGGCAGGTGTGACGGTGAATGAGTTTTGTTGCACAGAGTGCGGCATACCAGGGGCTTGTGTTCCTTTGGTACTAAAAAGTCTGATTAAACTTACTAATAATGGTGTTTGACTTGTAGTGCACATAATACTTTCCCCCGTCTATCGTTATAATATTCAGCACCCAACCTGTTGACTCATGTGGCAGTATGTGCCCTGTGTGGTGAAGTGTAAACTAAATCTCTGTTTAAACCACAGAAACGCACTGCAGCTGGGAAGTGATAGATTTTCAGGGTGGAGTTGGTGTGAGGGAAATCTACAAATCTTTATATTCGGATATATGGCTTAGAATAGAGGTGAATGATACGAACAGTGACTTCCTGTATGTGCTGGCACCTTCTCTAATTCTGCTTTTTCAATTTCATTTTACTCCTGTATTTTGGAATGTTAAAAATAAATATTTTGGCAAAACAGTGGAATTATTATTCTCAAATACTGATGGAATAACACCACACTCACTACATCAGCAACCTTAAGAGTCACTTCGTTGATTATGATGATTTCTGGGTTTGCACAGATGGGAAAGCCACTTCCACTGACCTTCTTCTTTGTATAAATTCATTTTATTCAGCCTGTAGGTAACTATCTTCTCTAAACTTATGAAATATATTTTCATGGCTACATTGAAAACACACTTTATTTAAGAAATGCATTAAAGATAAAAAAAACTGCTCAGTTTCCTTAGTGTACTCATAAGCTCCTTAACTAGCTCCTGCAGTATTCAGTGTATTTAAATAAATCAGTCTGATAGGCTGGTGCAGGCTCCTCTGAATGCTTATATTCTCTCAGTGGAGTGGAAGTACATTTTGGTTATTTCTGTGCAATCACAGGATATTGTTGCCTGATTGTATGTATGATTTCTATTCAATTCAGTTCATTCAATTCTAGCTGAGGCGTATGTCAGGTTCACTTATTTGGAAGGGCTATAAAATATCAGATACATTTTCACAGCTCAATCTAGAACAAAGAAAGAAAATAAGGAAAAAGGAGCATGCAGTGAGCATCTGTTTATAACTGTGAGCATAGAGCTTTTTTATTACTGGTATAATTAAGGTTTTCATTAATCTTCAAAAATATTTAAGAGACTCAAAAGTGGTCTTATATTCATTGACAACAGCTATTAGCTGTTGCCCACTGCTGTAAAAATGTGTAACAGCCTGTGGTCACTATTGAAATAGTTGACAGCTCTGAGATGTAGCTGCTTCAGCTAGCATTAGCTTCACATACTGATAGGACGCTTCACAGCCCTGAATCCCAGAGGTCTTGATGCAGAAGTTGTGGACTCATAAGCCTTACTGAACCGAACAAAATGATTTGAATCAGTTTAGTCATTTAGTGATCTCTAGCACAGTAGCTCCACAAATGCACTAGATAAATAACTGCTGCAAAGAGCCCAATAGAGTGCTGGACATGGACTTTCTGTAAATTATTCAATATCTTTGATTTTGCATTACTACTAATATGACATGATCATTGAAGTACAATGTTGGAAATTCAGTAATTTACCTCTCTTTCTGTCTTTCTCTACTGCATGCATAAATATATTCATATATAACACTGTAATTTCTGTTTTATGCAGAAGTTCAGTTGACTTGGCTTTGTTTCCAACCTCTAACCACTTTATACTATGCTAAACTGTAAACAAAACTGCTAACTTTCGGCTGTTTCTGCATTACACCTCTGTGTTAATGAAAAACATAGTTAACATATGCACTGGAAATACATCAAACTGCAGTATGCACACACATGCACCGTGACACTCTCCAGCAAAGGTGTTCAGGCAAGTTTCCTCTACTCTGTGCACTCTGGCTTCATGTAGGTGTTTTATATTTACTGCGAGAACGTTATGACTCATCACCAGGTTGTCTCATTACAGTTTCACCACATTCCTATCTGAAACAGCAGCTTTCTAAATGTTGCTCAAAAATAAATCACTTATCAAAAACATTTTACTTCCCAAGATCTCTAAATATTTTTTTTTCCATCACTTATATAATGAGCATGCTTTTATTCTGTGCATCTTATGGGCACTTTCAAACTGGCAGCCTACTTTAATCAATAGAGTACATCACTAAAACAAATCAAACTAACCTCTTCCCCTGAAGCCATCTGAACCATCCGTGCCATGACAGAAGCAGTTTTTAATTTTCTTTGGCAATTTTTTGGCTGACTAGTACAGAATGGATAAAGGGAGAGGAGTCCTTCACTCTTTACTCCCACAGATATGAAGGGCTTGGTACAGAGACATTTAATCCTCTTCCTCTGACATGATCATCTCTCATCCAATGGCTATGAATTCAATTTGAATTCATTTAAAATATTTCACGCACCCGAGCAACTCACTAGACTGTAGTTAGATGACAAAAGGGAAACACTTTGAGGAATGATGGGAAAACATCTGACAGTTTGACTGGAATGACTGAACATGCTGTAAATTAACATTTTGGGTTCATGGTAAAATGTAGCCAGTGTCTGATAGGTCCCCAACGCAGCAAGAGGGGGTGAGCTGTTACCTTGTTTTACCAAGCTCAGGTCTTGGGCAAGGTTTTAATAAGTCCTCTTGCACAATGATAAGAAATAATCTTTAAAAAATTCATTTTGGTTGGGTGGCTTTAGATAATTTTGTTTCCAATGCTGTCAGTTCTCTTCTCATGTCTTATAAGTAGTTCCTGGCTCTTGCATTCATTCCTCTTGAGGTTTGTGACAATATGACAAGCAGCTGGCTGAAGCTATTATGTAACTTCAGAACTGTGAATAAGCCAAGTATGCATTAGTATAAAGATTATAAGATTATTGATTAGAGGAACTTTTTGTTTGTGTATTTATGCCGAAATTATGGTTATTGATTCTCTACAATAAAGCCACTCTGAAAGGACCACTACATAGTTGGTAAGGGCAGGATTATTGATTTGAGTCAACAATATCATCTTCAGTGTACCTATGACACAAAAGCATTAACACCTACCTACCTACCTAACCTCCTCTTCAAATTCAGTGTTTTTATGTTTGAAATCACAGTGTTTTTCTCAGCATTGTCTGGCAGGAGACAACATGCAGGCTTCTAGATGATGAACGACTACATATTTCTTGAACATATAAGCGTTCATTGCTTCACTGTGAAATAGTTTGACTCATTATCAAAAGCTACTTTTCCAGTGAGATGTAGTAGTAAACTGCAGCACCAGCAGGCATGGATTTCTTTTTCCAAGGCAACAATGTGAACGAAAGAGAGAAGAGGCGGCAGGAGAGTGAGAGACAGAAAGAGGATCTGACCCTGCCTCTGCTGCAGATACATTTCAGGAGCCTGTGATGTTGCCACTAGAGACAGTAATGTTAATTTCTGTCTGGTCCCCAGTTAAGCCCTCATCTATCTAGAGAATATGGAAGTGTGGACCTCTAAAAAGTACTGAGTTCTCACTGCCTCTGATCTCCACAGACAGGCAAGCACATATTTCTGCTGTGAAGGGCTCAAGGAGATGTTTTTAAGAATTGCCATAAATCAGTAGAAAGGGAGAAAGAGACGGCCATGAGAGCTAGAATCACTCTAACAAGACAGGAAGAGATAAATGAGATAGGTGAGGCCATATTGTTAAAGTTTGAATAATGCTGATATATATCTGCTGTCCGTGGCATGTGCATTTGTAACAGACATACCCACTGGACAAGATATTTAGCCATATGAAGAACGAGTGAAGGAGAAAAACGTTAATGAATGGCCATGCCCTCTGCTGACAGAGTGGAAGTGTAACAGAAATTCCCTCGTGAACCTGCTCTCTACAGTGATTCTCCTGTGATTCCCCCTGAAAGTTTCTTGTTGGGGACGTAAGAACCGTCATCCAGTGAACACTGTACAACTAAACTGTCCCATGCTTAAGTGAGATGTATTCTGTAAGCACAGACTGACAAAGAGAGGAGATTCTAATAATGACCCACAGTGAAGCTTCCATATATGATACTGAGGGTTTTCAGTATTCAGCTTTATAAAACTGCCTGTAGTCCGCTGCAGCAAAGGGGGTTTACTGCACTCCAATCAATATGAAGGCCTATTCACTGATGGGAGAATTATTTTGAACTTTGCTTTAAAGACCATATTTTTTATTTTGAGAAGATTAGTGTGCCCAAAGGTCCAGCTATTATAGATGAGCAGTGGAAACAGTTGTGAGGAGAGAGGAATTTAAGGGGTTTTGAGTGTCTGTTATTATTCTTGCTAACAGGCTGTGAGGAACTCTTCCTAATTAGCTGTAGATCACTGGTAATAATAGGGGAACTTGATTGAGAGTCCATCACTGGGCATGTTCACAGTTTACTTTGCTCAATGTTTACAACAGGGCTTAAACAGAATTGTTGATTCTGACTGTTCAGTACCAACACTAACAGCTTCTGCAATTACATTATGCCAACAACATTACACTTTGTGTTGCTGCTAAAGCTCATTTTAGTTGCCTGTGTCATTAATAGTTAATAAATCTATTTTATTGACCCGTACTGTAATATGTTCTGATTTTGCCACATTCTTCAGTTATAAGAATGAAATCTTGTTATGTGTGTTAAGGAAGGACAGAGGAGGCACAGGACCCAAGTGCAGGACAGTTCTTTATTTAAATAATAAGTCTTTAACAAAATGATCTAAAAACGTCTCGAACCAAGAGCAAACCCTAGAGCCTATAGGCGAGGCCGCCCAGCCCTATAGGCCAGGGAAGGCAGGGAGTCCAGTCCATTCTCCACAGAATGGCGTTCTGAATGGAGGGGCGGTCGGCAGGTAAGAGACTGGTACGCTGGACAGCAAGCAGTGATCACTCACCGAGAGAGGCAGCCAGGCGCAGGTACCAGGAAAAACATTTCTCTACGGAGACACAAACCATAACATTGATAATTCTCTGGCGAGTAACAAAGGAAACCCCAGAGGTATAAATACAGTAAAGACACCTGCTTAATAGGACGCAGCTGAACATAATTTAGGCTGATAACATAAAGCTGCCGGGGACCAATGTAGGAAAAAACAGGACCCTGATACAAAATAGCGGTCCCCGGCAGGAAGTCCAAAAAAGGAGTCATAACAAATCTGAAACTACAAACACAAAGTCTCCTGCAATATCCAAGACATCTGCCCTCTCACTGAGAAACAGAGGGCAGATTTTACAGCCCATTTATCTGGGCCACTGCTTTCATGCATTACATTTAACCTTACATAACAGCAACATAGTGAGCCTGTCGCAGTGGCTAATTCAACTGGTTCATCAGGCCGGAATTTTCTTTTGAAGAGGGTTTTTTTTTTTTTTTTTTCATGGCAGTTGTGCTTCATGGAGATTACATGATGACATGTCAAAGTGGCTCTGTGCAGGATCCAAACCCACAACATCAAGAGCTCATGGCAGGCAGTCATGTAGAGCCACCAAAAAGCCCAGAAGGGTTTTCTCCAAATATTTTTCTAACCAGGCTGGTCAAATAGTAACACACTGTTATTTATAGCAATAATAAGAGGGAGAGTGCACACACTTCTTGTCGTCATGAGCTGTCATTTACACACAGACCTCTGCTGCTGAGCTGCTCAAGATGTTTAAATTCTATAATCCCTCCTGCAGTAAAACCATTGTATTCCCTAATGTTTACTCATATGAATACATTTTCTAAAGAAAAATTCATCACAAACAACAACAAAAAAAAGTTGTACATTTAGCTCTGAAATATTTTTAATTATTCTCAATATAAAACTATTGGACTATTAATAACTATTTGTTATGGATAAAACATGCTGACTTTGATTTGACTATTTGTGTGAAATTATTCGATACATTGTTATGACATTTGGTGCAGACATACAATGAACTGTTAATGGTCTTATACTTGTATAGTCCACTGACCAGGGAAACCAAGGATCAAACCATCAACCCTCTGGTTCATGGTCAACCTGCTCTACCTCCTGAGCCACAGCCACCTGTAGAAACCATAGTGATTATCTGATATTTCTTCTTGTGTCAGCATCAGATCAAAATTTCAATTTGCTCTTTGGTTTATAACAAAATACCTGCAAGACCAATGGTATTCCAATTAGACTCAACTGTCTTGCAGGGGATTTCAATGCTAGAAGTGGTAATGAATGTGAATATAGCATGTGGTAGTTATTACACCAATGATCATTTTGAATGGTATAGAAAATCAAAAGATAAGGTTGTTAATACATGTCTTTTAGATATGTGTCATAATTTAAATATTCACTTTGTAAATGGAAGAACTGGGAAAGATATCAATGGAGAGTTTATATTCATGTCAGCAGCTGGATGTAGTGTGATTGATTATTTTATTATACCCAGTGAACTCTTTACATATGTTAAAGATTTTGAGATCATACATGTAGATTTTTCTGATCACTTCCCATTATTATACACCATGAGGTTAAGCAGTGTTGAATCAAGGAAATAAATGCTGAAAAATCCTAGTGATGTAAGACCCTGGACAAGATTTAAATGGGGAACTAATTGTGTGAGACAGTTTTTGCAATGATTATCTTATTTACTGAATGGAAAGTTTTTAAGTGACTTTTCTACAGCAGTAGAAGAAACAGGTAGATTTTTTAATTATAAAGTCTATAGTTAAAGTTAAACAACCACAGTGGTGGGATGAAGATTGTTCATTTCAGAAATCTGTAAAATATAATGTTTTAAATCAATTTAGAAGAACAGGTAATGTGGGGACTATGAACAATTATATTGTTGAGAAACGAAAATTAAAGGAATTATGTAAAAAAGAAAAAACAGTATAATTTAAATTTCTTAGGTAATATACTACTGGAAAACATGGAAACACAGCAGCTGTGGAAGAAAGTTAAAAGTTATGGTAGGACTAGTAATATACAATCTAACAATATCTCACATGATAAGTGGCTAGAATGTTTTATAAAGTTATCTGATTCAAAATTTAATCTAGATGTTGATTTTGAAAACCTTGTCACAGAGTATGTGAATAATCATGAAGTTGCATCTTTTAATAAAGATGAAATTTTAATTATAATGAAATCTTTAAAGCTATTTAACAGCATTATTATTGAGATGCTGAAAGCAGCGTCACATATGTTATGTCCTACAATGCTCTCTTTCTATAACAAAATATTAGATACAGGGGACTTTCCAGAGATTTGGTGTGAGGCTGTGATTTGTCCAATATACAAGAATGATCAAAAATGATGTAGGAAATTACAGGGGGGTTGCACTGCTTAATGTGTGTGGTAAAATTTTTACAATGGTCTTGAACCAGAGGTTAGTATCCTATGTAGAAGTAAATAATATGCTTTATGAAGAACAAGCAGGGTATAGGTCAGGTTATTCGACAATAGGTAATATTTTTATTTTACAGTTGGTGGTTCAGAAATATATTAAAAAACAAAAAGGAAGGATATATTGTATATTTATTGATTTTTCTAAAGCTTTTGACAGTGTCCAGAATAATCTTTTGTATTTCACTCGCTCTATTTAATATAAGCTTAAATCATGTGTGAAAAGGAACCGATGGTCTAACAGAGTATTTTGGCTCCACCATTGGTGTAAGACAGGGCTGCATGGTGAGTCCTCTTTTGTTGATTTTTTTCTTAAATGAATATATAACAATGTTGAAGAAAAATTGTAAAGGTATTCAGATCGAAAGTATTACAGAAGTACAGACCTTATTATATGCTGATGATACAGTCGGAGGATTACAGAAACCAATTGAACAGCTGGAAGAATTTTGTAATCTTTATGGTATGAGAGTGACCCTGAGTAAAACGAAAATCATGGTTTTTAGAAGAGGAGGCTGTCTTAATAAGGATGAAAAATGGTATTTTGCTGGTGAACAGATTGAAGTGCTTAACTGTTACAAATATATGGGTATCTTGTTTACACCAAAATTGTCATGGTGGAAAACCCAACAACTTTTCGTAAGCCAAGGCAAGAAAGCAATGCTCTCCTTGCTAAGGTTTGTTCATAAACACAAAATTAGCTGCAATCATTCATTGTATTTGTTTGATCGCATGGTTGCACCTATACTTTATTATGGATCTGAGATATGGGGTTTTGAACCGGTGGAGTGTACTGAAAATGTTCAGGTATCCTTCTGTAAAAACCTACTGCCTATCAGTACAAGTGTGAGCAATGTATCTGTCTTGGGTGATTTGGGTAGATTTATATTGTCTACTTCTTATATGAAAAGATGGATCATGTATTGGATCAAACCAGTGTTCATGTCTAATCACTGTTATCTAAAAAAAATGTTATAATATGCTTTTTCAATTAGATGAAGTAGGTAGAAAAACATGGGTTACTTGTATTAGAGTTTGTATTAGAAGAAAGAGCATTCTCTGTCCTTCAGCTTAATAAATACAGTTAAATAATAAATATGACATTTCAGGGTAAAGATTTTTGTTGGCATTTAGTTCCCAAGCAGATCCTTTGAGGTTAGTGTCTACCAATTCCTCTATTCTGTTTGTGATATTCATTTCAGATTCCCAAGGCTCATTACGATTATGTGATGCTGCAGTGAACACTACGGGTCTGATTTCTCAGCTATCCCACATCCTCTCCTCTAAGTCACATTGAAAAACAACCCGTGTAGGGAGTATATGTAGGACATTCTGTACAGATTTCAAGTGGAAAAAAGGTTTATTACAGCTTGAATTACACACCTGAGCTTCAGTAAATAGGTCTCCATCAGTGTTTTTTCTTCCTCTCATCACTGCTTGTGATGCATAACTTACCAATTTCCTTGAGGGGATTTAGTATTGAAGTGTACAAAGCAGTGTAGAAAGTGGACCAGTAAAAGCAACTAGTTTAATACATTGACATTTGAATTACAATGTGTAATCACCTTTAATTTACCACTCATGGATTTATACACAATAATCTGTCAAAAGGCAGAAAGACTCATAAAATACATCATTTATATATCATCAAGTCAAGTGCTGATTCCCGGTGCCATTGTGGCTCATTTGTTTTCATCATACTGTATTATATGTCAGTACACCAGAAAGCTAGTGTAGTAAAATGTAAAATCCAGTGTCATTGTTAAAACTAAGATGGATCTGAACACCACTTTCAATAACATTCCTCTTCAATCTCCACACTTCAGCTGTTGGTAAATCTGGACAAATTGTCCTCCTCTCCACATTGACCACCTGATTTTACACCTCATATACCTGTGATGGCCTTGTCTCATATATCACTTTGACCTTGAGCAATGGAGCCACCACATAACCTTCCAGAGCCTTTCTGCCATTATGGCTACACATCCTGTTCTGTGTTAAACTCATATGGATAATTTAAAAAAAAACTCATCCCACAAAATGATCTCGTGGAAATATGAGCTTTAACTAAATTAGCAATAATTAAAGTAATCAAAATGTTGAATTATTTCCCCCCAACAAATACCTCTATCTGTCTCTTTCACACTCTTGTTTTCCCTCTAACTCTCATATTCTTAATTAGCAACAGAAAGCTGAATGGTCATTGAGCTCTGTCTTCTATATGTTGTGAAGACTCTCCTCTGCCTTCTTTTCTCTCCACGTTAACCTATTTTATAGCTGGTCATAGCTGGTGGGTCTCTGGATTTGTGTGTTGTGTTTGTTTATACTTGTGTGATATACAACTGTGTGCACTTGCAAAGCATTAACCCAGTTTTCACTGTTACTAGCTGTGCCTCAGTACCTAATGAGCAGTGCTGAGGCAAATGAAGCATGTGTGAATATGTGTGTATGTGTATGTGTTTTGCCTTTAGCGAAGTAACCATTAGCAATTATCCAGGTGCCATAGAGCTAACAAGTATTTCAGCACCTTGGTAGTGGATGACGCATTACATGTCACACACACAGACACACACACAGATATTAACATATGCTGTCATACGCAGCACCCACTGTCAGAGGACGAGAGACAGTCTCACACACACTAACAGGCTCAAAAAATGACTTAGCACACACGGTCAGTCTCAAACATTCTCTCTTTGTGCAAACACTTTCACATGAAATGCCAAGTGAGTCAGACATCCTCTTCCATGCCATAGCACTGCTCTTGAGCAAGACACCAAATGCCAAGTTAATATAAATGGTGAAGAGTAGTTGTGGTTGTGCATCACTGTAAGGCAGTAACCTAAGTGGCATAAATGATATTGAAATCATTATACTGCAAGTATAGGGGTAAATAAAAATGATTCCAGTAGTTCTGGAATTCAGAGAGATCTATGGGAGAGAAGCAGTCTAAACATAGCTGAGGTCTTACAGATGATTCAAGAGCTACTGTAGTAAAAGATTCATTTATTGCAGGTATAGGAAGCATCTGCTGAATTTAATCTCTAATAGTTGTGATTTTATTTGTAAAGAAACTCATAAAGTCATCACTGCTGAGATTATTAGATTAAATTCTAAAGTTATTAAAGAATGATGTGACAAAATAGGATTTTGGGGAAAAACTATTAAATGTTCAGTTTCGATGCCATAGGTCAGAACAAGATCCCATGTCCCACTGGGAGGAGGCCCTGGGGAAGACCCAGGACACGCTGGAGGGACTATGTCTCCCGGCTGGCCTGGGAACGCCTCGGTGTTGGAGGAAGTGTCCAGGGAAAAGGAAGTCTGGGTATCCCTGCTTAGGCTACTGCCCCCGCGACCCGGCCCTGGATAAGTGGAAGAAGATGGATGGATGCACGGATGGATAGATGGCAGTGCTGAGACTATTATTTTCAACATCTACATGAATGTTAAAATCTCCCACTATAATGACTTTATCTGAACTAAGCACTAAATCAGACAGGAAGTCTGGAAATTCAGTTAAAAACTCTGAGTAAGGGACAGGTGGACGGTACACAATGACAAGTAGAACTGGTTTTTGTGTTTTCCAGTTTGGATGTGAGAGACTAAGAGTGAGGCTCTCAAATGAGTTATAACTGTTCTGAGGATGAAAGTTTAATAATAAGTTTGAGTGGAAGATTGCAGCTACTCCTCCACCTCGACCTGTGCTTCGAGGAACGTGATAATTTTTATGACTGAGGGGGGTTGATTCATTCAGACTGACATATTCATCCTGCTGTAACCAGGTTTCAGTAAGACAGAGAAAGTCAATTTGGTGATCAGTTATCAAATCATTTATTAACAGAGATTTAGATGAAAGAGACCTGATATTTAATAATCCACATCTGACTGTTCTGTTTAATAAGAGGAGAGGTCTTAATTTTTATTAGGTTTTTATGAATAACTCCTCTTGTGTTAACTTCTGATTTATATGGTTTAGATGTTCGAGGGGAAGACACAATCGCTATGGGGTTTGGGGGGTCATCTTTAGGTTGGCTAGGTTCAGTTGGAGTTTAGAGTGAGTCCCGGCTAGTTTGACGGAATTACTCAGACAGTACTTTTACCTTTTTGCGTGTGTTAGATGAATCCAGGAAGGTCTTTCAGCAATTCTCACAGCCGTGGGTGTGGACAACAGTACTTGGTAAGGTCCTTCCCAGCATGGTGAATGCCAATGCTTCCTTTTTATGACTTTAATGAAGACCCAGTCTGCTGGTTTCACTCTGGACTCTGGTTCAGGTTCAGGACCCTCCTGTTGTGCATTAATCACAGATACATTTTTATTATTCAACATTTTTGTCATGTAATCAGCTATGGTCTCAGTCATGTGAGCATCCTCCTTAATGAATGGTTTTAACTCAGGAAGATGATAAGGTCTGCTGTGCAACATTTCAAATGGTGACAGTCCATTTACACTTGGCGTTATGTGCATGTGCAACATCACCATTGGTAAACATTACATCCAGGTTTTCCCTGTCTCTGCCATACTTTTCCTCAGCTTTGATTTAATTGTTCCATTTGTTCTTTCCACTAGCCCTGCTGACTGCGGGTGATAGGATCAGTGGTACTTCACCTGGACTCCTAACAATGTAGTAAGATATTTAATTACCTGGTTTACGAAATGTGTACCATCACAATAGATTTTCCCTGGATTTCCAAATCTGGGAATAATAGTAGTTGTCAGTGCTTTAGCTATTGTTAGTGCATCAGGTTGCTTTGCTGGAAACACTTCAGTCCATTTGGTTAATGCATCAGTGATCACCAAACAATATTTCTTTCCCTCACAGTTATTTAGTCCAATAAAATCCATGCAGATGTGTTGAAGAGGATATTCAGGTAGTGGACTATTGTGATTATTTGGTAGTGTAGTGTAGGTAGTGACTATTTCTTGTCACAATCTGTTCCTGTGGATTATTTTTTGCACATATTTTACATTGTTGACAATTTTTTTTTTCAAATAGTTTGTAAAACCGTATGTTGTAAATACTTTTACTAATCCTAACCATCCCTCCTGCTGACGTGTGTCAGTACAGCTGCATATCTAAATAAACTTTTAGGTAATAGGTGATACTACTTTGTTATTTTTACATCTTCAAATATTGTTGTCATGTAATTTACACAAATTTTTTATCAATAAGTGTTTTTCATTTTGGGGTGCACTATTCTGCATGTCTTTAAGTATCTGTTCATCAACACTGAAGTCATGTGACCATTCTTATAATCAACAGTTTTCATAAAAGGTTTTTTGTAGTTAGGCAGTCCTAAAACAGAGGTGCTGGTCAGGGTCTTTTTGAGATCATTAAAGGCTTTTTCTGCAATTTCAGTCCATTTTATTTTATCATGAGCTGCAATAGGTGTATCATAAATCAATTTCAACAATGGACTAGACAACTCTGAATAGTTTGGTATCCATGCTCTGCAGAGGTTTGTCATACCTAGGAATGACATCATCTGTCTTTTAGTTTGTGGTTCTGGGCTTTAAGTATAGCTTCTTTTCTGTGTGAGTCTAAAACTCTCCCTAGCTGTGCTCAAAAGGCTAGCTTCAGTCAGATGTGTGTCTTTTATCTCTTTCTGTTGTTCAGTGTGTGTATTTTGCATCTGACCTGTTTCATCTGTCAGTCATACTATAGTCTAGGCCTATAGCAGCATAACTAAGGGATGGTTTAGGGTTACCTGAAGCCAGCCCTAACTATATGCTTTGTCAAAAAGAAAGGTTTTAAGTCTAGCCTTAAAAGTACAGAGAGTGTCTGCCTCCTGAACCCAGACTGGGACCTGGTTCCACAGGAGAGGAGCTTGATAGCTAAAAGGTCTGCCTCCCATTCTACTTTTGCAAACTCTGGGAGCCACAAGTAGACCTGCACTCTGAGAGCGAAGTGCTCTATTGGGATAATATGGTACTATGGGATCTTTAAGTGAAAGTGAAAGTGACTTGAGTAGTCAAGTATGGTGACCCATACTCAGAATTTGTGCGCTGCATTTAACCCATCCCAACGTGCACACAGCGGTGAACACACACACCGTGAACACACACCCGGAGCAGTGGGCAGCCATCGCTGCGGCACATATTAAGGTATTAAGGTATAAAGGAGGCCCTGTGATGGACTGGTGACCTGTCCAGGGTGGACCCCTGCCTTTCACCCAAAGAGAGCTGGGATAGGCTCCAGCAGATCCCTGTGACCCTGGTTAGGAATAAGTGGGTATAGATAATGGATAGATGGATGGATGGATGGATGGATGATGATATCTTAATTTACTCCAAGTCTGAATCTGAACACATCCAACATGTCAAGACAGTGCTCACCAGCCTGCTGGATAACCAGCTATAGCTCAAGGCAGAGAAATGCAGGTTTCATGTCAAGCAAACATCCTTTCTTTGGTAAATCAGTCATCAAGGCAGTCACAGACTGTCACAAGTCAGACTGGCCTCAACACACTACAGTCAAAAAACTTCAGAAATTTCTTGGTTTTGCAAAATTCTGTAGACGTATCATTCATATTTACAGCCTGATTGCATCTCCCCTAACGTCACTGTTAATAGGTAAACCATCAAAACTCAAATGGACTGAAGAAGCTACCAAAGCCATCATCAAACTTAAGGGAAGGCTATCGACCTGAGGAGAGATCATGGGTAGTGGGATGTTGTTCTGGGATGTTGAACTGTTTACTCAATAAACTTCTGCAAATGGATTCTAACACGGCTTCTGCCTCACCCGCTTTACTAATTACTTATTCAGACAAGATGATACAGTTATATATGTGAGCCTGAAACCTCATCTCTTTGATTTGATAGGAACATTTGAAGACGAATAATTAGGTTCTACAGTGTCATAAAAAGTGTAGTATCTAAAATTATGGACTGAATTCTGCCAGCCGGTTTAGGTGGACTTAGACCTGGTTGTGGAGGAGACAGACTGCACAGTCTAGCAATTCATGTAAATAATGCTACTTGGCAATTAATTTCACGTTGTCTGTACACACTTTAATATCCCCCTGAAACACCTAAGCAAAAGGCTTGCACTTTAGTTACAGTACCACATATTGTGGAAGCTTGTGAATTGTGTGAGGACATTTTTGTCTTTCACCATTTGTCTCACTTGACTGCATTTGGGAAATAAAGGCACCTTTTCCTAGGTCTCTTTTTTTGAAAAGACTACAATAATGAACAATTAAAGGTTTGACAAAGATTATTTATTTACATAGCCCATTATCATAACCATTATCATGACCAATTTGCCTCAGGGGCCTTATGGTATTTGGTAAGAAAATGACTCACTTCATGATGTTTTTTAGTCTCACAGTTAGCATATGACCCATGTTTTGCCAGTAACACTTTGACAATTATAGGCATGGAAAATCCTGCATAATCTCCCAGATGGGAGATAATGTTTCCTGTTAATATAAACAGCCACTCCACAGTAACTAAATATTTTTATCCATATTTAACTGTTACACTGTTAAATTCTACCTTTCCAGTAAGCGCCAGTCAGCTGGAATGTCTAGAAATTTAAGCAACTACTTCATGACTGTAACTGGAAGCCTTGTCCGCCTTGTATGAACAGATTACCGGTGTAATCTGAACATCTGATGAAATTTAAAACTTGACCTTTGCAGGTGGGAGTAATTCAGCGAGAGAAAAGAAAGAAGAAAGATTGAACCGATGAAGTCCAGGGGTCAGGCAATGGTAGAATAAGAATAAGAAAGCAGCCAACAAGTTTGAAAAACTAGTCAGGCTGCCATGGCATAAGAGAAAAGAGAGTGAATTAGATTTATTAGACGTTATATATGACAGGCCCTTATTTGAGCTATTATGCATATTGTAGATGAGTCATAGCCTCTAGCATACAGCACCCATGGTATTATATTAATATATAGCACACCTCTTTGTGTTCTTCTTGCATGTTCCCTGCTCACTGCGGTGTTCAATGAAATTACGCATTCTAATAATTTTATACAATGCCATTTCCTCTCTCTCCCCAGCTCAGTATATTATTCCTCACGTCTTCCCTCTTTGTCTCATTTGTATTGCAGTCCAACAGTATCATTCTGCCAGTGATACGTCTGAACTTTTTGTTCTTTTCTTGCTGTTGGAAGTCTGGTCACAGATAATATCCACTTCTATTTTAAATATAAAATAACAATAAGAGACAGAGAGAGGGGCAGATGATTTATGTCTCCATTTAGTTTTAGGGAAATGAGAGAACAGAGAACTCAGCTGAAAAGTTTCTGTGTTCCACTAACTTCAGCATAATGTATAGTGGCCCAATTTACTACCTCTATAGGCACCCGAGGCACACAGCAGGGTGGACACAGCTGAAACAGCAAAAAAAAAAAAAAGCATACATGTTTAAAAACAAATGTTATCAATGCAAATTACACTAAAATTTCACACTGCTGCCAAAAAGCATATGTATATATAACATTCCCTTCTCACCCCTACGGATGGTGTGTGTGTCTTCCTCAATCTTTCAGCCCCTGGTATTTCTCCAGCTTCTCATGTTCCTTCTTCCTGATGTTGCTGTCACTTGGGATTGCTGCATCTACCAGTACCGCTTTCTTCTGTTGTTTGTCCACCACTATTATGTCCGGTTGGTTAGTCATCACCAGTTTGTCGGTCTGTAGCTGAAGTCCCACAGGATCTTAGCTCGGTCATTCACCACCACCTTTGGACGTGTGTCCCATTTTGACCTTGGGACCTCAAGTCCATACTCGGCACAGATGTTCCTGTACACTATGGCAGCACTTGGTTATGGTGTTCCATGTATGCCCTGCCTGCTAGTGTCTTACAATTCAATTTCAATTCAATTTATTTGTATAGTGCCAAATCACAATACAAATCATCTAAAGGCACTTTACAAAAAAAAAAACAATAAATCCCTTATGAGCAGCACTTGCCAGTGGAGAGGAAAAACTCCCTTTAACGGAAGAAAAAACCTCCCGCAGAAACAGGCTCAGTTTGGGCAGCCATCTGCCTCAACTGGTTGGGGTGAGTCGATAGAGGAGAGAGAAAAGAACAGCAACAATAAACAACAAATAGACACTGCAGGTTGGTGGGGCCAGTAACTGAACGTGATATACAGCTCCAGGATATTACAACCTGCTCTTATGTTCTTGATTGTCTCAGGGTCATCTTTGCACAGCCTGCACCTGGGGTCCTGCCTGGTGTGGTAGACCCCAACCTCTATCGATCTTGTGCTCAGGCCCTGTTCTTGTGCTGCTACGATTAGTGCCTCTGTGTTGTCTTTCAGTCCAGCTTTTTCCAGCCACTGGTAGGACTTTTTGATATCGGCCATTTCTTCTATCTGTTGGTTGTACATACCGTGCAGGGGTTTGTCCTGCCATGATGGTTGTTGCTCCTCTTCCTCAGGCTTCTGTTGCCTGAGATATTCACTAAGTATTCCATCGCTCTGGCCCATCTTCCTGATGTACTCATGGATCTTTGCTGTTTTATCTTGGATGGTGGCTCTGACACTCACCAGTCCTCAGCCTCCTTCCTTCCTCTTAGTGTACAGTCTCAGGGTGCTGGATTTGGGGTGAAACCCCACATGCATTGTATGGAGCTTCCTTGTCTTGACATCGGTGGCTTCTGTGTCCTCTTTTAGCCAGCTTATTATGCCAGCTGATGACCGGCAGGTGTTGATGGCTTGGAACTTGTTCTTCCCATTTAGCTGACTCCTTAGGACTTGTCTTACTCTCAGTAGGTATTTGGCTGTGGCGGCTTTCCTTGCGGCTTTTTCTTGGTTCCTATTTGCCTGTGGGAAGGGAAGTTCAACTCCTTCAGTCCTGACAACCTTCCCTCTCTTTGTTATCATTCGACCACACTTGTCCAGTCTGAATGACATTCTAATGTCGTTGCTGTATATCCTGATGGTGTGGATCAGTGAGTCGATGTCTCACTCACTCCTGGCGTACAGCTTGATGTCATCTATGTACAGGAGGTAGCTGATGGTTGCTCGATTTCGAAGTCGGTATCCGAAGCCAGTCTTAGTGATGATCTGGCTGAGGGGGTCCAGGCCCACGCAGAACAGCAGTGGGGACAGAGCATCTCCTTGGTAGATGTCGCACTTGATGGAGACTTGTGTAATTGGCTTGAGGTTGGCCTCTAGGGTTGTTTTCCACAGTCCCATTGAGTTCCTTATGAGGTTCTTAGAGTCCTATTGATGTTGTATAGCTCCAAGCATTCCCGAATCCATGTGTGAGGCATTGAGTCATAGGCTTTCTTGTAGTTGATTCAGGCAGTGCACAGGTTGGTCTGTCTGGTCTTACAGTCTCGAGTGACTGCTTTATCTACCAGTAGTTGATGTTTTGCTCCCCTGGTGTCCTTACCCATTCCTTTCTGGGCCCTGCTCATGTATTGAACCATGTGCTTACTCATCTTAGCCACTATGATGCCTGACAGGAGCTTCCATATTGTGCAGAGGCAGGTTATTGGGCTGTAGCTGGATGGGACTGCTCCCTTTTGGGGGTCCTTCAGGATCAGGACTGCCCTGCCTTTAGTTAGCCACTCTGGGTGAGTCCCATCCATTAGCAGCTGGTTCATTTGAGCTGTCGGGCGCTCATGGCGCAGTTAGCTTCTTTAGCCAGTAGGCGTGGATGATGTCAGGCCCTGGTGCTTTCCAGTTCTTCTTGTTTGAGACCCTCTCTTGGATATCTGCCGTTGTGATGGTTACTGGTTCCTGTTCAGGGAGGTTGATGTGGTCTGCTCTCAGGTCCACCAGCCACTGGGCATTGGTGTTATGTGATGCCTCCTTCTCCCATATGTTTTTCCAGTATTGTTCAGTCTCCAGCCTTGGTGGGTCTGCTCTCATGTTACTACCCTGCCACTGAGAGTACACTTTGGATGGTTCGGAGGAGAACACCCTGTTTATTCTCCTTGCTTCTATTTCTCTGGTGTACCTCTTCAGGCGTGTGGCCAGGGCTGTGAGTCGTTGCTTGGCAGTCTCCAGGGCCTCGGGTATGGACAACTTGCTGTACTTCTTACAGAACTTCATCCCACCTCTCTGCAGTTAGTTGGCTAACTTCTCTCCGTGTTGCCCTTATTTTTGCCTCCAACATCCTTCTGCATGCAGGATACTGCTCCTTAGTGGTGGTGTTTATTTTGTGGCCAAGCATCTCAAGGATCATTGTTGCCATGGTGTATATCAGCTTGTTGATCACAGGGGGGATTGTTCGTAATGCTGCATTCACATCTTCTAGTAGACTTTCAGAGGGTGCTTCACTTAGTCTTGGTAACTGGCTACGAAGGTTCCAGTTGTCCATCTTACTCATGATCTTCAATCTCAGGTCAGCTGCTCTTGAGTTGAGCATGTGGGAGCTTGTTATTGGGGCTTGGAACCAAATCTCGGGTGGGGAGGGTATTGTTTCCCCCCTGACCTTGCGTTCTGGCTCCCCCTGCTGCAGCATGAGATACAACTCTCATCAATCTCTAATTGTGATAGCAGTTGCTGTGTGCGGATGTTGGAACACTGAGCTACTAGTTGCTGCGGCACTAGTCTGAATGGTGGGTTTTGAAGTTTCCATAGGTCCCACATCCTCTTCACGTAACCCCTATCGCTGGGGTTACTCATGAAGTAGCATTCTAACAGTTCTCTATTTTCAGCCCTTGTCCATGAATGTCGTGTTCCAGTAGCCCATTTCTCAACAGGTTGCCCTGGTTCCCTAGCACCTGACCTTGTTGACCCGGGCGACGTCCGAGCCAGTATGACTTCTGTATTTCTATCGCTCATTTGTAATGAGGTAGGCCAGTAGCGTTAAAGACCTTGCGTAAGGGCCCACACTGGTGATGCCCTGGCCGTGATTCAAACCCCCGACCCTTCATATATATGTATATTTTTTCACAGTGTGCAATGAATGTCAGGCTCAAACTCACTTCTCACTTTTTGTGGAAATGAATATATGTCAGAGATAAATACAAGCTAAAAATAATTAAAGGGTACATGCACACAACAGCAGTCTGTGATTCAACTCATACTGTGTGCCACTTAAGTCCTCCACTGCAGCATCTGAGTGGATGAGCTACACTGAGTGGATGAGTGGTTTTGCTTTGGCAGCTGCAGGCAGTGATGTGACATGGAGGGAGACAGCCATCAGCCCTCCCCCAAAACTCACTCCCGCGTCCCTCCAAAAAAACAATTCTAATAAGCACATAAACTGAATATGGCACTTTTCCATCAGAAAGTTTTACCACTCTAATCCCCAAACTACTGCTGTTCTACAGTGAGGCCAAAAGCATACTGCTGTACTACAAAGGGAGAAAACAGACAAGAATATGTTCAAAGACTGTGAGTATATTTATGGCTGTTTTCAACCTGGACTGTGGTGGTGTTTCATTTTCCTTGACATTTCCTCACAGACGTGGATATGGTGCGGCGGTAGGTGTAATCATGCATGCTATGTATCCAGGTACTTGTCAGTATGGAAAAGTTAATTAAACTGTATGTTGTCGAGGGCAAATCCCCTCACTGCATGTTTTGTTTATGTTAACGGATTGTGGTATCCAAAAGTCCAGAAATGTTTTTTAACAGCAGACTAAAATTAATTTTTTTGCACATGTAACCTATGTGCATGCAGCCAGTCAAAGTAGATGTGTAGTGTATGTGCCTGTGCCTCATATTGCTGTGTGAAGGTTTATGCAGTACATGCCCATTCCTCATTGTGTTGTGTAATTGTACTTGTCTGCCTAAAGCCCACTCTCATCTGTTATTTTGGCAGGTATAAACTCTCTCTGTCTCTTTTTGTTTCTTTTTCTTCATCAGCTTCTATCACTCACTACTTTTCACTACTACTACATACATTCACACCCACACATGTACAATATATATATAGGCATATGGAACAACACAATTAATTTCAAGTAAAAACTTTTAAACCAAAACTACTGGGCTAGAACACAACCAATTTAAGTTGTTTTTCAATCTGGAACTCAAGATGCTTCTGCACACATGGACAGATTTGAAAGTTTTAGGAACAAATTTGAGTTTGTGTGCACTCTGCTCAAAATCTGCTCCCACTGCTTCCTCCAGCTGTTTTCTCGGATTGTGAACACTTAACTGAGGCTTTACTGCTCACTTAAATCCACCGACACGATTCCTTCTGAGGATGTCCCAATGTTAGTCATTTAACCTTGAGTGTCTATCGCTACTTGCATTTTCAAAGATAATACAGTACTGGGCAAAGGTTTTAAGACCAAAAAATATACAGGGAATGCTTTTAATATAAATTACAAAAATAGTGTTTAATTTATCAGTTAACGACGTCGGGAACAAAACCTAAAGCTAATCAGTACCTTTGAAATAAAATTAAAATAAAAATTCCCTGTGTAGAGCCAGTGCTTGGTTTGTCCATTCTGAGCTATGACATGGCAGAGCAACATGGCTGGCTCTATAAAAAGAGACCTGCTCCCTATGGAGATTTAAAAGGCTCATTCTGAGATTAAGAAAATGGCTGGAATAATCTGGTGATTACACACTAAAGACAGCATTTTTATTAATACTATGTTCTGTTTCAGTTAATAGATCCCTCTAAATATTACACATTGAATCTTTAAGTGTCTGGAGATCATCAGGAAGGATGAGCACTTCTGATTGTGAAGGAGAACACATGTTCTCTCTGGGAGTGATGAGGATGGATAGGATCAGGAATGAGGACATCAGAGGGACAGCTCATGTTAGGCGTTTCAGAGAAAAAGCCAGGGAAGCCAGATTGAGATGGTTTGGACATGTTCAGAGGAGAGACAGTGAATACATTGGTAAAGGATGCTGAGGTTAGAGCTGCCAGGAAGGAGGCCTAGTGGAAGACCAAAGAGGAGGTTCTTGCATGTAGTGAAGGAGGACATGAGGATAGTTGGTGTGGGTGAGGAGGATACAGAGGATAGGGTTAAATGGAGGCAGATGATTCTCTGTGGTGACCCCTGAAGGGAGCAGCCGAAAGGAAAAGATGGAAAAGAAGACTCTGGTTTCCTCCCACAGTCCAAAAACATGTATGTCAGGTTGATTGGTGACTCTAAATTGCCCATAGGAGTGAGTGTGAGTGTGTGAGGTTGTTTGTCTCTATGTGGCCCTGTGATGGACTGGTGACCTGTCCAGGGTGGACCCCTGCCTTTCACCCAAAGAGAGCTGGGATAGGCTCCAGCAGATCCCTGTGACATTTCTGTCAAATTAAAATGCAAATACAAACATACACAAAAAAACACCTTTTCCCACTCTATGACCCAACCTCCAGAGCTCAAGTGGTCTGTTGGTGTTTTGTACCCAAATTCAGGAAAATAGCTTTGACTTTCATCAACATAATGAGGTTGCTTCTCTCAGCTTGAAACTAATGCAATTTTGCCTGTTTCCTCCAACTTATAACAACTTTGCTTTGATTATACAATTAAATTGCATTGTTGTCAATGTAAATATGGGTTATATAAAATTTTACATGGAAAACTGTTGAAAGGAAGAATAAATTATTATTCAGGGGAAAAAGAGGTGTATCTCACAGTATGTATTAACTTCCTTCTATCTGCCCTCTGTTCTTTGTAGATAACACACTGCAGTGATGCTGCAGCTCATCCTATTGTTATGTGCCTTTTGAACTACATTAATTGTGTGGTATTACCAAAAAGACCCACTCAGGACAGACCTCAATGTGTGCTGAAAGCAATGCTTGCTGTAATGATTATCTGGTGATGGATGGGATTCCACTTGACAGAGATGGATGTTGCAGACACACACACACACACACACACACACGCACACACACACACACACACACCATCTCGTCAGTAATTGTCACATTGTATAGTGTGCTTGTGTGTAGGGGTGGAAAGGCAAGTGCAGGTGTGTGACTATGTGTAGCTGTCAGAGTGGGCATGTGCTTGCAAAGGTGTGTCTGTTTGCAGTGTGCAATAAATGTGAGCTGTCTGTCAGAGAGAAGACAGACCTGGCTTGGCTCATTATTCATCTATTAAGCAGTGTGAAAAACATGTTTTCAGATATGCGTGTGTGTGTGTACATGACGCTTTCATCAAAAGGAGGGAAGGGATACTGAACCTTTGGTAAATAGTCTTATACTTGTATAACACTTTTCTACACTCAAGTGTACTCAAAGCGCTTTTACAGTATTTGTCCATTCACCCACTCGCTCACACAAACGTTCACACATTCATACACCAGTGGAACAGCAACTTGGGGTTCAGTGTCTTGCCCAAGGACACTTCAGCCTATGGAGCAGGGAAGCCAAGGATCTAACCCCTGAGCAACAGCCGTCCCCTGTATGAGGTCTATAAAAATGTGTGTGTGTTAAACTGGCAGAACTAATGAGGACCAGCTGTGAAGAAGTTTATATTTGTATGTCACCTGTCAGGAGGTGGCAGACGCCACTAAGTGCTTTCCAAAAAAAAAAAAAGAAAAAGTAATAATAAATAAAAAATAATAATAAAAAGAGCAACAGGCATAAAAAACATGCCCCACATAATGGTAAAAAGGAAAATTAAAGGAGAGTCTAAACAAGTGGGTGTTGAGTTACTTTTTGTGGATATTATTCACATGTCTTTAGTCTAGAGAGAGGCTTGGCTATATTTAACAGACCCTATCATGTTTGTGACTGCCAAGCACTTATTCTCAGCTCAGAATGAATAAAAACCACTACTACAGGAGCAGTGGCCAGTATGGCTGAGTGGATTGTGAGTGAGTGCTGTAAATTAAGAAAAGCGGTTCAAGCTAAGGATTTTGGGCTTCATTGTCAATGTCATTTAAACTTTGTCTTTTGTCTTGCATGAATCGGCTAGCTATTAAAACACAGCTAAGATATGTTTGAGGTGTGCTGTCTTTGTTGTTAAGTTCAACAAACAGGGCAACAATGAACCCTTTTTGTGATGTATTGGCACCATTTCTAAGGAGGCACGGCAGACAAATATACAGTACACTGTACAAATAGAGGGGGATTACATGCAAAACTGGACAAATTTTCACCTTAGACTCTTAGTTCTTCTTAGCTGTGTCTTTGACATACTGTTGTTTGAGAGGGATGTCCCGCTCTAGAAAGATATTTGTCAAAGCAGTTACACCACAGCACTCTTTGAAACTTGTCTGTCTCTCTCCACTCTTTATTAAAAAGTTAATCAAATCCAAATCCAGCTAAAGTAGTTTTACATTGGATGGTTAACAATCCATGGAGGCTGATCCCTGTGATAAAAATCTCATTTACTTCCATAGATCATGTTGAAATAAGGGGAACCATACAGTCATATATTTTATTATTATTTTGCCTTGTTGTCTGGTCTAATGTGGACCATTTAATATGGTTTGATAAATCCAGTAGGGCCTGTTGGTTCCAGTAAGGAAGATAAAGCTAGGCCTGATTTAGAATGAATAAAAATAAATATAATTTCTTCAGTACTTTTCGCACTCTTTAAAACACTGATTCAGAGCTTCCAGCCTACAAACTGAAACCACTTCATAGTTATAGTGCCACTCATACCACCACTACAGTCATCGACAGCTCTATATAGAGCTACAGAGAGGGGTTATCTAATCACTTGAAGTGTGATGATAATCAACCCATTGTTGTGATTATTTTGGGCATAAAAGGTCCTTTTATTTCCGCTTATTTTCCCCTGTGTGGTATATGGTTTCAATGTTATAAAAACAGATAACATTAAATTCCTCAGGTGATACATCATCATGTTTGTACTGTTTATTGTTTTATTCCATCAAGACAATAAGCCCAGACTCCTGCGTGATTCATAAATGATTATGGGTAATATTTAATAAAAAATAGCGTAAGTGTTTCCTCAGGTTACACAAACATCATACTGTCTCAAATGCAAAGAGATAAGCAGTGAAGCTTGAAGGTAATGAAGTAATATTAAAATTTCCATGTACAATAACTTATGCTTTATACACATTACCTTTTATACCATTATATATTGTCCACACGTCCAGATGTTGTCTGTATTGTCATAGCTGCATTGTGGGGGAAATACTCCTCATCTCTCATAGAGAAAGGGGCATAAAGAACGATGTGTAAGGTCTTCCCTCACTACTCCTCTTTCTCTCCTTTCTCTTTCACCATTTCCCTTGATTGCTACATGTACATGATCCACAATCTCATAACATTAGTGTGATGTGTCTAAATGTTTGGTAAAGAGTTTTGTGCTGAGCTTAACATTGTTGTTTTTCCTGGCATGACTATGAATTGATGACACTACACATAAAAGAGACACTTCACAACTATTCTTGCAAATCATACAAGTAGCTGACCAGCACAGTTAGCTTATTTTAATAATAGGTAGCTCATCTTGAAATTATGAGACAGAGAAATAAATATTGACACAGCTTCATTACATTAAATGACACCTTGAATGTAGCAGCAATAGAAGGACATATAGTCAGGAGCTATTTGCAGCTATTTTAGGCTACATAAAAAAGATTTAGGTAGACAAAATATAGTATATATATAGTATAATATAGTTTTGGAGAAAACATGAAGAAATCTTAATATATCCTGGCAAAAAGCTGTGCTGTTGATTTGAATTTGTTCTCGCTCTGCTCTGAACTACTGGCAAAATGCAGCAGCAGCAAATTCAGGAGTTTTAAGTCATATAAAATACACATCAGCAGCACACCGTATCATCAGTTCTTTTCCTTTCTTCTGTACTCTGCAGACAGCTTTTTTTCTGCTGGGTAGTGACTTTTTATTCTATCACGCTAAGTTAAGACATGTTAGCTTTCTTTTGGTTGACTCTCATGCCAGCACCTTTACCACAGCTTTATATAGGCAGTTGAAGTGACTGAGAACTGCTGCATGGAAGAAGCTGCATCCTTGTTTTAATGCCTTATTGTACAGTACATATTTCAAGTCTCTATGCTCTGTTTTTACAATTGGAAATGTTACTGTTTTGGTTCAGTGTCACGTTGCACATCATTGTTGTTGTTTCTGTCTGCAGCAGGCAGCTAATTTTACTGAAATAGTTGAGTAAAACCAAATAAACACCACCTGCCCAACACCAAAACAGACACAGAGCAGCCACAGTGCTCTGCAGCACTGTGATGTGAAATGGAGAATTTGCAGTCATAAACACAGGGAGACTTATCACCTCTGTAGTCCTCTTCAGGTTTACAGAACATCTGGTTTTACTGTTTTTATTCAGCCTGATGGCAACCCTGTATGTTGACAAAGCAGAACTAGTTTCAAACCCTGCCGTACACTTTGAACCTGCTGTCTGCTAACATTGCCTCAGTAGTAAATGTGACCAGATACATCAGTCACTATTGTGCAGTGTTCATATTACAGGCCTTAGTCCTCAAATCAGATTTTTTTTCATCAGATCCAGCCTTTTAATGTTCAGGGTTTGCATTGTTACATGTTTACATGTTTGTAAGTGAGACATATCTGGTTGTGATGTGACACATTTAATGGAAATGGAAGCCATATGTGTATAACCATAACTTCATTTGTACAACAATTAAATTGTGTTGTCTATTCAAAAACTGTTAGATACATTACTTCCAGTGTGCCACATTCAGAAGCTTCTCCTTAAATGTCCAAAAAATCTGAAACTTCCTCGTCTCCTCACTGACCCCGACACGGTTGTTGCTCTCCTCCATGTTTATTTTTACCAACCTGCAAGGTGTTGACAATACATGATAACATAGAATCTGTAAATCCCAAATCACTAATTGCATTCATGTTTCTATCACTTGTGTCTGCAAAGACAGAAGAGCCAGGAAATATCTTCTAAAGAAACATGAAACATTCTTGTCTCAGATCATTAATGTGTAGTGTCCAATAACAAACTGAATTTCAGTAAAAATGCATGTCAGTCTGTAACAGACTTTTAAAGAGGATACACTCATAGATCCTTAATTATAAGTCAGCCTCCTCACACCTGAGCGCAGAAGTAAGAGTTTTGGGACATCCTTCATCATGGTGGACTGGAACGACTTCCAGGTTGACTGAGGAACAATAAAATAATATGAATGAAATGAAATGAATAAATAATATCTGTCCACATAAAGGCAAAAAAGAGAAAAGATTTGGGGAGGCTTAGAGCAGAAAAAAACTAAACACAGGGTAACATGAAGCCAATGCCAGGCTGAATAACATTGTGGTAACCAACATCAGCCTTTTTAGACTAACACACAACTATTACTAACTCTTTCCTCCAGTTGAAAACACTATGAAAAACTGCAATTGTCTGAGATGGCCATTTAAAACATGTTGTCTGCACCACCTGATGAATCCATGTTTGTAGCCTTTCTGTGTTTTTATCTCCTTTGACGTTGAGCCCAACCGGACAGCTCCAGGCTGTATTCAGATTCAGTGGCCTATTTATACTGCTGCCTTTCAAGAGGTAATGACATTGCAATAGAGTAATGACACTCTGGGCGTTAATAACACTAAGAGTATCTTGGAGGGACAGAGCAGCTCTTTAAGCTTCATGGCCACCTCACATCGCTGTGTCATTGATAGAGGATTGATTAATGTGTGCACGTGTTTCCATGAGACGTAACGAGGTTGAGAGATTAAGCAGATAAATTGCTCAGTTTTAAGTTTCTTTGAGGGAGATCTATCAATCACTTTGCATCACTTTAATTATGTGAACACTTTCAGGGAGGTTGTTAGTCGTAAGTAAAACACCCCTGTCTCCAGTTGTCTGATTAGAATGACAGACAGAAAGAGTTGCAGGATAGCATTCATTTGTGTGTATGCAAGTGTGAGTAACAGACTGAAGGGTAAGTCTGTAATAAGATGTAATGATGGCAGATGACGCATTGCTACTGGCATGGTTTCTCTGCACTAATTCATCAGAGATGTACAGCTCGCTTTGCAGCCAGAGTATGAATGATTGACTCACATCCAGCTCATTTGTATAACTGTGATAAACAGATGAGTTTTAGTAAACATATCAGTAGCTCACTGGGTTTGTTATTTGTTTGGCTTTGAATAACACTTAGAAATCATCCATCCATCCTTCCATCCATCCATCCATCGATCCATCCATCCATCATCTATACCCGCTTATTCCTTAACCAGGGTCACAGGGATCAGCTGGAGCCTATCCCAGCTCTCTGGGTGAAAGACAGGGGTACACCCTGGACAGGTCACCAGTCCATCACAGGGCCACATAGAGACAAACAACCTCACACACTCACACTCACTCCTATGGGCAATTTAGAGTCACCAATCAACCTGACATACATGTTTTTGGACTGTGGGAGGAAACCAGAGTACCTGGAGAAAACCCACACAAGCACAGGGAGAACATGTAAACTCCACACTGAAAGGCCCCTGATGGGTTTCAACCAGGAACGTTCTTGCTGTGAGGCAACAGTGCAATCCACTAATCCACCATGCTGCACACTTAGTAATCATCTCCACAAAAAAGATATATTGGTAGATAAATTAGCTGACCTCATTTAACCTGTCTGATGCCAGATATCAAGAGTTTGTATTTTGAATTTCCACATCACTGTGGTCAATAGATGGAAAAATAAGTGTTGCTTCCCTTGCACCATAATTTTTGTCAAAGGAGCACAGTACAGCAAGATCTCAAGAAACTGGTTTACTATTTGTTGCTCACAATATGCCATTTTTGTGCAGTACAAGTGGTTGCTTTTTTTGCATTGTGTAAAGATTTCAGCCCAGAGAAACAACAGCAACTGGAGTCTTTAGCCACATGATACAGACCCAATAAGGTCACTGTTATCTAGAGTTAACATTTGGATGTTAATACCAGGGCTGATTTACAAGGTGGGCAAAGATTTTTAATTGCCCTAAAGCTGAAATGGAAAGTTAGATGAGAGAAAAGAGAAGAAAAGATACCACTGTCTTTTCTCTGCAATAAAAACATTAGGCTACAGTAGCTGCCAGTTAGTTTAGCACAGCTAGTCTGGTTCTGTTCATAGGAAACAAAATCCATCTGCTGTACCCATCCCTGTTTCCATTCTTTGTGCTAAACTCTAGTCTAATATTGTATGGGCAGATACATGTAATGTTATTATCCCATCATCACCAGAAAGCAGTTCAGCTTATTTCCCTAAATGACCAATTAGTCCTGTAAGACAATAATTTTACTTCATATCAGATAATATAGAATTGTATTAATTCTGAAAGAACCTTGGCCAGATCAAGCCATATTACCAATGCACTATCATAGCAGCAATATCTAAACGTCGCAAACCACAGTATGTTGAATAAACTACAATAAAATAGAGATATGTATATACATATGTATACACTGTATACATATATTTATACCTAAATGACATTGCATTTTATCTAATCGCTTAAGTTAACACACAAAAAAACTGTCTCAAGATATTATCATTCAATTCAATTCAATTCAATTCAATTTTATTTGTATAGCACCAAATCACAATACAATCATCTCAAGGCATATTCGAGCACAGCTATGGTAGTAGGTGTCTTGGGAAATACAGGAAGGACACTGTCCTATGTGGTGTGTAAATGGGAGCCCAACAACACATTTTTGCACCAGAGTGTTTCTAGCAGGTGAGGTGAGCCATGATGATTATATAACATGGTAGATAACTTATTTACAATTTTTGACCTCAGTGTTAGTCGTACAGCTGTACTGGATAACGCTTCTCAAATTTAATTCATTATTTATTTTGAATATATTAAAGAGCAACTTTTAGCAATGTTCAGCTAAATGATAATCTGCATGTTAAAGGCAAGAAAGAGAGATGAAACTGAGGTTGCACAGCAAAACGTCCAGTGTTGAATAAACTTTTACAGAGTGGAGTTTAACACTGTTTCAGTGTTTGTACAGCTCCACACTCTACAGAGTTACCATTTTCAAAACAGTTGAAGGTTTAATGTTTGCTATAGTTCTTTCTTTATCTTACAAAACTGTTAAAGTAACAGTGCAAGGGCTTTGGAGAAATAACACAGTTAACCCCCCTGTTGCCTTCGGGTCAGTTTGACCCGTTTTCAAAAGTTAATATGTCATAACTTTGGTTTTCTTCCATATAATTGACTAAAAATGACATGGATGGTTCCCTACTATGCTCTTTGCAAGTAAAATCAATTCTGACTATTGTTGAATTATGTATGTTTTATTAAAATTTATAGCACCTGTGGTTTTCCTGGGTCAATTTGACCCGGCCACATTAAGTGGTGCAATGGGTTATATAGTATACCAGAGGTGGGAACTGAGGGCCACAGCCCTGCTTGTTTTCCAGCTATCCCTGCCTTACCAATGCTGATTACCTGGGTCAGGTGTGTTCTGCCAATCAGCTGGAACAGAAGCTGGAAAACAAGCAGGACATTTAAAAATTTTAAATGGTTTCAAAACCATCTTGACTAAACTTTGACATATACCACTTTGTGATATTCTATCTACTTGTGTGCCTCTGATCATAACCATAGTGAAAATAATTCAGAATTTCTGATTTTTTTATTCAAAAATGAGACAGAATTTTATTTAATTTTATTTAAATGGGGTCTATCATACTACATTAAAAAAAGTGTAAAATATATGTTATTATGTTAGAAACAAGTTCACTAAAAAGATGAAACTAAGAAATTGGTGATCATTTTATACCTCATGCTCAAAACAGAATAGGTCAATTTGACGTAGAAGGACAAAAAGTGTGTAGTAAATTTGAAGACAATACAAGGGTTAAGAGTTTACTACTTAAGTAATGTTAGTTTCACTCCATACAGTGTAAAACTACACTCCAATAGACAGAATAATTTCCATAAAGAATATTTTATATTTGTAAAAGTTGACAACTACACTATCAAAAGACAAATTATGCACAAAATGTGCCTTTGAAAGTTCATCACATGCTCCGAAGGCCTGGCATATGATGACATGCTTAAAAGGCAATGTAGAAGCTCTCAGTCTTGCTGTTCTGATGTTCAACAGCAAGGAGGAATGGATGCTAAGGCTGATGGTTGCTGACATGCTCCTTAAAACTGCAGCATGACTAGGCTTGAGATAAGAACAAACAAAATTGAATACAAGCATAATGTGCTGCCACAGAAAAAAACATAGAATTGATTATGCAAACGGACTCACAGCTCATGAAAAGTGGGAATGTCTATGAAGACTTGATTTCAATTTCATCCATTTCTAAGCAACCCTCATTTACACATGTAGCTAAGTTGACATGATGACATGATATTATAATGACATTACCTTATGAAAGATTTCAGGTCTTTCAGCTGCACCAAATGCACAGACTTTTAAAGACTTCAGTCCTCCTGGTTGTTGTGGCGGGAGACGTATCAGTAACAAAAGGGATCCCATTTCTTGGCCGTAGACTGAGGACAAATGTCAAGAATTAATTAACTGAAAGCTTCAAATGTAATACTTTAAGTTTGAATGAGAAAAGGGAGACAGTGTGCCACAATTCCCAATCCTTTTGTATTCAGCAATCTCAGGAAGGTGGAGAGGATATTAGCAGTACCAGATCATGAACAAGGTACTGATGATGTTGAAAGGTCTCTCTTTGTGGTGTGGCTGAGCAAAGACATGATCTCTTGACAAGCATCCCCATTCAAGGTGCTTTTCAAAATTAGTGGCCATTTGGCAGTTTGGACCGCCTGGAAATTTTACTTTGGACTGTTTTCACACAACAAGCAATGTAACCTATGCTGCTTGCAACATCATAGAAGTGTACCTTCAAATGGATTTTCTTTAAGCCTTTGTCATGTTCAAGTCCAAAAACATTTCAAAAACAAAGATCTTAGTGTCATAACATATTCTGAAGGACTAGAAACTTTTGAAATATGTTAGAGTTTAGCATAATAACACAAGGAACAGAAACATGAGATAGCTTTGTACATTTATACTAAGGGTGCTCAATAACACTTCCTTTTAAATTCACTGGTCAAACTGGTTCAATTCAGTTCAATTCAATTTTATTTGTATAGCGCCAAATCACAATACAAATCATCTAAAGGCACTTTACAAAAACAAAAACACCCAACAAATCCCTTATGAGCAGCACTTGGCGACAGTGGAGAGGAAAAACTCCCTTTAATGGAAGAAAAAACCTCCAGCAGAACCAGGCTCAGTTTGGGCGGCCATCTGCCTCGACCGGTTGGGGTGAGTGGATAGAGGAGAGAGAACAGAACAGCAACAATAAACAACAAATAGACACTGCAGGTTGGTGGGGCCAGTAACTGCACATCAGCAATATACAGCTCCAGGACCAGGGACACCTGCAGAAGGTACAGAGAGGGACAGAGAACAAACTAGGGGAGAGAGAGAGCACAAGGTTAGTGACATTCAGTGGTGGAATATACATGTGAGGGGGGAGGACAGGAAGAGAGGAGAAGGGAAGGGAGGGTTAGGGTAGGGGAGCTCAGTGCACAGATGGTCCTCGGGCAGTCTAGGCCTATAGCAGCATAACTAAGGGATGGTTCAGGGTTGCCTGAAGCCAGCCCTAACTATAGGCTTTGTCAAAGAGGAAGGTTTTAAGTCTAGCCTTAAAAGTACAGAGAGTGTCTGCCTCCTGAAACCAGACTGGGACCTGGTTCCACAGGAGAGGAGCTTGATAGATAAAGGCTCTGCCTCTGTAGCATTCTAGATTAACTGGAGGCTTTTTATGGAGTTACTGGGACATGCAGATAGCAATGAGTTACAGTAATCTAGCCTTGAGAGCCTTAATTTTGGCAATGTTGCGCAGGTGAAAGAAGGCAGGTCAAGAGATTTGTTTTATGTGTGAATTAAAGGACATGTCTTGGTCAAAAATAACTCCAAGGTTTTTTACAGTAGTGCTGGAGGCCAGGGCAATGCCATCTAAAGTAGCTATAATTTTAGAAAAGCTATTTCTGAGGTTGTTAGGCCCAAATACAACAACCTCTGTTTTCTCTGAATTTAAAAGTAGAAAGTTACTGGTCATCCAGGCCTTTATGTCAGTTAGGCACGCTTGAAGTCTGGTTAACTGGTTTGTGTTAACAGGTTTCATAGATAGATACAGTTGAGTGTCATCTGCATAGCAGTGGTAATTAATAGAGTGCTTCCTAATAACAGCGCCTAAAGGAAGCATGTACAGGGTGAACAGAATCGGTCCTAGCACAGAGCCTTGTGGAACTCCATAACTAACTTTTGTGCATGTGGAAGGTTCATCATGGACATGAACAAACTGGAATCTGTCCAATAAATAGGATTGGAACCATTTTAATGCTGATACCAGTCACATTCTCCAATCTCTGTAATAACAATGTGGTCAATAGTGTCAAATGAAGTATTAAGGACTAGGAGGACAAGTACAGAAACAAGTCCATTATCTAAGGCTAAGAGAAGATCGTAACTTTCAACAGTGCTGTTTCTGTACTATGATGTGCTCTAAATCCTGATTGAAAATCTTCAAATAGTTCATTCCTGTGTAAGTGGTCTGATAGCTACTTAGCAACAGCTTTTTCAAGAATTTTCAAAATAAATGGTAGGTTGGATATTGGTCTATCATTAGCCAAGACTCCTGATCAAGACTAGGCTTTTTGATTACTGCTACTACTGGGTTTGATTACTGCAGTCTTAAAGGCCTGTGGTACGTAGCCTGATACTAGAGATAAATTTAACAAGTCTAATAAAGATGAGCTAACTAATGGCAGGGTGTCTTTAAGCAGTCTAGTCGGAATGGGATCTAAGAGAGATGTTGATGATTTAGATGAAGCAACTACTGATGTGAATTCAGAGAGCTCTATGGGAGAGAAGCAGTCTAAACATAACTGAGGTCTTACAGATGATTCAAGAGCTACTGTAGTAGAAGATTCATTTATGGCAGGTATAGGAAGCATCTGCTGAATTTTACAGTGCTGAAAAGAAACCTGGGATTGTTCTTATTTTCCTCTATTAGTGATGAATAGTATGCAGTTCTGGCTTTATGGAGAGCTTTTTAATATGTTAATAGACTGTTTTTCCAGGCTAGAAAAAATTCCTCTAAATTTGTGGAACGCCACTTCCTTTCCAGCCTTTGTGATGCCTGCTTTAAGGTACGAATATGTAAATTATACCATGGGGCTAATCTCCTCTGATTCACTAACTTCTTTTTCAGAGGGGCCACAGTATCAAGCGTTTCACGCAGTGAGGCTACAGCACTGTCAACAACATGATCAATTTGATAGGGAGTGGGATTGAGGCAGCTGCCCTCCACTGTGTTGGCACATGGCATAGATGGAAATAAAGATGGAATCATTTTCTTAAAGTTATTAACAGCATTGTCAGATAAACATCTGCTGTAGTGGAATTTTCTTCCAAACGCTGCATGATCCATTATCTTAAATTCAAAAGTCATTAAAGAATGATCTGACAAAAGAGGATTTTGGGGAAAAACTATTAAATGTTCCATTTCGATGCCATATGTCAGAACAAGATCAAGGGTGTGATTAAAACAGTGGGTGGGTTTATTAACATTTTGAGTGAAACCAATTGAATCTAATATAGAATTAAATGCAGTGCTGAGACTATTATTAATAAACATCTACATGAATGTTAAAATCTCCCACTATAATGACTTTATCTGAACTAAGCACTAAATCAGACAGGAAGTCTGGAAATTCAGTTAAAAACTCTGAGTAAGGGACAGGTGGACGGTACACAATGACAAGTAGAACTGGTTTTTGTGTTTTCCAGTTTGGATGTGAGAGACTAAGAGTGAGGCTCTCAAATGAGTCATAACTGTTCTGAGGATGAAAGTTTAATAAGTTTGAGTGGAAGATTGCAGCTACTCTTCCACCTCGACCTGTGCTTCAAGGAACATGACAATTTTTATGACTGAGGGGGGTTGATTCATTCAGGCACATCAGTTCTGTGTTCAAACTGGTGTGATCAGCTCTGTCAAAAATCTTCAACCTTAACTCTGAATGTGTCAGACTTTCTATCTATTAAAATCAACTAAGAAATGTTTAACCCTGAAATTCCAACTCTCCAATTCATGCTGTGAATGTTGGTGTGAACATCAAATTGAAATGAAGTTTGTACAGGAAGGACTGAGATGTGTGGGTTTTTAAAATATGCATAAAACTTACCATATTTGTACAGACTCTAAATTGAGCTGTCAGAGAGGTGGGAGGAGACAGATCTGTTTTTTCCTTGTTCTCATGTACTGCTCCATGAACTGAATGATTCATGACGTGTTTAAAGTCAAGGAAGTGGGAGTCTTGGTTTTACATTGGATGATATGGTAGTGGTGGTCAAAAATAAATCAAAAGTCAAATATGATTTCCTTCCCATTGAATCTTTGGTGAGAAAATGATGCCAGTGAGAGAAAAGGCGACAGAACAGCAGCAGCGAGTTGCCAATGAATTAGTGAACAACAGATCTGGCTGCTTAGCCACTTTGGGCCTTTGAGAGAAACCATCTGTCTGCCTCTGTCATGTGTTTGTCACTTTGAAACTGGGAGGTGTCATAGGTTGAAACACTTTGAAGAGTCTGTATTATTCATGAGTCAGCAGCCTGCCACCACTGACACAGGCTCATCTGTCCTCAGTGAATCTGATGTAAGAACAGCTGCAGCAGACCACTGACAGGGATAGTTTATTATTTATGAGAGTTTAGTAGATGTTTGGAGCACTTACTGCTTTTGTTTAGTTTGAGTTTTATTATGGATCTTTTATTGTGGTGGCTTTCATTTGTATCATATCCATAATTTAGACTGACACAGGTTGTTGGATTTTACACATCAAACTCTGGGTGTACATTACTTGGGGACTGCAACTACATATTGTTTGTGATAAAAAAAGACATTTGTTTTCTGTGGCCCCAGAGGGAGCCATTCAAAGAGAGACAAATTGCCTCAAGTAACTAATGTCACTGACAGTATCAGTTCTGTGTTCAAATTTGAAAATGAAAGAGAAAAAAAAATCTGGGGGTAATGACCTATAAAGTTCACGAGTTTACCAAACCACTGTAGCTCATCTCAGCTTGAAAGCTAGAGTCTCAAGCCTACATTAGTTACCAGTGACCTAACACACCAATATGTGTTACTGAACTGTCTGAATTGGTCTAATGAAGGACTGTGGAATAAAAACACAGTTTTTCTGGTTCTGCTGCATTGATAGTATATCCATCTTATTAAAGTCCACCTCTAGTCTGACAATGTCATAGGAGTTCAAAGAGCAGGGTACTCCATTAAACAAGCCAACAGTGTAGCCAGATTGGGGTAGCCACTGTAGCACAAATACTAAGCAAATGTAGTAGTGTCTTAGCATCTCTAATAGAATAATAGAATAATAAATAGTAATATATTGCCAGCATTTAGCACAACTACTGTAATCAGCGGAGGTCTCTAGAACTTTTTTTTATTCCTGGAATCCACATTAAATATGATATACAGTACAGCTAGGACCAATGCTCACCAGTTTGCACACTCTCCAGATACAGATAAATCCATAAGAAGCAAAAGTCTCCAAATAATCACAACCAATTACCACAACAAACATCATCTTCAAATCTTCACCATATGGTTGAAAAATTAGCATATGTTGAAATTTCTCTATTCTATTTTTTATAACAGACAAAGGAAAATATGAATCTAAGGACTTTATTAGTCCCCAAAGGAAAATTGAGGTTCAGAAATGTAACATCTGCAAATATTTAAAACTGTATAGTTTGACAGTGCCTTTAAAAATAAGGGTTTCATTTGTTTATTCCTTAAGGGTATAAAGTGATATTTGGCATTACCTGATTTACTACATAATGAAAGTCAAGCTAGAAAGGCTGATGAGAAAAAAATAAAACATTGTCTCCATTCACCTGTCTTCTCTTTAAAAATATGTTGTTCTAAGCTAATGCACTGTTTAAAATGTCTGTTGTCTGTTGCAATGTTGGACTCCTTGTTATCATAACTGCATAGAGCATGTACAAGGGTTATGCCTAGTTCATATGATGTGACCAGTGATATTGGGATGGGAAAACTGTAACGGGATCACAGGTGGGTTGGGGTCCAATGTGGAAGCCTCAGAATAATTACAGAACATGGTAAACTGTCTTATTAGACCTGCATCATAACTTATTTGGATAGAAAGTCTGCAAACATTGGCAGAAAAAATAATTATTCAAGATGGGACAGGGACTTGGGTGAACGTGACACCGTTGTCAATGACAAATGTGATGGAGACAATACAGAAAATAATTCAGGACTGGGCAAGAGGGGAAAGAATGTCTTCCTCTGTAATTCCTTAGTCTTGATGTGCTTGCTTTCAGTCACAGAGGCCCAAAATGTGTGCTGCTGAGGCCACAGCTGAAACTTTTTCAAAACAACCCCAATCTACTTCATCAAGCAGAACACTGAAATTTGCATTTGAGGTTTGTTTACTCTGCCAACCCCTGCTGCTGTGTGTATTACTGTTGGGTGAGGTCCATAAACGTGTTAGAAATTCATCAGTAAAATATCTTCTGACTTAACAGAATGGCAAAGAAATAATGAAAGAATCTGATTTGTTTATTTATTGGTCTAAATAAATAAGTAAACACCATAAACAGTTTTATTGATGCTTATTCATCACTGCTGTTGGTTTCTAGTTTGTTTCTATTTTGTTTGTAATTTCCACTGCAATTAAATATTACACCTAAAATCTGGTCCTACCTAAACATTTGTGGGGAGATTGGGATAAAAGCAAGTATTGTCAGCCGTGTTTGCATATTTTGATCAGAATGGCTGGAAAAAAAATTTTTAAAAAATCTAGAAGTCGTCTTTGCTGACTCTTTGACTCTTTTTTTTTTTTTTTCCTTCAATTTTGATAATAGTGGTCTGGTATTTTTTGCTGTTTCCAATTTTAAGTACACACTTGGTGACTTAAGGTGTCTGAAAAACACAGAGCTGCACATGAAACTATCCCATCAGTTTCAGTTTGCATGAGAAAAAAAATTCAATTCAATGCAAATGTTAAAGAAACCTTCACAGGATGGCATTTGCATTTGTGTTCTGAAACACAAGAGAAAGTTTGAGTCTAATTCCACCAAATGGAAACTCACACTGACGTGTGATACATCTCATTTATATTTACACCTTCACTTCATCTGACTTGAGCCTTGTCATCTGCTGTATGCCTGCTTAAAATCCGCACCTGTCACTTTAAATACACGTGTACTACACGAACATTTCACTGGTGTTTCATCTTACCATATTTGCTTTCATTTCATACACATTCCCTGTAAAGTTGAGATTTTAACATCTTGAGCTTGTTTCTGATCATTTCAGAGTATGTCAATATGAGTTTTAGACATGTGTAACCTCAGAGAGTTGCTTGGGAAAGTTCCACATATGATTACAAGTAACTGCTGGCAGTATGACGGAACTGAAGCAGATCAACACTTTCAAACTAGACTTTAAAATGTGTTGCATACATGGGCCTATTCAAAAAGACAAGGTGGTGAAGGAATAAAGGGTAAGTCAGAACAGTCAGCAGTCACATGCACACACAATCACCTATACACGCAGATTGTAAATGCAAACTATTTGTTTCATCTATCTACAGTATGTTCTGCCATTTTTTTTCTCAGCATAAACTTGGAAACAGTAGAAAAAATGTAATGTTATCTCAAAATGCCTCAAGCCATGGGCTTGCTGCAAAGGTCTTCTATTAGTTTCTTTGAGTTTAGTCTCTTCTGACGTGATGAAGATGATAACAAGAGAAAAACATCCTATAAATATACCAATTCCATCTCAGACACACACATACACAACATATGGACACACAAAGCACACACATCCCCCTGAAGCAAAGTTGGCATGTACACAAGGACCAGAGCAGTCTGACACACACCCCACAGAGTAAGACACAAGGCATGTGCAAAGTCAAAGGTCAGTGTCTCAGTGCTCTCACACAAGATGTTCCCAACAAGGACAAACGTCCAAAAAGAATAAGTAAACAAATGAAAATTATTGGACAAAAAAGAAAAGGCGTAGTGAAGAGCAGTTCCAAAAGTTCAACTGTGTCAGGACTCGAGAAACTAATATAAATTTTGGACCAAAAGACGCGCCCACACTGGTACTACAGTTCAAACACAAGGCTTTATTTTACAAGATAAGGGAAAACAAGAACCAAAACTACAGATTAGGAGAGAACAGGTCTAGGCAGGGAGGCACGAGGACATGAAATGCAGACAGGACATCAGGACTCAGGGCACGGGGTATACATGAAAACATGAACCAAGAACCAGGACACAAGGAGACAGGGTCGGAGGGATCCGGGTCACACACACCTATTTGGGAGACGCACCAGATCAACAAACACCGACATTAGAACATGAAAGACAAGGGAGGGAGCATGAAGGATCTAGACCACAAGAAACGAGGACATGAGTAGGGAGTCAAGGCTTGAGGGAATCTGGGTCACACACACACAAATTAGGGAGACGCACCAGATCACACAAACACTTGCACATGAGAGACAAGGAACGGGGCATGAAGGTCTAGACCACAGGGGACAAGGACATGAGCAGGGAATCAAGGCTTGAAGGGATCTGGGTCACACACACACACACATTAGGGAGACGCACCAGATCACACAAACATTAGAACATGAGAGACGGGGGTCGGGGCATGAAACACAAGGACAAGAAACATGGCTGGAGGCAGAACACACATAAAGAGGAGACAGGAGAAGGAACCAGGAAATAGACCAAAGGAGACAAATACTTAACTTAAATCCCGAGGAACAAAAGGCAGTCCATAAACAAAACAAGTCTAACAGAAGTTCTAAACACTGTCTTGGCAGTATGCAAAACATTCATCACAGTTAATAGCAGACAACCCAGCAACTAAAACAAAGAACAACCAAGGTATATAAAGACAGGGGACAAAACAAGGCACAGGTGAAAGCAATCAATTAATTAGGACAACCGTAAAGAAACTGAAATGACCAAAACCCAGTTCCTGTCAGGATCCTTCAAAACAAAATAAAACAGGAAGTCCAGAGAAAAGGATCCTGACAAACTGAGCAGACAGTTTTAATAAATGTATGTTTGAAAAGGTGTTGTGACATGGATAGTGGTAGCAGGCATTGCTACCTCTGACCACGAGCTCTTCCATGAGTTTGATGGATGAGAAGGCAGTGGGGCTCAACACAGACAGTGTGCCAGACTCGCAGAGTGAACTTTAGCACCCTGAGACATTTTCAGACTGAGAAGTGGCCTCTCTCACTATTTTTAGTTTCAGCTACAAATCGATTTATGTTTTTCGGAGGAAATGGGAAAATCTTCAGTCAATCGTGACCTTTCCTCCAGATTCATCATGCACTGTCTCACTGTGAGTGTGAAGAGAGTCTGAACATAAAATTGATTTGAGAAGGAGCAATACATGTTTAAAAGGGGACAAGATGACTCATGCTGAGTTCAAAAAAACATTTAGTCACAGACTGTTTGAGATATTTCAGTGACCTTTTGTCTACTGATGGGATGAAAAGCATGGTGACAGATGTTTTAGGTGGCAAGACAAATGTGTTTTCCCACTAGTCACCTAATAGATAAATGTGCAGTTTTCACACAACCAGGAGCTGCAGACGTTTTCTGCTGCTACACTTACTGACCCACTTTGCTTTAGTTGAAGACAGCCTAATGGAAACCTTTTGGCTATGATACTGTTGCCTTCTCAGCTGCCTATTGGCAGCAAGGCCTTTTTTCAAATAAAAGTGACAGCTGGCAAAATGAAATTAAACTGAATGGGATGTGGCAACATTACTCTGCATTTGGTAAGAAAATAGTGAATTAGGAAAGACAGTGCTGTCTTTGTTTACCCTGCAGATTGCTGTTCTACAAACATGTATGTCAGTTTTTCAAAATGTCAACTGTGTGTTTTTAATGAAAACCATTTAAAGGAAAAAACTATCTTCCACTACTCTCTTGTTCTGATGAAGAACTGATACTTTGACTGGAGTGCATTACAAATGCAAACAATTCTGCTTTCATGCAATTGAGCAATCATTGGCATGGCTCAGTTAGCCCACTGACATGAAATATTTATATGAACAGATATCCTACAGGCCCTGAGGGCACCAGGGGTTTGGGTTATTTTTTTAATGTTTTCACATTTGCTCGCCTCATCATTGTGTTGCACTGAATGCTTGTAATCAGAATCAAAAACATCCATCCATCCATCATCTATACCCGCTTATTCCTTAACCAGGATCACAGGGATCTGCTGGAGCCTATCCCAGCTCTCTTTGGGTGAAAGGCAGGGGTCCACCCTGGACAGGTCACCAGTCCATCACAGGGCCACATAGAGACAAACAACCTCACACACTCACACTCACTCCTATGGGCAATTTAGAGTCACCAATCAACCTGACATACATGTTTTTGGACTGTGGGAGGAAACTGGAGTACCTGGAGAAAACCCCCACAAGCGCAGGGAGAACATGCAAACTCCACACAGAAAGGCCCCTGATGGGTTTCAAACCTTTTTGCTGTGAGGCAACAGTGCACCAAAGAGAGAACACAATGAATCTTACGACAACTGAAGATGATCAGCAAGCGGCTTAAGTAAATTTATTATGTTGCAGCCTGATACTACAATTGTTTAAATTCACCTTTTTCCTCATTGATCTACAGTTAGTGCCACATTATGACAAAATGAAAACAGACAAGAACATGTGAAAATTAGCTCAGGTGCCTCCCATTTCTCTTGACTTTTGCTGAGATGTTTCTATAGCTTGATTTGAGTCCACCTGTGGTAAATGAAATTGATTGGATTGGAAAAGGTTTGGTTGATTTGGAAAGGCACACACCTCTGTGTAGAAGGCCTCACAGCTGGCAATACATACTGTATCTGAGCAAAAACCAAGCCATGAGGTCAAAGGATCTGCCTGCAGAGATCAGAAACAGGATTGTTGATACACAGAGGCCTGATCTCAGAATTAGCCTCCTCTAAAGTGAGAGCCCCTTACACTCCGGTTCACCCCACAGAATACACTTGTTATATTTTGGGTGTGTGTTGAAGGAGGAAGAGGCGCAGGACACTTCTCTTTATTTTTCCCAATACAAATAACACTAACCATCACCATTAACTGAGATTAACAAACAGTTCTCTGATGGGGAACAAAAGACAGCTGGTGGTATATATAACCAAAGACACCTGGTTAACTAGACACAGGTGCACTCTATTGTGGCTAATCAACATAAAGCTGCCAGGGATCTTTGCAGGGCAAACAGGAACTCCATACAATAAAGGTCCCCAGCAGGAAGTCCCAGACGGGAGTCATGACAACACTTGGATGGCAACACAAAAAAAAAACTGTCTTTTATAGGTTCTAGAAAACTTTTCCAAGCATAAACGTCCACGCAGTGAAATTCATAATGTCAGCAGAGGTTGATAACCTAACTGGTTTGCAGCAAGTTGTCCTGTCAATACAATTGTTGTTACTATGATCTATTGGGCCACAACTTTGTTTGGCATGGAACACATCCATGATCATGACTGGACTACAGCAAAATTAGTGTCAGGCCTGAGCTGGAGGAAAAAACTAGACACACTGGGGACTGAACGAAGTCTGACACACTACAGAAAAAAGCCCTGAAGCATTGAGCCAGGATAATGGGGTGAAATTGTGGCAGGTGTTTTTGTGTGTAAACCTGGGAAAGCATATGATTACTGCTAATTGAACCAACTACTTCTCCTGCAACTGCAAACGGCAGTATAATATTCAAAGCAGGTGTTCAGAAAGCCGATGGGCTTTTCCAAAATGTCAAACTATTTAATTGAGCAGATTTTAACTGTCTAATTTAATATTTTTATTAATTTATGGGACTAATATTTGACCACGTTTAACAAGAGTATGGTCTAGTCTCTCTAGTAACAACGCAGCATTATTATCACTATATCAGTGGAAATTTACTTTTGTGAGGCATCTGTTCCTTAGGGGACCTACTCTGACTTTTCCTTTCGTCACCTCGCCCCCTTTTCTCTTCTTTTTGCCTTTTTTCTTTCTTGTGCTTAATCCCTCTCTCTTTACTCCACGTCTTTCAGCAGCGTCTCAGTGTGTATTGGCACTGGGTTGCGGACCACACTATGAAAACGCCATTGAGGAGTTCTGCCTTGTCAAATTCAAGCTGGATATGCAAGTGCTGGATCAGAAAGAGTGGTGCAACTGGGAGGACACAGTCGAGTGAGTATAGGATAAATGCACACAGACAGACTCATACACAAATACAAATGCAAGTTCATTTGCATTTAAGCAAATACAAACATGTGAGCTTCCCATTTAAATTTTACACAACCGCAGTTCCATCCTCTGTGTTGGTTTAAATAAGGTAAGACTCCTACACCTACTTGTGTATGATTATAATGTGTTCTCTAAAGTCTGCAGTACAACAATCTCCACAGACAACATATAACTTATTCCATCACCTTTGATAGGCATCAAGTCAACAAAATGTTTTGATTTCAGTTTTGTTTACAGTATTTCTTGCTGAAGTTCTATAGCCCATCCTTTTGGTCACTCTCCAACAGCTCATTAGATACTGGATGAGAGGCCACAGAAAAAAGAGTGAGTGAGGGGGAGTGGAGAGAGGCGAGAGGGACATCCAGAGACAGTGTCAAGTACAAAAGCTGTACGCCTTTGACATAAACAGAGATCTTTTGTGCATGCACAATTATAATCTTTGCACTCACTGCAAAAAGACATCTGGGGCCAGAGCTTTTCAAAATTGCTCTTACAACCAACAACAATTGATACATTTAAATGACATAAATACTATGATGCATTTAATATTCAATTTAAAATAAAGTATATCAGACTTTTGTGTAAAAACAGTAAAACTCTAGTTTGTATATGTTGTTATAATATTGTTATAATGCTGTCTCTTCGGTAACTCTTGTTACCAAGACCTGCTACCTTAAACAGAAAACCCAATTAAACAAGTCTTCAACATGTCTGACCTTTGACCGGATTGCAGCAGTGTCTGCACTTATAAGCAGTACCCACTGTTGGCTATAACTTCTTTTAGAGATGGTATGGCAAAGTGTATAGACCTGCTGCATGACTATCAGCACTTAAATAAAACAATCACTACTTTACAAGGATATTAGATGGCTGTAAGAAGAATTATGGGTAAAGTCTTATTCATGTCTAAAATCCTCAGTGTGGCCTGTGAACAAAGTAAACAGGTGGCTTCTTTAAATGCAGTGCTACATGGCCCTGTTGTCTGGGACCGTCTTACCTCCACCTGTCTTCCGCTTCCTCAATGCCTAATCACAAAGCAACCTGGACTCAAGTGGTAATCTGGTGGTTGGAAACTAAATCCAGGCGGGTCCAATGCCCCGCCTCCTAACCTAGACCTGTCAAACCGCTTGTCACCACTGGCATCTGACACTCTTACCCATCCTGGAGATCAGCCAATGGTTCAGACTGCCCCTGCACTGCAATGGGAAAATCCTCCAGAGAGAGCCAAACCCATAGTTGAGCCAAACCCATTCTCTGGACACAGCAAACCTCTAGGGTGTTTAGACATTTTCCACCTTTGGGAGCTAGCAGGTCACTTTCCCAGAAAAAGTAGCAAGGAACTTTCTTCTGAAAGAAAACACTGGGCAAATCGGCAAAGGATTTTGAAAGAGGTGGAGTGTAGAAACTTGGAGAAACACTATCTCTGGATTACTGGGACGCTTATCACTTGTATTTCCTCATGATGCCAGTCTACATCCAGTCAACCTGTTCCTCCCTACATGCACCTTCTCCTTGACCACTCTCTCCTCCATCTACATTAATTCTGAGATTCAGTAATAAAGCACATGAGGTTCACAATTGCAATCACTCAATCTCTGCTCTGAGTAAATCTACCAGGCCAAAAGGTCATCTTCAACAATATATAGGTTATTGTATAACCACAAAAAAATGCATAATATCTATGTATTGTGATTAGCAAGTTACTTGTCCTGGATTTTTTTTACAAATCCCCCTCACAGAAGACTGAAAACAGGAAAAGAAGAAAACATTTAAAAAAGACTGAAATGACAAAAATGGCTCAGCTGAGTAGAAAAGGTCAAGTATTGCGACAGATGCTGCCCATTTGAGGAAAAGCTGCATCCTGGCCAAGATTTCTAATTGAGTTCAAATGACATTTGGCATCTGTGTATGTGTCTGGGAGTGTGTATCTGAGTCAGTGCCTTCCTACATCTTAGTGTATCATGGCTGCCGCAAGGAGGGGAGCTCCCACAGCTCTTGTCTTTCCTCTGTCCTCAGCTGTCACATCAGCCTCAATTTATACACTGCTCCCACCACATAAAATGCGTAACACTGTGCTATGTAGTACCTCAACTGGCTTTCATTCTGCCTTGGCCCCAATCTCAAACTCTCTGTATGAAGTATGCCTCAGTTCTACTTGATCTACTTGAGGGCGAAAAAAAAAGAGGAAAAATTCAGTTCCTTATTGTTTTTAATTCACTCATATAGGATTAGGGTTGCATTTAAACAAACATTTCTCGTATGTGTTTCATTATAGCTCTGTTTAGCCTCTTCAGCTGTCACTGTAGTATACATTATTAAATGCATATAGGGCTTTACACTTATTTATTTTATTTATCGTATTAAATGGCTTTCAATATGTTCAGTCTATTCATTTATTGTACAATTTGAAAATAGGGATGGACTTTTCTAGTATTTTATCCAATCTAAATCCAGCATCAAATTCATCATAGCATTAACTTTAGTTAGAAACAACTATGTCCTGCAATTTATTTTAAACAATGAAAGCTACAATCAAAGCTGGTTAAAAGTGAAAAGTTGCTGTCTGAACATTGTAAGACCCCATTTAAGTTGAAAGTACTAGATACGCTAAGATTTATATAGCAGAAGCAAAAGGAGATGAAATAAGGCAAATGAAAGACTATTAAAATATGTAGCAGAAGGGGATTTAGGGAAAAGAAGGAATCAGAAGAAAGTGTGACTAATTAGGAGGATGGTGGTTTAGTCTCAGACAAGGCAATGGTCCTATTTTTTGTCAGACTGTATTTTGTTAAAATATGGCTTAATATAGAAAGTAAGAAAGGCAGCCACTATAGATAGATAGATAGATAGATAGATAGATAGATAGATAGATAGATAGATAGATAGATAGATAGATAGATAGATAGATAGATAGACAGATAGATAGATAGATAGATAGATAGATAGATAGATAGATAGATAGATAGATAGATAGATAGATAGAAATTGCTCTCTGTTAACTAGTTTGTAGCCTCTAGAAAGTGTAAGATTAGACTTAGACAGCACAGTACAGCAGTAAATATAGCAGTAGCCACACTTTACTTTTATTGGCTTTTCTTTCTTTCTTTCTTTTCTTCCTTCCTAATAAAACTGTAAAGGTCTGAACTAATTAGCTTGAGAACTTTAATTAAAAAATCAATTCAAATTTGAAGGGGAAACTAGAGCAGAAATAAAAAATATACATTTCCTGATAAATAAAGTCAGACGTTTATGTCTGCCTCTTAGACTGTAAGACTAGACTGGAAGCTGTGGTCCTGATTCAGCTGCTCTGCTCATCTTCTCTGTTTCCTTTGTTACTATTTGAAGCATCTGAATTCTTTCGATTTTAATTTCTTTGTTCTGAGCCACACCTTTCTGTTTTTATAGACTGCGGGCAAAACTGAAATGAATTATCACTTTTCTGAACGTTCATATTTGTTTAACCTGTGTTTTGATAAATAACTCCTGCTTGCTTTTTACTAAAGAAGCACTTGTTGCACAAACAGTCACAAGCATACACAGTTAAAACCATACTTGATTATGCTGCTATACACATGCCTCTGCACAAGTTCTCAAACCCTTGGATGCACAGTGCACTTAGGTTTATCACAGGAATATGGAGAAGACTAAAAGAGGACAGCACCCTCTCTGCCAGGAGCAGCCTCAACCCAGACAAATTTGCCTGCTACTGGACCTTTGTCTAAACACCACATACTTCTCATACAGAGGTGAATTAAACAGACAGAAACATGGATGTACCATGGGCTCCCCTGTGTCATCCATTGTTGTCAACCTGTACATGGAAGAAGTGGAAAAGAAAGCTTCTTCACAGGGAGGGCACCAACCCATTGGTTCAGATAGGTGGATGGGTGAAAGTCAAGACCCAGGAAGTTCAAGTCTTCACAGATCACATCAGTGCAGTAGCAGCAAACATCAAATTCACCAGAGAGGACACCAAAGAGAACAGGCTAGTCTTTTGGGACTGTGAGGTCGTCATCGGGTCTGATGGTAACCTAGAGATAGAAGTCTACAGGAAACCCACACACACAGACCAATACCTGCTATTTGACTTCCATCACCCACTGCAACACAAACTAGGAGTTGTTAGGACTTTGCACCACAGAGCAAACAACATCTCTGCCTCCATAGAGGCCAAGAGGAAGGCGGACACACACATTTGAAGACAGTCCAACAAAACCTGTGGCTACCCTAAGTGGGCCTTCAACAAGGCAACATCCACATCAGGCAGAAAAACAAGAGACACGGCTGAGACTCAAGATCCACAGAGGAAAAACCTGGTCGTTCCCTATGTAGCAGGTGTCTCAGAGAGGCTTAAACAGGTTTTTGGGAAACATCAGTTCACTTCAAACCCACCAACACACTGAGACAGAGTCTGGTTCACTCTAAAGACCAGACACCAAAACAAAAGAGGAGCAATGTAGTATGTGCCGTCCAGTATAACAAAGAATGCTCGGAAGTCTACATTGGAGAAACCAAACAACCACTCAACAGGAGGAGCAATTAAATGCTGTATTACTTGACCAATGCATTTGATTGTCTTTAATTGATCATTTGAATGATTTTTTTTAAAAATTGATTTTTTTATTGTGTTCTAATTTATTCTAATGTGTGAATTTTATCTATTTAAATATTATATTCTGTCAGTGGTTCCTTATCTGCACCACTGCAAAAGAGAGCCAGACACTGGTTTTCCCTGTCTATTTAAATGTTTCATATATATATATATATATATATATATATATATGCGTGTGTGTGTGTGTGTGTGTGTGTATATAGGTGTTGTTAACTAAGTGGAGTTTCAGTTTAGCTGGCATCCCTCTCAGCCTGCTGTCCACTCTGTGCATGTGGAGAAGCTGAGCCTCAGTAAAACACCAACACAGTGACAGAGAGGAGAAGCTGCTTCATGAATACTAAAACCATATTTTCCTATCCACTAATCTCACTCATTGGTCTCTTTATGTACTGATAAAATGGTTCTGATCCTCACAAAGTGAGAACCCCAGGAGCTCTGAGTCAGTCGCAGCAGTGTGCACAAATTATTTTTCACATTCACACACTGATTTTACTTGCATACGTGAGTGAAATGCTTGCATCGTTGAGCCCTGCAGAGTATACTGATCCTTCCATTGTACTTTACAAGCTTTCAGAAAAAGGCTTGCGTGCCAATGCCACTGTGCATGGCTACGTTTCTTACTTTCTGTATTAAGCCATATTTTGACTAAATACAATCATTACCTTGTCTCAGACCACCATGTACCTTAACTTTCCTTTTTTCCTCCTAATTGCAGTCACACTTTGTTCTGTTTCCTTCTTTTCCCTGTTTGTTCCTAAATCCCCTTCTGCTACATATTTTAATAGTCTTTCATTTGCTTTATTTCATCTCCTTTCGCATCTGCTATATAAATCCTAGGTTCTCACAGATGCTGACACTATCTTGCATGCTTATATGTCCCCTTTCAAGTTAGTGAAGTCCCTAATGCCACTAATTCCTTAAGTCCCTGAAGCAGTTATTGCTATTACACAATGTCTCATGGCACTCTTTGTGCTCCTGTCAAACTGTTGTAGTGTCCACATAAAATCTCAGCATGCAATTGTAAAAAGGGAAGTGACATGCCCTACACAGGTCACCATACCATTACTCACCATTTAATACAGTGATGCCTCATTCTCATTCAGTAGGGATGGTAAATTAGGTAAGATTTCTGGACTGCAGGAGGAAACATTCATCCATCCATCATCTATACCCACACATTCGTAACCAGGGTCACAGGGATCTGCTGGATCTCTTTGGGTGTGGGGCAGGGATACACCCTGGACAGGTCACCAGTCCATCACAGGGCCACATAGAGACAAACAACCTCACACACTCACACTCACTCCTATGGGCAATTTAGAGTCACCAATCAACCTGACATACATGTTTATGGACTGTGGGAGGAAACCGGAGCACCTGGGGAAAACCCACGCTATCAGGATCCCGTTTTCTGGAATTCCTGCCTTCCTTCCTTCCTGGGCTAATTCACGAGGGTCCTTCCAAATTCCTGAGGATCTAATCAAACTCACAGAAACCTAACCTGTCTCCTGAGGACATAACCTGATTCCTGAGGCCCTAACCTGTCCCATGAAGACCTTACCTCATTCTGAAGGTCATCAGATCTCTAATGACCTAATCTGACTTTCAGCGGTAACCTGAATGCTGAATGCCTAATGTGATTCCTGATTACCTAAACTTGATTCTTGAATACCTGACCATGGACTTTAAATGAGATTACTATTGTTTGCCTGACTCAACCAAGTTGTTAACCTGACTGATTTCCTTGTACTCAAATTTGCCTACTATTGTCACCTGTTCATAGAATTCCCTTAGGTGTTATTATTTTGACCCAAGGTTTGCTAATTGTATACCAGGAAACTTAAATTAAAATACTACTGTCTATGGGATTCAAACCTGAGTTTTTTATGGAATTTACTTTTGTCTGTTAATTATCTGTTCATTCATGGACTTCCCTTAGTTTTTGCCAGCTGTATGAACCAAGGCCTGCTAATGTTACCTGTTCATAGACTTCTTTGGTTTTTCTAATTGTATGACCTCGAGTCTGCTATAGGCACCTGTTAACAGATTTCCCATAGTTTGCTAAAAGCCAGGTTTCAAGTTTGTGCTGCCTTGACTATTTAAGTTAAGACATTCAGATGTGTTTGTTTGAAAGAAGTTTCATGTTTGTTGTCTGTATTGTTGCCAAGTTCCCAGGTACCTCTATTTCAGTGACTCATTTGTGTTTAATAAACACTATAAATCTCAGTCCTCCTGTCAAGCCTCCTTATCTGAGCTCAACCACAAACCTCTACAAAACCCTAACACACAAGCATGGGGAGAACATGCAAACTCCACACAGAAAGGCCCCTGCTGGGTTTCAAACCAGGAACCTTCCCTGCTGTGAGGCAACAGTGCTAACCACCAATCCACTGTGCTGCCCAGGAGGAAACATCAAAGGAAAAAAAAGAATCAGAAAATGAATTGGTCCCAGAATCCTAATACAACAGGGCTTTTAATCTTGAAAAAATATCCATATCTTTATACACAGCAAACATTTTGAATTGTCATAGTAGCAAAAGCATGTTACTTAAAGCATTACCTCTGTTCTATTACAATGTCCTAGTAAGCCATGGCTGTGACAGTGAGCCAGCATGAACATCACAACTCCAAGACTGAAGCAGGCAAAGAGAATTCATTTCTTTCATTCCTGAGCTTCTCCTGCTGTGACATGTCTTCTATGAAAAAGGTCTGTACAGACCATGAAAACCACAAACATGTCATACTTGCCTTAACAAAAAGGAAAGATATTTGAAATATCTGAAGTCCTGTTTATTTCATGCTACATAAAATCTAATCTAAATCTATTTCACATCTCCTTTTCTTTTGTGGAAACCCTGTACCACAGCAATGTCCTTGCATGTCTCCTTAACTACAAATCATGAAAATGGCAAAGTTTTAATTCGTCATAAATTTTCTGAAATTGTAATCTTCATTTCATGCAGTAATTGTTTTCCATTTATTTTTGAACAAAATGACAATCACTTTGCAGACGTGTGCAGTCCACCACTCTGAACATCAGTGTGTGGAACTTTTTGTTGATGTTGCATGATAATGTAGTTTTTGTGCAGATTGATTTGAAGTCTGCATTTAGATCTGCAGACTTAGAATTTGCTCACCATTCAATCTAATTCCAACAGTAGAAGTTGTATGGAAGGTATGCAAACTACATTTACATATATGAGATGCAAAAAAAGGATTTTTAAAATGTAAAATGGTTAGCTCTTAGATGAAGTTGGGAATATATTATTACAAAATTATCAGTACGGCCTTTTAAAGTTGTGGAAAAGTACCAATGAGTTGTAGATGCTTCACTGAAGCTGCGGAGATATTACAGACAGGTTTACATCAAATATGTGCAAAAATCATAAGCTCCATTATCAGCATACACTCAGTGTGTACTATTTCAGTGCAAATGCTTACTGTTGGATATGCAGCTCAGTGAATCAATATAACATGTGCTATCGGGCTTACTGTACCTAATTGCTTCCAGCAACACTGCCCAGGTCAGTGATACTCCTGAAACCTCTCAAAAACCTCTGCGGCCACTTTACCCTGAAAGACAGTAGAAAGGCTTTATTAGTCAAATCAGTCACAGAACAAGAGAAAAAAACACCTTCAGTTTCTTATACACAGTTTAAAAGATGGGCTGACATACATACCTGTCTCTGGACATAGGAAATGCCTGAAACAGTCAATCTGCAGAGACATTTTTTGAGATAATGCATCTGATCTGTGAGTTTGGTTACATGATAAATTAGAAGAATGATGTTGAAATGAATGATTTTGGTCTACTAGCACTTAGGACTGCATGAGATGCTCAGCAGATGGAAAATACAAGTTAATGGAGAGGGAAAGCCTTAAAGCTGGATACAGGAATGATAACATGTTACCATCTAATCTCAGTTTGAACATTTTCCAATGCATTGCTGAAGCTTCTTTAAAAAAAAAACATTGTGATTATAAATATGCTTCTGTCAGACCAACCAAGAGAAGCTGTGACATTATACAAACCAAGTTGTGGTGAGGAAGCAGATATTTGAGGAATGAGCATTTATGGCCAGCCCTGACATAAAGCATCCGACAGCGCCCAATAGATCACTCCAGTGACCATAAATCTTTGTCACTCTCATTCTTTCATTTCCATCATGTTTTTCCCACATTCTGCCTTTAAAGCTCTCGCCACAGTATGTAAAGCTAGAGTCCCTCAAAGGCCTCATTAATACACATTCCACCCAGGTCACTGCCTGTGCCAGGACGAATAAGCAGAGATTTAGTTTGCATCTATGAAGCTGAAGGTTTGTAAAGCCTACTCTGTCCCCAAAGTAAGCTCATATGTCATCATATGTAGGTGTTTTATGTTAAAGAAACCAAGACCGTAAATGGACTGGAATAAAGTCAAACACACTGCAGTTAACAAAATAATCAGAAAACGGTTTTTACTATAACTGGTGCCAATGTTAAGCTCAAAGATAGACAAGAGAAGAAAAGAAAGAACAATAAAGGATTTGGTATTCAGCTTCCATGGTCGGTTACATTGTGCCAATGAATAAATTAGCAAATCCATATGCTGTAGCTGGAAAATAAGCATGCAGTTCCTTATCTTTTTCACTTAGGTTAGTTGTTAATGTTCTCATCAGACCATCTACCTTTTGAGTTTGGGTCACTTTGACCACCCTAATTAACATGGTGGATGACTGCCCGATATCAGGCTGGTTTTCTAAACTGATCATAGCTGCATTAAGCCATCTGAACTTCTGACATTTAAAAAAGCTGAGAGCACTGTCAGGTTTTCCTGCTAGGAATTGCTGTCTAACCTCCCAGTCTTGTCAAGCATGGCATGATGAAGCTACCACACTTTTGATCGTCACTGCTAACAGAAAACCACAATTATCTATCTGTTCTACTAGCTTGAGAGCTATTCTGTATCTTCAACAAAAACATAGCTGTTGGCATGTTTAAACTAGCCTTAAACTTTAAATATGCCATAGGGCTATAAAAGAGAAGTTAATATGTAGCACATTCTTTAACAAATAAAGTCAAACTGATAAGCAATAAAGAAACACAATTACTATTACTACCCAGTTACTACCTTAGTTGGACTGAAACAGTTACTTCTAGTGTTACTGCAAACCCTAGCTGCCATTACAAAGCTCAGTATCTATATGCTGTATCCTTTGTGATTCTTTTCTATCTTATGCTGCTGTCAACCAGTAGTGCACTTTAAGTTTTGCACACTAATTCAAAACGTCATTTTCTGTTATATTACCACAACATCTGAATTGCCAGCAATCAAAAAGTATTTAGTTATGACATTTGAAAATTGTTTCTCAAACAGTCCAAATCAAAGACACATATTCCTTAAAGACACTGCTCAGGAACACTTAAAGGAACACTTTGAAAACACATCAGCTCTCAATGGGGGAAAAAAATCATGCTGTACTGATATGGGCTGGGCAATACGTTAGGAATGAAAGGATGTCACATAGTTTGATGGAAATGAAAATGATCATTCAAAGACACCCCAAAAATCAAAGTTAAAAAATTATGCTGCAGGTTAGTCCATTTTACTGAAATTTCATTGCAGCAATTCAAAATTGTACTCAGTAGTTTGTATGGCCCCCACATGTTTGCATGCCTGACACCATCTGGCATGCTCCTAATGATATGATGAATGGTGTCCTGGGGTATCTCCCCCCCGGATCTGGACCAGGACATCACTGAGCTCCTCAACAGTCTAAGGTGCAACCTGGCGATGTTGGATGGACCAAAACATAATGTCCCAGAGATGTTCTATAGGATTGAGGTCCAGCAAGCATGGAGGCCAGTCAATGCTATCAGTTCCTTCATCCTCTAGGAACTGCCTGCATACTCTCGACACATGAGTCTGGGCATTGTCATGCACCAGGAGGAACCCAGGACCCAGGAATCAGCATAGGGTCTAACAATGGGTCCATGGATTTCATCCTAATGGCAGTCAGGGTGCTGTTGTCAGCCTCCACAGCTTCTCCAGACCTTTTCATGTCTGTCACGTGCTCAGGGTGACCCTGCTCTCATCTGTGAAAAGCACAGGGTGCCAGTGGCATATCTGCCAATTCTGGTGTTCTATGCCAAATGCCAATCAAGCTTGTGATAACTATCAATAATTATCGAGCGATAATTTATATATATATAAATTACTATATAAATTAAGATATAAATTATCACTGCCCAGCACCACTCTGCATAATTAGACAAGCAATAAAAGACTAATAGAACACAGGTAATAGTAATCTAAACCAACAAACATAAAGCTACCTATCACTAATAACCGGACCAACCAATGAATCTAAAGGCTAAAGGTGAATCTAAAGGCTGATATTAGGTTTTTGATGAATTCTAATTAAGGTCTTAATCTCTCCATTTGTCCTTGTCTCTGCTTTCTTAGTTGCAAACAGACCTTTTTTTTCTTGTATCACTATTGGACTATTCATCAGTCATGCATGCCTGTCAGCAGTCTGTAATAATTTAGAAACCTTTTTGCAGATGAGCTTTCACTAGGATCTGTACAAACCTAGGGCAAAAAATTCACTGAGTTCAGTGGTGAGGACATCTGTGATTAAATGGCTGATTAGGCGGTGATTAGAAATGAATTGCCATGTGTTTTTACAGCTCTAATGACTGAATAACCTCTAGCATTGCATGGATTTCCCAACTAGAGCAATGAATGTTTAATAGCATTAGAATAATGATTTAAGTATATGCCTCAGTTAATGTGATTTCTCATTTGTATTAGCCCAATAAGTCATGTCAGACCACAGAATGATGATAAAACAGAGTGCAGCCTTTCAGTGCTATCTTTCAGCCTGAATTCGTAATTGTTGGAAATCAAGTCCAGCACATACAGAAACTTACAAATAAACATTTGGGTCTGAATTGTTTGTTTCGTACTTAAAGAGTAAAAGTGACAACCGTTTTTTGAAGATTGTCAAACTGGAAAGAACTCAGTCCCCACCACACCCATTCTGTGGTGGGTGGTGCATACTGTACATCCAAAATTCATCTGCTGCTATGAAGAAGATGTTGCTGAATTCTTTCTCCTGGCATTTTCTTTTTCCTTGTCGCTGTAAAAGCAAAGTCCAGTTCCTTATTATATTCCCTCTGCTGTATTATTTGCCTTGGGTACATTGGCACTCGGACACAGCACCACCTTTGAGAAAACCTCAAATTTGACTGATTCGAGTATATACATAATGGAGCCCTTTAAATGAGACCACAACATGAGGTGACTCTCTGCTCTAATTGAACCATCACATCAATACTGCAAACATTCACTTTAATGACTCATTGGCCCCAGTGGGTTTCAGTTGAAGCAGGAAGTGAATTTGGGATGAGTTTGCCCAGGAATATTTTACTCCCCTCATGCTTCTCATTTTCCTCTGCTGATGCTAGCCTGTCATTCACAGTAATATCAGGTCTTTCCACAGTGACAAAAGCACTATAAAAATCTCTGTAGCCTGTGTTCATCTCTGATCTTGTTTTATATATATATAAAATTCAGGTTATGAATCATTAGAAGTGACAGTGCCCTGTAAGAAAGAGACACTCAGCTGTACACAGTGTAGTCACTTGTAGTAATTTCTTCCTGCTTCTTAGGCTCCAAAGGCCTAACTGATGCCAAAGCCATTTTATGTCTCTACCACTTCTTCTACCACATGATTTTTGAGCATTAAAAATGAAACAACAATCTCCTGAAAATTTTAAAATAACTAAGTCTAATAGCTATCTATCTATCCTTCCAGACATTTGGTGCAGCTTTACAAGTTGGCTCGTTTTTCTACCTTGGCATCTGTCGCTGATCTCTGATCAATCAGAAACATGAAAAACGTGGGGAAACCAAGTTGCACTGAAAGTCATCCAGGTGAAGTTTTCTAGAAGATGAATCATTGCAACTGGACTGCCTTTAAGCACATGCTCACTGGACTTCTAGTACATTTTTCACATTTATGATGGCTTGAAAACCTAACAACTTTCAAGACTATGCTAACCAAACTGCTATTTTAAAGCAAAAATATTTAGTCCAATATGCATCAGTGTGATAATTTTAGAAAATGTCGGGTATCGATCAGATAATTTCTTCAGTATTTTGTAATATGCTAAAGTGGCTGAAGTTCAAACTAATGTGGTAAATAAAACTAACAAAAACAAAATCCTTAAACAGACATTTCTTTGACATTAAAAGAAATGACAGACATTTCAAAAATGTTTGCTATAAAATCCTTTGGTCCTCCTGTTCTGCCTTTCCTTTGGAAAATTCCCATAAGCTCAGAGAAGGCGTGCTCTAGCTGTCTGATCTCAGCTGGACATTGGTAATACAGGCAAACATTAGATTATATTTACTCTAGTATTACATTACTATGTCGCTTCAATTTAGAGAAATACTATAATCATACATGACTGTGTTTGTCAGTTTAATTAAGGATGTAGTTTGTAGTTCAAGGCAAATTGCACAGAACAGTGTTTTTATGGCCATGTTCTATTGCAAGTTATTTGCCTTCAATCTAGCAAACTAAAAGGATACATGCAACAGAAATTCAATTCATTATTTCTTATCAGCTACAGCAGTGATGTTATAGACATAATCATTCAGAGCTTCAGTCCAGAATATTTTGAGCTCAGCCCTGAACATATTTGTTCCTGTCAAAAGGTCCACACTAACACCAAGTTAACACCAACTTATCTCTAAGGCCATGGACTGATTCTGGAGCAAAGTAGAGCTAATCATAAACATCGGAGAAACGGTTAGTAATTTAGTGATGCACATGGAGTGGGAGGAAGGTGCACATTGACTGGCTAAGCTAATTGCTCAGGCAAAGTCCAGTATGTTTTCTTGATATTTACATTTCTAACCTGAATGATAGACAGTGCCTGAGGTGAACTGAAAGAAATTTACAAAAGTCAAGGTAAACAAACCTGTTTGAGATAGCAATTTAATCTTTGTGTGTGTGTGTGTGTGTGCGTGTGTGTGTGTGTGTAATCGCAGATTTGATTACATTATTTATTATATATGTAGGTGAAACCCTCCCAAACACCAGATGCCTATCTCCCTCCGAAGAAAACATAAGCCCACTATAATCATGATGTAGCCCCTTATCATTTCAGTTGCTAAAAATGCCCCTGAGCTGCAGCATATACAGTATGTCTCTGTAGACAGGTGTGAAAGTCTCAGGAGACTTCACTACTCCAGTACAGAAGTTCAAAGGTTAACTAAGTCATAGCCTATTGATACCTATAGTTATTCCACAATTAACATACACTGGCACCAATACGCCTTTAACCACATGCTCATACTCCATATTTCACAGGCTGATTAAAAAACATATTCAAACATTCCTTCCAGTGCAGCGTGATTGGGTCCAGTCAGCCCTGCAGTGTCCACAGCTGTTCAGAGTCCGACACGCACCAGTATAATTACTTTGTCTCCATCATCCCATGGGAATAAATCCTCCCAGTGAAAAGCTTCTGAGCATGGGCCCTGTCCAAAGACAACATTTTGTACATATCAAATCAGAGATAAATAATGTTAGAGATAAATTAGTAACTAATTCATTGATTAATTGTTTAATACTGTCAGGTCTTCAGAATTTTCAAGAATTTTCAGTTTTCTCTTAGTCTAGTCTCATTAGCAGCCATATAAATTGGCACGACAGTGGAAACACTTGGTATAACACAATACAGTTCAACAGCATCTGAGACAGCAGCTTTCAATAATTACACCTCATGCCTCTCTGAAACAGTTGCGGCAAAATCTAAACATTAGCATTTTCATGAAGGGGAGAATTTATTACTGTGGCAGAACTGAGAATGTCATCGAGGAGTGATCCAATGAAATTTTATGCATGTAAGTTAAACAGATTCTGAGCGGATTGTTTGTATTGGACCTCAGTGTGTGTCTTGGATAACAGCAACAACAGATCAGCATTTTTAAATACTTGGCTTAATTGTTTAACTGTAGCAACTGAGGTAGTTTACATACAGGTAAGTGCACACACACAAACACACATAAATCATGACTCATCTGCTCACACGCACAACGTATGTGTACAGTCCAGGGACTGAGTCATAAAAGCAAATTTATACCTCAGTATAAACACAAGTACAAGTATATACACAAGTGCTCAAATACAAATCCACACACATACAAGTATACATGCAGTTAGTTACACGTGCACACACAACAAACAATTGTCAACACACAGATTCCAAGCTCCATCTATTCACATCCTGATACTGAGTGATTTGAAACAGTGAATCACTCAGTGAAGAAACCGTGTGTGTGTATGTGTGTGCGCACACGTGCGTTGTGATGTGATCCAGAAACAAGAAACTAATGTGAAAACTCAAACTTTCCTAAATTTTTGGTTAATGTTTGCTCTCAAGTAAGTAAGAGTGGAAAAGGAAGAATCTCTCCCTTTTAGAGAAACAGCTTCTCTAGTTCTTGGTTTCTAACACCGTCAATGTTCATCTCTTCTCTCTCTCTCTCTCTCTCTCTCTCTCTCTATATATATATATATATATATATTAGTTTTTACATGACAAGTCATGCGTCAAATTTGATCTCTGAAAAGAATAAACAGCTACTTGGTTCTTGTGTACATCTAGAAATATATAAACCTGCTCTCTTGTCTTTTCTCACTGACGTCCGTCTGAACACCTCAGCCTGTGCATTACAGTACAGCGTGACCCCAGAGATGTTCTCCACTCTGATGGTGAGTTCCAAAGCAGGTTTATATAAACTGCTTCTAAAAATAATACGACTCTGAGGTTGCCAAGAGTGCAATGTCACACAGGACAAAAATGACTCCCTTTTCTTTACTCATGGGGTTCCTAAATAACTTTGGCATTTTTAGAATTTTAGAAAAAATAACACATTTTGAAAGCCAGACAAAAAGAGAATGTGGCGGCATGATATTAGACCTTTTAAAGAAAAACATTTCAAAGTGTGTGAAAGCTTTCTGAAAGTATCACTCCTCCACTTTATCTGAAGCTTCTGTGGGGTTTTGACTTTACGCATGCAAATTTTGTGTTTTTTTAAATATATCAAATATAACAATTTCTAAAATTTCAAAACTGCATTGGGATTTGCACCAAATACCCTTCTGACCTTTCCTTTCCACCAACAACATACTGTAGCTTCTTTGGTACAGAGCATGCAATGTATTGTTCCAGTTACTGACACTGAATGCATTTGTTGAATTGATAACAGCATGCTTCATAAAGTCATACTTTTGAATAAAGTATTTTTGCAATATCAACTAAATAACCAGAGCACCATCGTTTACATTTATAGTCATTCACCTTCCCCACTTGGTTCTACAAGTGTAAGTCAGTGGAATAAAGGAGCAGTCTTTAGACATTTCTCAAGTCACTGGAGCAGTTTTTCCTGGTGTCAGTTTTATTTATTCATTGTCCAGCTTTTATTTATTCACACTGTGCTCATCAGTCCACAGACCAAGCTACTTAAAACAGCATGCGTCTGCCTATTTCAGCACATACAACTGGATTTTTTGTGTAATGCTCTAAACATCTTTGTTTTGCCCATGAACAAGACTGGAATCTTTCTGAAAATAATTTAATCATGTTCACACCTCCAGATATAATCATGCACATGTTTTTTCACATGATCGAAAAAGGTAATATGCAACGTAGACATAATTTCACAACTTTGAAGTCTGAGCTGAACTCACCTTTTTCAGATCCTTAAAGCTATTTTCATAAAATTCATGACTGCCTTGGGCTATACAAAGGGGCTAATAAATGTTGCATTACACTTGGCAAGGGATGCAGTGTCACATCAGAGGTAGTCTCCTTGTGGCAGACTATGGAGAATGCATGTGTTTAAAGGATCATGCAGGACTTTAAGGTTATGATAAAGACTGCTATATGGGCTCATTTTCTGCACAAAGGTCATCCTCTTGGATCTCAGATGTCAAATGCCGTGTTACAGAAATTAAATCATTATATTAACACAGTGATGGGTATTCAGCCATATTTCAACAACATGTTAATGTAAGAACTAAATGAATTTCTGTAACATGTCATTGCACCTACAGCAGCCAGCAAAAACCCTGTTACCACACTGCAGTTGATTATTGATTCCCACAGAAAGCAGGTCAGATGACACATGTGTCAGGGTCCCCATCACTGACTTGAAAAATGCTCCATTTCAGATTTACATTACTCTGTAATTGAAGAAGAGCAAAATAAGCAATCATCTCTCTGTCTCTGAACATTACTTACATGTTGTATGCTGAAGTTGCACTTTCTGACTATACAATTAAAGCAGATTACATGTGTTGACATCACTGGTGAACCCGTTTAATGTTAGAATTGAGGAAAAAACAATATAATGAGGAAGGGGGGGTGATGTATACATTAGCCAGTTAAATTGTACATTATCCTCCTGACTGCCTCGCCATCTTATGCCTGCCTGCCAATTTCATATTGTAAAAAATATATAAATATATTATGTGATACTAATGCATAATAACATATAAACATGTTCCCTTTGCCTCACAAACACTTGCCCTGTGGCCTCTCAGAGAGTGTTGGGACATTAGCACAACACAGTATGTGCTTACATGCCAGCTTCAGGCAGCTGAAACCTCTACACATGACATTTCTTCAAAAAGTAACAGCACTGTGTATAAAAAGTGATTCACACAGGCTGATTCACTCTGTCCTCTGTTGGATGATTATTGAAATATATTACTGAATATATTACTGAAATAGATGCTAACAGAAATTAACCAGAGGAGTACATTTACCTAGATGGTACATGTGCACACGCATACACTTTCTCTCTCGCTCATAGATGCTGCACACTGTCAGATTTCATTTGATGCTAACCAGCTACATGAGGTGAACTGTGTTAATCATCTGCACATCTTTGTGTTCATCATCACGGACTCAACTCTGCCACAATCCTTTAGTCAGTGAGTCAGAAACATCCCCAGGAACCTCAGTGCTAATGAGACCAGCGTCTTAGTCTCTTACATGACTGATTTGTATAACTTCAAGGAAATAGCAGAGGAAGTAAGTACACACCCAATCAGCGTGAAGTTGCCACATGAAGCAACCATGGAGCTCTGCAGCTTTGGTCCCACGCCAAGCAGCCCTGAGCTGTTTACATCTACAAACCTTCCACAAAGAAAGACCTCGTATTGGGGCGCATCACCACAAGCAGTTAGAATATTAAACAATCTTATTAAATCCAGAGCTTTGCAGACGGGAGTGAAGGAGCACAGCCGATATTCCTTTGTAAAGACAATCTTTGGATTTTAATACAGGACTGATTGATACTCCTATCCTGACTGTGGGTCAACTCGCGTCAGTAATCTGACAGGGGTAATTTGCAGTGACAAACCTATGGAGAATTATCACTTCCCTTCAGGTTTACAGACCATTTTAGCATTGTTCTGGTCTTACTGTTTTGCTTCAGTCTCATGGATCTCATTAACCTCGTTCCAGCAGCAACAGGCGGGTGTGAATAAAGCTCTGATAAATCTACTGATGCTACTGGCCCAGAACCAAGTGGCAGGTAATCAAACTAAACAATGAGTTGCTGAACACTAAAGCAATTAGGGGGTAAATAGATTTCCCTCAGGTAAGGGTGTAAACTAAAAAAAGAGCAAAAAGAATGGGTGGGTTTGGAAATAAAGATGACTTTGTATAAACACTAATATTGTCTGTACCTGCTAGATGTGTTAACAGATGTTTACTTGTAACATTAGTCAAACCATTATGATAAGGTGATAGTACAGTATGTACAGTATGTCAGGGTGTTCATCCTGTGTTGGAGTTTTCTCATCTCAGAATATCCATTGAAGAATATCCATGGAGAATTCAGATCTTTGGGTCTGATAGTAGGCACTTAACCAGAAGCTAATTAGCTTTTTTACTAGACACAAGAAGGTATTCCTTATACTGTTGCCCACAGTGTGGTAAATAATGATTGCTTTGAATGTGTGGGGAGACCAAATCCACAAAAAAACATTCAAAAAATGTCTTTCTGAGAAAAGCTGTTTAACAAAGACCATAAATTTAAATATCCATACAGTATATAGTAAAGAATGATTTTAGTGGAGCCAGGAAGTGTCAGTCAGTCAATCAGCTGTCACCATGTGTGCTTATGTATGTGGTCTCTGTATGTGTGCAGCCTGAACTGTATGTACTGTATGTGTTATGCTGTATCTGGTGTTACATATGGAGGTCCAGAGTCCTGTGTAATTAGTCATAGTCATTAGTCATTGGCTCAACTATGGTCCTGTGAATTCAAATGATCTACAGTACAATACTGGACAAACACACACACACACACACACACACACACATGCAAATAACAAATAACACAAATAATTCAAAATATAATTACATGTCACAACGACAACGTATGTCAATGTCAGGGACAATGTTAGAGAGTCAGGGGCAAGTTGACAAGAGTCAAACCTGTATCACCAGACAACTGGGTTGGAGCAATGAAACGGCAGTGCTTGCAATGTTGAGTACTTACCAACAGTGTTGGTCCAAGGAGGGACTGACCACTTATTGGTGTCAAGATATTGGGATGTGGTGCATGAAAAGTCAAAGGAATAAAATTAACACAGTTCATTCTCTGGGGATCATGAATGTATGTACCAAATTCCATAGTGATACTGTTATGATATTTCAGTAATGGTCAATCTATTGATGGTGCTAGAAAAAAAAATCAAGGGAAGACCAAAATCAGTAAGTTGCATTGTCTGGTCACAATGGGCATCTGTACCAGGTTTTGTGCGAGTCCAAGCACTGGATGTTGACATATTTACATATTTCACAGGATGAGTGAAAACGTTGACATGAAGATTGCTGTACGGAAAAGTCAGGGTATCATCAGAGCTATTAAAATGCGTCATCTGGAAACCATGCATATCTGTGTGTGATCCATCCACTGGGGACCAAGACTATTTAATAACAATTCAACCATGAGATACCTCAGTATAGAGCAATGTGCTTGAATTGCCAACACTGCCATACTAAAAATTATTATATGCTTGAACTGAGCAATGAGCATGGCAACTGACACTTTTCTACACTGTGTAACCCTTTTTTTTTTTCTTTCTTTTATATCACAAACATGCAGACTCTATAGTGAGCTGACAAACTGCACATATGTGGTGGCACTGAAGATGGAGTGTTTCTGGCCCAACCGGCTCGTGGACGAGTTCTTTATCCGAGTCCACAAGCACTACTTCCATGACTGCTCGCTGTCTGGACGGCTGCTCCGGGATCCACCCAACCGCATCCTGGGTCCTTTCATTGTGGTGCCCATCCTAGTCACCCTCCTCATGACAGCCCTGGTAGTGTGGAGGAGCAAACGCAGTGAGGGGATTGTGTAGTGACGGGAAGGAGAGGGGCCAGGGTCACAAGACTCAAGATCAAGAGGTTTTTTATCCCTAAAGTTTCAGTGACCAAAGGATCTCTTTTCTGTGTTAGTGTTTGGTTCAAGGGTTTCAAAAGGACTCAAATTTCAGTAACATCAACCTCAAGGAGCTGAATAAGATCAATTTAAAGAGATCCCCCTTCAGTGGTTCCTCAACGAATCTACTCTGCTACAATAACTTTGCAGCAATGTGTTGACAGACCAATGAGCTAACATGAACTGAAATCGTTTGTTTGATTGAAAGAGCAAGGAGAAGCTGAACTGCTCACTTGAATCTAACTTGGACCAGAATAGTGACTTCTGGAAAGATATTGTAAACATAAAAATAACTGAAAGAAATTGCTTCAGAATTGGATGTGCTGATACTGTTATTACATATACAAGAATTTAAAACAATTTTTGGAAACCATGAATATAACCATAATCTACTACAGTACACAGGTTCAAAGGGACAAACACAACTTTCCTATGAGATATGTTTCACATTATGACAAGGATACAAACAGGATAGATACTCAGACCTATGTTAAGGCACCCAGGGATATCAGATTGTGTATTAACATAAACTGTACTATAAATGTGGATAGTATGTAATCTGTAATCTGCCAGAATGTCTTGGTAACACAATCAAGACAACACATCAAGGTACACTAATTTCCCTCAGATGCAAGTTTTGTGTTTCTGTACAATGCAAAAATGCCTGACTTAACAGATTTGCTTTACATTTTAATTATATAGTCTGCATCATCCAAATTGCTCACCAAAAAACTATAGTGGGAGTAGAATTAGCATTCATTTGATTTTCTCTGCTCATATCAGACATTCTAGCCTCATGCCTTCAAAGATTTGTTCCCATAACATAATGCACACTAAACCTGCTGAAAACAATGCAGGTGATAACAGTGGCACATACTGGAGATTGGCATATACAGGTGTCAGACACATTAAGAAGGTCACTGCTCAGGGGCTGAGTCTCCATTTTGGATGTGCTATAATGATGTTGTGCTCTGCAACTTCAATCCTCAGTCACCAAGGAAACTAAAATGAAGACCTGCCAGCAAAAACATGGTGGAACTGATCAAAAGGGACGGCTTTGAAGGCACACACAACATACACAGCTAAAAGTCTGGGGGGTGCAGACAGTTGACCAACAATTCTCACATTTATTTCTGATTCATGTTATCCATGATCCACATTCATTTGCATCCAATTGAGTCAGTTACTGAGTAGGTTATAACATTAACATGAAACAAAGAGTAAGAAACTCACATTGGAAAAATCCCAATTCTAGCTACAGTGGCAATGTTAAGTTGGCCAACGCACATCTCTGCTGAATGTTGTCATAGCCTAAAGCACAGTTTGTGTATCGTAGACCTTATGTTTCTATCGATTTATGATCTCCCAGGGCGGGAAAACATGCCGTGTGAACTTTTGCCTCATTGATATTTTTGAATGCTCTCTTTCCTTTATAGATTCATTGACCTGTAAACTGCCTGTCAGCAAAACACACTTTAAAACACACCCACACGTCCACAACACAATCTTACTTTGTACCTTGTGCCAAAAGCTCTTGGAAAACAGAGGGCAATGTTTGTTGAAATGTCTACTGTTTTTGGTGGCATGACTGATAATTACTGAAATTTAAACTCTATGATCATGAGGAAATAAAGCATTTGATGTGTCTGATGCAGTCAGAATTGGCATTTATGTCTCCTATGAGATGAAGACTAGGCTTTTTGGATGGCTTAATGTATGTGTGAGTGTACAGTGTTGAGTAGAATAAAGAACACAAAGCATTGTGTCTTTCCTCATCACTTCCTCCTTTTTCATCCATCCATCCATTATCTATACCTGCCTATTCCTATTTAGGGTCACGGGGAAAGGTAGGGGTACATCCTGGACAGTTCACCAGTCCATCACACGGTCAACTCAAAAATTCAAGCATTACGTCATTCTAGACAAGTCCAAGTCAGATTTCAGCTCAAGTCAAGCACCACTCATTTGATTCAAGTCAAGAGTCACTCAAGACAAGTCCAAATCAAGTGTCAAGAAATTTGAGACCAGTCCAGTTCTCGGTTATAAGGAGTTTCAAGATGATTCCACAGGTTTAAGTCAATTTATCTGATACAAGTCCAACTCAGCTCTCAAGTGATTTAGCACAAGTCTAAGCTAAGTTACAAGTCACTTGCGCATCAAGTAAATTGAAATGTCTACATCAAGTCTAGTCATTCAAGAAAATTCCAAGTCAAGTCTTGATTAATTTAAGACACATCCAAGTAAATCATCAAGTCATCCAAGACAAGATTAAGTCACAAGACAAGTTCTGTTTAAGGCATGTCCAAATCAAGTGTCAAGTATTTCAATGCAAGAAAAATTCAAGTCCTTTAAGTGCAAATCCATCCATCCATCCATCCATCCATCCATCCATCCATCCATCCATCCATCCATCCATCATCTATACCTGCTTATTGCTATTTAGGGTCACGGGGATCTGCTGGAGCCTATCCCAGCTCTCTTTGGGTGAAAGGCAGGGGTCCACCCTGGACAGGTCACCAGTCAGTCCAAATCTAATTTTTGAGTATTCAAATGACATGGTGTCTGAATATTTCATGTTTCTGTGTTATTTTTACACAGTACACAGGCTAAATAATTAAATATTGAAGGTGTGTGGTTATGTAAGGTAGACACTGCCTTATTAATCATTTATTATGCTAGGATTTCACCACTGGTCAAGTTCCACTGTTGTCAAGTCAGACAGCAGTAAAGTCATGATTTAAGTCTGCCTTTAGTTTAAGTCTGAGGCCTACCACTTTGGTCACACTGTGCAGTGTCAATTTAAGTACTGTGTAACAATACACAGCCTGTCTCATTAAAATTTAATATGAGAGCTCCCTCTGTCCTCTAGAGCCATTCATATGCCTATTGTACAATAGCCATTAACCCTGTGTCTTACCATGATGTTTTTATCTATTCTTGTAAAGAAAAGCTCTGCGCTTCTTTTTCCATATTGACTCTCTATGGTCCCCTTTGTATAACAGAAGGAACTGTTAGTCTTTCTGTTAGATAAAAAGTGTTTTGTTTAAAACACATGCTTGACCTCTGTTACTGACACTGAAAAAATGTCTTTAAGGCCATGTCCACACCAATAAGAAAGCATATTTTTCTCCCCGTTTTGGCCTTCTGTCCACACTGAGACGATGTTTTTGGACAATGTTTTTGGGAAATGTATCTTTTTGAAAATGCTCTCCAAAGTGGATAAATTTGAAAAACGCTGTTTTCGCGTCACAGTGTGGACTGTGAAAACGGAGGCTTTCGAAAACTTCTTATTTTCCTTTCGGCTGCTCCCTTCAGGGGTCGCCACAGTGAATCATCTGCTTCCATGGCTTTTTCTCCAAAACATCTAACATGACCTGTCCCTCTGATGTCCTCATTCCTGATCCTATCCATCCTCGTCACTCCCAGAGAGAACCTCAACATCTTCAGCTCTGCTACCTCCAGCTCTGCCTCCTGTCTTTTTCTCAGTGCCACTGTCTCTAAACCAGACAACACTGCTGGTCTCACCACTGTCTTGTCCACCTTTCCTTTCATTCTTGCTGACACTCTTTTGTCACACATCACACCTGACACTTTCCTCCACCAGTTCCAACCTGCTTGCACACGTCTCTTCACTTATTTTCCACACTCTCCGTTGCTCTGGACTGTTGACCCTAGGTACTTAAAATCCTCCACCTTCTTCACCTCTACTCCCTGTAATCTCACCGTTCTACTTGAGTCTCTCTCATTTACACACATGTACTCTGTTTTACTGCGGTTAACCATCATTCCTCTCCTTTCCAGAGCAAACCTCTACCTCTCTAGATTTTCCTCCACCTGCTCCCTGCTCTCACTACAGATGACAATGTCCATCACCACAGCCAACAAGAAGGGGCTCAAAGCCGATCCTTGGTGCAGTCCCACCTCCACCTTGAACTCCTCTGTCACCCCTACAGCACACCTCACCACTGTCTTACAGCTCTCATACATGTCCTGCACCACTCAAACATACTTCTCTGCCACTCCAGACTTCCTCATACAAAACCACAGCTCCTCTCTCGGCACCCTGACATACGCTTTTTCCAAATCTACAAAGACACAATGCAGCTCCTTCTGGCCTTCTCTGTACTTCTCCATCAGCATTCTCAAAGCAAATATTGCATCTGTGGTTCTCTTGGCATGAAACCATACTGCTGCTCACAAATGCTCACTTCTGACCTCAGCCCAGCCTCCACTACTCTTCCCCATAACTTCATTGTGTGACTCATCAGCTTTATTCCCCTGTAGTTTCCACAACTCTGCACGTTCACTACAGCCATTTCCACCCTTTTTGCAAAGTCTACCACCATCTGTCCATCTTCATTCCTGTCCTACATACCAAACTTACCCATCACTTCCTCGTCACCTCTGTTTCTCTCACCAACATGTCAGTTGAAGTCTGCCCCAGTCACCACTCTCTCACCACTAGGGTTACCCTCAATCACCTCATCCATCACCCTCCAGAATTTCTCCTTCTCTTCTAACTCACATCCTACCTGTGGGGCATAACTACTGACAACATTCAACATCACACCTTCAACTTCCAGCTTCAGACTCATCACCCTATCTGACACTCTCTTCACTTCCAGAACATTCCTAGCAAAATCCTCCTTCAGGATAACTCCTACTCCATTCCTCTTTCCATCCACACCATGATAAAACAGCTTGAACCCTGCTCCTAATCAATAGGCCTTGCTACCTTTCTACCTGGTCTCCTGAACACACAAGATATCCACCTTTCTTCTCTCCATCATATCAGCCAACTCTCTAGTTTTCCCTGACAAAGTCCCTACATTCAAAGTCCCTACTCTAAGTCCTACATTCCTGCCCTTCCTCTTCATTTTTTGCCTATGAACACACTTCCTCTTCTCCTTCTTCGACCAACAGTAGTCCAACATCCACTGGCACCCTGTAGGTGCCGGTCATTGTTAACCCGGGCTGCGACTGATCCGGTATCGAAGTCATATTTGTGATTCGCATGTTTGATTTGGCTTAAATTTTACGTCGGATGCCCTTCCAGACACAACCATCTGCATTTACCCGGACTTGGGACCGGCACATGAAGACACTGGATTGTGCCCCCCTGTGGTTGGATTGGAGGCGTTCGAAAACGATGACGCATTTTTAGTCATGTGACCAATTCAAAATACAAAATATTTGTTTTGACACGTCTCCCAGTCTACTTTCTCGTTCGTTTTTGCAAATTTATACTCCTGCATTTTCAGTCATTTCAGTGTAGATGACCAACTTTTGGGAAACGATTGAAAATGATAGTGGTACGCAGAGCGTTTTTAGACAAAAACGCTGTTTTCAAATTTACTCAGATTAGTGTAGACGTACCCTTAAGGTCAGGTAAGTGCAATAAAAATTTAGACTTTACAAAAAACAAATCTCCCATTTGTGAGTCCACTGCCTGGTGAATAATTTATGGAGGCAAAAGGCAACACCTAAGGAGATTCAGTCGCTGAAGCCACATGTGACTGCTAGGGCAGAAGATACTGTGACAGTAGCATCAAGTACTGCTAAGCTGTTAATTATATAACAATCAAGGACAATGAGTGGGTTTTGGTCAGGGAGGTCAGGTTCGATATCTTAGACATTTGCCCCACAGCATTTTACTTGTTTTGGAGGTCAAATATGTTGAATTTTAACATGAAATCATTCTGAAATAATAACCGAATATGCAAATCAACAAAAATCAAAGAAAATTTTAAAAACAATGCTTATTTTATTACTTATTTTATACAGCACATAACAATCCCTCTCTGTTCTGATTTTAACATCTAATCCATCACCACTCATGTTTTTCCAAGATTTTTTTCTGATACTCTGTTCCAAGAGTGTTATGTGTGACTGCAATTTTCATCTGTTTTGATTGTGTCTTGTTATTGAAGCATAATCTCTCTAACCTCCCACCTCATGAGTATATCGTTGCATCTTAATGGAAAAAGCCATTGTTTTGAAAGTTTCCTGTAGCCACAGTTCATCTTGTCACCAGCTGTGAGGAGGAAAATTAATTGCTGTGGGGGGAAACATGGCTGCAATGGGGGAGCAGTGAGTACGTCAGAGACTTCTTCCACTCGCCTACTAATGTCCCAACTGGTGGGTAAAAAAATTCCATAATGTCATTCACAGATGTTTGCTGTTAATGTTTATACGTGTTATTTTCTATATGTGTGTCTGAATTCAGTTCCTGATATTCCCAAGTGGCTCTGGTGTATTTCTGTCTTGCTTACAGTTTCCCAAGGGGACCCCAAGAAACATTTCAATCTGCCATCAGGCAGCATGGGAGATGAGACCCCAAGATATGGCCAAATAAGTAGATTAACTGGTTGGAGTTTTCTTTTAGCTCAGTTACAGAAATTATCTCTTGCTTCGGACTCCAAAATGTCCATCCTTAAAGAAATTCTATTTTCATTTATGTGGTAAAAAAAAAATCTGAGCCAGTATCAATTTATCTTCACAGTCACATTAAAGAGTTTCAGCAGACCAGTCTCACACTGTGCACTCAGAAGCCTTACATTCTGTCAGTAGAGGCAGAGAGAGGAGAAAGGTGGGATGTAGAGGTCACAGAGGTCATGGCTGAACTGAATGTGAATGACCTGAGTCAGCTGGCTGGGCTGAAGGAAGGAGGAGGAATTAGAGACGACACAAAAATATTCAGTGGGTTTCAACTGAACTTTATCTCATGTGTCTTAAGACTGTTTAGCATCCACATATTTCAATCTATTTTTCCTACAGTGCAAATGCAAAAAGTATGCAACTATAGGCCCGGTCAATATATTAGCAACAAATTATTATTGCTTTTATAAGCTTTCAAATATTAAAGTTGCCCCAAGGAATTCTTTTTATCCTCTAATAGCACTATGGTGCAATGCCAGTCATTTTACTTTATAATTATACAAGAAAGTGCCACAGGGTATCTTTGATATCAAATCTGCCCCTTACTCTCCTTAAGCTTGAAGTTAAACCCACTTCAAATAATATTAGGAAAAAATATGGCACAGGTAAGAAAAAGAATCTAACAGTAATCACAAGAGTGTTCATGAGTACAGTAGGAGGCTGTTGGCAGGAGCCGTTTGAGACTACTTTGCCTTTTGAAACTAATTAACAAGCAAACTATGCTTGAAACCTTTGAAATTGCCTATGAGGTCACTGGTGTAGGATGCAGCTGACAGCAAAATACACACTGGATTCTTTGAAATATGTCTTTCTCTTTGAGTTCACAGGAAAGAGCGGAGTAGAAGAAACCATTTTTCATTTTGGGAAACCTGAATTCATCCTTGAAATTAAGTTTAGTGACCCAGGTGAAAACCTCGTCCACAAAATGAAATCTTCTTTTTAATCTGCACACTTTTTTAACGTGAACTTTTTTTGTGTGATATTTCTGCTTTTCTTATATCTAACCTGGTTGTATAACATCAGTCCACTGAGCCTTAAACTGCTGGGTCAATGTTGTACAACAGACCTCACTGGTATCTGAGCTGGTATTATTGGCATTATCTTTCTCTAGTCATATCATTTTATACACACAGAAATCGTGACAACTACATGTTCAAACTTGACCATTTTTACTTTCCTGTTCCCTGCGGTGAAAAACCAACTCAGTGGTCTCTGCCTTGTGTTCTGTTTAGGAGAAGATACAACACATAAATGGCTTTTTAAATGGCTTCATGTGATTATAATCCTACTGACTATCCCAAGGACTATTTCAAAAGATTTGCACACATCAGTGACTACGGCCAGTCGATGCTACCTTGCAGTTCTACACATTTAAAAAGATACTACATTTAAGCAGCACTGAGCCCATGTCATGTGTTTGAAATTGTTTATTTCTCACAACAGCAGTTTCAACAAGGTATGATGAGCTACATCATTGTATATATTGCTGGACATGTGCAGTTGGACATTGATAATATGTATAATGGTGTTGTGGGTGTGCATCTTGCTATGTTATGTAGTAAACTACTCTCAGGGAAATATACAGATAAGCCAAAACATTATGACTGCTAACAAACAAAGCCGTTGATGAGACTTAGAACAGCACATTGAAAGTCGGGGATATATGAAACACTAAGTGAACTGCTGGGTGTCATAGTCAGCGTGTTGGCTGAGGAAGCAATGGGCAAAGTGTGACGGCCAGATGACTCTGGACAGGGTTGCAGGATGTGCTGCAGCAAATCTGATCCACTGTGGTTCCACCTCACAGCCTAGAGGAGTTGCTGCTAAATACAAGATAGCACACTGTTCCTGTACAGTCAGTGCCTTGGCAAGTTGCAGCCATTTTGGCAGTATGCATGGACCCACAGCATATTAAGCTGGAGTGGTAATAATGTTTTGGCTCCTCAGCATATGTTTAAAGCTTGAACGAAACTTCAGTCATGCTGTCCCTTTTCTTTTGCTGGCCCTTATAGTATTTAGCTTTTTGATCATCTAATCTTCTATCACCATGTAAACAGCTTTGGTTTGTCTGAAAATGTGCCACACAATTAAACCAGATTTGTTCTGTGATGTCTTACTTGAATGACTAGGGCTCCCTGACTGTAGTTAAACAATCACTCCAAAAATGTATGTTCATATAACATTAATGTTGTTTCAATTCAACAAAGCAATAACGCTGGAGATGGAGCTTTATTTAATTACAGTGATGTATTCATTGTTTCTGCCTCTGTTTTAGTTGGCATGACTAAATGTATTACTGTTTGCAGCCTGCCAAGCTAATCTCACAGCACAATGAAACGCCTCCCACGGCCGGAATGATCGTGTGGGCAGCTTTTGAAGTAGAACAAAGGAAATAGCGAGGCACTTACTCTTAAACACACTGTGAAATATACATGGACACATGTGAGCCTGTATACATCTGCTCATTCATTTCACACACACAAAAAGACATATACCTGGACAGATGCAGGCGTCTACAAGTTTCCACTTTATCTAAGTTACTGCACCCTGGGTTTGATTGTTTGGTAATGTAGCAACAACAGTTTACCTCTCTGGATTTATTTAAACTCTATTTAAACAAAAGCAAAAGTTCCCTTTTGTATCATCTTTGTTACTGTATCTATTTCAACACTGGCAGGTACAAGTTTAATATGATTTCTCCTGGTACTTTGCAGGACCTTGGAGAAGCTGCTGCAGTTCTTCTGTAGATTCAGGCTGTCCCAGTGTTTCTGTCTCTTCATGTGATCCCAGAATGACTCCACACTGCTGAGATCTGGGCTCTTTGGGGGTCAGACCATCTGCTGTAGGACTCTTGGTTCTCCTTGCCTCTTAAAAGAGTTCTTCATGAACTATAGTGGGTTCTTTATGGACTACTTGTCCTGCACAATGGGCTGCACGATGAACCTGGGTTCAATCAGACACCTGATGGTGTGATAAGAATCTAAAACATCTGAAGTGCCTGAAACTTTTGCACAGTACTGTAAGTCGCTTCAGTGTATTAGTTGCAAAAACAAACACAAGAGCAATACAAAATTCATTCACCCATGTCAAGTAATGTCAAACAACTGTGCTAACATTGGGAAGGGTGGAGATGAAGCAGTGTGTCTTCCTCCTCTCTCAGGTTGTCTGAATGCTCTGACACTCACTCCAAACTGTGTTTCAGCTGCAGACTTTTATTACCTGCACTTTGAAGTCTGCAGGTCAGAGGAGACAGACTGACTCACGTGTGGGACAGAAACGTTATAATATTATCCTTAATTGAGTCGAGTGCCATTTAACGTTAGTGACTACCTGCTTGCAGGGCTGTAGCTCCTGAAATTTTAGTCAGGTAAGAGAAATAAGGTGCTTGTTGGAAACCAGCCAACATGGTGGTTGACCTGAAGTGTGTGCACAGATAAAAGATGCAAGATGAAAGACAGAACATTGAGCCAGATGAACAGAGAAAATACACACAAAAGCATGTACACAAGTAATGTGCAGGTGATGAAGACCATCCCATCCCCAGATGATTAGGTTCTACATGTGACTCTAGACAGTGTGAGATTGACTCACTTAGCCATTGTCTAAGGTGTAGTAGAGCCTAATGGCAGTGGGGATGAAGGATCTCCTGTATCATTCAGTCCTGCAGCTCAGTGAGGTGAGTCGTCCACTGCAGCTGCTTCTCTGCTCCATCAGGATGTAGTGAAGGGGATGGTCAGTGTGTTCCAGGATAGACTCTACCTTTGTCTGTCTGCATCTCTCCACCACAGCCTCCAGTGAGTCCAGCCTGATTCCAGTCACTGAACCAGCTTTTTGCACCAGTTTGTCCAGCTGCCTTGCATCCTTCTGTTTTATGCTTCCTCCCGAGCAGACTGCAGCATAAAACAGCACACTTGCTACCATAGTTTGGTAAAACATGTGCACCATCTTCCTGCAGACGTCTAAGGACCTGCAACATTTGCAGTATCATCAGAATACATCAGAATGGCAACACTCAGAACTGTACATGAAGTCAGAAAGAGAGAGAGAGAGAGAGGTTTAGTGTAGGTACAGTGTGTAATGATCCTGCTAAAATGGCCTTCCCTCAATTTGAGGAGTGCTTAAAACAAAAAAGCTAATCCACACACACATGCGCACACACACACTTTAATCAGACCAGATGATCACAAAATACATCCTCTGATTATCATCTTTGCTACGCTGGTTTCACTCTGTAGACAGTGGTTGAATTATTGCACCTGTTGTTATGACAAAAAAAAATTCAAACCAAAAGGAAAGTAAACATCCCCATGCTTCATCTGTGAACAACTGAGTTAGATTGATTTTGTTTTTGATTATATTTCGACACTCGCTGTGGTGAGAGCAACAAAACCCTAAGTGCAGTTTATTCACAGGTATTCACATGATAAAATGACATTTTCATAGTTTCAAATCCTACAGTGTATCTGTGTTCAAATTCTAACTTGCATAAGTTATTAATTGTATACATTTAGATTGAAACAATTCATTTTAGTCAAAACAAGTCTGGCAAATGTGTCACAAACAATTTACTTTCTGATTTTTGAGTGCCTTTAACCTGCTTTAGGAGAGATCTTATCAGGATTTCATATTTCAAAAAAATATGTGAAGTAAGATAAATCCATGAGCTTTACAAGTAGCTTTTACATTTACAGTAGTATAGGCTCTGGTCGTGGTTTCTACTTTTGAACAAAATCATTCAAATCATCAAATCAGTCTAACATTTCAAAGAATGAGTTGGCTGAGAAGTAACCAAGCAGTTTACCAATCTAATATCACATACAGTATGTCTGGATTAGTTAAACCACTGTTGAAGAATGGGGTTCAGGTAATCCGCATCTTTGTTCAGACATTTTTGCACAAATACACAGTAGTCTGGAGAGCTGGAGTGGACACATTTATATGACGTATATGCACATTAAATTTACAATAGCTTTTACTTATTTTATGTGCTCTACTCATGTATATCATAGTAAATTTGTTGAGTGTGAACTGCTGTCCTATAAAAAAGGGTACAGCATTCTGTGAGTAACAATTTTTTTTACCTGTCCTGTCCAGCTGCTTAGCATACCGCTATGAGGACCTGGATGCCTTTTCGAGCCAACAGTGTTAGTTTTCCAAGAGGTGTTCAACCAACTCCTCTTGTGGAATAGATCTTGTTTATTTTAATGATGCCAGCTACAAGACAAGTCACGGGGGTTGGGGGGTGGGGGGCATAAGGGATAGGGAAAGAGAGTAGATAGAGAAGAGAGAAAAAGACAGACAATAGAAAACAACTGCAGTGCTGCATATACAATATAAACAATAGCAATGCTTACATGATATCAGCAATATAATGTGATAAAAAGTCACTGATAACAATAATGCATTACTATTGTAAGTGATAGTGCAATAGAATATGTTAATATTTCCTCCCACAGTCCAAAAACATGTATGTCAGGTTGATTGGTGACTCTAAATTGCCCATATGAGTGAGTGTGAGTGTGTGAGGTTGTCTGTCTCTATGTGACCCAATAACAATAACTGTCACGGGGTGTGGGTGGTGTGGTGTGAAGGAGGAGAGGTGAGGACCCAAATGCAGGACAAACCAAGGCTTTTATTCCTCCTGGGAACTCCAGGGCACAAAAACAAGGAACCGGTACTCAAAGACCGGGTGAGACGGTCATCACGAAAACACACTACTACGTACGAACACCAACTAAATGCAACTAATGCTTCGGCTCAGAACAAGGGAAGAGGGGAGGTATAAATAGGGGAACACACCACAGGTAATCAAACTCAGGTGAACATAACAGGGACAGGTGAAACTCATGAACACAAATGAACACAAAGCTGCCAGGGACCAGTGCAAGGAGAAAAAAGTCACTATACAATAAAAGGTCCTCAAGCAGGAAGTCCCCAGAGGGACTCATGACAAAAACGATGACTATAATAATAACTATATGTTAATAATACAATTTACAGTCCAATTTACACAGAAATGACAACTACCATAAAATATGCGTATGTGAGTATGTGAGGTCAGTACCAGTTTTTTAACAAAGATCCACCACCCAAAACACTTTTTCTTTGCTGATGTTTAAATCATGCTGTTAATGGTCTCTATGGCAATACAAAATATTGTGTACTTCCAGGCTTAATGAGCCAGAATAAAGATCATTTAATTATAAATTTCCAACATTAATTGCTTCCCTTTGATTGGCCCATGAGATTATATGAGGAAATGACTCAGGAGATGAGTCACAGGATTAAAAAAAGAAAAGCCTAGTGATGCACATAGATGAGTTCACTGTCAACCATAGAGATGGGTGGCAACAAAACAGCTTACAAAGCCCCATTCTGCAGCTCAAGGAAATCCTTTTACAAATATATAGGCAGTACTTTTCAAAGTAACAGTAAAGTAAGGGTGATTTCAAAATAGTGTTATGAATACTTTTTATTTATGAATTAGCTTTAGTTTTTCTGTAGGTTTAATTTGTCTCCTCATATAATCGGCTCTGAGGGTGTGGGGGGTAGTCAGACCACCTGTTGCAGGACTCTGTTCTTTTCTCTGAGGATGGTTCAGAGGCTGCATGTTGGGGATCATTGTCATGCTACAGGATTAATTCATAGATTAATCATGTCTAAAAGATTTGCAAGTTGTTGCATATATCAGTTTTCACCTGAAGAGAGCTGGGATAGGTTCCGCCAGATCCCTGCAGCCAATTTTGTGTAACAAATGACCTGTCATTAAAACGCATTCATCTCTTCTTTAATGTGGCTGACAGGTGTGCTGCCCACAGGAACTCTGAAGGGACGCAGTGTTTGCAGCATCTCATCATTTGCTCACCTCCTCGTCAAAGTGGAAACGCGTGCCTTAATTTAACTGAGGCTGGTTGAAGGGGGCTTAACTCAGAATGTATTTAAGCTGAGCAGGTAGGTGTACTGGGACCAGGGCATCCAGAGAACTACACATATATGATTTATAACTATCTCATTACCTGGCTGTGAGCTGTCACTTTCCACACACAGGATGTTCATAAAGCAGTATAGCCAGAGGGATGAGCGTACAGTATGAGTGCGTTTCACCTAGAAGTAATGACAGGCTGTGTGGATGACTGACATATGGTGGCATGGTGTGTCTATGTCAGCCAGATAAAAACTGTAAATGACTGACGGCTGCCAGATAGAGCTGTGTGCAACACTGTTTGCATGCATGAACATTAGGTGTGTAAGTAGAAACAGCAGGCAGACTGCACCATAGGTACAGTTCAAATAACTGTAAATTTGGCCTGTAAAAATGACCTACAAATTTCAGCCTCAACAACAGAGGAAGAGTCAGCAGACCACTAAAGTCAGTCAGATTCATTTTCTGGAGACTATAAATGTGTGTGTTCATTCAGTGATGGTTGTGCCTTGCAATTCTGGCAAGGCAACAGCAACACAAGATGCACACAATAAAACAGCACACATTTGTTTTATTTATATTCTCTTTAATATATCTTAAAAAATGGATATACAATCTGACAAAGAAAAGGTTGAGGATTTGAAGAATGGTTGTTAATCAGCTCAAGCAGACACATTTCCCATTAACAGTCTGGGAAATATTTAAAAAAAAAAAACAAAAAAAAAACACTGCTCACTGCCAAACTAAAGGACACATGACAAAGTGTCCAACAGGAAGCTAAGGTCAGAGTATTAGTAAGGCTAAGATAGAGTAATATTTTGGGCTACCATATCCTGGAGGCAAGTTAACTGTCATGGTAATCACATGGGATGGCTTCATGGTAATAGGCAGTTACATTGTCCTTCAAGGTCAGAGTGGACCACAACCATGCAAGAAAATGCCATGGAATAATGCCCACATTCACATTTGCTTTTGATGGACCTGTAGTTGTCATAATCTCAGGTCCTTTACTTTGGCAGATGTCAGTATCATCTGTTGTACTGTTTCCTTTCACTAGGAAAACAATAATAATCTGAGCTGTTAAATCCTGGGCTAGAATAACCAAAGGAAAAGAAGGGTGAGAGGAAATCAGAGCATGCAAACAAGTCACATTGTTTCAACACACCATACTGTAACTGCGCTCTCTCTCTCTCTCACACTCACACACACACACACACACACACACACACACACACACACACACACACACACACACACACACACACACACACACACAAACACAAACACAAACAAACGCATACCCACACACATACATACACACTCACATAAAAAGTTGAACATCTATATCCTTAGTAAAATGCACCACTGGCATATTACACAGACTTTGCCTCGCATAGATGTGATGATACAGATGAATGGAGTGAGAACAGTGGATGTTCAGAGATGTGACTCAAACTGGAGGCCCAGTGCAATCCAGTGCCAAGCAAAACACAGACACGCAGACACACACAGCACAACCTCACAGGCTAACTGTGTGGCACAGTCTGTCCCTCTCCCTCATACAAACAAAATGACATGAATTTTATGGCAAAAATCCACAACAAAACAGGCTGACATTATCTTGTCAGCTAAAAACACCCAGAACCACCTCAGTGCAGTGCACCTCGTACACACATCAGCACTATAGAATGTATAGAATGAGAGGGTACATACAGTGTGTTACAGCAATGAAGGGTCTATCAAGGGTCTAATCTTTGTTACAATACTGCAGCACAAAGACTGAAATGAAACTTGCTTCAGTTCAGGAGTTTTCAGGTGTTCACATCCATATTGAGTAACCAGTGTAAATTTGAGGACAATGATCCTGAACATATAGGCCAAAACAGTTTTATGGCCAAACGCTGGACTGTTCATAACTAAGAGCAGTCAAGTCAGTCCAGTCACACCAATCCCAGTGCTCACTTCGTTTGGAAACTAAAATGAGCAGAAAATGAAGCTTGCTGCATGACAGATCTAAAAGGGCATCACCATAAAAGTAGAGAGCTACAATTCCTGAACAGTTTATTTGTTACAGACCATAAATCATCAATTTCCATTGCCTAAATCTGCAGTCACAGTTTCATTTTAATACAAATGTGCACGAGTACAGAGCCATCATATCTGAAATATGACACTGAAATCTGGTCACTGACTGCATACAGTGTATGTATAAACCTCTCAGTCCTCAGTGGAAAAAGCAAACTGTCTGGGTCTGTGTTAAACAGAGACAGATGGAGCAGAGATAAACACAGTAAGGTGAGGAGAGTATGGGTGCAGAGAAGAGATGAAGCTAAAAACAATATATTTGGCTGTGGTTTTAGTAGTAGTCCTGGGGCTGAAAACACAAAAGGTCTGTATATGAGTGAGTGAGTGTGTGTAGATGCAAGGACAATGGCAACAGAATGGGACAATGTGGTCATTCACATGCTGTCTAGTGTGGCTGGGGGCTGTAGGCTTTCCATCATGAATGTCTGTGTCAATAATAGCCAAGTGTGCAAAAATGTTAGTACATGTGCTCACCTTTTACCACAGGATGCGACTGTGTGTGTGTGTGTGTGTGTGTGCTTGTGAACTCACATGCATTTTCTCTTTAGCAACACAGGCAGGCACTGGAACAGAGAACTAATAGTGACAGATCTTTCTCTTGATTTGTTGATATTAAAACAGCTAAGTGACTTATTTTAAGTCGGTTAATCATCAAATCATGCCCCTTGACGTTTGTTACCATGGTTCATTTCCGACAGGCTCAGGGATGCCTCAGCGAGGTGGTGTTAATCAGTGATTTTGCCACAATGAATAGATACTGTGGTCACTGTAACACTCAACCATTTAGAATAATTAAAGCATATCATTCTTTTGAAGGCAAGTCCTTGCTTTAACACATATTTTTTTAAATTTATTTCGTTCCTGCAATTATATTTATTTTAGTTTATTGCAATTGGATGATCACAGAGGGACATAGGCAAGGCTGTGGTGTCAAGAGGTGGGGGCATGATAAGAGTCAAAGAGTCAGCTGTTGATTCACACACACTGGAGAGTTGGCCAAGATAAGCAGAGGCAAGGTAGAGCAGTTTGGTTGATTGGTGCAGGCCGATGTAGGTGCTGCTATCATCTCGCATAGTGCTTGATGTAATCTTGAACCTTATTCCGAAAATCATCCTAGATGGAAGAGAGAGGAGGAGAGTTAACAGTTGCAAGTGGGAGCATTATTATACTGTACATCACATAAAAGTGACCATAACTTGACGGTACTTCAACATTTTTTTTAATTATTTGCTTATTGCCCTTCAGGTGAATTGTACTACCATTTACCATAATGTCTTCCAGAAATGCTGGCAGCCCTTTGTGACTGAATTACTACAAGTGATAGCAGAAATATTAACTTTTATGATGACACACATCTGGTATTGGCCAATACTACATCCACTTCATAATGATAGCATTTGCACTGACACCAGTTCATTAGATTGGATCAGTGCATCTCTATTTGTATCTGGCTACTGGACTTGATGAGAAGCACTGAATGCCAGGTTTAAACAGTCTCTGACTCGATTGTGGATGGTTTAAAGCAGTTTTTACGAGTTAAGTCTGTTGATTTAATCATATATTATGCGTTTGCTGGTATAAATCTTTAATGAATGGCTTCAAGCTCCAAACAATCAAAACCATCTCTAGAAAGAGTACATGTTCTCTGTATCGGCTTTATCCAACATTCAAAATTAATTTCCTTTATGTTTATACATATCTGTTTTTTTCCCCCCATAATATTTTTCTCAATTAGGGGATGTCCAGAGTAAGACAATGGAACCACTTTACATCTTCATGAGGTCTGCTTCACTATTTTGTCATATGCCTTCTAGTCATGTATGACCTCTCTTCCCCTTAGTGTTTTTCTCTTGTTGATTGTGCCCCTTCTGGTTGTGTTTGGCTTCTTTTCACTTCCCATTCATCCATCTTGTAACCTCGCCTCTGTTGCTCTCTTGACACGTTCTTCCTGGTTACATCTGGTCTTACCAAGTTCTGTATACAACCTATTCTGTCCTTCCTCTTCTGACACTCCTGTGTCGTGCCATTATTTCTGACTTACAACACCTTTCTTTTTAACCAGTTGGCCTGTTTTGGGGGCTCTTAATTTAACTTGGTTTGCTTCAGATTTCAGTAAAACTATTGTTTGATTGATTAGGTGAAATGCATTACAGTACAAACATAACCATTTTTATTTTGATCAAAGGCTGGAAACTAGAGTTCTAGCCATTTGAGCTGCAGCCTCCTTTTGTGAAAACATTTCTTCTATTCATTCTATACAAACTCTCAATTTATGTTGTTGCTCTAGTACACTTGATCCACTTCTAATGACGAATATAGTTTGCATGGTTTTTAGTCTCACACTGACATCAGTGCACTGATTTACGTCACATCTCTAGTGGTCAGTTAGTCATGCATGCTCTGGGGATTCTGTGTAGTCACTAGGGTGTGAGTGAGAAATTGAGAATGTGAGGACAAAAGACAAGTAAGAGGGAAGAGAAAGACAGGAAAAAAGGGCATGGTGTGTGGGTTTGTATGGTTGACACAGTTTGAAGGCTAATGTGGTTTTAGGATTACTACTAGAATTAGGTTCAGGTTAGCCACAATTTAAGGGTTGGGGTTAGGCATTTAGTTGTGATAGTTAAGGTTAGAGTAATGGGCCAAGAAATGCATTATGTCAATGAACGTCAGAAAGATAGCGGTACACATGCATGACTTTGGAAACAGGGCTGAATGACAGCCATGCTGAAAAGCTGCCAGTGACAAGAACTTGAAAACAGTTTGATTATCTGTCCACAGAGCCATGATGGATTAACCCTATTATTGCCAAGGGATCTCTTCTTCTAGGTCCCATTATAATAGTGCAAGAGCAACAATATGGTGGGGTTTGGCTACACAAACTACATACAGTATGTATCTCCAAGTGATTTCTCCAATGCAATTTGAAAGTGCAGTGGTTCAAATCATTAAAAAACTTTAAACTTTAAGCTCAGAGGTGGGCTGTATACTCCAAGGTGTGAACAATGTGCAATGTAGAAATGTAAGTTTCAAACTTTGTGAAACATATTTCAGAGCTTCCCATTTGAAAAAAATATTAAATAATTACACAGAAACATAGTCCAGCTCAATGAAAGTCCAGCTCTCTGTCAACACCATTGTTCCACCTGCCCATCTTTTTATCTCTGGTCAGTAAACAAAAACATAAACAGATGTACATACATAAAGAAGGCAGAATGCACCATTTAGTGATGAAAATGAAGGAGAAGATGGTTTATAGAGTGCACATAGACTGTGAAGTTATGAACACAGTAGGTGTGTCTTAAAAAATGTGAAGTTCTAGCTTGCCTAATTAAGCCAAATCATATAAACTTGAAGGAGAGAACACGCAAAATGTATTTTAAAAGTTTTAATCAGTAACTCTAATCAGCAAATCTGCTAAAAGGTGAAAACCAAGCAACAGAAATCCACAGGATCTATCAGGTAAAAATGAAGGGGGTGGGGGGCATGATTAAGATTAAGCGATGAGAGGGATACAGAGGGTTGGAGGCCTGGAAAAGCCTCAACAGTCCCAGATGTCCTCACACTTGTGCTGGCTGAAGAGTTTTGCAAGTTCATTAAATGTGTCTTCACACATCCCAGTGTGCACCAGAAAAATGGCGTGAGGTTCTGCTAAATGAACTCTTGCAATGGTCTGGAGCTAATGCCGACATTTTTTACCAAAAGTTAGCACTAAGTCCTGGTGTTTCCAGTTTCCTCCAGGAACGTAATAAACTGATGGTGCTAAAGTCCCCTTGCTCATATAAAGTTAACAAGTTTTACGACTGGATTCATGACATGATCTATTGGGGAAACGTGGGCATTGCAGGGAAAAGGCAAAATGAGTGACCTCTAATAATAATATAATTTAATAATATAATTTGGACAAGTTTGGCGGGCCAGATTAAAAAGCATAATGGGCCATATATGGCCCACAAACCGTAGTTTGCCCATGCCTGACCTACACCATCATCCAGCCCACAAGAGAAAAGAAGTGAACCCATTAAGACCTATACACACTCTGTGAGAAATTTGTTCTCTCCTAGGGCCGCAAGAAAAGAATGACGTAATTTTTTTCTTGCGGCCCTGGTTTGGGAGTTCTGGCAGCTTGTTCTCGACAAGTCATCAAGGCAGAACATTTTTTTCTCGTGGTGTCCAACAGCTATTGTGCGATTGGTCAAAAATTTGAAATGAGCATGGTTAACCCTCAGGGGTCGACGAACGCACCGGCACGTTTTGTGGCATCTTCTCCTGATAACGCCGAAACGAACTTAAATTACTCCGTGAGCCGGACAGCCATATGTGTACTTTGTCCTCAGAGGAAAAACGCGACTCAGATGACGAACATTTGCATCTGCATTGCATTTCAGTAATTCCCTCTCAGCCACATTCCTGACTGAAAGGCTCATTATGTAGCTCATTATGTGGGTCTATGTGGGCACACCACCTTGTATATGTATTTTCAAATCAAAAAAGTGTCTTAGAAAATGTTACTGTATTGTTTTCTGTGAATGTGAACAAGATGATTTTCACATCATTTTGAAGCAAACACTCTAGGCTACAAGAATGTCGTCATTCCCTCTTTTTCCTCTGGCAGTTATTATAGCAATGGATAGTTTTGAGGAACAGCTGTCAGAGGCGATGAAGTATGAAAATCTTTATAACACATCTTGTAAGGCATATAAAGACACACAAATTGCTAATAATTCATGGAAAGAGGTAGCCCGAACGTTGTGTACAGAGGAGAGCATTTGTCATAAAAGACAGCCATATCTGATATCTTATCCTCTGTATTGTAGTTTCTGTCAGATTCCCACAAAGCTTAGCGCACATGACATGTGCTGCATGGGAGGGACTTCCCAGGAGTTCTGCACTTGAGTTTCTTGTGGAGTATGAAATGTCCTGGCGATCACATTTCTCTGTTCTCTCAGAATTACATGCATTTACTTTACTAAAATTTGTCTTAAAATGCCATTATAGTCAAGATGCACACATAATACTGAATAATGGTCCATGACTGTACACACACAGTGCAACTAGCATTGGAGCAGGATGCTCCAGGAAGGACATAATAAGCAAACAGCTACTTTACAATTGGAGATGTGTTTGTTTGAATTCAGTTTAAAGCACACCTTAATTTTCAGGCAAAAAGTAATCAAATTTAAGAACAAGTAAATAAGGTATTTAAACTGGAACTGGAATCAGTGAAGATTGTTATTGCTTAGTAAGAGCCTTGTGCCACAACACTGATGCCTTGTCTTCCTTTTATACTCTAGACTCTACATGCTCACAGTGACTACTGTTCATGGGTGGAAGGCAGAAGTCAGGATATCAGCTTATTTGACATGGTTGGCTATTGATTTAAGATGCTAAGTCACTTCAGATACTTGAGGAAGTAAAAGAGTGAGCATGTAGAAGAGAGAATGGTGATCTCTCTAACTGATGATTGACAATGGGAACCATGAAATATGGGAACTCTTGAGCTTAAACACACCAAGGTCCCACTATGTCTCAGTAAAACAGGATGTCAATATTACATTATAGTATACTACAAAAATCTCTTGCAAAATGTCAAAGATACACTGGCACCAATTTTTTATATTCAGTGTAAACACTGAGGTGTATGTGCTGTACTTCACAGGTCTGAACGGTTCAGCCATTTTATGGACAACTGACCTTTAAAACGGGAACAAGTTCATATCGTTAGATGTTTCCATCCTTGCTCTCTGTATATTTAAATATATCCTCCAGTAAAATGCAAGATATATTTGTTATATCATACTGTATGTGATATTCCCAATTTCTGGACTTTTGGAAGATTGAAGATGGAATTTTTCCTTTTTAGTAACAGATGCATGATAATTGGTTCACTTTATAGGCCAGTAGCACATAAGAATCATCTTATATGGTCACAGCCAAATCTTGTGCTTCATATGTATTGAAAACCTGATACACACTACATTTGAGTTACACAATTTTGCAACAACAACAAAGGTCAACAACAATAACAAATATGGCTGACTTTGCTAACCCCATTAACTGCTTGGAGTTCAAACTAAAGGAAAAACACACAGTTGTAATGCTTCAAGCCTGATAATGATTACTAAATACATTCTGTGGGTGAAACAGTGAAAGTATTGTGTATGTTTTTTCAACTGTCTTTGTTTACAACTGTAACAAACTAATCCTGCTTCCTCTTGAAGTTTAATGTGCTGTTTTTTACTGATGATACTTTAATTATGTCTTTTTAGAAGCCATTAAATTCCAACCACGACCGTGATGGTGGACAAGGGCTTTGGCCATGACCTCAAGACCACCACCAAAACAGAGAAAACAATTGCTTAAAATGAATCCTTCATGGTCTGTAAGTGATCATAAACAGCACCCAGACCTTAAAACCCAATTTGGAAACATGAATTAATGCCAAAATCTCTGACACATAATGGAGTGACCTAATTAGTATTTAGAGATAAAAAGTCTGTCCTGAGGATTTTTGGCTGAAGCAGGACATGCATATCCCAGAGTTCAGTATTCAACGGTCATCAAGCTTTAAATACAAATGTTCTGAGGGAGTCACAGTCAAAGAAGGTGTTTTGCAACAACAGCTAAATGTCAGAGGATGTATGCACCCTGACAGTCCGCAGTGTCAGCCACTTTAAACTACTTTAATTCCTTGTGAAATGAATATAAGATTTCAGAGTTACTATAAATAGTATATAGCATTTAAAATTTAAAATTGGAATATTTCAGATTTTAGTAGGCTATTACGTAAATATTAATGTACATGTGAACACAGCTCATGCTGTACCCTTTTTACAGCAATTAGCCAGTTCCATTTAAGTATCATCTTTACCCACACATAACTAACAAAAGTACAATACCACAATCAGCAACTAATATACACACACAGTACACACACTAAATTGCCCATGAGGATGCCCATGCTTCCTTTCAGCCACTTTAACCAGAAAATGTATTCAGAGGGCAGCCACAGGAGTTCCACATCAAGAGCCTCAACACACACACACACACACACACACACACGCATGTGTGCAGACAGGCACACTCCCACAGGTCCACCCACTTACTGCTGAAGTTGATTAGAGCAGGCTGTGACTCAGTGGGAGTGGGTCGTGGTTATGTGACTTTGTGTTTTCAGTTGTTGTGACTCCAGAGAACTGCACATCAAAACATCACCAAAACTTTCTGCAGCATGTATATTTTTTGATGTATGCCAAAAAAGTTTCATCTTATTAATTTATAAAAACATAAATTCAATCCCATAAGAACAATCCCACCTCCGTCTATCCCCATCAAATCACACTGCTTTTGCTTCCTCAACAGATCCATGTACAATTAAGGTGAATTCATCACTGTCTAACAACAGTTTCTTACAAAAATATTTCAATCTGACAATGTTTTCATGTTACAGAATAACAAGACATTTTTATGACATGTTTTCTCCCTGTTACCAGATACCAGTTTATTCTGTTTTTACAGGAAACTTCTCTCATTATTCTAACATATCACTTTATTTTGTTACATCACAAAACTCATTAAAACAAACTTTTCAATTGACACTGCTGCCTAGAGCAATCCCATGATACAATGTGATGATCCAGACATGTAGCAGGGTGTTTTTGTGTATTAAGGCCACAGGCTGCTCTTGTTTTGTTTGTGCCTTTGGATAATCATTGTGTGCTTGGTATCTGCTGGTATACCAACCTGCAGATAAGTGTGACAAGAATGTAAATAATAATAATTTGAAAAATATCTTGTAGTTTTAAAATTGTCTTGGAAAAAGTAGCCAAAACATTTCTAATTTCAACAAAAACTGAGCAACTATTTTTGTCATGATGGCAGCAATATGCTGCTGTACAATACATTAACCATCCTTTAGACATTAATTTCTGATTAAGCAAATTTATGCTGGTGTCAAAACAGAAGAAACTGAAGGATGATCTTCTACTGCTATAGTTGTAAACAAAGACAATATATTTAATAATTATTATCAGGCTTGGAGTATTGCAACTAAGTGTTTACTTTGAATTTCATGCAGTTAAAGGGGTTAGCAAAGTCAGCCACATTTGTTACATAACTGTGTTCATGGTTGCAAAATGGTGCTACTCAAATGGAGCGTGCCTCAGGTTTTCAACACACTAAGTACAAGATTTGGGTGTGACCATATGAGGTGATTTGTTTGTGCTACTGGCCAATAAAGTCTACATAAAAAGGTGAAGCCAGAATTAATATAGTCCCATTAGGTAAAGGTGCAGATGTATTTTACAACCTATTTAGTGAGATTAATTAATGGTCTGAGAACTTAATTAATGGGGGCAAGAGGGAAGTATCACCACGCAGAAGCAAAAAATCAATATAGGCAGTTTGTGGCTGCATGAAAAAATGGCCAGACTAGTGTGAAATATTCTTCTGTATTAGTACATAAAATTACTGCAGCACTGTTTTAAATGCTGTATCTTATGGCCTCTGTGAAATTTCTGAGAGGTTTTAGGTCATTAACAAATTAATGTGAGTTTCTGATACAGAATATGAAGACTGCCTTAATTTTATGAAAGGCTCCTAATTGACACTTTCCTCCTACACCAGTGACAAATGACTCATCTAAACAATCATGACCCCTGCTACAAACTGGCAACATTACTTGCACACATCACTTTCTCTTCCCCTCTCCCTCTCACCAAGGCAAATACAGTACACAGACAAACTCTTTCACATCTAATGGGGTCACAGACGAGACGTTAGCATGCACTACTGAGTACACCTCAATGTATCATGGGAAAGGGTATGTGCAGAGTGCCAAAGGTCAAATATTGTATTTTAAAATGCTTTAGTTGGCTTTACCTCAGGTTCAACTAACAACTATTTCCCTGGTCAGCAGCCCCACTTGCAGAGTTACATTAGATCGGCTGGCAATCCAGGAAAGCAACTGTATTCAGCTTAAGCAAAACACAGTGAACAGCAGACATACTGATAAAGAGCAGAAAAGAAAAGAGCTGATGCACAAGATAGAAATGAATGGAAAACAGGAAATGAAGACAGAAAGAGAGGGAACAAGATAAAAATCAATTAGCTAGGGTGCCTATCTTGGAGAAACAGCTTGACTTTTGTTTTGATAAGGGGAGTCTTGGCATTCCATTAGCTCAACATCTGTCTGGCTGGTAAGACCCTGGACCTAATCAGTAAATGTAAATGAATTGTAATTACCGTTCGGAAAAAAAGACAAACTGAAACGCAGATTGCAGATGTGCATTACCTAAAAACACAATCACTCTCACACAGTCACTAAAGAGAGAGTAGTGAGGGCTGTGGGAGTCAGAGAGACAGTGTCAGGTGCTGATTTGACTAACAAATGTGTGGAGCCTGTAGAGGCACTGACTTTAATAATTGTGCATGAATGAGCACCTTAAAAACAAAACAAAAGAAACCAAAAAACGCAGGTTCCATACATGCAGTTTTTGATTGTAATGTCATTCTTTGCTCAGAAAGGCTGCTGTGTGCTCTTTGTCTTCAGCCTACTCTATCTGATAAAAGCACTCAACTGAACGACACATAATTCCACCTACAAAGGCAAGGAGGGTGCACAGTCAGTGAAAGCTGCAGCAGAAAATGTAGTTCCTGCAGCAGCTGCGTGTCTAGTCCAAATACATTTTCTATCAGTTATCAACAGGAGCTAGGGTATAAATAGAATTATGGAGACTATAAGCATATCTAAGACACGATAGGGAGGCTCCTCAACTGAATCATCTGCATGTCGATGACTAAAGTCACTTTTCACACTGAATCTGTGTCTGATGATCAAAAAGAATTAAAGATCCAAGTGGAATCACCCTGATAGTGCCTAACCTTGTCCCTCAGGTGATGTTCTGCCGCATCAATGTTTAATGGATCATCAAAGTTCAACAGGTCCTGCAGCAGAGGAAAAGAGACAGAAGACATGAATAAAAAAAGTAAGTCAAACAACACAAGGCACAAGCTCAAACATTTTGTCATTTTATTAGATAAATGCACAGCAATAGCTTTAAATTTAGTTTTGCAATTTAAAAAAAGCTGCTGAATGAGATATTGCCCATTTCAGCACAATTTGTTCATGGCAATGTCACCCTGGATTCTGCAGCTGCAACAGAAAAAAGAGCATATTTACACTGTTGCCTTAGAGTTACTGTGCACAAGTGGGGCAGGAAGCAGAGTTATTAAAGAGATAATAAAGAAGAATGGCCTAAGAGGTTGTTTACCAATTAAGAAATATGACTTAAGGCATGACCATGTATTTTTGTAGATTGACAGTATTGACCCTCAGGATAAGAGTGGCTTCTTTTAAAATAAGATTGATGATAGATTTCTGTAACCTTACATTTAGCACTGTAGCCATATTTGTGACTAAATAATCACTTTCAGCTTCTTACTCTCTGCCTGCATTTGCAATTCAAATGTTTAAATAAGTGAGTTAAAAACATATTTTGTTTCCTAATTTAAAAGTGTAACATAAACTGAATTCATTTGATATTTAAAACCATGTTTACTTTCATATTCACAGCAAACAATCTTTTATAGCTTCCTTTAATTTCAGTGTATCTAGACATAACCACAAGCAGATTAGTTATGGATTTTTTTTTTTTTCTGAAGAATTTGTAATGAACTACTCTCCAACTCTGGGTGCATCTATAGCAGTTCCCACTACATTTTGCAAAAATCAATCTGAGTGGATATTGTTACTCTGATCTGAATTTAAAATCAATAGTGTCGATTTATTGCTTATTTGGTAAACCAGTGGGGCACTTTTCAGTTAAGTACTGTGATTTTGTTCAATATTGTGTGCTAAAGAAGGGAGCTCTTTCATTAGAGCTGAGAACTTACAATCATCTTCATGATCGATTTACCTTAATCGATTTATAATTTTGCATACAGTATGTCAGAAAAACTGTGAAAGCTTCCCAATCGGCCGTTATTTACCACAGTTTTGCGATAAAATAAAATGTATTTTTAGATAAGACAACAAAGTCATATTAATTAATTAAAGGAAAACTTACAGTAAACAAGGAGTTTAATCCCCAGACCACATCCTATTAAAAAAAGAAGAAAAAACATTAATGATCATATAGTCACATTGCAAGACAGTTTAAATATAAGTGAAATGTCACAGGGGGAGCCCAATAAATTTTGATGAAAAGTTGCAACAGCAAGCAAGTCAAAATACTTACAATACTGTATGTATATACTGTATGTTGTATTACAGATATTTCACTGTTTTTTTTTTAGTTTCTAATTAAGGTAACATTTATTTTAAAAGATACTGATAAATATAAATGACAAATTATACAAAACATTTTCTCATTCAATTCAAGGATAATGTGTGCAAGCTTTTGACTGGTAGTGTACATGTGGTGGACAAAATAATAGAAAAAGTCCATATACTTTTATAACGAAGTTGAAATGTACTTGATCACCTGACTAAAAAATTCTCTGACTTACAGTTCCCTCAAATTTTTACTATCCCACAATCAAAATTTTAGCACTAGAAACCACTGGTCTAATAATATTTTACCTTTATATTCATCCAAGTGCACATAGAAAACTGAAGTACGATTGCAATCATCACTGACAGTGTATTCACAAGACTCTATTCACTGAATCCCTCGAGTGTTGAAGAAATGCTTGCAATGAAAAAGAATTGCATCTAAGATGGTAACCACTATGTAAATAAATTCCTCCGCAATAACGTTCACAATACTTGCTCAAATTTCATCAACATTAATCTAGACATCAAATGCATAAATCTTCTTTCACTGTTCAACTAAAGAGACAAGTTTAACTTTACTGCAAACAGCTGTCAGCTTATCCATGGACTGACAATTTAAAGTTAACTCTCAAGGCATTATTTACAGAATGAATATTTGCATACTGTGCAATAAAAGAACATGAAAATGAGAATTCCAGGCTAAACCATAAAGATCCATTAATAACACACAAAAACACATGCTGAGAATTACATTATAAAACACAAGGAAACTACAGTACACCATATGTTTGCATGGATCAAACACAAAGACTAAAATACCAGTATGTATTTTCTTGGTGTTCAAAACCATCTGCCTTTGTTTAAAAAAGCTACACATACTAATTGAAACACTGGAACACTCTTACTGTTGCATGTCATATCAAGTGTTCTATTATTTTGAAGTTTGTCGGTGTAAAGGTACAGCCATTATAAGTTATGACAACATATTATTGAAGAAGACTTGTAGTAAAAGCAGCAAAAATAAGATATAAACAGAAAAATCCTTCAAAATCAAATAGTGTATAAGCATAACATTTCTGCTAAAAAAAACGCAAAGGAATAAAATGGTGCTTCATAAATGTAAATTTTGCCGATTTTACATTACAGGCCAGGACTGTAACAGTATTTTGTGTACAACAGTGTAAAAGTGCGGGGGGTATGAAGTAGTGGAGAGTGTTGACCACTGAAAAGGGACAGCATCAACCACTCAACACAATTGTTTCTGACTCACAGCTATTGCACTTACTTTTATTCGCATATTTTTGTGCACTCCTAGTGACACTTACTGAAACACATGAACCAGAGCCCAGCTACCGATAGTCTCACATTTATGACCACATCCACACCATATCTCTAACCCACCAACAGTCCAATAATGTTTATGAGCATTGTCAAAGGCCTCCGGAAATCTTGAAGTTTCCTTCAGCGTAAAATTTCTTGTCAACAAATGGCTGCAGGCCTTGAACAATATCTCTTCAAGGTGTAGACTGCTGTGCTGCAGCACAAAATCAGCAAGCAAGCAACAAGCAACAAAGAGAAGTTAAAATGTTGAAATTTCAAACTTAGCTAAAAAAAAAAAAAAAAAAAAAAAGCTAATCAAATGCCTAACTTCATTTGTTTGTACTCTACTGCGTTCATGCAGATGCACTGTGCTTTGTCCAGAGCTGCAAAGCACCCACTTTTGGGGGGGGGCCGGACAGTGTCAATATTTATCTGTATGTCTGTCTGTCTACAGTAATACCTTGTACAAGATGGAAAGCTAAATTCAACATGTCCAATACAGCAGCTTAAAACAAAAAGTTCAACAGAACGTAGCAACTTCTCATGGGTGACAGAAGCGAAGGCAATACCGAACACTGCTGACCAGCCGATTTCCATGGACAAAAATGTCTGTTTTTGCTGTATTACAGTTTTTGCAGTCATGGTATGAACTATTACAAAGGTATTAAATGTCTGAAACTGCCAACCTAGAGATGTACAATAAGGTTTGTGAGTATCTATGAGTTTGCTCAGCTGATATGACTATTGTTTCTCCATGAATATTTGGAGTGGGCAGGATTGAAGCCAAAACCCTTAATTGAGACATTCCTAATAAAAAAATATGTATTTTTAAATTGTTCAGTGGGCAACTGCCAGGACTCATTACACATGGCAAGTGACCTTGACAACGATCTGAAAACTAATTTGAGTGATCAAACTGGTTTTAGCCCTAACAGGATAGTTAGCTAGGCACTGTTAATAATTATTTATGCTTTAATAGTAATCAGACTGAGTAGTTTTAATTCATGTATCTGCACAGCAAAATTTTGCACAAATGTATTCATGCCAATTACATGAAAGTGGCAATGCCAGAGAAAGTGGCAATGCCAGAGACTTAAACCTCTTAAACCTGACTACGTGCTCAAAAGTTATTATTGCTATAATGAACACAAACTTATGCAGAGATAAGCATTAATCATGTATGCAAAGCTGCTTTCTTAGCACTGCCTTCTCAGAATCAATACCAAGGAAAAGCAACATCCAGACCAGCAAGAATACACAGCTGAGCTTGCATTATAGAACACAATGCACTATTTGAGCAATTATCATTTATTTGTTATCTGTAATAGAGATGCTCAAATTGACAATCAGAGTAAGGGAAGAGAAAATTATTAGCAACAGCAACATTGATGAAAGCAAAATGTTGACTGTTTCAGACTGTGTACATTTTTCGCAGCAGGAAATGTCAGGCTTATTTCATGCATAAAGCACAGTCGTTCATGAAAGTAACCTTGAGAAAGTAACCAAAATACCAATCAACCAGACATGAATGTTTCTTCATATACTCCTATATTAATGCTCCAAATGTTACTACAAAACGGTATATAATCACAGCCTGACAAATATTGTCTAAGCCAATCACAGCCCAGCACTAAAACGGCTGCATAAGATGCATAAATGGCAGCAGAATGAAACACAACAATACAAAACTGAGTTCTGAGAGTTTCCAGTAATGAACAGCCAAGAGCAAAGACAAACACAATAAATCAGTCTTTGGTCATTTCTAAAACTCATGACAATCATTCATTGCCAACAGTATCTTGCTGACTAAATGTCAGAATGCCTGGTAAGGAAATTCATCATAGTTCAGCAGAAGCTAAAACATCCTTAATGGAATATGTCTGCCAACAGTCTGACAAGAGCAAGAGCTTGCACAGATAGCCTAAGTGTGCAGCTGTGGAGAGAAAATACTGACATGGTTATAACTTGGCTAAGGCAAAGCAATCTTTGAGGATGCAGTTCTTAATTCAGTATGCCAAGCATAATTCAGTGCAAAATCTATGTGTAAAACACATGGCCATATCACAAGACGACAATGATGTGACATCACATCACACACAGCGCTGTTGTTGGTTTTGGTTAAAGGGCTTGGTAAACCGAGCGCCACCTACAGGTATATGTGACACAGACGCACACATGCCATGACACAAATGCACTGCAATCATGTTAAGTCACTTTAGGTGCACTATTATTGTGGTGGGGTGTGAAACCTAAAGTGCTACTGAATTGTTTCCTGGCAGAAAATTCCATTTGTTCTGGGTGTATCATGTAAATAAACATCACAGCACAATATAGCACAGCAGAATATAATGTGTTCAGTGAGATCGGGACTACAGCTGTCACAATTGAAATAAAACATAATTTATTTGGAGTGCGTTTTTAAATATGGCTAAAGAAGAAGAGTACCTTGGATTGACATAAAGGTATTAAAACTAAGGAATAAGTAGGACAGGAAGTTCCAGATGTAAACAGAAAGGACTTAAAGGGTGACTTGATTGATGGATGACCCTCTGATGTGATCATGTAGGTAGGAGGGTCATAAAATCCGTTACAAATAATATCTGTCCTTCCTCTTCTATGTGGACAAAACATGCAATTCATGCAAGCTACAACATGCTATGAAATATCTGCCAACTATGAAATGGTGAAAAGATCTACTCCCTGTCACATTTACTTCTCCTGTTCCAGAAAACATGTCCACAGTAAAAAAATCTCTGAAATATTAGAGTTCTAAAGAAGAATAACATGTTTTAATAAAAGGCAGATTCCTTTAATAAATGCAATATATCTACCTTTAATGTTCTGGTAGGGGCCCAGCCTGTGCCATCAATAGAGTGTTCCCGCAACAAGCTGGAAAGAAGAAAGTCACAGTCAATTTTTATGTTATCTAATATAATCTGTAGAACTATACTGTGTTTCTGTGTATGTACTGTAAAGTCCTGATTGCCATTTCCTCATGCAGAGCATGCAGAGTACTGAAACATCAAGTATTGCATATCAATTTTTTCGTTAGAAACTAGTGAATATATTGCATCCATGTTTTTAGGCCAAAAGACGTATTATCCCTGAGTAGATCCATAAAACCATCGTCCTCCTCATGAAAAGTGTTACTTCGGTTCATTTTACGGCTGATTTCGCCGTTTATTCAATAAAGATTGACATAGCAAGCTTCTGTGAACCACATGAGGCCTCAATCAAATTTCTAATGACAGTAAAATCAGCCAGTCGCATTGTTTGTCAGTGACGACTGACGTATGTTGTAGCCAATGAAAAGCCTTTTCCAACGATGTATTTTCCACTGTATTGCGGACGAGGGGGAGGGGGGATTTAAACGGCCCACACCACTACAGTAAGTTTCCTTGACAACGCTGGGCACGCAGCGGGCGCAGCTACGGTGGGAAGGGGAGTCATGTTTCATATTATACACCGTGAAATAACTAACTGGAGAGCTTTTCCTTTAAATGACACCAAGGTCACCAATATAACCCTTAAAATGTAAAGACAACAGCTAGTTTAATTTGGGTATGTGTTGTTCGGCCACGTGCAAAAAAGGGGGCGGGGTAGCTAACCGGTTTAAGGGATTAAGTGTATATTTCATTAGCTGCTTCTTTATAGTATAAAGAACAACAATGTGAAATCAATAAAATTAATCAAGACAACGTAAGATGAAGAGAAGATAAGTCCTGGAGAAAGAGCAAACAGCATTACCTCAAACAGATCTCTCCATTCTCTGTGATGTTAGGGTGCCATATTCTGGTCAGACATCTCACTTTAGGAGGCTGGAATTTAATCCGGACAGAAAAGCAAGAGGAGAGAAGGAGAGAGAGGGTAAGACATTTTTATTCATTTTATTATGTCATTTAATTTAAAAAAAACTTTAAATCAGAATCAGATTTACGGGCCAAGTACACAAAATGAATTTAACTCTTCAATGTACCAAAAAAAGAAAATATATTGATTTTGATTATTATTATTATTATTTTTAATTATTATTATTTAGAGAGTCTAAAGTCTTTGCACAAGATGTAATCGGGCATAACTAAATATTTTACTGCTGCAATATAAAATAAAGTGCTTATCTTTTGGCTTTAAGGCCCCATCAGTGACCACTATTAAATCAGTGCACAAAATAAAGGTTTCATCAGTAAGTAAATGCATAAGTAAATAAATGTGATTATGTAGTGATGTATATAGACATTTCCTTCTACAACATTACAGTTATACAATTACCCCTTACACCAATCACCCATAACATTATGACCACTGACAGATAAAGTGAGTAACACTGATTATCTTGTTACAGTGGCAAATACCAGTGTGTTGGGTATATTAAGGAGCAGGTGAACATTAAACCCTCAAAGTTTATGTTTTGGAAGCAGGAAAAACAGGCACATGTAAGGATCTGAGTGACTCTGACAGGGGCCAAGCTGTGATGGCTAAATGGCTTGGTCAGAACATCTCCCAAACTGCAGATGTTGTTGGGTGCTCCTTGTCTGCAGGAGTTAGTACTGACCAAAAGTTGTGTAAGGAAGGAAACACAGTCAAGAGACAACATGGTCATGGATGTCCAAGGCTCACTGATGAGGTTAACCTACTGTTGATTAAACTTTCAAATTTCATTTATGCGTTTCAAAAAAATCCCATTTTGTTTGAGGCTCTGTTGCAATATTTGAAATACTGTACATTGGTCTCTATGAAGAGAAACATTCAGTGACTATATGGGTGATATCACAACTAGAGTGGGGAGAATGTTGAATTTGTTTTAAAAAAATATCCCTAACTTGTCCTCATGATCAGTTTTCACTCCTTATGATATCTTTTTCACTGAATGGTGGACAAATTTGTGTTTCTCTTCATGACAGTAGAACTATGAAAGCAAACAGAGTCACAGAAGATGCAGAGTAAGCTGCAGAGTGATACAAGTGCCAACCTACTTCTGCATTGAGAGCACAGTATTAGGCAGGTGGTCATAATGTTATGGCTAATTGGTGTAAATACATTGTGGTTTGCTAAGCTACATCAATATACTGAAAAATCTGTTATTTTAATTTCAATTTTCTTTGAAGATTAAAAGGCCTGTCAAAAAAAAATCAAAAATTGTTTATAAGCAAAGATGCTACATGTTTCTCCAAGGATAACTAAGCTGTTCTTTGTAAAAATACTGCCCAAACTAATTATTGCACAATGTTGCAAGACAGTGTCTTAAAGGAACTGATGAAGTACAAGGACGAGACAGCTCCATTCTGTTTAATTTGGGCTGAACTCTGTGAAGCCCTTGGGTCCAAGCACAGACATCCGGCATTTACCTCTGGCTTATAAGGTGGGTTTCATCTGCCCCAGTGTGTGTGCTAATTAATCTTTTTCAGCCTCTCTAAGGGTCTCTAAATTGCACCTTGTCTGTGGCCTAATTTACTACTTGTACAGCTCAGCTCACTTATTTGATTGTTCCTCATTTCTCACTTGACCAGGAAATCATTCCCATCCTTGTTGTTTAAGGTTGTCCCAAGGCTCTTATTTCTGCTCTGTGAAGAGATGATCATGGTGAAGGAGAGCCCTCTGAGGAGCTGTGCTGATATCAACACATTACTCTAAAACCGTATTTCCTTTCTCCTCACATCTTTTATAATTTTGCTCTCATTACAGCAGAATTCTGTTTAAGACAGATGACAATCTGGCTTAAAATACTATCTTGACATTTTAGGCTTTGATGAAGTGACTTAACAAAATGATTTTTTTTAACCAGTAGCTACAACAGTTAAGGCATACCAACGTTTGGGAAATGCCGTTTGGCAAATGTCATAATAATCAGGATCTGGATAAAGGTCTGTATAGTTCTGTAACATACTGCAGTTCATGATGGAAAATGTAATCATTATGTTGACTATAATATAGAGCACATCTATAAATAAAATGTATTTTCCTTGTTCCTCTCAAATATAACTCCAGTATTCAAAACAACTTCGTAATAATGAGCAGATAAAATGTTTTCATATACCAATTTCAAGCAAATACTAAACTAAAATAAATCTTTTCTCTCTCTGCAGTCTTTGTGCTTTGGAACTGAATCTTACACCTGTTTCACCATAATCTGAGTCACTTCTCAACATTAGCGGTATATAGTATCTGGTTAGTTTGGTTTTTGGCTGTCTGGTCAAATCAAGTTAATTTCAAAAAGACACCACTGTTAGCTTTGTGCAAACTGAAGAGAGCAAACATTTTAAAATGTTTGGTCTATCAGACAGACTGTTGAGTGGAGGTAATCCCTTTGTATTTCATTTATTTCAACCACAAAAGATAAGTGGGGAATGTATTGAGATGATTTCATGACAACTGCTTTTTTAGAGGCATTTACCTTCCCATGAATGAGGCTTTACGGCTACAAAGGGCTAATATAGACACTCATCCAAGCTGAAAAACAGGTGCTTTTTCCTTGGAAATTTAAATTCCGCATTTACATTTTTTTCATTAGGCAGCTGTTACTGCCCAAAACGACATACAAATGAGGTACAATTAAAGTCACAGTAAATCAAGGAGAAGCCTTCTAGAATTACTGCCTTAACAAGAGCCCTAAAGCTTGCAGGTACAGGAAATAACATACAAATGTCTGGTAAATTAACTTATTTAGACAGAGCTTGTGAGTAAAATTGAGAGGCAGAGACAGAAAGAAAGAAAGCACAATGGGTAAGTAAGTACTCTCATAAGAGGTAGGTCTTCCAGCAATTTTCAAGGATATAAAGGAATTCTACTGCACAAATTTGAATTTGATAACTCATTCTACCACAGAGGGACACGATAATTTAACAGCAGTAGGCCACACTTCATGAATGATGAATAAACATTTCATGATCGAATGTTTATTATTTAGGCTCCAGCAGATCCCTGTGACCCTGGTTAAGGAATAAGCGGGTATAGATGATGGATGTTTATTATTTATATTTTTGGGGCAGGTATTATACAACAGCTGTTGTAAAAGATAAAGATACATTCATCTGCAGACATATATTCATATACAATTGAAATCACTAAAAACGGCATAGATTCACACAGAGGTTAACCGATATATTGGCCGAGCCAATTAATCGGCCGGTTTTTTTGCACATTTTAATTAATCGGCATCGGCCCATTTCGCTGCACATTAGGGCGATTTATAAGCAGGCACATCTGAGACCAGCTAAGCGTTGAGAGATGGAGCAACGCACATATTGTAGCCATGCCGCGTTTACATTTTACACACAGAGGTTCAGCTAATGATGGCAGGGGAAAACTATTCATTTCCAATGCGGAATTACAATCTGAAAGTAGAAATGCGTGAAATTCAGACGAATATTCTTGCTAAAACACGTAGGATATCTTTCCTCAATAAATGTGTCTGTGCGTCCGACACACGCAACACGGGCACGATGCTCCCACCAAAAAATACACTTTTAATGAGGAAAGTTAATGTGCATGTTTTAACCAGAAGTTTTCTCTGAATTGCGCACGTTTCTACTTCCACATGCAAATGACTTGTTGCACATATGATTTGTTTACGCATATTCTTAGACTATGGCCCTTTGAATTATAGCAGTGTCTGTCAACAAACACAAGGATCGTGAGAGGTACCCTGCAATAAATCAATCCTCAATAAATGTTTAATTTAAGCAATTAAATCACTTTTTACTCCTGGTGAGATGAAGGGGGAAAATTAAAATCGGCCAAGAGAATCGGCATCATATCTCGGCCATCGGCTGCCCTGATTTCTGAATATCGGCATCGGCCAGAGAAAACCCGTTTCAGTCGACCTCTATTCACACATAGGCAAACACACGCTGGCATGATGAGATAAAGTCTGCGGGGCAAGTGTAAACTGGGGAATACACAAAACAAAGTGGTGCACAAAGTCAGCTGCTCTTCAGATAAAAAAAATAATGTTGGTGCAGGGAAAAAATAATCTATTGGCTGGCTGTGTGTTCCTATATGAGTTTTAAATTAAAAAGAATGCTACACTGGTGCACACATTTGAGTTGAGGAGAACAATTTTTGAGCCAACAAGACTCTGGCCTTAAAGACAGCTTCACATGTAGAACAGGGCTGGAGAAAGACAGACCACAGGCTGGCAGCATGTGTAGGAAGACTTTCAGTTTACCAGGCAAAAACAGAAAGATATCAACTAACAGACACACAAATTGACTGATGACGGGTACAGTAAGTGGGACACTCACCACCATGTTATAGGCTTCAGGGACATCTATTTCAAATTGAAACCTTCCACTTTGGTAGTAACCTTCATCTGAAAGACAAAAAAGGAAGAAAGAAAGAGAAGGAACATATTGACTAAAACATGTTTTATAAAAACATCCACTGAAAAAGAACATTCAGTTATCAAATACTGATCAAATTGGATTTAGAAACATGACATCAAGACTTTTTAGGAAGGTTCTTCTGAATTCAGTGTTTCTCATGGCACAAAAATAAAATACAAATCCCTAAAGAATTCCTCTGTAACACAAAGATCAAAGCCAACAAACGGTGTTCAATTTCATTTCCTGTTACTGATTTTAAGTGAATAGTTAAACCTTTTCCTGTCCTCATTTTGGTCACCATTTTCAGGAACTTTTTTTAGCTTCAGGTTACAGTAGCCATTCAGCACAGTAGCAACCATAAGTGACTTAATGTATGCCAATTTACTTAGCACGGAGCCAATGCAAAACAGTCAACTACCTGTTTTAATAAAATGTGTCAGCCATGTACACAACAGTATAAAAATATGGGGGAAAAAAATTTCAAATTAACAAGTGGACCATAGCTGAAGACTTCTTTTTTGTTTTTTTTTTCTAGATCCATCAATGCAGTGGTCTCATTGAAATAGAGGAGATAAAAGTCTGAACTCAGTGTAATAGAAGGCAGTGCAGATTGACCAGCTTAGCCAACATCAACAAATTTGTTACAAGAAATGAGAAAAGCAGTTGGATGAATTAAATCTTCATCTAGGAGGTTATCTCAGGGGAGGACATGCATAATGTATGACCTTCCACTGTTTCTGTCAGTCAACCCTAACCGTAGCTTAATTTCTTACAATGTCTGATTACGCACATGCCTGCACGCACGCACGCACGCACACGTGCACACACATGCGCACACACACGCGCACACACACACAATTACACTTCAGCCCTAGGAAGCAGATTAAACAGAAGCCCAAACATTTGCCTGCACCACCAATGACAACCAATTGTGTTGACATTTTTTGGCCCATTTGTATATCTATCTACATTTGTGAGCTGTCCAATCGCACACACAATGGCTCTGTCTGTTTTTCTCTGTGCTCAGTTCATCCTACATGTAGCCTTTAAACCCAATTAAAGGACTGTCCAGGCAAAAGGATCTGTTTAAAATTAGTTTTAATTAGTTGGATGACATTTACATATCTTCTGTGATCTAACGGGGCCACATAGTTAGGTGGATGGGCATAAAATGGCTGCAGTGCCTTTAGGAATCAGAAGTTGAAGAAGAGAGGCAGTTTTGGACAGAAAGAAATGCCTGCATAAAGAACTTGTTAGAGCACACATCAGTGGATTCGTACTATTGACAACCTCTGATTGAAAGGAAAGGACTTCAATATTTGCTATTTAATGAGCTTAGTATGTGTGTGTGTGTGCACATTAGTACATACATGTACTATAATGACTCAGTAGCCAGTCTTCAGATTGAATCTTTCTATCACACTGTACATGGACCACAATCTAAAAATGAAAATCACTGTACACTCAGAAACACAAAGCATGCAAAAAGAATGAACACATTACTAATGTTTGCATGATGACACAATTCTATATCATTCATGCTTTGCAGTGTACATCTTTTTATACGTTATATTAAGATGTAAACATGTTAATGCAATACAAATTTACACTGATCTATACCACTTTGAAATGGTATCAACATTATGCACATATTCAAAATTGGCACTAACACTAGCAGATCTCCCTCTCTTTGTGTACTCAAACTCTGCGCAATCTGAGATAAGACCTTCATAAAAGGGCTATGTAAACCTCACCAGACTCTATTTAACGTAATACAAACAGAGGTAGAGCATAATTAGCCCGCACAAACAGTTCCCCTGTATTATTCACGAGAAGAGAGAGGGAGAGAACCAGAGGGCAAAGTAGACAGATATAGCTTGAACAGTTTTCAGGGGGAAAAAGAAGGAAAGAAAGAGCTACAGCATTAAAGAGAGGCAGGATGGATGCAGAGAGGATAAGAGAGAATAGCGGGAGAAAAAGCAAACAGGAAAAAGAGGGAGAGAAGAGTGAAAGACAAAGAGCATCTATTGGCTAACAGCTGCAGTTAGAGGTAATAAATAATTGATAGCTGTCTTCACTACACTGGAACAATCAGTCTTTACTGTTACGTGACACTGGGACTGAAAATTCACACACATCCACAACTAAACCACAAATCATCTCTGTGTAATAAATTCTAGATCCAGAAATGACAGGAAGCTGTTCAGTTGTTAAGTGGAAGATAACGCACAAGCTTGTCCAAAAATGCAAGACAAATAAAGAAAAATGGTCAAAACACTTTGCAGCTGATAACATGTAGCCACAGCTGCTGAACTCTGACCCAGAATTTAAAGTGGATTGATATAGGAGGTAAACTGTGTTTTCAGTTTAGCAGTGCAATCTTGAGCTCCCACTTGCCTTAAATTGAGAGTTCAGGAACTGTATGTTGTCAAAAATGCATCTTGAACACCATTGTCATTTTCTCCTAGAACAACATTCTGCACACAAAAAACAGATTACTAATACATTTGGCAATCATTTGGGCAGAAGAATGAACCAGGAGATTTTCATGCTGTGCCAACTGCAAATCATATAATTTGTTTCTGTAAAAAATGCATTGGACTTTAACTTCCCAAGTAAACGCCCACTCATCTGACCTTGCAATGCTATACCACCACAGCTGAAACAATCACACCGCACTAGTTTCCCATGATGGTGACGATTCTCTCTCTCTCTTTCTCTCTCTCTCTCTCTATTATATATTACCAGATTACTCATTGACTTTGGAAATATGCTGCATATATTGAACAAAACAATAAATTCTCCTTAAAACTAATAATATAAAATATATTCCAATGTATAAATAATAATAAATACAGTCAAATAAGATCAACAGTGTAGTGCAGTTCCATAATCTCTTAAAAACAAGTAATAAAATACAAATATCAGGTGAAATAATAAATAAATTAGACAAAAATAAGCTTGGTCGCGTATGTGCCTTAACAAACTAATTGATGACTGTATAGTGAAGGACGTTGTGGGGGTTGTTCGTTGTTCTTTCTTTTTTATTAGTTGGTCATATGTCTGTGTTTAAATTTTAGATGGTTAAAAACATTTGTGGTGTTACCAAACGGTGCCTCCAGATACCACATACGTGACTTGTTTCTCCGACAGCATAGGCTGACAGAGTTTGGGCTTCCGGAGGGGTGAAAGTGCGCATGCGCGTCATTAAGAAGGCAGGTCAAAGTAACTGGAAAAACAATAATTGTTTTTTCTCCATCACATGGTTTTTGTAGGTATGTAAAACCATATCTTGCAGCTATAGGCTATGCATATTTGTCAGACTAAGAAAACAGTCTGCATTGATGCACTTCTGTATTTTTTTTTATGCTGTCCGGTGCAAGGATAATCTGCGGCATGTTCAGTTGCATCCTGTAGTCTCATTCTCAGAATTTCTAGGATTTTTTCGTGATGGTCCCGTAAAATACGAAGATATGCTCCTCCAAATTCTTTTCATTTTTCTCTTATTTTGCTAGTTGTATTTTTCACGTTGACATTCACCGTTAGTTGGTGATTGGTGACATTTCAAAAAGATGTGCATGGAAGGCCACTGGAAGAGTATTGTCCTAGAGGCGGTGTCACCTCTATTGTCACACGAGCAGGATTTGGAGCAGGAGCGCTGATAGTGAAAGTACGTTTCTGGTTTTATTATTGTTTTCGCCAACAGCGTGTCACTTAGATGTATTTTACATGTATATAAAAATATTTGAATATTTATATTTTTAGGCATTTTATATAATCTAATTTTGAAAAAGCATTGATTATGAGGGCGGGGGATAAATTTTGTCCCCTCTGTGAATAAAAATAATCCAGCATTGGTAGGGATATTTAGACCAGAGGGTCAGAAAAAAAAACCCCACGCCCAGGCAAATATATATATATATATATATAAAAAAGCTGGACTGAAAGACAGCACAGAGGCACTGATCGTAGCAGCACAAGAACAGGCCCTGAGCACAAGATCGATAGAGGCCGGGGTCTACCACACCAGGCAGGACCCCAGGTGCAGGCTGTGCAAGGCTGTGCGAGTATGGGCAAATGGGACACGCCTCCAAAGGTGAGGGAGAATGACCGAGCTAAGATCCTGTGGGACTTCCAGATACAGACCGACAAACAGGTGATGGCTAACCAACCGGACATAGTAGTGGTGGACAAACAACAGAAGAAAGCCGTAGTGGTAGATGTAGCGATCCCAAGTGACAGCAACATCAGAAAGAAGGAACATGAGAAGCTGGAGAAATACCAAGGGCTTAAAGAAGAGCTAGAAAGGATGTGGAAGGTGAAGGCAACAGTGGTCCCCGTGGTAATCGGCACCCTCGGGGCTGTGACCCCCAAACTGGGAGAGTGGCTCCAACAGATCCCAGGAACAACATCAGAGATCTCAGTCCAGAAGAGCGCAGTGCTAGGAACAGCTAAGATACTGCGAAGAACCCTCAAACTCCCAGGCCTCTGGTAGAGGACCCGAGATTGAGGAAGACACACCACCCATAGGGGGTGAGACGGGAATTTTTTATATATATATATATATATATATATATATATATATATATATATATATATATACACACATATATATATATGTATATATATATATATATATATATATTTTTTTTTTTTTTTTTTTCTCTCATTTTTTTTTTTATATACATTTATAAAAAGACCTGAAATTTTGCAGGAAAAATTTCTGTGGCAAAAATACAAACCCTATTTACTTCATACGGTCACAAGTCCAAAGCAGGGTGATACTAGATGGTAGGGACCAAAATAACATCGACAGAACCATACCCAAGCCCAGACTCACACTGATCTATGGAAGAGCTGTTAATGGATGACTGAACATGACCACTGAGTCATCCAAGGTACTGTAAACTATGACTATTGCTGTTTCTCAATTTCTACAGTTTCATTGGTACAGCAAATAAATAATTGCAAAGACATGATATTATTGTCAATAAGAGGGCACTGTGCATCAAAAAAGACATACTAAACTCCAATTTTAAACACATAATATTACCTCTTGCTGTCTCTAAAATATGGTAACTCTTACAGAGTTTTGTTTATACACTCTAGGTGTATAACAGTTTGCAGCAATAAGCACAACTCATTCACAAGTTTGCATATTCAAATCATGCAAAAGGTGTACATCTGAAATACAAAGACGTCTGTACATCAGTTTTCTTTCATTACTGTATTTCTTTTAATTCAGACAATGACATGAGAACATGCTCACCCCAGAGTGTTGCTGCTGTCCCCATTCCTCAGAGAAACACAGGGGTGTTGGGTGACAGGGTCAGAGCACAGAGCTGTTACATGGGAAAAGGACACATTCCAACTAATTTCAACTTAAAAGACCGTGTTTTTTCTAGATTTTTAATGTAGTTATGTAGATGTAAAACACAGTATATAATTCCAAATAATAAAATAACAATCTGCTTTAAACCACCAATCTTGATTCAACTATGTCTGGGCAAACAGACACAATGTGCATAATTGAGTTCTTTATTTGTTTTCTTTTGGTCTCTGAGTTATGTAAGTGAGATGATTTGATGTAGTGTCTGAGAAACAATATTAACAGAGGCACTAAAAATTATTAAAAATAACACATGATGTGGTCTGCCTCCAGTGGCAAAAGACAGGGAGTGCCTTGTTGATGAGACATGGTAACTTTGAGAACCACAGGCTCTCAACAACACATATTTGTCCCTTTTTTGGTTCTTTTTATACTCATGCTGACCTGTCAAACTAAAAAAAAAATCATCTGTGTGTACAAAATGTTTAATGAGGGCAGGACTAAGTCAAGCACTGAACATGAATTACAGATACTTCTGAAGTCCCCAAAAACTGAATTTGTGGGCATAATGTATGTATTCTGTTCTCTTTTTGACAAATCCTATAAATGAATGTGTTTTGTAAATTGACATTAGGATTTCTGGACATAATGCTGTCAGTGAAACATATTACCGTAGCCTGGATATTGTTCATCTAAACAGAGCTACTGCCTACTATTCCCATAAGAAACTTCAAAAATAACAAGAACAGAAGAAAATACAACAAACAAAGAAGAAAGGGAAAGGAAAGAAGCACTTACATAAGCTGTAAACTACAAACTCTCAAAATAACAAGTCAAGTTGATTTTGCCTTGTGCTGGTTTGGGTATGAGGTTCTGGACAACCTACATCCTGAGGCATGTTCCCTTTGCATTTCTCATTTTCCTGCCTGACCACAATTATATTCCCTGCAGCAAAAATTACAGCTCATGTGTGGAAAGTGTCCACCTAATACACGGCTATTCTCAAAGGACATTTGACAGCACAGTATGAGGACAATAGAAAAATAAGACAACTACTAATTAGCATCTTATATTTTACACAAACACATAGCTTGACGTGGTAGCTTGTCTTTCATTTTATTTTATTGTAAAAAGATGTCAAGAAGTGTTGTTACATGGAATTCATTCACTTTTACTATTAGCTGTGTGAAAAAGGACAAATCCATAGAGCAGACATCCTGAATAAAATATGTTCACAGAATATCCCTTTACAGAAATTACACTTAGGGCTCTATGACAGTGTTTTTGTTTGCACGCTTATCTATATGCCCATTAATGTTTTGGATTTGTCAGTGTACAATGCACTAGGTCAGGGTTCGGCAAGTTGGCTTGGCCTCGGGCCATTTTTTTCCTACGTCATCAGATGGTGGGCCAGAAAACACGTTGTAATTTAAGGGGGTAATTTAAATAAGGCAACATTTGAGATGGAGTTAATTGATTTTCAAGCATCCTCCCTAGTCAGCACTGTGCTACAAGGTGCAGAGTCTGTGTGCGCATTCTGGCTCATATGCTCTGAGGATTACAGCACACTCAAGAAGCTTGCTTGTTATGTGCTTACTATGTTTCCTTCAACCTACACGTTGTCAACTTTCTCATCAACGAATGCCCTAAAGACGCTGGAGAGAAACCGGCTGACACCTAAAAACTTGCAGAATGCCCTGCACATTAAAATGACATCTCTAACACAACCTGGGGAAATACCAGTTTTCACACTGAGTAAGTAGTCTTTCAAACGTTTTAGATGTCGACCACACTATTTTATTACTTAAACTGGGCATTCCATGTGTTTTTATCTTTTAGGATCATGTTGCATCCCACTTCAAAGGTTTTCCAGATGAAGCAGTGGACTCTGTTCATGTGTTCATAAAGACTAATGCAAAATAAACTAGAAGATGCAATTTCTGAAGAAATTGCGTTGGGATTGCTGACTGCAGCAAAAAGCTTGAGGCCAACTGCATTGCTGGCTGCTAAAGAGCCTAGGTTGGTGCCTAAAGCTGTATGCCAATAGTCAAAGTGCATTTTAAGCTCTTTTTATTATGTCTTGGCTTTTATTTTGAAAGAATCCTAAACAAAGGCTTTTATTTTGAAAGCACAACATGCTGTGTTCATTATACTTTAGAAAGGTGCAGTCACTTGCTCTAAATAACTGTAAACTATTATTCAAAAGTGTCATCACATCCTGCTTGGAGAAGACAACATGGCCCACACTGAGAATGGCCCCCATGTGTAACAGCAGTGGACATTAGGCAGCCAGTCAGTCTTAATTACCAACCACAGGCAGCTGTGGTCCCTGCTACTGCTGTGTGAGCTGTTGCTATGGTGACCCTCTCCCAGAGTGGGAGGGGGAGTGACAGTGACACAGTACTTGAAGCAGGCACAGTACATGAGAAGCTGAGAAAACTTCACCTCACAAAATGGAGGACTACAGAAAAACTAAAAGACCTATCAAAACAATTCCTTCACTAACAGAGCCAGGAGGCTTCAATAAAGAGACTGATCAATTTTTTGTGAAAATATTCCAAAAAATGAAGGATTGCTGGGGAGTTAGAAACAGCTTTCATTTGTGTTTTTCACCAGAACTCCTGGACCTCTTTTATAATAGGAGTGAATGAGAGATTGAACAGTCACTCTCTGTGGGTTTGGCCACCTGGTGGAACAACCGTAGGTCCTATCAAAATGACAATAGCATTACCTGAAAGAAGACAAAAATCTCTGCTACTTTTGGTGAATGGTGTATGAAGAGGCAAAATTGAAGCCATGACAGTGAATTAGAGAAGAATTTTCAATAAACTTAACAGCTTCTCCCACTCTAGCTGTGACCATTCCACTCCCATAGACGCCAATGTAAAATTCAGAGAAGGCCTAAAAACACCATAAAATGTAAACTGCGATTAATGAAAAACCGTAAAAGATATCAAAAAGCTGAATACAACGCTAAAAGATTAATGCCTTGAGACCTGTTTAAAGGTCGAATGGTGTTTCTAGATGAAAGTATGCTGACACAGTTAAAGCTGAAAGAGGACAAAGTTGAGGATTTGAACATTCTCACCATTCATTTCTATGGGAAAATTTTCCAAAACCTGGAATATCCCAGAAAATATAAAAGATATCACCAAATAAAGTAGAAGCACTCTTCTCATTAAGCTGAACACAGCGGTGCTTGAATAATGTTTCTACATCGAACAGTGTAGGAGGAGATAGGTGCCGAAAAACGGCGGAATAATAATAAAGAGAAAAAACGAAGAACATATCTTGGGATTGCTTGTTGCACAGCAATCCCAACAATAAGAAAGTGTCACACGAGTGCAGGAGTGACACAGAGCACAGTGCAGTTCTGTCACAGCGAGCTACAGCACAGAGCAAGAGAGGAGAAGAGGGGTTACAGAACGGCACACAGCGCATTTTTGAAAGTGTCAAATTAGACTCAAATACATACACATAAAATAACATAAACAGAGATAGGCTATGATACTCATACTATTTAACCCTCATGTGCTGTTTGGGATGTTTTCATCCACCAAGGGTCATTTTTCACTCTTAATTTTGCCATAACTTTCACTGTATTTCAGCAAATTGAATGAGTTTTGGTGACAAACTTTAATTTGACATAAATTTTGGAAATATGATTTAGAAGTTTTCCACAGTTCAAGGGTTAAAGATCATTTTTCAGAAATCATCTGGCGGGCCAAAAATAATTTGCCGGGGGCCTGAAATGGTCTGCGGGCCGTACTTTGCTGAAGCTGGCACTAGGTCTACCACTGGAGTAGAACAGTCCTATTTGTTAAAATCCCAGATGTACTTGTCACAAACTGTGAGAACTGATAAACAGGCATCACATATCCTACTTTAAATGAAAACTACACTGAGCTAGGAGTTGAGAAGAGAAAAAAAGTCTAGAAGTAAGACTAGAATGTGCATTTCCTGAGGAAAATGCATGTGATTGCTGAAAGCATGGCTGTTCTTGCCACTTGCAATAGATGTCGATCACTTCAGAAGTTGGAGATTGTATCACATCACAAAAATTTAAAAAGTTAATCGCAGCTAGGATTGAACCCTGGTATCCTGTGCAACAGACATGCGCCCTACCCAGTGAGCTATATCAGGAGAGGTGAGAACAAAGCCATTTTTACGGCATAAGAAGAAAGCACACTAACTAGCTTGGACACTGCTTTCCTCAAAAAACTCTCTACAGGAGAAAGTCTTTGACCAGCTAGATTCCTAGTATCTTGTACAACAACACCATGCACAGTTTGTCATGTACACAGTTTCATAGTATTTCTAAAAGAATTGTAACAATATTTATTTGAATTTTGTAAGTCTTGGTTTCACACTGCATCCTGCTGGTGACTGACTAACATGCAAGTGAAAGCAGAATGCTATCTGTAAGCATAAAGGAATGATTGTAGAAAATTTAAAGTGGTGTGTGCTGAAGGGCTTTGAAGGGCTTTTATCAGCTGTGAAGCTTGTAATAATTGTAAAAAACATGTAAAAAAAAAATACTTGTAAAAACGTGATAAAGTAACTAAACAGAAAACAGAAACGAGTTATACAGAAAGGAGCTACACAGAAAACATAGAAGACGAATTCAAACATTTAAACAAAGATCTCCTCTGGTCTCGAACCAGTGTAGGCAGAGTCAGGGACACGCAGATACACGCCCTAACCAGTGAGCTATACGAGGCAAGAACAACATTTTTACCACCCTCCTGATCAACTTATTTAGTCTGTTGGCCTAACCAGTCTTGATACCACCTCCCCAGCACACAACTGCAAAGAACAGTGCACTCGCCACTACAGACTGATAGAACATCTTCAGTAGCTTGTTGCAAACACCAAAGGAACAAAGTCTCCTGAGGAAGAACAGTCTGCTCTGTCCTTCCTTGAAGAGTGCATCTGTATTGTTTGACCAGTCCAGTTTGTTGTTAATGTGGACTCCAAGATATTTGTAGGAGTCCACAATCTCTACTTCCTCACCAAGGATGGAGACAGGGACTGGGGTCTTCCTGCTCCTCCTAAAGTCCACCACCAGTTCTCTGGTTTTCTTGATATTGAGCTTTAGACAGTTATTGTTACACCAATCAACAAAGCTTTTTATCAAGTGTCTGTATTCCTCATCGTTATTATTGTTGATGCATCCAATGATTGAAGAGTCATCAGAGAACTTTTGGAGGTGACAGGTTCCTGAGTTGTAGTGGAGGTCTGAGGTGTAGAGTGTAAACAGGAATGGTGCCAGTACAGTTCCTTGGGGTGCACTGGTGCTGCTCATCACCACATTAGATACGCAGCCATCTAAGCAAACAAACTGTGATCTGTGAGGGGTTGGGGGACAAGTCTGTCATCCACTCCGCCATGTCTGCGGGAACTTCCATATCCTGCATCTTTGCACTGAGCAGGTGGGGCTGAATAGTGTTGAAAGGACTTGAAAAGTCAAAGAAATTGACTCTCACAGTGTTACCCTGCCTCTCCAGATGGGAGTATGCTCTGTGCATTGAGAAGATGATGGCATCCTCCACTCCGATGTGTTCCTGATATTCAAACTGCAGGGGGTCCAGAAATTCAGACACTTGAGACCTCAGGTGTTTCAGGACCAGTCTCTCAAACAATTTCATGACATGTGATGTTAGCGCTACTGGTCTGAAGTCACTAAGGGTACTGGGGCAATACAGGAAGTTTTCCACAACTTAGGCACCTTTTTGAGCCTCGGCGAGAGGTTGAAGAGTTGCTGAAAAACCTCTGCAAGCTGTCCAGCACACACCTTAAGTACTCTGGGGCTGACCTCATCTGGTCCTTTTGCTTTGTTGGTCTTTAGTTTGGATAGTTCCTTCCTCACCTGTTCTGTGTCAAAAGCTGGGCTTGTGTATTGTGTTGATGAGGAGTCAGATGGTGACGGCAGGGGAGGAGGTATTGGAGCTGAGGTATATTTCAATGTTGTATGGTTGCTGATAGAGGAGATGGCATCAGTGGGCAATGAGGAGGCAGCACTGGTAGAGATGTTGGGTGGAGGGATGTGAAGAGACCCCAAGGTATCAGCTAAGCTGGTGGAGGGAGGAGGGATGGTGTGTGAGGACACTGGGTCATAGTAAGAAGCAGAGGTGGTGTCAGATCTATTGAAGAACAGGTTAAGTTCATTAGAAACTTTAAGTCTCCTTCCACAGTAGTGTGGGGACGCTGTGACAGCAGGTTAAGACCAACAGCCTCAGCCATGAGCTGATGACAGCGAATTTCAATTGGAGTCAATGAGACAGAAACGGAACTTGCCTGTCAATTAAGGCTCCGATGGCAAAAACTACAATTCTTGTGGATTATATGTTTTGACGAGGTGAGACAAGAGGCATGTGAGAGAACTTTTTCTGGTTGGAAAAACAAACTGTTCTCCGCTCTATCTGTTTGCGTTACACACTGTTAAACCCGGCCTAACGCTGTGACATCCCTGACTTTAGACTTAAATTAATAAAAAAAAAAAAAAAAACATACAAGATATAACAACACGGAGTACAACCCTGACAGATTAAAGATATTGAAGCATTTTAAAATTTTGAACAGTCCCTAGCAGCATGTATGCCAGAGACATAGGCTCATGGAAATCAACCTGTTTCAGTAAAGTCAGATCATTTCTCCCATTCATAGGATTTTTTAAATTTTTAAAAATTAATATAAAATCACAGAAGTAAAATACAAACACACTAATAGCAATGACACTAATAAAGATGTAAGAGGATACTAATTGAACAAGGGAAAGGAAGACAAATGGAAAAAAAGAAAAGCGCTTGTGAAAGCTAATGAAAGAGGGGACAGTGTTGGCTGAAACAAAGGTCTTGAATATTTGAAGTTTTCCTCTGATAACTCAATCTCATTATAAACTCCTCCTAAAGAACATGACACTGAACCTTCTATCTAATTGCTGATCTTTGCTTTTCTCTGCAGATGCTGCTTACAAAGGCCTTTTAGAAAATGAAGCTCGAGTTACGGTACCCATTCAGATGGCAAGGAGATGGTACATAGTCTTTTTGACATTTTGTATTTAACATTATAGCTGTAAATATCAATAATTTACTGGTAAATATACTATCAGTTCTACAAATGCAGGGGCAGTGCTGATAAAAACCCTTTATTTACTCAAACTGTCCACTGTAACACCCATCATAATTTATAAACATCCTACTTGAAGTTCAACCTGCTACTGTAGTTTCTGTGTTATGTGGGATCATTATCAGGATTAGTACTTTCATAAATAAACTGCTGGCTTGCTCATATGCTATCTGATCATCTGACAACATAGCCTGTGCTTTTTTTTTTTTTTAACCCTAACTTCACTATGCCTGTGTTACCACACTCCCAGATTACTATTATAAGATTATTTTCATAACTGAGAGAAACATAAAGAAAATAAAACCCAATTAGTAATAAACTGGAATTGCATGCATTGAATTAAATTATCTGAGACATAATTCTTTTATCTGGTGTCCTTTAGAGGCACATGTTTTACTGTGCTCAATTACCAGTCTCTTTCTTTGGCCCTGTTTTTCTAATACTGGTTGTTTTACTTGACTGTCTTGATGTCTCTTGAGTTACCTGTGAAGCACTTTTCAAACAAGATTAAGACAGATTTTACAAGTGAGGAAAAATACAAAGACAGCATAGGACTTAAGGACAGGAAGAAAAAAACATGAATGTATGACATAGAGAGCAGAAAGCGAGAAGTAACAAGGTCTCCAGAGAATTCGGTAATACCACACAACTGTGTTTGGTATGTGCAATATTTACTGGGTAACCCACCTACCTTGAAATACTGCTGAGCAAGCAGATTGGATTTGAGGAATAATGACTGTACAGCAGTCGAAATGCCAAGACTGGAGTGCCATTAAAAAGGAATACTTTATAGGACACACACAGACTTAGAAACAAATCACTAACACTTGCAGGCTCCCACTCCATCTCACACACACACACACACACACACACACACAACATCTTCCTCCCCACACAACCCACACGCACACAGTCTGCACATTGTCTAAAAGCAAAGTTGTACAAAATGAGAATGCATAGCCTACTGCAGGAAGTCTCTCTAAAGAAAAATCATTTTGCTGGGCGCCCTCTATTCAGAGAATCATGTCACACTAAGCTGATAACTTATATTTAAACTTCTTTCATATTTTTCAATTATACCATGACATTGCCATGAGAACAGTAAGGCTATACACACACACACACACAAACTTGTTTCCATTTCTTGTGCGGACATCACATTGATTAATTAATCAATCTTTTTCAGATAATTTCCTGAAAATTTGCCATAACCATAATGTGCCTAACCTCACGCTAATGTCACAATAACTTTAAACCAAGTAATCTCTTTAAAATTCAGTGAATTGCATGGTGGGGACCTACAGTGAAGCAAAAACCTGACACACACACACACACACACACACACACACACACACACACACACACACACACCCACACACACACACACACACACACACACACGAGCATGAGCATGCTCTCACGTGTATGCACACACACAGACACAGACAGTGACATCAGCTGTCATTGTTTGCCTCCATCCCATATAACAAAGCTGTCAATAAATTATTAAAGTTGTTAAGAACAGAATAAAGGGCACCCAAAGATGGGCTCATTCTTATTCTCTCACCCGGTGACACTGCCAGCTGAAAATGATGCAGCTTGTCCTCGTCTGGGAAACTGGCTTTGCATGTACCTGAAAAACAGGTGGGGGAAGGGGGACAGAGTCATAAGCTGTGACAGGCAAAGTCAAAAGCCAGAAGCTGCTGTATGAAGGTCAACGATTAGTTCTTACTACCTGTTTCTGTACCCAGCAATGATGTTAAAAATCAATATTATATTTCCATTAAATCTTTCATCAGTCACAGTTTGTTCAGACGTATGTTTAGACCTGTGGAAGTCCCTGTGGCACCACATTCCCCCCTTGTGTCCAAGGACATTTACTGCAGTCAAGACATCAGGAAGAAGCATTTTTTCAACCCATGTTTATGTACAAAAAGCTTTCAATCTCAAAAAAAAAATAAAAAAATCTGAGCAGCTCTATCAAGCATGATTTTTAGAATGAAAAGAAACACAGTGAAATCCAATTGTACATCTGGTTTTTACTCAGAATGAGCAAACAATCTACTTTGAGCTACATGTAAACATAGCACTCTACAAGTATCTGATGATCATTTTATTACATCTGATATTTTTAACACTTATTTCAAGCTCATGGATTACTTATGCCAACTTGGCCCACATTACCGAAAAACGAAGAGAAACATTAAATTATGAGTAATTAAATGAGCATTTACTGCAATACAGTAAGACTCACGGGTACTTATTGTACATTAAATGCCCTAATAATAATCATACATATCAAAATACATTATATAACAGATTATTAAGGTGTAAGATGATCACTGATGTATAAAAAAAGACTCTGGCACCTGACTGAGTGCTGGTTTTCACCTGGACTTATATAAAGATATTGTTCCGTGTAGGGTTTTCAGCCTTGAATAGCTCCTTTGGTTCTGTTGGTATGAGTTTATTAAGTTTGCCTCTTATTTCCCTATGCATTCTATGAAGAGTTACAATGTTCATATTTCTGAAAGACAACACTACTATACTGACCTCTGGATCCAACTGCCCTGTATAAACATCCAATGCTTTGACAGATATGTACATTTTGTATAATATTGTTTTTTGTTCAAAAATCTATAAATTGTGCTAAATGACAAAGCTAACACCAAATTATACTGCCTAGCATTTTGTGTTCAATATAATTTTTTATTTGCAATACTTGCAGTGTAAGCACGTCTTAGAGTGTATTCAGTATGAACAGATCCCTACCTCTATCTTTCCCTGGGCTCATGTACCTGTCAGTAAAAATCCATCAAGTCATACAGCACATAATCAGGCTTTCATAAAGCAATACATTGAAGGCACTTAGAAATAAAAAGAAATCCTTACATACTGCCATATTTCATTACTGCTGATGGTAATGGAGCACAGGCAGTTTGAGCACAGCTGTGTGTCTCCCCAACCCCACACAGCTCCCCCATTTCTATTCCTTCACTGAGGCAGTGACTCTGGAGAATGTCTGCTAGAATGGATTCCTAAGAGTCAGACATATACCTCAGGCACAGGCAAATGCAAGCAAGCTTCTATCGTGCAGCAGACATACACACTGTAGAGTAGATGCATTCAATACCCCAGTTGTGCATCAACATTTTCTATATTTTCTCGTGTTTGTTTTTTGTTGTGTTTTTTTTTTTAAACCAACAGCATAAAGATTAATACTGTAGCTGAACTGTCATTATTATAGCTGTGCCAGATATAATATTAAAGACATCAATGTCCACAGTGTTTTTGTTCATATTTAAGACTATGGTGCCTTGAACCTTGAACCCAAATTTTCAGATAAATACAGAGAGGCATTTATGTGGCTGAGCTGAGTGACCTGAATAAGAATGAAACTCTAAAGAATGTGTTAAGCTTTTATGAAATGGCATACATAGGTAGTTTCACAATCCATAAAATAAAAGTCATTCACTTAACAATATAGACCAATGAGCCTTTAAAAAATAAATGGATGTGTACATTTACATATACTCTATACAAATGATTACATCTAAAATTAGATGAGGAAATTTAAAAACCATGAGGATAAAATAAACATTTACAGCCATCACACTGACAAATGTAATTAAACAGAAGATGTGTGGCTGAACACTAGGTATGAGGAAGAATTAAAAGTAAGTTAAAGAATTCCATTAGTACAGTGTAAAGATATGTTAGATGCACTTACTAGGGAGATTGGCTTCAAGTTCGGCAACTTCTGTTGGGAGAACAAAACAGAACAATGAGTAAGAGAAGTGCAGAGATGGTAGAAGAGACAGAAAGTACACTTTTGTCTGATATGTAAGTTAGTCCCAGTAAAAAAAAAAATAAAAAAATTTATTGGAATGAATGGAGCAACAGTTTTAGATCTGAATTGAGATTACTGAAATTGCACAACCTAAATATAGTTTAATATTAGTCATGGATTTAAACTGAAACAGCAGCTTAAAATAAACACATACTGAAAACAACATTTTTTAAAAATTGCAATACTTGAAATTGACTAGTGGAGACTCACACCATTTACAAAGATGGTTTTCAAAGTCAAACATTTTGGTATAACAAAGACAGTAGAGATTTCTAAATTCTGTATTTAGTTGCTGAATACAGTTCAGTACAATTTAATATGTGGGACATAGTTTAACACCTCTGAGCTCCATCCAAAAGAATATTATGAGGACTAGGGGACAAGACACAATAATACCAACCAAGCTAGTCATCAAAAGGGTTGTCTGAAGGATAAAACAATGTCTGGTCTCTGTGTTGTTGCTCTGGTATGTTGTGCCAAGAATCTTCCATTGTCATTGATATAAATGTATTCTGAGATGTGCAGTGTCTCATAATTAGGTATTTCAGTGATGCTTATAGGAGATTTTTCCCCCATGTGTCCCCTTCCATATGGAGGTCAGAGCAGAAGATCAGCGATTTGACAGCTGCTCTGCGCTAGTGGGGATTTAGTCTTTTGCCTTGTGAGACTTGAGATGACATGATTTTATCAGAACAAATACTCTTCTTCATGGTCCACTTGTGCAAAAAGTCAGGTCCCTGTTCACATATTGAGAAACTCTACCTATCATCTGAAATTTCCCCCAGTGATTCTCAGCTGTAACCAACATCCAAATCCTAAGTAAGAGTCCTCCTTTCAGGTTGCAGTTGTACCTCTTTGTCCCAGTGGTACATGCTGTACTTTATTTTTCATATTTATAGCAGCTATCTTAGTTTATCTCATCTCAGTTTGAGCTAATCACAGTTTATTTAGCTTGTTCCTGCCTCATAACTTAACACTGTAGTTAACGTCCTTATAGGCACTAACCATGTCAATTTCAGCACACTGTACAAAAAAAAAAAACATACACAAAGCAACAAGACAGAGAAAAGTAAGACACTTGAATGTTGTCTTGGAGAACGGACAGATGTAGACTCTATATATGTCAGTGCTGTAAAAACCCTTGTTGAATCTGATTCCAATTAAACAATACAATGTTCTTCATTAACTTGGTACATGACACCAGTACTTATTTTTTTCCAGCTTTTTGATTAAAAAAAAAAAATTCCTATTGTACTGGGAATAGTCAAAGCTTTAAAGTTTTGCACATAAAACTGCATGGGAAAAAATTAAATCCAAGCAATCACAAAATACTGTAGTTTTTAGCACTAATAATCTAGTCCCTGTTTGCAGCAGTATCCTAAAACCCTTAACAAACAACATCTGTTCATTAAAGACAATGGCAAATCATGCTCCTATTAACTACACAATTACATCTTACAGTACTGGATTTGGAATTGTAATATCATCAGGTGTAACTGGGTAGTAAATGTACTAACTAAAGAAAAGAGGAAATACACAAGGGAAGACCAGATGGAAAATGATACCAGACAGAATGAGGAAATAGAAAAATAGAAAGTGAAAAGGACAAGGACAACTTAACAATGTCAAGGAGAATAGAGGAGGCAGGTGTCTGGAAGCTATGTCTCAAGGCAATGAGAGGAAACTATAAATAAAAACCAAGGAGAAATGGCAAAAACATGGCCAGGAAGAAAGAGAGGGATGGAAGAAAGTAAGGTAGCAACAGAGGAGGATGAGCATAAAGAATTCATAAACACCTCTCATGAACTACACATAAAACTACAGCACAGTCAGTAAACAAATATGTTGGTCTATATTGTGAGTCCTCAAATATTTAGTTGCCCACCGTTTGTTAACGTGGACGAGTATACAATGTTTTGTCTGATGTCTGTTGCTTTAAGCTGCAAGGAAACACCTGCATTTAAAATTTGCCACAACAAATAATAGTGATGACTGACAGAATAAACTTAGTTGAAAAACAGGTGATAGAAGATTATGCTTTACCATGTAAGGAGATGCAGAGTAAAGAGAGAAAATTGACAGAGCTTTTTTGATACATAGACATCCAGCAATAAGCAAGTGAGCATGAATGAGCCATTAAGATTACATTAAGAATAAGATTTTACTGGAAATAGAGATAGTTAATGTCAGTGGCTGTCAATTTAGAATGTTATCCATGCTGAAACTGCCTCAGTTTATTTTGCTTCTATATAAAAGAGTAAGCTCAAATTGACAAAGTGGACAGTGACTCATGTACCTTTGGTAAGGAGACGGTCCCGGATCGAGACCCTGTGGGTGGAGTCGGAGGCTCCAGAGGCACGACCCGTCTTACCTCCGTCATCCCTCTTCAGCTTACTGGCCAAAGTAAGCATGGCTGCACTGCTGTAATCTGCCTCGGTTTACCCCACGCTGCACTGTGCCACACAGCACTGTTGCTCAAATGCCTGACACAGACCAAAAACAATGCACCAATCAATTTTAACTTATAAAACAAAGCAGCAGATAAAATATTTAAATACTTTATACACTAAGTGGGCCCATTTTCAAAGTGTGTTACAGTATGTTACCAAAAAATATGTCATTTAAAAATTCATTCCGCTTTCCTCCCACATCCTCAAATCATTCACACAAGGTAATCTGGCAAACTAAATCGCTCGCAGGTGTGAATGTACATTGTTCAATCTCTCAATATGTCACAGCTTTGTGATAAACTGGCAATATGTACCTCGCCTCATGCTCAGTATGTGATGAAAATGGTTTCATCTCTGCGACACTGTACATATCAAGCAAATCATGATGCAGGGAAAAAAAAACATTACAGACGAGTCTTATAAATTAAAAACCAAGCAGTGTTTTGTGTAGAAAGAGATCTTTGTATATCAAACTTGAATTATAACATCAAGTACAGCAGAAAACTTATTGTCAACCCACACATCAAGGATCTCTACTACAGTCACATTGCAAAGAGAAAAAAGGAGAAAAACGGCAAGCAAAATGTTAAAGAAATGGCAAAATTATGAGGTTCAAGTCTACTCATTATTTGAGTAAATAGTGTTGGTTGTCAACCATCAGATGCTGACATTTTACAGACTCCTGTTACTATTCATTCTCATGTACTTGTTGCGTGCATTTTCCATGCTCTATTTGCTTTACAAGTTCTAGTTTTCTATCTTTTATAGTGATCTTTTGCTTGCTGCTGAATTTCCCTGTCTGGGGATCATAACATTCATGAAACTGTAGCTTTCCTTCAGATAAAGGAGTTAATCTTGACTTGAAATTCAAAAACACACAAAACACAGTTTCTAACCGTAAAAATAAGTAACTACTATGGCAATGTTTGGGTTGATAGGCCAGTGTCTGAACAGTGTAACATCCACCTAGACACACTGTTTGCATCAATGACTCATTAAACTCAGTGTTGTTGATCACAGTGATGGTCCATCCTGCTGTTTTAAAAGGGTTCTTATATCTGTTCAGAAAATTTCAAAGGTAACAGAGAGGTATTTATCCCTAATAAAGGAGCAGTTAACAGTATCTCTGCACTCTGTGTATCCAGTCTGAGTTCATTTAGGGAGTCAGAAGTAGCTGAGAGTGAAGGTATCAGGTATCAGGGGCCCATAAAATGTATGTCACTGAGTCTGACTCAAGGCCCACCTGCCTCAGCTGTCAGTCACTGCAGCCTGGCTTCACTCACTGACACTGAACAACTTGATGTTTATCCAATAGCTGCAGGGCTACAGACAGGGTCCGTGTGGTGTAGACAGAAAAATGAGTTGGCAGAAAAAATACGTGTAACAAATAAATGCATAAGTGCGTATTTATCATCTCTTTTTGCGCATTGACACAAAAACACATGAAACAGTATACGTTTAGAGTATATCAGGCTTACTTACTGTATTCATAGAGTATGGAGAATATCTACTGGATTTATTGTGCTTACTGCTGTAACCCCTAAATTTCCCTGGGGACTCAGTAAAGTGTTATAATATAGGATATAATTATTAGTTATAATTTTAAAATACTCCGTGTAACGCATTGACAAAAACTGAGTCCAAAACTACTATGATACTCAAACACAAGCCCCAAGACCGAAGCCTGATGCGTAGATGGAGGCGCATTAAAGATATTTAGTATTGACGCAGCTGTAAATACTTGTACTAGTTACTAGTTTGCCCTGTCACTGTTGGCGCAGTAATAACAAACTTCCCGTAATAACAAAGCGCACACCCTGCTCATCACAGCTAACGTTAGCAACAATAATGACCAGCTTAAACCAGCCTCAGCTCACGGTTATTCCTCACCCTTATAACTGAGTGAACGGAAAAATGTCGTTCTTTTAAATCAATGTATTGAAATTATTGCCAAAGTGGGCTATCTGTGCTAGCTTGTGTGTTATTCTGAGCGTTGTTTTTTACCTGCCGTCTCAGAGCTAGCGCTCCGTGCTACACCATAATCAGCCGCCCTGCTCTGGTCAAGGCACTGTCCGCAACTGCAGCCGGGGATCACAGCAGACTGCAAATAACTTCAGAAATGAGGATTTAGAGGCTCAGAAAGGATATAACCTGACTGGAGAATCAGCTGTCACAACTCCACTCCGCTGTCATGGGCAACGGAAGTGCAGAGAACGCCGTTCGTTATTGTTGTCCGTGTACACATGGCTGCGGATAAACAGTTCCGGAACAGCTGTTGATGACTTGTAGTCGGTTCCGCATCGATGTTCGAGTTTAAAAACGGAGATTGCAATAATTAAAATGATGGCAATGATTCATTATATTTTATCGTCCTTTACGTCCATACTTTGTTAAAGTTGTTTATTTCCACAGCCCAGAAAAGATTTCTGCATCTCATTTAAGAATATTTAAATATAGCTACAGTAGGTTTTTAACAAAGCTTCTAAATTCTACATAATAACAAGAAGGAAAGTATGTTGGAAAAAAGGAGTGGTGTGGTGCCCTCACAATGTCAGTAATACTAGCACACACACACACACACACACAAACACACTCACACATGCACTGAAATTTGGAAAATGGAGATTTATGTCTTAATGTTTGTCAGAACAGCTATTTGTTTCTTGGAGCAAACCCAATTCACCCTGTAGTATCTGGACAAAACAGTGATTCACCCAGCCAGTTGTTAAGGACTCAGAGGCTGGGGTCTGCCATTGAAAACAGGAACATGTTTTTGACTGACTTGTCTACTTAGATAAAGAAGAGTCTATTGTTCTTGGAGCGGATGATCATATTGTAGCTTGTCTAGATCTGTTTAGACAGGTGTTGACCATCAGGCTTTCTGCATTGCTCATATGCCAAAGGATTTGCCTGTTCTGATTCACTCACTACTTTTGCTATTCAGTAGAAGTTCAGTGAGGATAAAGTGTACATTAAGACTAGTAACAAGAAGGAAGACACCAATTGAATTAACTCTTTAACTCTAATTTGATCTGCTGATATGGAAAACATTATGCAAATTGACATCTATACAATGAAAACATAAAAAAATCACCATGAATTATGGAGTGAAGGCTTGTCAAAAAGAAGAGGTAAAGAACATAAGGTAAAATTCATTGCAAACATTGTGCTTTACATCAAAAATTTGTGAATGTACTTAGATTATCAATAAATGCACTTTCAACCACTTCCTTACATAACCCATAAAATACACAATCCAGAGCTGAAGAAGAAACACAAAAGAAAGAAATTACTCACTTTGAAAAGAAATATTTTGGGTCTTTGGGCTCAACAACATCATAGAGGAGGATTTTAAAAGTTTGTAGTGCTTTCTACCCAGAGGGGGCAATTAACTAATGAAAGATTCACCCTAAGGAATTATAGGTTTCTGTTTATTTTTTCAGATGCCTCTTGAAAGAAATGTTTAATTAGCTTCTGTCATCTTTGATGTCTGCAGCCCAAAAGTGACAGTGAAACTGTGAAAATCTTTACCTAAGGTCAACAAACATCTGCTGTCTGACACGAACACATCAGGGTTTGTCTCCTGCTCCAGGGTTTGGGTTCTCCTGAATGCTTTAAACCTGTCTACCCTCTTTGAATTTCAGCTCTCATCCATGACTGGGATTTAGTCACTGCTTATTGGAAAAGGTCATGCAAAATTCTGGCATCTGCATTTGAGGTCACAGTGCATTTGCAGTTCTGTGTTCTCAGTTGATTTATCATTAAAGTCAGTTAAATTTAAATTTGCGGCCACCATTTTTCCCTGGTTGTTAACCATATTTTAAGAAATAAATGTATGGACACTGCTCAGCCATTTTTGACACCATATAAGGCTGAAATTAATTTCTAATCTGCTGCTCAGTTATAAACTGTTCAGTTTTCTCAGATTGTCTGATACAGGTATGCTTATTGTCTCTAGAGTCTAAAAATGGAAAAACATTAGATTTTCATGCTCTATGCATATGGAACAAACTCCCAGAATATGTACATTTGATGTGCATCTGGCTGTCAGTTTGGATCAGTCTTTGACTGTGACTGCAGCAGTAGTGACAGCAGTCCCAGTGGCTCTAATTTTAATCATGGTCAAAGTGTTACACTGGGGGCTTTAAGCTCCCTGCAACGGACCATATGACCCAGATGTGTGCATACTGACTACTTAGTTTAAGAGAAAAATCCTCTTTGCCAAGATACAAATAATGTACATAATATAAACCTTGTTTACACTGTATGTTTTCATCACTTCTGCTGCATAGAACTATACAGGTTTTCAAGAAAATGAAACGCATCACTCCATTGGAAATGCTTTGAAAAAAAAAACAGAATTAAAAATGTGCAAGCAGAACACATGTTTAATTAATTTAGGCAAACAGGTTAAATTACTGGAAAATATGAGTTAAATCAACTACAGCAGTTGAGTCTGAGCAGGGCAAGTATATTCATTTGCAGGTTAATATCTACAGTCATATCAGAAAAATGCATACTACATATTAGAGGACAGCACGTAGAGGTCAGGTTTCCATCAGATTATTCAGTGTATATTTCCCAGATTAAGCTCAGAAGTAGTACACATAAGAGGGAAGGTAACTTAATACAAAAACACTGCCACAGAAGTAAAGCTGGTGGCAATGCTTTGTTGTGCTTGCAGAAAACTGATGTAGTGTGCAATGTTTGCAAGAACCAGATATTGCTGGCTCATTATAAGCTTGACTCATGGACTGACTCATGAGAGGAATATAAGAATGTAGGGAAAAAATTGTGAAAATGTCATTGAAATATTTACTTTGTTAATGTAAAAATGACATAACATGAGATTCAGTGAGTGAACAATGTTACACACACTTTCACAGGCGCGATGGAAGCATCTGTAAAGCAGACCATGGCCAGTGGTCTGGAGCCCAACTTACTTGGCAATAATTAAATAAAAGGGGAGTATACTGAAAGTGTGATTTAATTTCTGAGCCTTGCAGCACTGCCTTAATGAGTCCATTTTGTTCTACATGTTGTACATTTACAATTATTCACGCCCTCAGAAAAACACCTAACACCTAAAAATCCTCATAAAGGTAGATCCATGCTGAAATGTGGAAGAGGGACACTTTCTAATGAATTCACTAAAAATGGCTGCTGATACCTTAACTGAGAGAAATGTGAAATTATCTCAATAAAGGTTTGTAGCAAGCAAGAATCAGAAATCACATGATACACTCTGTTTCAATTTAGAAGACTTCAATACATTGATATTTAAATATTTTGCCAGCTTCATTTACAGCTTCTGGTATAAGTCATTTACCACACAACCTGTGATCATGTAACCACCACATGGTTTCTGTTATTTGCAGATATTTATTTCAGATATGGGGCAGTGCCATGAGTGAAAATAAATCTGATGTTCCACATAACTTTCCTTTAAAACCAGAGATCATTGGAGGTCATCGAAAGTTATTTGGAGTGACTGATATTTTCCACTGTGTTGTGTCTCCCTGCAAACAGAGAGTGGGGTCAGTGGTACTGGTCCCCTGTCATGTACCAAAAGGTACAAGCAGCTGCCTCTTCAGCTGACCACCTGAATCTATATGTCACTGGTGATTGGGGTTACATTTATGTTTATTAATGTGTACATGTAAACTACTTTGATAAAGCACAGATAGTGAATGGTTCATCTTTCAAAGAAAGTATAGAGTAGACAAAAACATCCTGTCTTCAGGTGCCTTGGTCAGGGGACTGAAGATGTCAAGAACCAGTGGAATCTCAAGGACAGCTTGAATAAAGAAAATGCCAAGATAACTATTAAAAGGTTTCTACTTCTGACAAGCCCTTTAAGCCTGAAAAGAAACTCTGAACATGTCTCACAGTGATGAGTCACATTCTCTGCCTGGCTTTACTTTGAAGCTGAAAGGAGCAGGCTCTGTCTGAGCTCTAATAAACACAGGAGACTTTTTTCTCTTTAGTGTCAGTCTTGAACAGATGAAACACATACAGGATGACAAGAAAGCATTATGGAAATATACAAGGTCCTTTTTGTTAGCATGTGGTTAATATTATCCTGTGTGTATCAGTGAATGTGACAGTATGATGTCCTTACCAGTCACAGGAAGAATGTACACATGTGAATAATCACTTTTGTTGAAATGGCTCCCTCTTGTGTTACGTTTGGAAAACAACCTTTTCAAACACGTTCACTTTAGGAAAGTCCATCCATCCATTATCTATTCTTTTTTTTACCCCTTCACATCCATTATTTTATTCCTAACCAGGGTCACAGGGATCTGCTAGAGCCTCTCCCAGCTCTCTTTGGGTGAAAGGCAGGGGTCCACCCTGGACAGGTTTTGGGTTTTTAATTAAAAAATACTAAAATACTGTGGCTCAGGAGGTAGAGCAGGTCAATCATAAACCAGAGGGTTGATGGTTTGATCCTTGGCTTCCCTGGCTGAAGTCTCTTTGGGCAAAACACTGAACCCCAAGTTTCCCCTGGTGGCTGTTCCACTGGTTTTTGTGGGGTGAATGGACAACTAGTGTAAAAGTCCTTTAGTGTAGAAAAGCGCTATACAAGTATAAGACCATTTACTTTTACAAACAGTAATAGATGACTTACAATACTGTACTGTACTGTGTGCACATCTTGGCAGTACCAAACCCTTGTATTTGTAATGGTAAATATGAAACTAGAGGCAATTAGCTTAGCATAAAATAATGAAAAGGGGGACAACTGCTGTCCAAAACTTAAAAAGTGTACTATTTCCCAATATGCTAACCAATTACCTTTGAATTTGTAAGAAAAATTAAACAGTTGACAACATCAGTGCTAGTAGGAGTCAGACATCCTGTGGTTTGCGGGCCAGCAGGTAGAAATACTTCACACCTACCACGACCTCTGTATCTGGAGAGGTCACTCCCATTATGGTCATCAACCTGGTGAGAGGAACAGAAGACGAAGCGTGTTAGAAATCTGTCTAAAGATTCAGTTTACAAAAACATATTATGATTTTGCTACACACCTTCCCTCCAACAGTTTTAAGGGATCATGAACATTCATATACGTAAAAAGTAACTTTAATTTAACAATAATATCATATGTCATATGGATTTATGTGTACGCTGGCCACGTTTAAGCATTTACCTTTGACAGATGTCCTGGGAGAGACTAGTGGCCTTCTGTGGGTCATCTCTCAACATAGCCTGAAAACTGGAGAAAGTTTCCACAAACCCCATGTAGCCTGACAGAGGCATGAGCATTTTCACCCACATACACTCTTGCCTGCAATATACAAAAACACACATTCAGGGTCCATATGTACCTATTGTACCTGTACATACATAGCAATTATTGTAATGGAAAATTGTTTTTTCGTAAAGCAATCAAGGAATTTTAGTGAATAAATAAATCACTCTTTTCTTTTACCTTATATCAGCTTTCCCTTAGACTGATGAAGCTACTTGGATGAGTAGTGAAACGTTTCAGCCTTAAAAACTGAAAGTCCAGTTGCCATGACTCAACCTCTAGATAACCCTCCCTGGACGACTGAGAATCTTCACAGACAGCACATTATTTTTTCTTCAGTCTTTAGTTTGCAGAGCACGTTGTAGCATCACTTTGACATGTTAATGATGTGCATAGACAAACTGGAAAGGGAAGGAGGAGGAATCTTCACATTGTGACCTCCTGGTCTGAATGTGTGTGGAACAAACACTTCTTTTCCTTTCGGCTGCTCCCTTCAGGGGTCGCCACAGCGAATCATCTGCCTCCATTTAACCCTATCCTCTGTACCCTCCACACCCACACCAACTATCCTCATGTCCTCCTTCACTACATGTGTGGAACAAAGGTAATTCTCAAAACTAAAACATGCTGTTACTCACCATTCCTTGTCAGGGTAAGGTATGGATTCATATGCCTCCCGGTATAACTCAATAGAGTTGGGACCAAGGCAAGGACAGCGATAAGGTTTCAAAGCTGCATAAAACTGAAAAACAAGAGTCAGTGATTTACTATTATTTCCACTGACATGAAACAGACATGGTTCACTCAACAATGTGATTAATTAATTTAACATAAAGTATGTGTAACACCTATATGTGTTTAAAATGCAGTCGATAATTTTTTTTTTTCTTTCGGCTGCTCCTGTGCTTTTTTTTCCCCTGGGGTCGTCACAGCAGATCAACTGATCTGCATGTTTGATTTGACACGTTTTATGCTGGATATCCTTTCTGACGTAACCCACAGAAGGTGGTCTCCCATCCAAGTACTGATGAGGTATCTGCTTAGCCTCCGAGATTGGATGGGATCGGGCATATATATGTATATATGTACAAAAAAAAATTCCCTTCTCACCCCTATGGGTGGTGTGTGGTGTGTGTCTTCCTCAATCTTGGGTCCTCTACCAGAGGCCTGGGGGTTTGAGGGTTCTTCCCAGTATCTTAGCTGTTCCTAGCACTGTGCTCTTCTGAGCTGAGAGCTCTGATGTTGTTCCTGGGATCTGTTGGAGCCACTCTCCCAGTTTGGGGGTCACAGCCCCAAGGGTGCCGATTACCACAGGGACCACTGTTGCCTTCACCTTCCACATCTTTTCTAGCTCTTCCCTCCAGCCCATACTCGGCACAGATGTTCCTGTTCACTATGGCAGCACTTGGTTATGGCGTTCCATGTATGTCCTGTCTGCTAGCATCTTACAACCTGCTGTTATGTGCTGGATTGTCTCATAGGCATCTTTGCACAGCCTGCACCTGGGGTCCTGCCTGGTGTGGTAGATCCCGGCCTCTATCGATCTTGTGCTCAGGCCCTGTTCTTGTGCTGCTATGATTAGTGCCTCTGTGCTGTCTTTCAGTCCAGCTTTTTCCAGCCACTGGTAGGACTTTTTGATATCGGCCACTTCTTCTGTCGGTGGTGCATACCATGCAGGGGTTTGTCCTGCCGTGATGGTTCTTGCACCTCTCCCTCCGCTTCAGGCTTCTGTTGCCTGAGATATTTGCTAAGTATTCCATCGCTCTGGGCCATCTTCCTGATGTACTCATGGATCTTTGCTGTTTCATCTCAGATAGTGTCTCTGACACTCACCAGTCCTCAGCCTACTTCCTTCCTCTTAGTGTACAGTCTCAGGATGCTGGATTTGGGGTGAAACCCTCCATGCATTGTGATGAGCTTCTTTGTCTTGACATCGGTGGCCTTTATCTCCTCTTCTGGCCAGTTTATTATGCCAGCAGGGTATTTTTGACCAGCATATGTCCTTTAATTCACACATAAAACAAATCTCTAGAACTGCCTTCTTTCACTTACGCAATATTGCCAAAATTAGGAGCATCCTGTCTCAAAATTATGCAGAAAAACTATGTATTCATGCATTTGTTACTTCAAAGATTACTGTAGACTACTGTATTACTGTAACTCATTACTATCAGGATCTCCCAGTGTAATTTAAAATCCTTATCCTCACATACAAATCCCTTCATGATCAAGCTCCATCATACCTTAAAGACCTCATAGTACCATATTATCCCAATAGACCACTTCGCTCTCAGAGTGCAGGTCTACTTGTGGTTCCTAGAGTTTCCAAAAGTAGAATGGGAGGCAGAGCGTTTCGCTATCAAGCTCCTCTCCTGTGGAACCAGCTCCCAGTCTGGGTTCAGGAGGCAGACACTTTCTGTACTTTTAGAGCTAGACTTAAAACCTTCATTCTTGACAAAGCTTATACTTAGGGCTGGTTCGGGTACGTATACACGGTAACCCTGAACCATCCCTTATTTATGCTGCTATAGGCCTAAACTGCCTGAGGACTCTCCATCTGTGCACTGAACTCCCCTCCCCTCCCCTAACTCTCCCCTCTCTTCCCTAGCTCCAGTCATTCCAGGATCCATGTGTGAGGCATTGAGTCACAGGCTTTCTTGTAGTCAATCCAGGCAGAGCACAGGCTGGTCTGTCTGGTCTTACAGTCTTGAGCGACTGCTTTATCTACGAGTAGTTGATGTTTTGCTCCCTTGGTGTTCTTGCCCATTCCTTTCTGGGCCCCACTCATGTATTGAGCCATGTGCTTACTCATCTTGGCAGCTATGTTGCCTGACAGGAGCTTCCATGTTGTGCATGGTTATCAGGCGGTAGTTGGATGGGACTCGGCGCTGGTGTTATGTGATGTCTCCTTCTCCCATATGTTTTGTATTGTTCAGTCTCCAGCCTTGGTGGGTCTGCTCTCATGTTAGTACCCTGCCACTGGAGTCCAGGAGTAATAGCATGATGGTTCATTTTCTGAGAGGTGAAGGGAAGGGGGTCAAAATGGGTGTGTCTGAGCATATTAACATATGGCTATCATAAAACAACATATCAATAAAACTACATCACACACTCCTCCTAGGCGGCGATAGTTGCTATTGGTTGAGTGGTGATGTACGCATATTACATATGCGCGTGTCACGTCGCGTCCGATTGTCCCGTATTTAATCCCTATGTTAAGTGCGGTGCGTGTCTTTTTTTTGACGTGTTTGATGAGTGGGGGGTCATTTACATTGAAATTCTATTATTGTATTTGAAAAAGCATAATTCGTTAGGTGGCTGATTCTCTTTGTATGCCTTGTGGTACAGACGGGAACAAGCAAGCGGCACCTCCTAAACCCAGGGTGAACGCATTGTCACGGGAGAGTGAGCCCTCTGTGATAGAGCCAGCTGGCAGGAGTATATGTTAACCCCCAGTGACCAGCAGGGGGGTTATGACTCCGAGGGTAGGGGAAAATGCTAAACTAAATAAATATCGATATATAAATACTGTGTTTTTAAATGGTATGGGTCTGTGTGCGAGTGCGCATGTGTGTAGACGATTTCCAGCCTGGAAAGACTGAGAGCCCCCATCACACATGACCCTGTGTTCAGAGAGGAAGAAGCAGAAGAAGAATAAACTTGTTGAAGCGGTGCTTCGTGTTGATTAGTACGAACTGTGGGCCTCAGAGACAGCCTTTTCTGCCTGGTTCCTGGAGAATCTGAATTCAACACAACTGTGTGAGCAGGAGGATAATGTTGCAGCTGTTTCATCTCAAGGTGACGTGAAATCCTTATATCCAACAGTAGATTTTAGTGAGCTGTTGTCCAGTCATATGGGTCAAGTCAGGGATTGAGACACCAGTCTGATGTGTGATGTGAGAGGTTGCTTTTGCAAACACCCAGTATAACACCCTGCTGATCTGTGGGCAGTAGGGCAAGTTTTGACATGGGGGTCTGATACAGCTGCTTCTGGGCATTCTTCTTCTCCACGCCCAAATAGGGAGCCAGACACTGCTTTATCTGGTGTTGAAGGATCTGTACACATTTCTTCAGACATAGAGGCATTCATATCTATCTCCCATCTTCCCCCCTGCCAGAGACACAAGACACAGCCGGTTCTGCACAGAATTCTTCAGATAGTGGATCAGACACATCCGATTCTGTGCCTTCTTCCCCACAGTCAGATAGTGATGGTTCTGCCTACAATTTAGATAGTGAATAACATAATTGCAAACACTTGTGTAATGTCTGCTTCACATTGTGTGAACAGCACCCCAGCCCCACTGTTCAATGTGATAAGTGTAACATATCTGTAAATCCCCTCTCTGTTTCCAGAAACACAAATTACCAGACCCAAATCATCGTATGATACCATGCGAGACTATGAACTACTGTGATGAGTGTGGCAAAATTTACAGGAGTTGTAAGCGGTCACCTACTCACAAATGTGAACAGAACCCCACTGTGGTTATTGTGGTGCACTCAGAGGAGGCAAGGCACACCAGTGTTTTATACATCCCACGCCCCCTAAAGAAGATGAGGAGCCCCATGAAAATTATATTCTGTATGACTTTAAAACCAGATACCGTTATGGTAGGCATGAGGTAGATCAATGGTAGGCCAATTTAGCATGTGCCATGGAAATGAATGGTGACCCCTATCCATTTTGTTTCACCGGTGTTAATTGTGTGACCACACTTGTCAGACGCTACAGGCGTAACAGATATAAGGGGTATACATTCATAGCTCGTAATGCTTCAGGATTTGACAGCTATATCATGCTTGAATACGTTGTGCACCAGCGCATCACCCCCTTTGTAATCATGAAGGGAAGCAGAGTAATTCTCATGTACGATGGCGACTACCAACAGTGTTGGATAGACTGGATGAGGTTGGCTAATACACCTGCCTCTTTAGGATTTGAAGACGGTTTAACCAAGGGGTACTTTCCACATAAATTCAATACAGTTGAGAATGAATTTTATGTAGGTCTGTACCCAGTGCCAGAGTACAACGGCTATGACAAAATGCCCCAGAGTGAGCAGACAAAATTCATGACGTGGTGTAACAGGGCTAAAGACACACCCTTTGAAATGCAGTTTGCGCTGGCTCATTACTGCCGCAATGATATGGAAGTACTGCAAAAGGCCTGCATGATTTACCGCTCAGTATTTCTGCAATGCACGCAGGTGGACCGTTTTGCTTTTACCACTCTGGCATCAAGCTGCATGGGAGTGTTTAAGACACTGTTTCTGCCTTATGAAACTCTGGCTCTCACGTACGATGGTATGTACTTGGAGTACAATACAGCATTTTCAGACGTGTCCGTACAGTGGCTGGAATATGTGGCTTATTCAGAAAAGTGGGTGATAACTCATGCACTCAGTGGGGGTGAACACAAGGTGGGGCCATACTGCGTGGAAGGGTACAACCACTGCTACACGTTTTGAATTTGCAGGCTGTTACTACCATCGTTGTATAAAATGTTATCCGGAATCCAGTGAAAATAATCTGCCCTTTTCTGTACACTGCATCCACATTGGCAGACCACTCCAGTTTTTCCATCAAGTACCACCCCCAGGTACTTGAAGGTCTGTACAGTCTCTATCTCCTGTCCATCCATGCAGACTGACTGGCATGGTGTTTTTGATCTCCTAAAATCCTCACATATGAACCAGGCACATCCAGATATGCCCGGTGCAGCATGTAAAGCTGAAGGGGGCAAACTGAAAGGAATCAAGATCCTCTTCAAACTGCAGCCTCATGCGATGGACAAAGAGCCACTCCAAGGTCTTCATGATATGGGATGTCAAAGCCACCGGTCTAGCTTTAGCTCCACCGGCCGCCCTGTTTTGGACACTGGTATTAGACAAGAAGTCTTCCACAGTACCGGGACTTTTTCCAGCCGAGGACTCGTATTAAAGAGCCTCTGAAGAGGAACAGCTAGTTGTCTTGCACAGTCCTTTGAAAGCCTTGGACATGGTCCATCTGGTCCAGCTGCAGAGGGATGGTGGGAGGAAGGGGTACCTCCATTTCCACCTGGTAGGTAGCAGTCATAGGGGATAAGGTATAGCAAGGCGCTGCAAAGGTGGGTGTGGAGGAAGCATCTGCCACGTTGGAGAGGGAGGGAGAGGCCGCAGAGGTGGAGGAGACAGCTGAATATGTACAGAGGGCAGCCCCAGAGGTAATGGTGGAGGGAACAGCCGTAGAGGTAATGATGCAGGGAGTAGCTTTAGACATGGAGGTACAGGAAGCAGCAGCAGAGGTGAGTTGTAATGAGGAGCTTCAGAGGTGGAGGGAGCAAACGTTGGGTGATGGTGGACGGAGTAGCTGTAGAGATGTACGTGGAAGTAGCTACATTGTCAGACCTGATGTAATACTGGTTGAAGGTATTGGTTCTATCCACATCACCATCCAAAGACTGAGAGTTGTTCAGTTTGTAGCCAGTGTTGGTCCTTACCCCTCTCCACACCCCCCTGGTATTATTGTTCTCCAGCTGTTTTTCCAACTTTTTCTTGTACTCCTCATTGTCTTTTTGAGCTCCTGTTGTATACTCCTCAGCTTCTCCTTATCCCTGTCCTGGAAAGCCCTCTTTTTCTGGTTCAGGAGGTCTTTAATTTCACTGGTGATCCATGGTTTATTGTTAGGATAGCACCATACTGTGTTAATTGGGAGTACAGTGTCTCTACAGAAATTAATGTAGTCAGTGATGATATTGACTCTCCTGTCCAAGTCATTGTCCAATTCCCGCTCATCCATCAGTACATCCCAGTTTGTGCACTCAAAACAGTCTCTCAATGAATCCCTTGCCTCTAATGACCATTTCCTGAAAGACCTGGTGGTCTACATCCTCAGCATAGTTGGGATTGGGTGAGTTACTCCGTGTCCAATCTTCGACGGGCCAACAGTTCCTCTCTAGTGTACAGTGCTCTACTTCAGCCAGTACACATTGTAAGAAAAAAAACATACGAAAAAACTACAAAAAACTTCAAAAAAACACAGGAGCTACTCGGACTTGCTGCCATTCAGAACGGTGCATTTTTTGAAAAAAAAAAAGCAGTTTAACAACAAGGTGAAACCCTCAGGACTCGTTATGGTGTCTATGTGGTTGTAATGTGGGAGTGTGGGTGGAATCAGTTAAAACAGACAGATCCAGCTGTCAGGGTCTCTCTTGCCGAATACAAGAAACCTGAGATTGCCATTTTCGGTGGTAGAACAAATGCTATCAAGCTACCCCATGTGACAGAGTGTGACGTGGGGGAAAAAGTTCACTACTTTGATTTCACAAGTCTCTATCCCACTGTCCAGTCCAAAAAAGATTATCTGGTAGGGCATCCAGAGATAATATTAGGCAATTTTGACAGTATTGAAAATTATTTTGGCCTTGTCAAATGCACAGTGTAACCAGCTAGAGGTCTGTACCATCATGTCTTGCCCTACAGGTGCCATCAGGTGCTAATGTTTCCCCTCTGCCATACATGTGCTGAACAGCTGAATCAGGTCAGTGAGTGCAATCACAGTGACTGTGAGAGAGGTACACAAGGTACATTGTTTTATTTGAGCTTGAAAAAACGGTTGAAAAGGGGTACTGGATTCTCTGCATCAATGAAGTGTGGCATTTTCCAAACAAGACCAACACGTTGTTCAAGGAATATGTTAAGACATTTCTGAAATGCAAGCAAGAGGCCTCTGGCTACCCCAGACATGTCAGAACTGCAGAGGACCAGCAAAAATATATTAAAGACTATTTCATCCACAAGGGAATCAGACTAAACCCTGATAAGATATGTCAGTAAAGCAGTTAGGAGCTGTAACAAACTGCTTCTGAACTTACTGTGGGGTAGGTTTAGCATGAGGACCAATTTGGGCTTGTGTGAGTTGATTAGAGAACCAGAGAGATTCATTTAGCTAATGTTTAGCAATTCTTTTGATGTTAGACACTTCTGTTTCATCTCTGATGAGATAGCCATGGTGCAGTGGTGACATGCTGACATCAGAGACGGTAGGGTAGATGATGTGAATGTGTTCATTGGCGCAATGACCACAGCTTATGCAAAACTAATGTTATACAAGCTACTGGAAAAGCTGTGTTTTTGTCAGGTGGACCTAAATGCTATGCTGACCACACACAGAGAGGAAAGAGATAGGTCAAGTGTGAAGGTGTGACGCTGAATTCTGCTAATGTGGCTGTTGTGACTCATGAGTCACTGGTGGGGCTTGTGAAGTCGTTTGTAGCTGACCAGAAATCAGACAGACACCTTGTTTCATTTGAAGAATGACACTGTTGTGAAGAAGGTCAGAGTTGTGTACAACAAACGCAGGGTGTTGTCCGATTATTCTACAGTACCTTATTGATATTAAATTAGAGTTTGACAGCTGATTCTGATTCAGCCATTCAGCATGATCGTAAGTGGACCCTCAAATACTGGTAAGACTTTTTTGTTAAAACTCTCAATGCCTTATTGAGTCTTATTTCACATACTGTATATTTGACAATGTCGTCTACATTTACTCCTGCTGGCAGGCTCTGTACAGTCAGCTCCTAAAGATCAGAGACAAAGAGATAAATTTTGTCAGTGGGCTGCCAGAGTAATTGTGTGATGATGCCCTCTTGCCGCTAGACAAACATAATCTTCTGATTAGAGATGATCTGATGAATGATGCCAGTGATAATTTGGAGGTTCAAAACGTTTTCACAAAATATGTACACCACAGGAATTTGAGCTGTATTTATCTAGTCCAGAGTTTGTTCATACAGGGCAAGTCCAGCCGCACTATTAGTTTAAACACCAACTATCTGGTTTTATTTAAAAACCCTAGAGATAAATATCAGGTAACACTGATAGGCAGGCAGATGTATCCTGGTAATACCAAATACTTTTTAGAAGCATTTAATGATGCAATAAGCACTCCTTATGGGTACTTGCTCATTGATTATAAAGCCAAAACGCCTGATTATTTGAGACTTAGAACAAATTTGCTGTCTGACCGACCGGTCGTGTACATCCCCAGAAAGCTGAAGTAACTCGTACACCCCATATGCAGAGAAATTTGGTATTGCATAAATCAGCACCAAGGCAGAGGTGCGTCATCATAAGCATTAGTGGTGACAACTTTATAAATGCTCTGCATGAAATAGCACTCAATGTGTTAAAGGGGGACATTCTTCTGACTGACCAGCAGTACAATCAGCTGAAAAAGCACAAATCTGTAATCAGACTAGTAGCGGATAGAAAACTAGCCAGTTTTAGAAAAAGGAAACTCATCAACCAGTCCGGTGGATTTCTACTGCCCCTATTAGGAGTGGTCATACCATTCATTATTAGTCTTATTAATCTGAGATAGATATGGAACATACACAAAAAATGTATTTGGTCCCACACCATCAGCTGACAGGGCGAGTATGAAAAGGATGTACTGACCCTGTCACTACCACCCACAGCAGGGGCTGGTGCTGATGGTGGGGTCGCACCTGCGGGTGACAAGGTGGGTGTGAAAGATTTGGTGGCGGAGGATGTGTTGAAACATGTCCCCAAAAGACAGAGAAAAAAATGCAGATCACATCTTATCTGCACTGTCCAGAGCTGCAGATGTGATATCATGGTTAGAGCAGGGGGAGGTTACTATCAACAAGCAAACAATCAGAGGCACACATCTGTCTGATTTGATTAAAAGAGTCACAGCACCACACCGTGTTTCAGGGATTTTGACACCTCATGGATGGAATCAGTTTTTAAAAATACTGGCAGACCTGCATGTGCCATTATCAGCTGTAGCAAACATTCACGCCCGTAGAGTTATTGAAGAGTATAATCGGGGAAAGACTGTGAATCTAGTTCAACACATCCCCCCCATTCTCCAGTGAAAAGAAAAACAGGCCTACAGCCTGTCTACATAGGTCCAGGAGGGTGGCCATGTACAGACCTAGCACAGCATCCTGGGTGCAATACTGATTTTCATTTGAAATGTTGTTTTTGACCTAATGAATGTATTTTTATTTGAAATAATGTTTTTGACTTCTCTAATGTATTTCTTGACATTTTGAATGTATTTTACAGGCTATGAAATAATGTTTTCGACCTAATGAATGTATTTTTATTCGAAATAATGTTTTGACCTAGTGATTGTATTTTTTTATTTGAAATATTGTTTTGCATTTTCATATGTTGTTTTTGAGCTAATGAAAGTATTTTTATTTGAAATTTTGACCTCTTGAATTTTTTACCCTTTTATATGAAATAATAAGTGTGTACAAGATGATTATTTTCTTTCATTGTAAATAAAAACACACTGTGAAACATATGCACTGAATATCTTTATTATTTTAATCATCTCAGAAATGCACATTGAATACATGTAAAGTTGTGGTGTACAGCCGTAGGTTTGATTTTTAAAGAGGGTCCAAACCCGGACATCAGTGCGGGTAAGATCAGGGCCATATTTGTTAATAAACTTTTTGTAAGTTATTCCTTTCAGTACATGCCACAGGAAAAACAGAGTGTTGACCGCACGTTACAGATAGGTCGGACTGCACCCGACTGTTGGAATAAAGCACCCTGGTGGTGTTTTTCAGGTGAAACTTGCTTATACGAGGGTGGAAACTGGCTGGTGAATGTCCATAGCTGTCAAAAAACAATGCTTATTGATCACCTATATATGGCCAGCCAGTGCTCGCCAGGTAGGTACGATGGATAAGTGTTTACAATCAGCACTGCAGGATGTTGTGATATTTTATATTAAGAAAAATTTTATACCTGTCCTGAAGAAGCTGAATGTTTTCATACCCTTACTCAAGAAGTTGAATGGGGTTTTTTTTTCTGTATTTACATTGATGTTTTTATACTCATCCTTAAGAAGTGGAGTGTTTTCATTTTATCAAGTTTCATGCTTGTGAGTTTCCCAACAATTTATGTTTGAGGGTTTTGTGACTAAAAAACATGAGTTTTGAAAAGAAATGTGTCATTGTTTTTGGGGATCCACCATGGAATGGTTGCTGCATAAAATCTATTATGACCCCACACACCCGGGAGGATTAGGGAGTGTTAACAATCTGCGTACAGCTGTTAAAGAATCCACAGGTGTTAACCCGCCAGTACCTACTATTAAACATTGTTTATTGGGGCAGGACGCTTACACTTTCCCTCCTCACTGCCATCCTCCCGAACAGCCTCTGACCTTCTCCTGCCTGAGAGGCCGTCCTCCCGAACGGCCCCGGATCTCCGTCTGCCCGAGAGGCCGTCTTCCCAAATTGCCTCGGACCTCTGCCTGCTTGAGGGGCTGTCCTCCTGAACGGCTCCGAACTTTGTTGACCTCCAGAGCAACCCTGGACTCTATCCCGTCAGAGCCATGATGGTGACTTATGTTGCATTGTGGGGGTCTTTGGAGAGGATCCCCGGAGTTGGACTCGGCTCCCTCCCGCCCTCCCTGGATTTTGCTTCTTGACCTATTCAGGCCGTCTGGAATCCGGCCTTGGGGGGGTTCTGTCATGGCTCCCTTTTTTGGACTTCTTGCTGAGGACTTTTATTTTGTTTCCAGTTCCTGTTTTCTCCCTCGTGTTCCTTAGTAGCGTTTTGTTAATTTACCTAATTAGTTTCACCTGTTGTCAATTACCTTTTGTTTCTCCCTATAAATACTTCCCTGTTTCTTTTGTGTTGGTGGAAGCATTATTGCACAGGAGTGTTATTGCAAATGTCTTGTGAACCTAGGTTGTGTGTTTCTTTTCCTTTGCCCAGGAGGTAGAAATAAACTTTTGTGTTCTGTATGTGGGTCCTACAGCCTCTCCTTCTCTCCAGCACACCACCAACATGTAACACTACTACTTCCAGGGCCTCTGGTATGGACAGCTTGTTGTACTTGTTACCCAACTCTTTCTTCATCCCACCTCTCTGCAGTTCTGATAGTTGGCTAACTTCTCTGTTGCCCTTATTTTTGTCTCCAACCTCCTTATCCATGCAGGATACTGCTCCTTAGTGGTGATGTTTATCTTGTGACCAAGCATCTCAAGGATCACTGTTATATATATATATATATATATATATATATATATATGTATAATGTTATGCTATCTTGCTGAAAAATATATCCAGCATACCTGCATATACAGTAGCCACAACAACTATACTGCACAGCAAAGGTGTGTATTTCCAACCACTAGATGTCAGTGTTGTGCACTTTTAGTAAAAAGATCATTAATTTGTTCTGGAAAAATAAAATTTATGATGTGAGAATGTAACTGTTGTTTTGTCTTAATTTTTTATAGTCATTTTTGCTTTTTAACTGTTTCATTAAGTATGTCAGCTTTTGAAACATCCTCATTGATATTTTTCTCAGCTTAAAACAGACAAAGACACATCTGATGAGGACATGCCGACAGGTGTAATTAATAAAATGAATAACTACTGATTTTCCATTCACTTGCTTTCACTGTTTCAGAGTCCTGGTGCACTGCATGAGTATGTATGCTATGAAAAGTGCTGTCTAGTATATTAACTACTTTTCTTCATTACAGTGAATGAATCAGTAAGAATAAGTAAGTAATAAGTAATGATAATTCACCATGAAACAGATTTTACTTAATGTTCCAAGAATTTAAATCTAGGCTTGAACTTGTTTTTGATTTATACAATCCTAAGGTCCATTTGAATAAAATTTACTCTCTAAACTGGAAAAATGTCACCATGTCCCCATAAAATTCTATGTGCCTGCCTTATTATTATTATATAAAACATCTAACATTAGCTGTCCCTCTGATGTACTCGTTCCTGATCCCAGCATAATTTCTAATAATGTAAAATACAACATATCATAGTATTGTACTGTATATTTATTAGATTTAACATACATGAAATTCATATGTTAATACATTTGTATCCAAATATACTGGAGTTGGCCAAATACATCTATAAGAATGCCCTAAACTGTATTTTCTTCTGCAGATGTGGGTGCATGTGTAAATTCTGAGTACCTCTTTGCAGACTTGGTTCAGTGTGTGCAGGCAGCAGTCAGCGTAGCTGAGCTCCATGTCCATGGTGTAGCTAAGCAGAGCTAAGCAGCCATGAGGCTTCAGGACTCTGTGGGCCTCTTTTAGAAATCGTGGCCTGTCAAACCAGTGGAAGGCAGACATGGCCGTCACCAAGTCCACTGAGTTGTCAGCAAATGGCAGCTCCTCTGCCATACACTGTCTAAAGATGGAACAGTAGCAATAGCCAGAATCAAACTATCCAATGGATGACAGTACAAAAGTTTGAACAAAAGTCTGTCTGGTAACAACCCCTGAATGGCCTGCACATTTTTTGTTGTTTTGCTGTTTTCTAAAACAAGAAGTTTTTTGCAGTTTGGTTTTTGAACAACCTGCACTAGAGCTTCAGACACTCTGTAAATGTATGATCAATGTCAGGTGACATTCATGTGTTTTTCTTGCCTACATTCTAGGTCATGGTTCAGTGATTCATTTTGCCTGTTTGCTGCTTCTATTTGCACTCATGCGCTGCACAAAAGTTAAATTGCTTCACACAGAAAAAGAATGTGAGGTAGCATAAAAATTCTTAATATAATATGAGAACATTAATATCAACCAACATAAATGATATGCTAACTTGCCAAAATTTGTTAGAAATAAATGGCACCAACTTAGTACGAGTTAACCAGTAAATATGGCTAATCCCCAGCAAGCTGTGAGGTTGTTTTGACTAATTAAAAATAATAACATTTCTATCTGTATTTTAATCTCAACGTGTAGTTTCTTATGCTTGCTGAATCTCTCACGCTCTCTTCAGCAAGGGTAACGTGGACTTTTGATAGTGACACTAGAAAAAAATCTATTCAGAGACATGAGTGTTAAGTCCATAGGTCATTGAGCAGTAATGCATGCATGGTCCATGCTTACTTGTATGTGATGTTTGTCTCTTTGGCACGCTGAAGAGCAAATTCCAGCTGCGCAGGACTCACATCTGTTCCCACCACAGAAGCAAAGTGTTTGGCCAGCAGCACTGTGCCCTGTCCAGAGCCACAACCCACATCCACTGCTAGTTTGAAGGGAAATCCTTTCTGACAAAATATTTTAACATACTCTATAATAATGCTTAGATATAACATCATCAACCCAAAATACAATTGCACAAGTTCCATTTTTTAGTTAATAGCACTTAATCATACCCGTTTTTCCAAAAAATCAAGCACTTTTTGTATGAGATGATCTGATGGAGAGAACCTGTATTTCCTATAGGCAGTTGCATGCTCCTTGCCTTCAAACAGACGATAAGCCATTATGTAAATCTGAATGGCTAGCTGATCTAGTAAAAGTTTCAAAAACAGATTAAAGCAAATGGTCTGATGGTTTCCAATGGAAAAAAGGAGCTAAATCTCTCACTGAAGACCACGATCGGATGTACATGCACACAGAACTGAAAGCCAATGGGAAGTGGGAGGTCCTACTAATTCCTTTAGTGTGTGAGCAGTTTGACAATGTATTTAAAGGGACAGCTCCAAAACCATAAAATGTTTTATTTTTAAATTTTTGTCATATCATGTATCATATTGTATGCATGACAGGTACACACATTGCTAAGTGAATTGAATGGAATCGGTGGCAGATTTTGAAATTTTTGCGTGGGATGGCAAAATCTTTTTGTACGGCTGCACATAAGAAGGTGATATATGTGAGCTTTTGTACACAGGAAAAATACAGTATATTTCTACATCTGTAAGTAAATAGAACAAAAGATTTACAAATATATTTTTACTAGGGCTGTCAATCGATTAAAATATTTAATCGTGATTAATCGCATGATTGTTATGAGTTACCTTGTGATTAATCGCACATTTTTATCTGTTCAAAATGTACCTTAAATTAATACTTTATTATTAGTGAAACTACCCTAAACATACAGCATAAAGAACAGATATGTTTCAAAGACTGTAGATATGTTTGTTATTGTTAACTTGTTCATGTTCCCATTATTTCTCTTTCATTGCACTGAGCCAGTTGCTAATACAGACAAGTCAACTTAATTCACATGGACAATAAACGCAGACTTTTGTCTTGTCGACAGAACCATCAGACAGTAAATTAATTTACTATTCAGAAGACCTTTGTCTTTCTCCATTTCTGACCAAATTCGCCTGCTACTGGACCTATGTATGAACACCGCATACTTCTCATACAGAGGTGAATTTTACAGACAAAAATGTGTTGCCAATCGTTGCCAATCTGTACATGGAAGAAGTGGAAAAGAAAGCTCTCAGCTTCTTCACAGGGATGGCACCGACCCATTGGTTCAGATAGGTGGATGGGTGAAAGTCGAGACCCAGGACGTTCAAGCCTTCACAGATCACATCAATGCAGTAGACATCCATCCATCCATCCATCTTCTACCGCTTATCCGGGCTGGGTCGCGGGGGCAGTAGCCGAATCAGGGATACCCAGACTTCCTTCTCCCTGGACACTTCCTCCAGCTCTTCCGGAGGGACACCGAGGCGTTCCTAGGCCAGCCGGGAGACATAGTCCCTCCAGCGTGTCCTGGGTCTTCCCCGGGGCCTCCTCCCGGTGGGACATGCCTGGAACACCTCCCCAGGGAGGTGCCCAGGAGGCATCCGAAACAGATGCCCGAGCCACCTCAACTGACTCCTCTCGATGTGGAGGAGCAGCGGCTCTACTCCGAGCTCCTCCCGGGTGACCGAGCTCCTCACCCTATCTCTAAGGGAGTGCCCGGCCACCCTGCGGAGGAAGCTTATTTCAGCCACTTGTATCTGTGATCTTGTTCTTTCGGTCATGACCCAGAGCTCATGACCATAGGTGAGAGTAGGAACGTAGATTGACCGGTAAATCGAGAGCTTCGCCTTACGGCTCAGCTCCTTCTTCACCACAACAGACCGGTACACCGACCGCATTACTGCTGCCGATTCACCGATCCGTCTGTCAATCTCGCGTTCCGTCCTTCCCTCACTCAGGAAGAAGACCCCGAGATACTTAAACTCCTCCACTTGAGGCAGGATATCTCCCCTGGCCTGGAGATGGCAAGCCACCTTTTTCCGGTTGAGTACCATGGCCTCGGACTTGGAGGTGCTGATTCTCATCCCAGCCGCTTCACACTCAGTTGCAAACTGCTCCAGCGCACACTGGAGATCCTGGCTCGATGGAGCCAACAGGACAACATCATCTGCAAAAAGCAGAGATGAAATCCTGTGGTCCCTGAACTGGACTCCCTCCGGCCCCTGGCTGCGCCTAGAAATTCTGTCCATAAAAGTAATGAACAGAACCGGTGACAAAGGGCAGCCCTGCTGGAGTCCAACGTGCACTGGGAACAGGTCTGACTTACTACCGGCAATGTGAACCAAGCTCCTGCTCCGTTTGTACAGAGACCGAATAGCCCTCAGCAAAGGGCCCCGGACCCCATACTCCTGGAGCACCTCCTACAGTATGTCATGAGGGACCCGGTCGAATGCCTTCTCCAAGTCCACAAAACACATGTGGACTGGTTGGGCAAACTCCCATGAACCCTCGAGCACCCTCGAGAGTGTGTAGAGCTGGTCCAGTGTTCCACGCCCAGGACGGAAACCGCATTGTTCCTCCTGGATCCGAGGTTCAACCACTGGCCGGATCCTCCTCTCCAGCACCCTGGCATAGACCTTCCCCGGGAGGCTGAGGAGTGTGATCCCTCTGTAGTTGGAACACACCCTCCGGTCCCCCTTCTTAAAAAGAGGAACCACCACCCCGGTCTGCCAATCCAGGGGTACTGTCCCCGAACGCCACGCGATGTTGCACAGGTGTGTCAGCCATGACAGCCCAACAACATCCAGAGACTTAAGGTACTCGGGGCGGATCTCATCCACCCACGATTCTTTGCCACTGGGGAGCTGCCGAACTACCTTGGCTTGGGTGAAGGATAGATCATCTTCCGAATCCCCAGGCCCCTGCTTCCCTTATGGAAGACGTGTTGACGGGATTGAGGAGATCCTCGAAGTATTCCTTCCACCGTCCGACAATATCCCCAGTCGAGGTCAGCAGCTCCCCACTTCCACTGTAAACAGTGTTGGTAGAGCACTGCTTCCCCCTCCTGAGGCGCCGGACGGTTTGCCAGAATTTCTTCGGGGCCGACAGGTAGTCCTTCTCCATGGCCTCACCGAACTCCTCCCATACCCGAGTTTTTGCCGCCGTCACCGCCTGGGCTGCAGCACGCTTGGCCCTGGTACCTGTCAGCTGCTTCGGGAGTCCCACAAGCCAACCAAGCTCGGTAGGACTCCTTCTTCAGCTTGACGGCATCCCTTACCTCCAGTGTCCACCACCGGGTTCGGGGATTGCCGCCACGACAGGCACCCGAAACCTTACGGCCACAGCTCCTAGCCGCCGCGTCGACAATGGAGGTGGAAAACATGGTCCATTCAGACTCAATGTTCCCAGCCTCCCCCGGGATCTGGTAGAAGCTCTCTCGGAGGTGTGAGTTAAAGACCCCTCTGACAGCGGGTTCGGCCAAACATTCCCAACAGACCCTCACAGTACATTTGGGCCTGCCAAGTCTGTCCCGTTTCCTCCTCTGCCAGCGGATCCAACTCACCACCAGGTGGTGATCAGTTGACAGCTCTGCCCCTCTCTTCACCCGAGTGTCCAAGACATACGGCCGACGGTCAGATGACACGACTACAAAGTCGATCATTGACCTCCGGCCTAGGGTGTCCTGGTGCCATGTGCACTGATGGACACCCTTATGCTTGAACATGGTGTTCATTATGGACAAACTGTGACTAGCACAGAAGTCCAGCAACAGAACACCACTCGGGTTCATATCGGGGAGGCCGTTCCTCCCAATCACGCCCCTCCAGGTTTCACTGTCGCTGCCCACGTGAGCGTTGAAGTCCCCCAACCGAATTATGGAGTCCCCGATAGGAGCACCTTTCAGCACCCCCCCGAGAGACTCCAAAAAGGCTGAAACGACCCTTTCACTCTGGGGGGAAAACTCCAACACGTGGCGGCTGAGCTGGGGAGCTATGAGCAAGCCCACACCAGCTCGCCGCCGCTCACCGCGAGCAACTCCAGAGTAGAAGAGAGTCCAGCCCCTCTCAAAGAGCTGGGTTCCAGAGCCCAGGCTGTGCATGGAGGTGAGCCCGACTATCTCAAGCCGGTACCGCTTGACCTCCCGCACAAGCTCAGGCTCCTTCCCCCCCAGTGAGGTGACATTCCATGTCCCTAGAGCAAGTTTCAGCATCCAGGGATCGGGTCGCTGAGGTCCCCGTCCTCGACCACTGCCTGATCCACTATGCACCGGCCCCTTATGGATCCTCCTGCGGGTGGTAGGTCCACAGAAGGGCGGCCCCACATCGCTCTTTTGGGCTTTGCCCGGCTGGGCCCCATGGGGGAAGATCCAGCCACCAGGCGCTCGCCTACGGGCCCGAACCCCAGGCCTGGCTCCAGGGTGGGGCCCCGGCTTCGCTATGCCGGGCGACGTCACGGTCCTCAGTTATTGCTCCATAAGAGGTCACTGAACCGCTCTTAGTCTTCTCCGTCACCTAGGACCTGTTTGCCTTGGGAGACCCTGCCAGGGGCATATAGCCCCAGACAACATAGCTCCTAGGATCATACGGGCACTCAAACCCCTCCACCATGATAAGGTGGCGGTTCAAGGAGGGGTGCAGTAGACACAAACATCAAATTCACCAGAGAGGACACCAAAGAGAACAGGCTAATCTTTTTGGACAGTGAGGTCCTCATTGGGTCTGATGGTAACCTAGAGATAGAAATCTACAGGAAATCCACACACACAGACCAATACCTGCTATTTGACTCCCATCACCCACTGCAACACAAACTAGGAATCATCAAGACTTTACGCCACAGAACAAACAACATCTCTATCTCTATGGAGGCCAAGAGGAAGGAGGACACTCACTTGAAGACAGCCCTAAAAACCTGTGGCTACCCTAAGTGGGCTTTTAACAAAGCAACATCCACATTAGGCACATTGGACAAGATGGCGACCGACACAATCAGTGAGGCACCTACAACGCCATCAACACCAAGAACAACAACAACAACGCCAACACTACCTGACAATACCAACTCGGACAATGCCAATCTACTACTCCACCTAGCAAACAATGAAATCACCAAATTAAAGCAGGAAATATGCCACCTCTCTCACGATCTCCAACAGAAAGACTCCATACTGACTAGCTTCAGGGACATTGCCCTCGAGCAGTCGAGGAAGATCTCCACACTTACCTTCACTCTCCAGGACACTGCCCCATGGGACCCGTCAACCTGTCCACGACCCTCCTCGTCTTCTACACCATGTCTTCGGTCCTCCTGGACCGAGGTTGCGGTTCGTGGGCGGAAAAAATATCACCACGGGTCTCCGCGTCCCTCCCTAGACCTCTCCAATCGATTTGCACCTCTGTCTTCTGCCACTCCGGACCTACATACTGTCTCATCTGCCAATCACGTACCGGATCGTTCCGCTCCGGTATCCCAACAACACCCGTCACCCGCCAATGTCGTTCGACGCCGTCACCTGCTCTCGCTCCCCTCTGACGACACCCGCTGCCCCCGCCTTAGTCCAAGTGCTCCTCGCGAAGCCCGTTGCCCCGGCGGAAAACAGTCTCCATCCCGCTCAGCTACTACATCCGTGCGCCGTAGGATCCTTCGCAAGGCCGTGCTCAGGCACACTCACGGGCTCCCTAGCTACGGACCAACTGAACTGCCGCCTCCATCTTCCACCTCAGCACCTGATGTCACCGCCCCGCCTCCCCGCCAGTCAGCAAGACGACACGACTCAAACGGCCAACTACTGGCGTCTTCTCCACGCCCCCTTTTCCCCCCAACCACGTTAATCATCGGAGACTCAATTATAAGGAATGTACGCTTTTTCAACGCCACAACTCTCTGTCTCCCTGGAGCTACGGCCTCAGACATCTTGGCCATGCTTCCTGGATTACTGCCAACACTTCCGTCTTCCATCATTAGAATGATTGTTCATATCGGAACTTGTGACACGTCACTCCACCAGTCTGAACTAACTAAAAAGGATTTTCTCTCTCTCCTCCACCTCCTAAGCAACTGTGGTAAGACTATTTTCATGTCTGGTCCCATCCCCACGTTTGGAAGAGGCTCTGGCCGCTTCAGCAGAATCCTCAGTCTCAACACCTGGCTCAAGTCTGTCTCCCTGTCCTACAATCTCCAATTCATCGACAACTTCAACCTCTTCTGGAACCGACCTGCCTTCTTTGCAGGAGATGGTCTGCATCCCAACCGCCTGGGCTCTCATATACTTTCCACCAACATTCAACATGCAGTTCACTGTACCCCACACGCTAACACTGGACAACCTGTCCATTCTGTCCCACAAGCCTGACTATCTGACTCTATACTACCAATCCCCTCCATCTGGTCATCCTCCCGACCTCAGCCAAGGAAACCTGGTATACGCCTGATCAACCACTCTGTTCTAGCTAACATCCCCAGACACATGGACTCTACACCTTTCCATAACACTCATTTTGGGCTACTTAACGTTCGCTCCCTTTCTCAAAACGCATCCCTCATCTTTGACATTATTCTAAAACACAATCTCGACATCCTGTGCTTAACTGAAACCTGGCAGCAGCCCAACGACTTCACTGAACTTAATCAATCTATTCCACCTGGTTTCACATATCTCACCCATCCACGCCTCTCGGGACGCGGTGGCGGCCTCGCCATACTGTTCAACCTTAAATACAAAATATCCATCCACCCCACTGTCACCTTTCAGTCCTTTGAAGCTCTCATAGCACGTATTCACGGTCACACACCAACCTTCTTGGCCACTATCTACCGCCCACCAAAACCTAACCCGACCTTCCTGGATGAACTGTCTGACCTCTTACCTAACCTCATCTCTCTGTCAAAGACTTCATTTCCTGTCTGGACAGCTTTGGGCTCCAACAATACATCACCTCCCCAACACATTCTCTAGGCCACACCCTCGACTTAGTCTGCTGCTCTGGCATCACAGCTCAGTCATGTTCTACCCTCGACACCTCCTTCTCCGACCACAAACTAGTCTGCTTTAACTCCAAACTACCTATCTTCAAAACCCACCTCTCCCGCACCATCACCTTCCGTAACTTAAAGAACATCGACCTCTCCTCCTTCACTGCTGCTCTCAACAACCTTTCATGTTCTAATTATACACCGTCCCTCTCCAACATGTTATCCAATTTTAACCGTGAGCTACGAAATCTACTCGACACCTTCGCCCCACTCAAAACTAGATCTGTATCCTTTACGCACTCTGCTCCATGGCACACCCCCGAACTCCGCCTCCTCAAAACCCAAGCCCGTCGCCTTGAAAAACCGGTTCATCCACCCACAAGGACTTATACCTAAACCACATACTGAAGTACAAGCAAACCATTACCCAAACAAAATCTGACTTCTATGCCTCTCTTATTGTATCCAATTTTAACCGTGAGCTACGAAATCTACTCGACACCTTCGCCCCACTCAAAACTAGATCTGTATCCTTTACGCACTCTGCTCCATGGCACACCCCCGAACTCCGCCTCCTCAAAACCCAAGCCCGTCGCCTTGAAAAACCGGTTCATCCACCCACAAGGACTTATACCTAAACCACATACTGAAGTACAAGCAAACCATTACCCAAACAAAATCTGACTTCTATGCCTCTCTTATTGTATCCGCCTCTGACTCCACGCGTTCCCTCTTCTCCACTGTCAAAAATTTATTGGGCCCTCCCGATACTCCTCTCTTCCCCTCACTCTCCACCACCTTGTGCAATAACTTCCTGGATTTCTTCTCATCAAAAATCGAAAATATACACCAGCAATTTCCCCCCATCTGTGACACTGCGAACTGCCTCCACTGTACCCTACCCTGTCTATCAGTATCCTCCCCGCTTTCGAGTTTTATCATTCCACCCACCACGGTTATCTCTTCACTGATCCTCAAATCCAAACCCTCAACCTGCAAACTTGACCCCCTACCAACCAACCTCGTCAAGCTCTGTCTCCCCTCTCTCCTTCCTCATCTTACCCACATTATTCACACTTCCCTCAGTTCTGGTATCGTACCCCCATCACTCAAGACAGCCATCATCACACCAATCCTAAAAAAACCTGGCCTCGATCCTGTGAACCTTAACAACATCCGCCCTATCTCCAATCTCCCGTTCCTCTCTAAAATTCTTGAAAAAGTTGTCCACCACCAGGTCCATACCCACCTTGCCGCCAATAGCCTATACGAACACTTTCAATCTGGTTTCCGCCATCTTCACAGCACTGAAACTGCCCTGGTCAAAATCACCAACGACCTCCTAGTAGCCGCAGACTCTGACCTTGTCTCCATCCTCATCCTCCTTGACCTAACTGCAGCTTTTGACACCATCTCGCACAATATTCTCCTCCATCGCCTTGCTTCCATCGGCATAGCCGGCTCGGTCCTCTCATGGTTCACCTCCTACCTCTCTGACCGCACCCAGTCCGTCCATCTCCAGAACTTCCACTCCCAGCCCTCTACTGTCAGTTGTGGCATGCCCCAGGGCTCTGTCCTGGGGCCCCTCCTCTTCATTATTTATCTCCTTCCTCTCGGACATATCTTTAGGCAACATAACATCAATTTCCACTGTTATGCAGACGACACCCAGCTCTACCTCTCTGCTGCTCCATCTTCTACCCTCCCCCCTCCCTCCCTCCTTACCTGCTTACATAATATCAAATCCTGGTTCACCCATAACTTTTTGAAACTCAACCCCGACAAAACTGAAATTCTCCTCGTGGGCACCAAATCCACCCTTTCTAAAACCAGCACCTTCTCCATTTTAATTGACAACAATACTGTCCTCCCCTCCCCCCAAGTTAAAAGCCTGGGTGTCATCCTAGACGGTACTCTCTCCTTCACTCAGCATATCAATACCACTACCCGGTCGGCCTACTCCGATCTCCGTAACATAAACCACATCCCAACTTTTAAATCATCACTCAAAACGTATCTGTTCCGTATAGCGTTTTCCACCTAACTGTCTTAACTTCTCAAAGCAGCCCGTGATGTTCTACCACCCTCCGCCTATTTCATATTGTCTCATATTGTTTCATATTTGTTGTTCTGTCATCTGGGTTTCTGTGTTTCAATTTGCTTTGCTGTACATCGCCCACTTCCTGGATGCTCCGCACTTTTGCCTTTACATTCTGGCCCTCTGTTTATGCATTGTTGATTTTATTGTTGTTGTAATGCACTCTATGTATTTCATGCTGTATGCTTCCTTTTTCTCTCTGTAAGGTGACCTTGAGAGTTTGAAAGGCGCCATGAAATAAAATGTATTATTATTATTATTATTATTATTATTAAAAACAAGAGACACAGCTGAGACTCAAGATCCACAGAGGACAAACCTGGTCATTTCCTATGTAGCAGGTGTCTCAGAGAGGCTTAAACAGGTTTTTGGGAAACATCAGTTCACTTCAAATCCACCAAGACACCGAGACAGAGTCTGGTTCACCCTAAAGACCAGACACCAAAACAAAAGAGGAGCAATGTAGAATATGCCATCCAGTGTCAGGAAGAATGCTCAGAACTCTACGGTGGAGAAACCAAACAACCACTCAACAAGAGGATTGTCCAACACAGGGGGAGCAGCTCCTCAGGACCACAGTCAGCTGTGCATCTCCATTTAAAGGAAACAGGACACTCCTGTTGAAAACAGTGATCTAGAAGATAAGTGGTTTGACAAGCTATATATTTTTAGGTGGAAAAACCCTCTCTTAGCAGGGGTGGAGGGCTCAGACATAGCTTGTCTTCAGTTCAGGCCAGGTGTGAAGTGAAACCAACTCAAGAATGTTGGTCTAACAACTCTCTCCCCATTTATATAGCTCACCTAACAAGCCTATTCAGGCCAGGTGTGAAGTGAAACCAACTCAGGAGTGTGGGTCTAATGACTCTCGCCCCATTTACATAGCTCACCTAATGAGCCTATTTGGGCTAGGGGTGGAGAGAAACCAACCTGAAAGATAAATGTGAGTCTCCTACCAGCTTTCCCTCAGATTGATGAAGCTACTTGGATGAGTAGTGAAACATTTCGACCTTAAAAACTAGAAGTCCAGTCCCTGTGACTCTACATGGCATAAAATAACTTCACCTGAACAACTGAGAATCCTCACAGGCTGTGATGATCATGTTCTTTGATTTCTCCAGTTCTTTCAACACCGGGAAGCCAAGGTTTCTGAAGGACAAGCTGGAGCACATGGGGTGGACTTCCATCTATCAGACTGGATTTTGGATTACCTCACCAATCGTCTACCATACATGAGGGCACGGGACTGTGTCTGACATAGTAGCTCTGTACTGGGAAGTCCCCTTGGACCCGATGCAGGTGGTGGGAGACAGGAGGATGTTGGCTAAGTTAACATCCCTCCTGGAGAATCACTCTCAACCGATGCATGAGACTCTTGCAGCAATGGGTAGCTCTGTCAGTGACAGACTGCTCCATCCCAAGTGTGTGACGAAGCGCTACTGCTGATCCTTCTTCCCAGTACACCCCTATAGACTGCAAAAATCCTGTAAAAGCTTGTAAATATACAATATACTAGAGTGCAATATTGTCTGTTTTCACTTTGTATATATTTTTTTCATTTTTAAATATGTTTTTATTGTAAATAACTTGTTTTTTTTGTTTAGATTTTCTATTCTCCTTTTATGCCTGTCTTACTGCTGTGATGATGTAAATTTACCCACTGTAGGAAAAATAAATGTTCTTCTTACCTTATTGTCATGATCACTGTCTTGGTCTCTCCTACTGTGTATTTTATTGTTAGTGTTTCTGTGCTTGTTAGGTTCCTGTCTTGAACACACTTGTGATTTTAAAACTAGATCTGAGCTTAGTATTATTGACAAAATGTCCAAAGTTTTCTCCTAAAATGGATTTAGTGAAAACCTGGCAAATTGATATCAGACCTGTGTTTTGTCTGAAACTTGGTTAAACACAGACAAAGATATTGTGTTATGGTATGAGGGTGTGGACCCGTCTGCAGAGAAGAAGGAACCGGAGATAAGTGGACAGACAGAAGATCTCTTATGGAGAATGAAAATAAAGATACTCCACAGCAGTCTCGACAAAGATCACTCTTGCTAGACTAAGGCAGTACAACGCTGAACAGCAACGTAGCGTCTATCCTCTCAGCGGCTGGAGCAAGAGTCACAGTTGAATCTTCCAACAGCTGTGTAGCTGAAGGCCCGTGGTGTAAGTACAGCCTCCGATGAGTAGATGAGCCTAGGCCCAGCTGTTCTCATCTCGTAGCCTGTAAGTAAGGCAAGAGAGAAGGGACAAAAAAAGGAAAACAGGGAAAAACAGGAAAGTGCTGCACACCAACCCCAACTCCTGACACATTGCAATAAAAGGTTATAATGTTTTTTGTTGGCAAATTTTGCAGAGTCACAGGCAGAACATACGATCTGTCAATACCAATTGACCCCAGACAAAGGAAATGACAAACTTTTAAATCAACTCAGCAGTATTGCATACTGTCTGTTGCATTCACACAGGGAGCTGACAGACGTGATGTCTGTCAAGGTGTAAATTTCCTTCACACTAACATCACAAATGGTTCATAGAAGAAATGTTCAGCTCTACTGTGAACAAGCTTTTGTCATGATTTGTGGGACTTTGAGCTGAATAAAATCATTCTCATGTTGAACTGGCCTGGAAATAGTTACTATGATGCTTTTATTAAAATTGGAAATAGACATGCTCCTTTCACAACTCCTGGTTTTCCTGTGACTATCTATTATTATATTACTACACTATACTTATAACTACTCAAGCTATTTGAAGTAAGGGATGTTGCCTGGACCAAGAATAGAAAATCTAAATCCCAGGCTGATTGGATGAATTTTAAACAGCTCAGTGAAGTCATTCTGTGAATCAATTGCCAGCTTATGTACTCAAACTAATGAATCGGCCATTCTCAACATTTCAATGAATTTTTGTTTCCTCAGCTTCTTTATTTGAGTCTTTGATCCAGATTGAAAACAATTTGTTTTACTTCCTGCCAGGTGTTAGAGGTCCACAGCACATTAAAGCATTAATAATTTAAAGGTCCTTCTGAGTTTGATTCTGCTCTTTGGAAATGGTCTCATTAGTAGCCAATATTTTATATCCTGGATTGTATTTTTTTTTTTTTTGTATGGAGTGTTTCAATAATTAGTCTCCCGTGTCTTAGTGGCTTGTTTGTAACTTGAAATAGAAATATTCAAATTAATTTATTTTCACAGAGCCGCTTTTTTCTTTGTAATTACTATATAATAAGCTCTACTGTGTACATTAGCCACAAGTTCAAAGGGCCCAAAAGGTACTGTACCTTATAACGTCATTTGTAGATGCTCTATTGACAGATATTTGAACATACTGGCGGATCAGTCAACTATACTACTGTGATCTAGTGTTACAGTTCTTACCTATGAAAGGCAGGGCATTAAATATTCATCAGTCAAATTTTCCTCTTCCTCTTTGGGTGTAGTGAATTTATATTACACAAGAAAATGGCAGAACAAAAGTTGTACTGAGGAAAAAATTGTGTTTAATTAGATAACTAGTTAATTAGTGCACTCTGTCATGTATCAAGAATTACATGTTTTGAAGTTCAGAAGTTGTAGACATCTCACATATACTCATATTAACAGGTCTCTCTCTCAAAACATAGATACAGTGCTATAGTGTGATTATTGCGGTTTTGATGCCAGAACACAGAAATATTCCAATTCCTGCACTATTTCAGTGTCAGGAGACACTACTCCCATCTCATCCAGAAACCTGTGAAGCAGCAGAGGTTGACTTTAGCTCAGTACTCAGAGGAGCACCAAAGAAAAACATTCCTAACATTGCATGACTGAAAAATAAATAGTGGATTATAATAGCAGACATGTACAATTAGATGTTCATTGTCTCTTTTCAATTGTGTGTAGGTGTGTGGGTATAGTTTACTTCTTCTGGGTGCTGAGCAGCAGGTCATGAGCACAATGGGGGTCTTTCTTCCTGTAAGCTTGGAACATAGACCAGGACTCAATGAATCCCACCACGTCTCGTACTGGGATGACAGACTTTACCTGAACACCCTCAATCCTGTGGCATACAGTATTTCAGTGTTTTATTGCATTAAAAAAAAACTGTGAATTGCAGAGGCAGGACTCAAGGGTACTTTTTGCATTAGCAGAACAGGTTGCAAAATTACTTGTTTAGTGTACAGTATTTTTACTATTTGCCCTGAAAATAAACAACATTGTTGATGAACAATTTAACAGTGTATATGTCTGAAGGGACACTGGTGTGGATTTTAGCTGACAGTGGTCTGTGTAGGTGTATATGTGGCAATTACCTCTCTTTGTCTGGAAAAGGGATGTCTTTGTACAGCTCCTCCAGCTTAGTGTCACATACAGCTACTGGGTTGCTTGTGTATGGCCCCAGCACCTGCTTCACCTGGATGTTAAATTAGATAAAGGTTTAACTATTAGTTCACTACCACATGTAGTTTTACCTGTACTAAGACTTGATAGTACCAAATCTGGCAACCTCACTGGCAATTGTTTGGGATGCTACATTTAGTCAGCATACCTGATAATTCTCAACAAAGAAATTGTTAACTCCCTGATATGAAAATGACAGTTTGCTATTTTATGCTTCCATTCATGTTTGCATTTAACAAATGAGCCATGTTGGCTAATACTGATTCAGCTTTAGAGGTGTTGGGAGGTTGTTTTTGAACAATGGACAGATGATTAACTCCTGCTTCAAATTATGCTAGGCTCGACTGACCGTTTTCTGACTCCTACTATATATTCAGAAAGAAAGTAAATATGTGTTGAATTATTCTTTAAGTGTCAGGTTGATTGGTGACTCTAAAATTGCCCATAGGAGTGAGTGTGAGTGTGTGAGGTTGTTTGTCTCTATGTGGCCCTATGATGGACTGGTGACCTGTCCAGGGTGGACCCCTGCCTTTCACCCAAAGAGAGCTGGGATAGGTTCCAGCAGATCCCTGTGACTCTAAATAGGAATAGGCAGGTATAGATAATGGATGGATGGATTATTCTTTTATGCCATGCAGAAAGTTATTATATCTACAGTTGTTAGACAATGGTGATGATGCCAGTGTTGCTGTTAAGGTTTAACACTGCTCAGCTGAAATCAGAGGGCTTTAAGTCTACACATACCTCTTTATATATGTGGTTGAGTCTTTCTCCACAGTTCTGGTAATAATGCCTGGTGCTAGAATCGGTGAACCCAAGCAGAGCAATGCAGCCCCCGGGTTTCAAAACGCGACATGCTTCTGTCACAAACCTTGACTTATCAAACCAGTGTGCTGCTGACGCTGCTGTGAGCAAATCTACAGAGCCATCTGTAAACGGAAGCTCCTCTGCTGTCCCCTTCCTGCAGGTGCAATAGACAGGTAACCCCTGTAAATCCAACTACTGGACAGACACAGAGCAGCTGCAAAGATGGGGTGAATCCCAATTCTACTAACTGCATCCATCATTCCCTCACTTATGTCTTTTCCTTCCTTCTTAGTCCTGCTCATGTAAGATGCAAGGTAAAGAAGTGAGGACACCTTTTCTCTGAACCTTAATGTGAAATGTCCAATCACAAAGTGATTTCCAATAAAGAGGCATGTATATCTGTAGCAGACTTCCATGAAGGATGCCTTGTTTCCTTGTTACAGCCCCTCCAGGCAGTGTCCTTGTTGATTTGACAACACTCCTCAGAGCAGAACCAAGGACTGGTAAAATAAAGGAATTGGGATTCACCCATAGTTTACTCATCCTTCCAGTGCAACAAAAGCTTTCAAAGAGATTGATTCAGTATTTCACAATGTTTTCCTCTGAACTTCATGAGGAACTGCTTGGCAAATGTTAGTAGTCCATCATTTTACACTACCGTACTGATGAAAACTACACTTTACTCTCTTGCTGAGTGTTAGGTGAGAACAGTGGCATTATTAGACATAATTATTCGAAGGTTTAGCCCAGAACATTTTGAGTTCAGCCCTGAACATATTCTGTCCTGTCAAAGATTCACACTAACACCAAGTAAACACCAGGTTAACTCTAAGGCCATGGACTGATTTTAGAATAAAGCAGAACTAATTACAGTGTTGGAAAAAGGGGTAGTAATTTAGTGATGCACAAGGGGAAGTGGGAGGAAGGTTCAAATTCACTGAATAGCAGTCATAAAAACGTATAATGTTCAGGTGGGAAAACCCAGTCTAGGAAAGGAGGTTGATGGCCAAAAGTTGAAATTAATCCACACATAACTTATGGTTGCAATGCAAACAACTGGAAAAATTTCTGCCAAATGCAGGTTGTCCACTAAGTTACACATACTGCTCTAAGTCTTACCAGTGAAACCATTTGCCTCTCTTTGCAAATTATTGTGTGGCCACAGAAGGATGGACTGACAATTATTTCTTATGCAAAAAATATTCAAACTTTAAGCACCTTTAAAAGAGGGAAGCTAAGTGCTCAAGCCAAAGTCCAGTATGTTATCTTGATATTTACATTTACAACTTGACCTCCCTCCAAAGAAAGCATGAGCCCAGTGCAATCATGACTTAGCCCCTTATCATTTGAGCTGCTGAAAACGCCCTATTACATGCTAAATATAAGCTACACTCAGCACTGTTATCTTAGGTTACCAAAAAGACTGCATACACAGGTAACCAGCTACCCTGGGTCCGTCCAAAACCAATAAAATGTGCTTATCTGCACCTTCAACATTACTAATTTATGTAGTTTCTTTTATTCATGCAAAAATAGCCAACAAACTGTGTTTTATATGGGGGTTATATATGGGAATATATCTTGACTTCGAGTAAAATCTGCATTGATTTAGGTTTTGTCAACTATGTTTTTAAGCATATCATAATTTATTGATGTAAAACATAGCAGCTCACACATACTCCTACCTGTATGTGACGTTCGGATACCCTGGCACAGCTCTGGCCTCTTCTAGTTGACACTCACTGATGTCAATACCCACCACTTCTTTAAAAAAAGGCGCAAATAGCCGAGAGTTTTGACCTGTTCCACATCCCAGATCCACTGCCAGCACATGTGGCTGTCCCTTCTGAGGACATTAGTAGAAATGCAGTTCTTGTCAGTGGTTCAATCTTGTAGATTTTCTTTTTCATAAACTCTCATTTTGTATAGTAAATAGGCAGAATACCCTATGTCACTATGGTAAAATAACAGACTGTATATTCACAGAATGTGTGACCAAGGCATACCTTTTTATCTAGGTACTGAAGAATAATGTTCTTGAGCTCATCTGGCGGTGTAAAGCGATACTTTTGGTAGATCGAGGCATGATCCTTCCCCTCAAACAGCCGATATGTCATGACGACTCCTTTTCCCAAACGGTGTCCCTTGTCAGCCAAAGCTCTTCTTTACTTCCTTTCAGGTCCTTTTTACTGCTGTTTTCTTCACTGCTTTTACCCTCTTTTACCTTCTATCTTCTCTCTTAGTTTGTATATCCTTAACTTTTTGCAGTGTCCTTTGTTAAAGCAGTAACCAGATATTAACTCTTCACTCACTTTCTGCACTGTAGTCTTTCTGTATCTTTTAATACCTAACAGACCAACAATTAATAATCACTGAGTTAAACAGAATTAAATTTGCAAAGTAAATGAAGTATAAAACCTTTACAAATCTGAATGATGTCCTACACAGAGAAAAGTAAATCATTATGTAATACTTCCTGCTGAATGCCCTTTGCTACCACAAGTCTGGCTAACTAAACTGCATATTGTATTACTGAAGCAGGGCCTCTTGCTTAACCCTTTCAGGGCAGAAAGTTTCTGCAGACCGCACAGTTCCAAAGGCAAGTAATGGCATTGTTGGCAATTTCCTGGTTTTTTTCTGCATAAATTGTGATCTGATCTTTACCAAAGTCACAAATATTAACAAACTCAATATTTCTAAGCTGATAAAACATAAACAGTCTTTATTCAACACACACAGAAGTCAGGGACAGACTTTGCTGACTTATTTTACAATGTGCTACCTCATAAAACTCGGCTACCCCATCCACAACTTTCTGTGGGTTACCCTACAGCCTTAGTTTGTGTGTAGTGCTACTTAGCAAATAACAGCATACTAATATGCTAAACCAACACAATAAACACATTAAAATCATGTCTATGATGCTATCATTTGTATATTAGCATGCTGGACAGAGCAGTTGGCACAGGTCCAGATGCTTAAACAGGTGCTTTAAACTTATTCTAGTTAGTTTTAGAAGTGTAATCAGCTCATTACTGTGCTCTTAGCATGTTTGAACCCACCTTTAAATGATAATTATACAATAGAGTGGCAGTATTGTTTTATCTGAGAGCAGATATTGTCTTGGTGGAGCTGAGTTAAACCCACATGTATCCCATTACAATAGCAATGATATATTTTGTGATGGAAATGAGTTCTGTGTTTCAACACCTGATAAAATTGGGAATGTCATGGCAGAGGCTGCCAGTAAGGAATAGGTTAATCTGTTTTAATCCTAATCCACTGGTACAAGAAATGCACTATGTACCTAGTGACTATGAATATAAGCACTTATTTGATAATTTGTTTTTGAAATGTACAATGATGAGCATTTCTATTTGAAACTTGAGACTAAGTCAGTCAGATTTATTTTAACTGAATCCTTCTTCAGGCCCATAAGTCTGTATGTCCCTGTTAAAAAAAAAAAAGCATAGACCAACAAATAAAGCATTTTATTGCCTAACCCTAACCAAGATGTTTTATTGCCTAAACCGAAACATTTTGCCTAAATGCCTAAATATAACTGAGTAGTTGTCGTGCTTACATAATGTACGTAATAACGGCAATGAAGAACTATGGGATAAAAATGAACTACTGAACCTACCAGTCCTGACTTTCCTGAGTTCAATTTTTATTTTGAAGAATCTTCTGTCTTTTATTTTGAAGTGGTTCCTGATCCCTGGTATATTCCTTATTGTTTCTAGTTTTGCTCTTGTCATTAGTGTCTAAATGCATTTCATTCATTTTTTCACCACAGCAACTGCTGCCAAACGGCTATGAAGAATTGAAAGAAATGCTCCTCTGCAAAAACTGAAAATTCAGAAAGCTGGATGAAAATAAGTGACTGGTAAATTAAATGTGTAACTTTATTTTAATCCTTTCAGTTGTCACAACTGCATATCATATCCCAACCATATCCTCTGACATGACAGTAGATCTATAATTTATATTTCTATAAAATAAATGTAAGTCAGGTGCTGATTTGCATAGATACAATTAATGCCTGTGCATTTACGCACATTTATGCATTACGTGCAACGGCATAAAACTCCATGCACACAAATAAAGGAACCTGCTGCCGGGCAGATTTGAGATTGCATATGTTGTCAGGACAACAATCTTAACATGACTTTGGAAGAACCGACATGTCAAATCGTGGTTAAAATAACACAGTTAAGGTTTGAGAATGATCACGATCATGATTAATTGAAGCCATGTTGCTATCAGAAACAAACCAGTCTCCTATGTTAAAGACCAGTGTTTTGCTGGTCAACACACACACCTTTTACCTTCTAAACTTTGTGGCTTCATTGTAACCTTAACCAACCTGGGATAAAAGGCTGACTGGATGTTCCAATTAGACAGTTTGTATTGCTGGGGTGATGTAAATATGGGTGACAAGTTGTAGAGACTTTCAGGTGCTTTTCTGAAACCATAGCAGTGCCATGCCACAGACCACACACATACTTGTGGAACATTTAGGAGTGATCAGACCTAAAACCTAAAAAGAATTTATATACACGGGCAAGAAAAAGAATTGAAATTACATGACAATGTGGCCTGATCATCTAAGTCAAGGCAAGTAAAATCTTCTCAATAGACAATCATTGGTGTTGTTATTCAACACATCCATTAAAGATTCACAGTGCTGGCAGAAAAAGTAAGGGAACACTTTGGATTTAATAACTGGTCAAACCTCCTTTGGCACCAATAACCTCAAACAAGCACTTCCAGCAGCTGCAGATCAGACCTGCAACTTAAGGGGGGAGTTCAGACCAAACTGCTAATATTCTTAGGACATCTGGTGTCCATGGCAGGACAACTTGTGAGAGTATCTTGTATCCCTGTTTGACCAGGGATACAAGGGTCCACGGGGTTGTCGTTATGCAAATCAATTATCCATGCTTATTGTTATTAGGATTTACAACAGATTTATTTCTCATTGTTCTAACTCAGTATTTGGTACAGCTGATTCACTGATGTGGAGTACACATTCAAACACAGGATAGTTTCAACCATCTATTCATCATCTCGGATCTCTGGATGGATGGATAGTTTTGTCAATACAAGAAGGAAATCATCCATCCATCATCTATACCCACTTATTCCTAACCAGGGACACAGGGATCTATCCCAGCTCTCTTTGGGTGAAAGGCAGGGGTACACCCTGGACAGGTCCCCAGTCCATCACAGGGCCACATAGAGACAAAGAACCTCACACACTCACACTCACTCCTATGGGCAATTTAGAGTCACCAATCAACCTGAGGTACATGTTTTTGGACTGTGGGAGGAAACCAGAGTACCTGGAGAAAACCCACACAAGTACAGGGAGAACATGCAAACTCCACACAGAAAGGATCCTTATGGGCTGTGAACCTGGGACCTTCTTGCTGTGAGGCAACTGTGCTAACCACTGTGCCGCCAGAAGGAAATCAAATTATCACAGTTATTTCAGTAAATAAGAACTTGAATAAATCTGAATAATACAACTTATTTTCAGCTACATCATGAATGCATCCACTAAATCAGTCCTACACAGATCAAATCAAGTCCATTAGATGTTAGGGCAGCTGTGGCTCAAGGGGTAGAGCAGGTTGACCATGAACCAGGAGGATGGTGGTTTGATCCTTGGTGTATGAATGTGTGAATGTTTGTGTGAGTACACTTGAGTGTAGAAAAGAGCTATACATGTATAAGACCAGTTAGCATTTACACGTAAAACAAATGCAGTCAGTAGGAAACTCAGTATTTTAACTTACATCGGCTTGCTCTGAATTCACACACTCATGGTTTGTAGGGAAACAAAAGAATCTGCAGGCCTGGGGGCTGTGGTTTTAGACTCTCTTTCAGTTACCTGAACTAACATAACTTGTGTTAATAAAGTTATCCTTCTTCAAACATGACTACCGGTAGTTTCTAAAAGTCTGTTGTCTGAGCTACACTAACTTCTGTCCTTGTTACTTTCTTTAGATACCTGGCTGGCCATCAGGGTGAGGAATACTAGTGCAAACAATAACTTTATTTCACCCTTAAACCATTTGAAGTGATAAAGTATTTTTTACATTTATCAATTAACAAACAGTGGTTAGCAACCCCACAATACTTATGCCGGGGCTGGTCATTCAGGATCTCTTGACTAAAAGGAAGGAAAAGGCTGCACACGGACTTACTTGTCTTTCTTCTTTATTCCCCAAATTTGGGGACTTTAGGGAGCGGTTAGTAAACACAGTGTGAAACAATGTACTAATACTGAAAGAATATAGCGATGTTTCACATCAAATAAACTGCAGAGCCTGGGCTAAAGACTATAAAATTTTTTTTTACATGCTCCAAACACAACTAAAGTGACAACTGAATGAATTACTAAATATCAAACTCCACACAGCACCGCTGTGTCAACCCACTCGCCACATTTCTGGGTCTACTGTTACAGCACTTTGTGCAAACACACAATATACAGATGTAAACACATACATATGAAAGCAGAGACTCTGCAGAGTCTGAAGTTGTGTGTAAAAACACCGTACGGCAAAGCATTTGAAAGATAGAAGCCAAAACACAGAAACAGCATAATCGGCGACAGAAAAAAAGTAGTGGGTGAGTGTCCGAAAGTGTTAACAATTGAGTGCATTATATAGTGCACTATGTAGTCCACTTTGCCGTGTTCCACTATATAGTGATTGAGGGGTTAGGGAATAGGGTGGACATTCAGACACAAGGGAAAAATTTATCACCTCCGCGTGCAGCAGCCTGGCCTCCCAAACACACAACGTTCCACAGATTCTGATTGACCGACCGTGCTGTCAGTCTCATTTTAGCATCATTCTACTGGCTCTAATGTTTCAAATGAGCCAATCACTTAAATCGACCAATCCGTTGTGGAGATAGAGCCCTGGCAATGACATAGGGAAGTAGCAAGGACCTGAGAATTGACGCCTAGGGGAGGAAAGAGCCGTATTTTGGGGTCGCAGATTCGACACTTTTCACTTAATTATTGATTTTGAAAGTATTGAATACCATTAGTGATATACAAATGAAATATATAGTGTTTTTCATGAGAAACTACAAATGGCACACATGGTGTCAAACTGTGCCAAAATGGCCATTTTGGAAATCTCGCCGAAACTTAGCTACTGTACTAAAACCTCTCAAATTTTGTTCTGCTTCACTTTATCAGATTAAACTATTGCAGCGATAATGTTAACGTTTTATTATGATTTCATATAGGTTTACAGCTTCTGCTGCATCATTCTCAAAATATACTCATCCTGAAAGTGCTTTTTTTAGGCAAGGCTGAAGATTTTTCCTGTGTGCCATCTTCATTTACTTCTCACCAGTAACACATATACTGATATTTTCACATCTGCACAAAGCTCACAATTTTCATCTTTTATATGACACCAAAAGTATTCAAATAGACCTTGTGGTTGCAGAGGTATATTCATTTCATTATGGGTATGCAATTTTCTAGCAGAGGTCCAAAAAATAGGCTTATGGCCCAAAGGGATAGTATTCAATCTATGTATCCAGTATGCTTCTCATTTCAAACGTTGAAGGTCCAGTTTTCCAGATTTCCACCTTGTCTTTGGCCACATACTTTTTCAATGCCTTGAAAATGAAGGCTAGACACCATATGACTGAATTTCAACACACTGAAACACATTTAAACAGAAAAACCACAAACAAATGAAGGAGACATCATGTGTCGACTGCAGGAGTACTCAGCAGCAGCTTTGCTTAAATCACATTATTGTTACACTTTTTGGTTTCGAAAGTTACATACCTACATCAATACAGTACAATAGTCATTTCCTTAGGTCACACTGGGAAAAATGCATGCAACATATATGCCCCATATAGGCTAACCTTGTTGCTCACTTTTCCTGTGATTGTATTTGGTGATGTTATATGTATGGGATGAATTATGTGGGATGAATTGTGATCTTATACCGGACTCTGTGCTACAGCTGAGTGGATTTTAACTCCACAGAGCAAAAGGTGTTGGAATCTGCTTCTACATCAACAACAGCTGGTGCAACGATGTGACAATACTGTCTCAGCACTGTTCCCCGGACCTGGGGCCCTTCACCATCAACTGCAAGCCCTTCTACTCGCCCTGTGAGTTCTGCTCCTTCATTCCCGTCGCTGTTTACAGGCAATGTGCGCGAAGCGCAGCGCGCGCTGGCTGACGAGATACTGCGTGTAGAACAGCCAAACCCAGACACCTTGGTTATTGTGCTAGGAGACTTTAACAAAGGTAATCTTTCCCACGAACTGCCTAAATACAAACAGTTTATTAAGTGCACGACCAGAGAGGGGAACGTACTGGATCACTGCTACTCCACCATCAGTGGTGCTTATCGTGCTGTCCCTCGTGACGCACTGGGCCAGTCCGACCACATCATGGTGCATTTGATTCCTGGATACAGGCAGAAACTAAAACTCTGCAAACCTGTTGTGAGGACATCAAAGAAGTGGACCAGTGAGGCTGCGGGGGAACTTCAGGACTGTTTGGACTGTACAACAGTCTGGATGAGGACACAGACACTGTGACGTCCTACATTAACTTCTGTGAGGACAGCGTCATTCCATCACGCACCAGGGTGAGTTATAACAACGACAAACCCTAGTTCACAGCTAAACTCAGACGGCTCAGGTCAGAGAAGGAGGCTGCATACAGAAGTGGGGACAGAGAAAGGCCAAGTATAGATTTAGTCAGGAGGTGAGAAGAGCTAAATGTGTGCATGGTGAGAGAAAGGAACAGCAACTCTCAGCCAACACCTCTGCCTCTGTCTGGAAAGGGTTTAAGGTGATCACCAACTACAAGCCTGGAGCACGTCAGAAGGTATTAGAGAAATGCATTTTATTATTTAAGTTTAACATGTAAATTAGTAATAGATACATTAGGGCCGCTGTTCTGCGGTCTGAGTGGCACGGACCACAATATTAGCTATATTACACAGTATTTTCACATGCTTTCCCACTTTTGATTCATTCATTCGTTCGTTCATTCATTGTTATATGACGACAGTTGTAATGTGGATAGTATGGTGATGGATTGAAGTGATTTCAAAGTCATTGTAGGCTAAAAGTGGTGCAGCTGGTTTGGCTGACAATAAATGTGTTAAGAAAAAAAATGTGTAAGTTGCGTGGACAGTCCACTAGAGTTTTGACCACGCGGATATGGACCAACAGCAGCCTAAATAAAGACAGAGTCTGGAGACAGAGCTCGACGGCAGACACTACAATGATATTACCACTGTTAATACTATGGATATGAGTATTACCTGATTCTCAATATGTATATTTGAACTGATATAAAATGCATGCCGGGAGCTTTTTGCATGTCTTTGCTGGTCGTCATGCTGTCGGTAACATTTAATCGCCTTTTTGCCATTTTGACCAGCTCAGTGAAAATCTAAATGAAGCCGACCTGTGAGAGGTTTTTACTACTTTATAGCCAACAATGTCCACAGACCACAGGCACGGACCAGACAGGCCACACTGCTGCGACACAGGCCAGTGGTCCGTGCCACTCAGGCCACAGAACAGCGCCCCTGATGTATCTATTGCTAATTTACATGTTAAACTTAAATAATAATAAAATGCATTTCTCTAATACCTTCTGACGTGCTCGTGAATAAAAACAGATGCCTAAGTAAAACTCGATCTGCCTACTTTTTGAATCTGGGGCATATGCTTATTTCTATGAGCTAAAGAACCAGAGATGAGACAGTTTCTGTCCTTGTGGTTCACATACAACGCGACAGGAATTGATTAATAAATTAAATAAAATAAATAGATTAAGAAAAAAAAAAAAACAGAAAGACTTTCCGAACATATAGACTTGAATGTATGCTGTATTTTATTTTTGGACTGTCCGCGAAATTCTCCTTAGTGTGAGATCGTGTTGTGATTTTAATACAATGACGTGCATTTATACAGATGCCCCAAACCACCAGGACCACACAGGTAGCACGGCACAGACCTCAAATCCTTGAGAGAGACCAGACACCTGGCAGGCACGGACCAGACAGGACACACTGCTGCCACTCAGACCACAGAACAGCGCCCCTAGAGCTGGTCTCTGTAATGGTCCGTGCCACCGATAGGCCACACAGGCCAGTGGTCCGGGCCACTCAGACCACAGAACAGCGCCCCTAGAGTCGGCTCCTGTAATGGTTCGTGCCACCGATAGGACAGAGCTACTTACTGGAGATCTCAACACCCAAAAGTATTCTGGGTGTACGCGCTGCTGGTCAAATTAAGGTTAAATATATAATGCTACAGCTAATGTAAATATGTGTCCTTAAATCCCACACTGTTCTACGAGCTTTTTGGTGTTTTCATGCCTCTTGGTTTTATTCTGAGCCCTCTGAGCGGTGACCTGCTGCAGTCTCTGGCCGAGCCGCAGTCCTCGCTCACTCCACACCACCGGGCGGCGGTAACGCGGCGTTTCCTGTACCAGCCAAACCAAAGTGTGAGGGCGAGGAAGACGCGGGCCGACGGTAGACAGCGAGCACTGCAGTACATGCGACTGTACACCGCTTCTCAGCCTCGGTGCGTTTTTCTCCAACACCAGCGACGACACGGAGCAAGAACACACGTCTGTGTTTTGAAGTGAAGCGCCGCAGAAGATTTCTACGGGTCTGGAAATCCCAAGTTTCCTTTCCCGCACAAACCGTGAGTACCCCCTTTGCGTGTTATTTTGAGGCTGCGGAGGATGAAACGGACGGGCTGGCTAATATGATTTGGGTTCCGGTTGTGTTTATATAATATATAGGCTGGTTAATCCCGTAGGACAGCGTGGACGCGGGGACTCGCCGGTCAAAATGAGCCACATCACCGGAGAACCAAAAACATGTACTTCTGCCCCGGTTGTGAAATGACCGTGTGTTTGTGTTTGTGTGCGTGTGCGCAGCGCGACTGTGGGATTTATGGCTGTCATGTTACCTCGGCTGTGCCCTGTCAGTGGTGCAGGTCCACCCGGGAGCCCGCATCATGTGCGCTTCCCACAGACACACTCGCATTACCGCTAGCTGCTGCAACACACTGGCGGGGTCTGCGGGTATATGCGGTGCAGTGTTCAGGTCTGCTGTCTGTGCACACACACACACACACACACACACACACACACACGCTTGCAGGGCTGCTGGTGCACGGCGAGCAGAGGACAGAAACGCAGGCTGCGCACGGTGTTTGGAGCTCCCTCGGCTGATGCTCCTGTCTCGTGGGCGCTATTAAAGGAAGTCATCCCTAGCCTGAAAGTGTAACAACAGGATTATTCAAACGTCAGTAACACTTAATCTGATTCCCCTGCGACTTCACGAAAAGGAGAGCAAGACTAAAATTAAACCTGCAATATGATATTCCTGTAATGGTTCCTGCGAATAATAAGTCAGCAATCTAATAAATCTAGTTTTCTTGAGGTGGCCTACTCATGTTCTCCTGTTTGTGTTGTGTGTTTAGATGGCACTAGCTGCCTAATAAGAATAGATTTATAGAATTTGTTGGATTATAAAGTTTAACATTCTTCTCCTTTTTTGCGAAATAGGGAGAATCTTTAGGTTTCTAGTTAGTCCAGCATTATGTGAGCTGCCAACAGTTTGCTGTGCAGACTATAGTTACAATTCATTGTAATCAACTGTCAGCAAATGTATCTAACTTCCTTTATCTGTCAGTCCAACAACATATCACGTTTCGCACAAATAATATGAAGCAGTGCCTGCACCGAGATGGGCTTAGCAGAAGTTTTGTAGCAGATGTATTTCAGAGCGATAGCCTGACTGACGCTGAGTTTTTGAGACTGATTCCAGTATCAATATCCAAAAAACAGCATTGTGGCCAATAGCTTTGTTGATTTATTGGTCAAATCCTGGGTAGATTTAAATTTTATATGAGAAGTGCAAATATAAAACATTACAAAACCTTTGATAGTACTTTTTATGAAATGGCCTAATGCTTAAGTGTTGGTTTTATCATGATTTTGAATATTCGGAAGTACTCGTAAAAGATTATTTTTGCATGTCAAGGCAGTGTGAAGCCACTGAAGTAATGGACCCAGGAAGCCCACTTACACTACACACACACCCGGCTGTTTCCTGCAGCATGCACACTGGCAGTGTCCGTCCGTTAGCCACGGCTTCATCTCAGCCTTTATCTCTCAAAGTGCTGCTGTGGAATAGTTTACTTCGAGCACCAGTGTCTTCAGCTGTGTGTCGTCAGTAGCACTGTGCACTACATTTGGAGTGTAGCAGGCCCCGCAGAGGACTGTGCATGTTTGTTTTAGAGCACGTTCTAATTGTTGCGTCAAACCAGTATTTGACTTATCTACCATCTGGAGAGTTACTCATCCTTTAGTGTCCCAAAACAATTTGCCTGTGGGATGTTTTGTAGAGTCACATCAGCCCAAGAAAAGCCAGGGAGAATTTCTTTTGACTTGCTCAGCAGTGGATGTGTGGATGTGTTTGCCGTTTGGTGTTTGGTGTCTCTTCAGCTTTGAACAAAGACACATTGAAATAATGAATGTGTGAAGTGGCCTTTCATGTTCATTCACGTACAAGGAACTTACTGTTGATAAATCTTCTTTGACTTGTCCTGGTAACAACAGCTTCTCTCGAGTTGAGCGGTGTTTCCCCTTTTAAGGAACCCCATTCCCAAAGCTGTCTCAGCGGTGGGGTGTGACACTTGGCTCTAACATGTAATATAGACTCACATTTTCCTTGAAAGCATGCAGCATAGATGATTATTTTGCAGAACAACAACACAGGATAAAGATTTCACTGGTGAACAGTCGTTTTTATTTAAAGAAATTATGCAGAATGACTGAATCGACTTGCAGCTGTGTAGGGGAAAAGCAATCTTGCTGATTTGCTGAGTTAAAGGGACTAATTGAGATTTTGCAAAATGGGGTTCGCAGTAGTCAGCTAAAACGAAACACTGCAAAGGGCAACCTTAGCAGACACTGATCACAGCTCAGTTGGAAGGCCGGCTACTCTGGACTTGACTGCATATTCCGTAGTACCGCTGCAGCACTGCTCCACTCGCTGAGGTGTTTAAAGAGGGAAAAACAGCCTCGACCAGGTACCGAGGATGCCGTGCCAAACTGACCATGTGGCTGTGTGTATGTGTTTCACTGCATGTGAGCTAAGTGTTCGTCTAGCTCTGCTGCATTGTGCTCTTTCCGGAAAACTGCATGCAGCTGAGATGCTGCATTGACTCTGGGTTAGTGGATCCATGCAGCAGCAGTAGCAGCTACTGTCCATGCTAATAAATCGTTACCAGCTGTTCTTATAATATTCCTATAATGCAAACTTGGAGGCAACAAGAACCACAGCCTTCACACATGTGGACACAGCAGCTTCTGTCATCGACCCACATGCTCCCTGCCCTCAGGACATTGTTTGCATTTCCTCAGGATTTACAGGCTGGTGGAGGCTGATGAGGATACACATATGAAGGAAAACACATGGGCGCAGTGTCGATTAATAAACTGCTGGATAAACATCCTGCCACTTTGTTACCCTAAAACAAGTGTTTTAGCTCATAGGCCCGTGTGGAACGCATGAATGATGAACTAAACATAACCTCTAGAAGTGATAGTCAACCTTCAGAGACTGAGCAGTTTGTGTATCTTTTAGGTTCTGTAGAAGCCAAGTTGATCTTTTTATACTTTAATACTATTACTAGACCCAATGAACACCTGCCAAGCACCAAATTAGGGAAGTTGTCACTATGACACTGGCCAATAATTGTTTGCAAGCAATATTTTCGGATGCACAGATTGGATGAAATTAAAAGTGCCTTCACTCTTGATGCCTTCCTAAATAAATTTGCTCAAAAATAAACATCGGTCTAGTCTCATCTTAAGATCGGCAGGTCCAAGTATAGTTAATTAGGAGAAAAGTGATTTTACAGTGTGTCATGAACAATTTCGAACCAGGAATATAAATGAAGAGTATTACAAGCAGGGACAATATTTACATACAGTACTGTGCCGAAGTTTCAGGCACTTCAGATGTTTTAGATTCTTATCACACCATCAGTTGTCTGATTGAACACAGGTTCATCGTGCAGCCCATTGTGCAGGACAAGTAGTCCATAAAGAACCCACTATAGTTCATGAAGAACTCTTTTAAGAGGCAAGGAGAACCAGGAGTCCTACAGCAGATGGTCTGACCCCCAAAGAGCCCAGATCTCAGCAGTGTGGAGTCAGTCTGGGATCACATGAAGAGACAGAAACACTGGGACAGCCTGAATCTACAGAAGAACTGCAGCAGCTTCTCCAAGGTCCTGCAAAGTACCAGGAGAAACTGTGTGCAGGTCAAACCAAAGAGAACTGCTGATTGTTTAAGGGCAAAGGGGAGAGCTGCAAATACTGATTAGATTTAGGTCCTGTTCCCTTTACTGCACTTTGTATCAAGTTAACTGATAAATGAAAACACAATTTATGTAATCTATATTAAAAACACCCCCTGTGTATTTTTAGTGCCTAAAACTTTAGCACAGTACTGTATTTTTTTTCTTAAAGGATTCTGACCTTTTTGAAATTGATTATTTCCTTAACAGTGGGACCTTTTCTTGACTTCCCTTATCAATGGCTACTTCTGTGCCATTTTTGGCCTCTATTCATCCATTGTCCTGTATCAGTTTCCTGAAATGCCGGGCATCCTGTTTTCTTCTCTTTCTTAGTTATTGTTTTAAGTAAACAGCAGCTACTATTTCACAGTACTGCCTCGATCAGTCACTCCTGTGTACCACTCAGCAGTTTCCCCACCTTCCTGCTGCTTCTGTTTTGAAACATGGAAAAGGAGTAAAGGATGCATGTGAGCTGCATCGCATTTGCTCATATGAGACATAATCAGTACAAAGATTAAAAATGCCGTTAGTGTTGTATTTGCCGGGCTCCTGGCCTTGGTGAGATGAGCTGTTCGGTCTCTTGCGGAGAGGACATGGACATAATGAAACTGCCACAGCTGCACATCCAGACCTGGAGGGGATGGGAGAGCAAATGCTCAGGCAACCAGAAAAGTTTTCGACAGATCTCCAGATTGAACCAATTTTTCTGAAATGGAAAAGAGGCAGAAAGTATAATTAGGTAAAGCTAAACCAGGTGGAAGATGTAATGTAAGCACAAGATGTTATGTTTTTACAGGAGGCAGTTTAGTTTTAGTAACATTACCCAAACTGTACCTGTGTTTTAACTTGGAAACTAGTGGTTTAAAGGTCTCAATCAACATCTCACTGGGAGTAGTGGGATTTTACGTGACCTGTGGAAAAAGTTCCACAACCTGAAGGGCGGAGACAAGAGGCGATCCACACACGAGCCAGAGCTGATCCAAAATGTGGTCAATTCGAACACAATGGCAGCAGCATGAAGCCCATCCTTTCATTTAATAATGAGAATAATAATAATAATAATAATAGTTTATATAAACAATTGAATGTCTCAATTCCACCTCCTGCACTAACATTCAAACATTCTGTAGTCAAGTGTGTGGTAGATTTCCTAAAATATTGATTTAGATTTTCCTAAAATAAGCAAAGCTGCCATATGCTTTGCATCTGTGTCTGATTTAGTTTTTTTTTCCATTTCATCTGAAACATCTGAAGAAACCATGTGCTGTGATGTGACACAGAAGCACTAATTTACATTCAAATTTTGAATGACTTTTATTTACAACCTATCGCGATTCAGCCTGACACTTCAATGGTCTAAAATGAATGGATGAACAAAATAAATGAACTACCAGTAAATAAATAAAGCAATTTTTTTCTTCTGGTGATTATGTGATCAGAGCCAATACAGTGTAAGCTTGGGTCTCTTGAGGCAGATCTTAACATGTTTTTTTTTTTTTTTAAAGGTAGTATAGCTCTTGCATTAAAGATCGAAGAGAAACACTGTGTTTCCAGAGGCAGGACATCATGTGGTCTGACTGTAACGGTTAAAAAGCCGTTCACCCTGTTGTCATTTGCCTTGATTTTGCTGCAGTGGCATATGGGGGAAGATAAACAAATAAAAAAAAAAAAAAAAAAAATCTTTGTTCACTGATCACACTTTCATATGCTCTTGTTCTTTTAGATGAATTCTGAAGTGACAGTGATGTGTGCGAACGTGACGAGGAGCTTTACAAACCGCTTTGTCCTGCTTGGCTTGAAAAGCACAATATGAAAACAGTCCGTGTACCCTGCAGCCTTTGTCAGTTTCGCATCTTTGCCACAAAATAATGAGGCCACAGATGACCTTGCTGTTACACGTTTCACTGTGACTGGCACAAATCGACAAAAACTGGCCTGCAGTGCTGCTGTTCCCTACCAAGTTAAGATTAGAATTGAAATTGATTTTTGATGTAATTTTACATGAGTGGCCAGTTTCAATCAGTTAATCAGTCTGTGTGAAACAAACTAATAGATAATGCTTGCTTAAGGTCAATGTGACTATGAACTAGTTAGTGATATTAAATATTTATTTTTTTATTTTTTTTTAAAATGGATGTGCGGATGTGTTTAAATCGTACGATTAAATCGTACAGTTTTGTGCACTCTCAGCATTTAAGATCACAGAGGAATCAAATCTCTTCCTTACTGCCATACTCCACTATTGAGGGCCTTCAAATTACTGCAGAGCAGGCACTGACTTTCTTTAACAGCAGTCCTAGATAGATACAGAATCTGCAGCTGAAATAGAGTATTGTCTGGGCCAGTGATCAGCGTACAGGGCAGCAGGCTGGAATTTTTTGGAAGACGGGTGATGCTGTTGGAGATGTTGCAAATACAGCAGCAAAACCCTGGATTGCATGACATTCTGCACTTCCCCTCAGGGAGGGACACATTACTGCTGCCCCATCACCCCATCACCAAAATTGTGGTGAGCAGGATGCCGCAGGTTGTGACCATTACTTATGAAGTAGACATTAAGATTGCAGCCCACTTGTGAATGCATAATATATCAGTCTATACTTTGGGGAAAACATCTACACTCCAAAAGTGGAGATTCTATGGCACATACTGTTGTGAGTGTACACAAGATGAAACCCCCAGGTGAATGTGAGGACAGTCTGAACCTTTTGTTTAAGGGTTTTTGTAACCTCTTTTTAAATTCACTGGAGAAGAGTTCTTAGTAAAAACAGAAGAAAGGGCTTATGCACATGCCAGCCAAGGTTAGCATCAGAGCGTGAATGTGACATTACAGTCAATGCCGTACACACTCGCATGTGAGCAGCACAAAGGGCAGGACAAGTCCCCCATGCCACCGCCAGGAACAGACTTGGCCGTAGTTGACTGGACTATGGCAGAAAAGCTACACATTAGCATACAGATTATGGTGGGGTTTCATATAGGATGCTCTACAAATTGAAAAGAGCAATATTCCAGTTTGATATGCTGATGTAGCCAGAAGATGCATCCTATAGATGGCACAGAAAATTTTAGTTTTAGAATATTTTTTTTTTTTGTCTACACTAAATGCTGTCATGCAGCATTGAAGGAGCCACTGCGTTTCACTGATGTGAATGAAAAGCAGTCAAATAAACTATGATGTGTCAAGCATGTCATCGAATACAATAATATCATCTAAATAAAACTAATTTGGTTTGTGGGTGGCTCAAAATGTTTGTTTATGCTCTGTAACCGTTTCTCGTCCAAGTGTCTCTGGTTGTATTTTCTTCATGTAATAGTATTACAGCTTTGGGAATGTGACAAAATAAGTTTAGGTCTTCATAACCTATCGTAAGCTCTGTTTTAGCGACTGATGTTTGTCAAATAAAGCGAATATTTTTTTCACGATGGATTAAGAGTTACACAGATTATTTTCTTAGCTTTAACAACTGAACCAGCCTTAAACAGCCATACTCATGTTGTCAGGTCTTTTGTGAATATGGAATTCAAATTTAATGGACGTTATTTGAAATTATTAGGTACAAATACAACTCATGAAACCATAAATGGGTCTACAGAGATCTCTGATTTAATTAAGATGATCTCAATCACTCAAAGTGGAGCAACTTTGAAATTACCTTATTTTCTGGACTATAAGCACTTTTTGCCCTTTTTTACTCACTAGCATTAGATGGCACTCTTGACTTGAATTAATATTATACCGCCAAAAAAGTAAAAATGTTTATGTTCATGCTAAACTATAACTCCCTACGCAACACAAGTGAAAATGCGCCCAAAAGAAAAAGAGGAGGACACACTGCTTTATCTCCCCCCACCCTGATTTTAGCACAGTTGTTTAATGTTACTTGACACAGATGACTCAATATATGGCATATGCAAATGATATGTAAATCACGGTCTCATAGCCCCTCCCCTTAAAGCCCCCCCCCCCTCCACGCCAAAACTATGTCAGAAAGTTGGAACTGAAAAACAGTCATTGGCATTTTTAAAAAAAAAAGGAGCGGCATGTACAAGGAAGAACGTCATCGAAAAAAAGAATTGTCATTGAAAAAAATAAAACTGAAAGTATCAAAAGATTATCACTGAAAAACACACCTTAATGCAAAAAGATACAAAAATAAAATAATATATTTTTATAGAAAAGGTGTTTCAATGCCAAACTTTATTTTCAATGCCAAAACCTAAAGACATTGAATTGGCTCCATAGAAAACAAGTTATGATCAGCATAATATTTGAGTGAAAGAAAAATATTAAAGCTAGTGCTGGGCAACAGTTAAAATTTTTAATTGTGATTAATTGTGATTATTCGTATTGTTATGCACAAAATTCAATAATGAATTCAAAAGTAGAGTATTGCGCACTTTTATCTTAAAAGTACTGCTATATGAACAAAAGTGCAATAACATTTGGTGTACGAACGCTTTAAACAAGTAATGTGCTTTTTAACAGCAGTGTTTCCTTTACACAGTAGCAGTTAAATAAAAATATTTCTTGCAATCAAATCAAATATAAAACCAAAGCTATTTGCCACTGCCAGGGCATTATCGTTTTATCGTGTTTGTTATAGAAAAACAAGTTACCCACAGGGTCCACTGCCACAATCATAACATTTTTGTTTATCCGCCAGTTGTTTTCTTTTCTGGTTCCTGTGAGCGCTGCAGCAGTCTTAGGACCACCCCAAATGCTCTCATTGGTTGAGACGCGTGATAACGCTCATCCCAGGCCAGTAATGATCAAGATGTCACTCCTCCCGTCACACATGGTTTGTCTCTAAGTGTATTCAGAGCCAGTGAGCAACAGACTCAAAATGATATAAAAATAATAATTAAACCTGTGCTAATGTGCGCTAAAATTATTGTCGGTGTTAATTAATTAATGAGTTAATATGATAATGCGTTAACTTGCCCAGTCCTAATTATAACTTTATAATACTACTATGTTTTGAACAACTGTTGAATTAAATGAAATAAGTGGAATGCATGCAGGTATGATACCCCAGCTCATTCTTTCTCACATGCTGTACTTGAGGTTGTCGTGTGTTTGTCATTGCCTTCCCATGAGTTCTCAGTAGAGCCTCATTGCTCCTGCGAGCTACTATAGCAAGCTGCCCTATCTGTCAATATAGCCACTGTGCTTTTCCAACACTGTTTTGGCCAGGCTTCATGAGCATATGCACAAGAACAGACATCCACACAAAGGTTCACGTAATGGCAGTTCACTGTGTGCACATCCCTCTGAACATGTATGGTGTCATGATGCGGCTGTACATGTATTCACAGTGGATTAGGCTAAGCCCATCAATAATGCAGACCACATGGAGTAGCTGTGAAAACACTCTTTTCTTGTTTCATAAGATCCACTCTGCTTCTTGGCCTTGTGCTTTTATAGACGGATATAGTCGGACAGTAAATCATCTGTCCGTGAAAAACAAATTGTTCTTAAAACTTTGGAATGTCTGAAGAGCGTCTCAGCAGAATAAAAGAATGAATGAAGCTGGCTTCTCCTCTGCTTGCATGTCCTCTTCATATTTGTCAGCATTTTCTTTTTCCTTTTTGTCCTCCATATACTATGCAGCTCTGCACAGAGCCCTTGGTAATATGGCTATATATAGAACGAAAAGGAGGAGGGAGATGAAGAAAAATAGAGTGCCTTTCATTGCACTGTCCTGGAGAACTCGCTTCAATGCTTCTGTTTGAAAGGGTTAATGAGGCTCAGATTTACCCAGTAGCCAGATTGTTTTTGACTTGGTGTAAAGGTCGGGCCTCTGTGGTCTGATATAGACTTCCTTAATTAACCACAACGGCTTGTGGGTAAATGCACTGTGCAGAACAATAGCTTCTCCAGCACCTTAAATCGTTTTGTTATTATGGCTTTGAGTGTTTGTTATATACCTTGTTGTATATGTTGATGAATCAACAATTTGATGGGGTTTTTTTGTGTCTGTTGTGACTAGTAGAGGACTTCCTGAAACCCCTTTGTAGTCACTGGTCCCCACTATTCAGATGATTTTTGAATACATTTAAGGTTAACACCAGGGTCTATAGGTACGAAGTGCAACCAGTCTGTTTCACTGGTTTTGTATAAATTACATTGCTGCCATCACACACTTTACAGTGGTCAGGGGTGAGGTGAAGGATGCAGTTATATCACACACATGTTGGATGGTAAATTTGTTCTGCTAAACTTCTGCACAAAACCTTCCATATTTGTTATGGCACATTGGCAGTTTAGAATTAAGGATTACAGATTTATCAGTCAAGATGATTCTTTTTTTTTTCAAAACCACTGCTCCTTGATTCCAGACAGTGCTATATGATTTATTTTTGTCTCAGGCGGGGTTTTTGTGATTTTCCAGCTGACTTGTATTTAAACAAGATTGCATCAAAGGGGTCTTGGAAATCAAGTCTGAAAAACTGAGGCCAAAGCTGCATGCCTCAGGCAAAAAGCCATAACATGTAGAAATGTGAAGGAAAAAATGGAGACCAGGAGTGTAAATTGGAGAAACAGCAGGACAGGACTGCTAATGTTAAACTCTAATAATATCCAGGACAGGCCTCTACGCTAAACTAGTATAGATTAGATGTACTAGTTTACTAGTTAACAACATGGGCTTTATCACATAATCAGACCAGCTAGTGTAGCCAATTTAGTTAATGAATGTGCTTGTTCTTACATCTACCAATAGTCAGCTAGTTATCAGGACATGCTACTGATTGCACACAAACACACTGTTCCTACACTTTAGCAAAAGTCGTCACAAAAGATGCCACCTGCCGAACTGCTGTAGCCAAGTCCTAATAGTCATACTACAGCCCACATGCATGCTTCTTTGGCATGTGGATTACATCCAGTACTTGTCAGGTCTGCTGGACCTACCTGTTTGCTAAGCTGTGATTGGCTCTTTGGGGAGGGGGTTTAGTAAACAGTCAAGTAGAAGTGTCTCCCTTAAAATCTACAAGCTGTTCTGATCAGAGGATAAGGATGTTGGTTCCTGTCTCTGGCCGGGTGTTGTTAGAGCTGATGTAGATATATCTATAGGGGAGCAAAACATGGTTCAGGAGAATCAAGAGAGGTTGCTTTGAGCAGAGCGCAGCAGGTGCTGCCAGCCCATGGGGGTATATTTTTGTACTTTACTCACTCAGTGGGAACATTTTAATTTGATCCCTTTGTTTCTATAAAACAGGTCAGGATTTGTTCTACCCTAGGGGCAATTTATGTCAGCGCTTGTACAAAAAAAACTGCCATAGTGATGGAAGAGAGGTACAGCACCATGTGTTTTCAAAAATGTGTCATCAAAACACACACTTATACTTACTGGAGATTGTAAATAAAGTACCAAGGTGTGGTTGGACAGGTTTGATCACCTAGGAAGTCCTCAGGATTTTATTTAGGCTTTATACACATATACACACTCGGAGTCAGCCAAAGGCAACAGTGGGATATGTTTTATCAAATCACATAAATACATGGCACTATGATATGATATTAAAGCAATATACATGTATTGTGAGAATAATTATGGCAAGTGTTTTGATTGCTGAATTTTTTTTAGCATGCTGTCTGCGTTTGCCATAGAAAACAACCGTATTGTTTTTTTTTTTTTTCAGTAGTGGAAAATCCATGCACGTCACAGTGGAATGTTCTCTGTTTTCTATCTCTGTGTGCCTAACGTCACAGGTCATTTGCTCCGCAAAAGCAAATCATCACAACAAAATATTGGGTTTTATTCCTCAGAACCACAGAATGTGCTGTATTCATTACTGAGAACTGTATCGGAATAGTTTTGTGCATGCTTGGAAATTTGCTTATATGCACACAGTCCATTTGCCTTTCCCTTTCAGTCACAGTGAAGGGTTTCCCTTTGATTAATAGACAACAGCATTTAAAAAAACTGATACGTGATTTAAAATTTTCCTTGCAGTCAGCAGATCATATCAAAATCTCCTCACATGAGTTATGATCAGTTTCATTGCAGTGTTTCATTATGTATTGTCCCATTGTGTTTTTTTATGCTCTGTACAGGTCCTCATCCTCTACAAGCCTGTCTTAATGATCAGAGCACCAGGAAAAATCAAATGTAGTTTGATCTACCACTTTGGTTCATGCTGTAAAATGTCAGAGTTGAGATTTGAAACTAATTCCCAAAGATGCCAGCCCCCAATTTGTTTGCATGTGCTCGTTTCCCTGCATTAACTTATCTTGCACATCTTCCCTGCAGTATGCAGAGTGTGCGAATGTGTCTGAGAAAGGTCATTACTGTTTGGTCTAGGTATGGCTGCGCATTTGTTCAGTGTGGTGTAAAAGCAGCACAGTGGTGTATATACAAACAGAAAGTATACCTCATTATAATAAATGTTGACCCCAATATACTTGCAGCCATTTTAGTATGCTGCATCCTATTTAGGTTGCCAATTTAGGTAAGAATTGAACACCTCATTAGTAAGTACTTTTATCTTTTATGATTTGAGTGAAAGTAGTGCACACTTGTCTGTCTGCTGTGGACTCATCATTCTAGGCATTTCAACTTTCAATCATGCGTGACTACTGAATCCACATGCCTTAGAAAAATAATAATAATAAAGGAATGATTCTCATAAAGTTATAATTGCAGTGGAAGTCTTCTAGGGTGGCCTTGCTATTGAGCTGTTTTGGGTGAACACCTGTTTCATTGTCAGTTCAACTCTGGCTCCCAGATGCTGCTCATCCGGTCACTGCATCAGTAGCTGGATCTCAACAAAGTTAATCACTTGCATTCAAATGCAATTTTTCACAGTGATGGTCCTGTTTATTTGACTACGGTGGTCCTGCTTCAGACAAGCTTATATTTAGAAGGTAAAATATTGGTATTGTTTGTGAATCATCAGTAGTTTTTTTCTGTCAAGATGCTACTGTTGTGTTACTCTGGCTTTTTCCTTCCTTCAGTTTATCAACGACTTCTAAGCCTATGAGACATCTCTGTGGTCATATTCACACCTACACACACACACACACACACACACACACACACACACTCTCCTTGTTATTCCCAGGGTTGAGAAATTTTTTCTCCAGGCAACATGCCCTCTCACTCAGACCAAGTGCTGATGAAAGGTGGGTTTAAATTAGGATGTTCTGCTGTATCAGAGGAAGGTGTGAGTTTTTAGCACCTCTACCAAAATCTTACACTTTTCATATGTGAACTGCATTGCACTGCACTTTTTATTAGTGGGCTGCAGATTAATCTTGCAAGTGTGTCCTTTGTGTATGTTTGTAGATAGCTGTTGTTTTTCTAACGTGAAAATCTCTGAGTGTTTCTATTAGTGGAAAATAAATTACACTTTGACCCCAAAGATTAGAAACAGAGTTAGTGGACTACCTACTGATGTAATGAAGTGGCAGTGTGGCCCTTTAAAAATGCTTGTGCAAAAGAAAACAATTTAAACTGCAAATTTTCTTATGCTGCCTTGATAAATTTTGTATTCTGTTCTGCTTCCACTGCAATATTTCCCTCAGTAGGCAGTTAATTCCAGCTCTTTCATTATTTGTTCCTTCATGGAAGTACAGTACTGTAGATTTTTCACTTAAAATTGTTATCATCCTTTCTGTCATTGGTAGGCTTTTAATGTGAAAAACGTACAGAAATTGTTTTGTGCCATTATTGGCAGCTTGACATCAATCGGTGAGACATGCAAAAGCAATTAAAAAAAATGATAGGTGGTTGGCCATTATTCTGTTTCATCACTGTTTTTATGACATAAGTTTTCAAGTGTTTATTTTTTTATCTATGTAATGAAGAGAAAATGTTTTGTGAATTCATCCAGCACTATCTCATAGTCTTTAAGCTTTATTTGTATTGCAGATCATAATTAATTAATATTGTGTGATTGCTGTTGTGCTAAAAAATAGTAACTGCTGCATCCAAAATGCTTTTACCAGGATGATTGTCTTTCAATCAGGTGAAACGATTGAGTTGTGCCGTAACCCAGCCTGATGACCTAGATAGACACAGTGGGACGGGAGGACAGGATGAGCAGTGACCCCGCTGCCTGACACGCACACACACAAGTGCTGCCTTTAAATGGCAGTGTAACAGCAGTCAGCATTTGAAAGTCTGGTAACAACACTTTCAGTAGTACTCAACACTGTTTGGGTTGAGCAGGGCAGATGGCCGCTTCTCTGTACCCTTCCATTTTGAATACATTTTTGCCAGTTTGCTGACCCACTTAAATTACAATGAGTACACTATATAAATAAACAGCCATTACTTAAATGACCAGTGGTCAAAGCCATAGCAGAGGATTGCAGTTTCAAATATTCCCCTATTGCTTTCAGGGTTTTGTGGGAAAAAAAGTGTGCCAGAAGGGAATAAGAGCCGTGGAGTAAAGCTACACATCCACACTCCAGAGACAAGTCTGAGGCAAAGGAATGTGTGCCACTTGCTTGTTGGGCAGTTTTATTTTGTGTTGTGCTGTAAGTAGCTTTTGTTGCAACTTGCAACCCTTTCCCTGGTGAACACTAAGCTCTTTGTTTGGATGTGGTGGCTAGCTACTGAACTTTTTCTATCCACAGCTATGTGACCCTGTCTGTTCATCCCTCACTGGTAATTTTGTTCTTGTATTTAACCAATTTTTCTTATTAGAGTTTTCTTTCCAACTAAACTAGAAAACCACAGAGACTCTATGAAGATATCTTTGTAAAGAATGATTTAACAGTGCAACAAAAATGGGATTTTGTACTGTTGGTTAGATAAAACAACCTGTTTTTATACTTGGGCATTTATATTAAAAACTGTTTATTGAAAATATTTGCTAAATGCAAAGATGCCAAAAAATACCTTGCAAATTAGCAACTTTATCTATGGATTATTAGTCACAGTATGATGATAGGGTGTACATTGCAAACACTGTATCTGTGAAAAGGTTGTTCAGTAGCCCTAATCCCTGACCTGATGGCACACTCTGTGCAATAAAAAGACCTCTTAATATTCTAACAATGTAATGTTCATCTTATGTTGAATATCAAAAGTATGTCACCTTAAGGCTGGCTTCTACATTCACCCATGCATATGAAGGAGCTGTTTGTATCCCACAGTGGAGGTTTGGGGAGTCAGGGTGTTGCAGACTGTGGTGGAATGCGTCAGCAGGCAGGCAGCGCTAGTGGTTTTTGGAAGGAAGATGTAGCAGTTCTATTACTCAGCTCTGTAGGGACAGTGCTGTGGTTTGCCTCCCAGGGGTTCTGTTCAATCACTGACGCACAGCTGATTATCCTGTTTTGTTGAGGTGTATATGCACTTACTGCAGAGCCCTCTGCTCTTAACTTACATACTGCACGGGGATTTGTTTTTCTGTGTGATTTTGTTTTTCATTTTTGTGGTGTGATGTGCATTTTTGTGTGTATCAACTTCTAAAAATGTTCCTGAGTGTTTTAAAATGAATAGCTTGGCTTGCCTCGGGTCATGTATGCATGTCAGGCTTCATCCTTCTCCTGTACTCCTACGACACCAGTGCTGTGATGATGCTGCTGCAGCTTTTTTTGCTGCATTCGGCACAGATGTTGTTATGACCCCAGTGGGCAAAACAGGTTTTCCCCTAATTATTTGAACAACATCTGGGCACGAGGAAGAGAGGAGGCGAAGAAGGACGTTCGTCCTAGAGGGTGGTCGGCCGTAATCGAACCGTAAATAAGACATAGCTCAGGGGATGTGGGATGCTTGTGCAAGCAAGCGTGGGTTTGTGTGTGGGAAAGAGGACATTTCAATGGAGTGCACAGCAGGGCAGGGGGAAGGGAAGAGGTGGAATGTACCATATGGATGAGAAAGAAAGACAAAAGGAGAAATGGAAGGGTAGAGAAGAGGAAGGAGAAAAGGGGGAGACTCAGCAGCCCACGTCAACTCACTTAATGCTGCCTGCTGGCCGCGGGGATGCTGACAGCACAGTTTTCTTGATTCATTCCCCCTCTAAAACTAGTTTCTCTGTCTTTTGCAGTCAGTCTCTATTCCTCTTGCCCTTCTGCTGCTCTGTTTGTAACGCTCCCCAAACTGTCTACCCCGTCCTCTACTGTGACCTTGTGAATCTTTGCAAGTCGTCCCTGTCATATTGTCAGGTCTGCTGATGTAGAAGCCAATTGCCAGAGACTCTGTGTGACAGCTGAAACTATATGCATTATGTAATTGTCCCCACAGGGTATGAGGTGAAGGGTAAAGCCAGTGTGCCACAGGGGTGGGTTACAAAAAGCTGATGGATGGGTTATGGTTGCTCTAAGTAAAAAGTGTCCTTTCTTGCAGGCTGTGCTTCCACATTTACCACTGTAACTGCCTGGATTACACATAGTCAAATATTGTCACTGTGTCACTTTGTCCCCTATAGACTTTGTTTTCCCTACAGGACAATGGTGTGGTTTAGAGAGACTGTGAAATTTGTCAGTGGAACCTTAGAGACTGTATTTCCCCTAACTTTAATCAGTGGGCATTTCAGTGCCTCTTAGCAGCACTTAATGTAGCTTTGAAGCTCATCAGCACAACACATCTTAATAATAATATTAAAACTTAAAACAGCTATTTTTTTCCTGCAGTTTCAATACAGTTCCTTAATAAAATCCAGAGCTCTGCTTTTTTGAACCACACTAGTACATTATAATACCATGAAATTTAGGAAATGTGCAGTAATATGGGGAGTTTAAGCAATGCTCCAGGATCTCATTTTGCATATGTGTCTGTTTGTAGGCTGTTAAATATTTGCACGCCTTTTTTGCAAAGAACGGGAGCTGTTTGTACTAGTTTCACATTAGTTCAAAGATGCGGATTATAGTAGGGGTCACCAACCCTGGTCCTCAAGGCCAGCTGTCCTGCTTGTTTTCCAGATATCCCTGCCCTACATACTGCTGATTATCTGGATCAGGTGTGTTCAGCCAGTCAGAAACTGGAAGAGCAGAGATAGTTGGAAAACCAGCAGGACAGTGGGCCTTGAGGACCAGGGTTGGTGACCCCGGGATTATAGGACAAGGGGCCCCTGTGCAGAGATATGTAAAAGGCCCCTATCCCTCATTTTTTAGCTTTTTGTGGTAGTTATTTAGTTATTTCATTGACTTTCTAATGGAAAGGGTAACATCCTCCTTGATCCACTGCCCAGTAGGCCCATTCAGTAACCCATCCATAAGTTCAAACTATGCTTAGTTATAGCACAAGTGTTTAAGCTTAAAAATACAGACTAACACTAAAGTAATGTAAAGTGGTAAGATTTAAAATTATATTTCACAAACAGCACAGCACACCCAATCTCTTACCACATTACAAATGTTACAACTATAACCTACAGAGAACCTACTGTAGGAGCATCTGCAGATTTTGGATATTGTGGATATTCATTCTAAAATATCTAAACTTCTACTGTAAGTCTAAAACACATACTTCTCTAGGTATGTATAAATAAAACTACAGTTGTAATGATTGTTGTAAGTTGTAATCGTAAGCAGCTATTGATTCTACATTGACTGTTTATATAATAGCTTGTTTTAGATTGGATGTTGTCAAAGATGTTTCCACTGACTGATTTATGCTAAAAACATAAAAACATTCATTGTGCAAACCAGGTTAAAACTAACTACTGGTTACTGAGAGCCAGAGAAGGTGTAAAATAGTTCAGGTGACCAAAGATGATTAAGTTTGACCTCATAGTGGTTTTGGTGCTGTTTTCATTGCAAACACTGATCTTTTACCGAAACTCGATATCTCATTTTATCAGGAGTTGAGTCTCCAGTTCACTAACTTTACACATGGCTTGAGTGCGGCTCAATTTAAAGTGGATAACTACAAAAAAGGAACTGTGAAAAAAGAAGCTGCTTTTCATTAGATTGTACTTTATTCTGGAGGGCTCCAAAAAAAATTAAATTATCAGCATCACCAAAAGGCAACTCATTTACTTTGTACCTGTAGTTTGGATACAACCTTTTTGACCAAAGCCTCTCTTTGTTTTGGTGTGTAACAAAGGACACAGTGTGATAAATATAAATTCTACCAATTTTTTTTTTTTTTTTTTTTGACGGAGCAATCAGTTTGGATGGGTTATTCAGAAATGGTAATGTAGGAAAACACAACTATTATATAGGCTACAAATAATGCAGTCTTTTTATACTGAAACTATCTATTAGGAAGTGGCAATACAGGAAAATCCCTCTCAAAGTTATAAAAAGGCTTTTGATCCAGATTCCACTTGTAGACAGATGATGGTGTACAACCTCCACGAGTAGTATCATTTAATGTCATGCTTTTCTTTTTCTTTCCTTTGATTCCTTTTATTTCAGTTTTGCATATAATGCGTGCACAAACACATATATATGTGTGTATGTATGTATGTACATATTAATATATTTTTTGTATTGATTGTAGATCAAGGCAGTGGCTCCACAGATCACATATGCTTGAAAGGATGACTTTGTGTGGTTCTTCAGGCAGAAAACCATTTACGCATCAACCAAAGCACAGGCCAATAGACAGGTTTTCTATTTACAAATAATCGAGGATATGCACACGGCAGTGGACTAGAGAACACTTTTTCACACAGGCCATGTAGTTTTGGATTTTGTTTTCCCTTAATAATAAAAACCTTCATTTAAAACCTGCATGATATGTTTACTTGTGTTATCTTTGACTAATATTTAAATTTGTTTGATGATCTGAAACATTAAAGTGTGACAAACATGCAAAAAAATAAGAAATGAGGAAGGGGGCCAACACTTTTTCACACAGGGCCATGTAGTTTTGGATTTTGTTCTCCCTTAATAATAAAAAGCTTCATTTAAAAACTTCATGATGTGTTTACTTGTGTTATCTTTCACTAATATTTAAATTTGTTTGATGATCTGAAACATTAAAGTGTGACAAACATGCAAAAAAATAAGAAATCAGGAAGGGGGCCAACACTTTTTCACACCACTGTATATGGATATCTTCACAGTTTAGAAATGATGGCGCTGCTGGACACCTGTGAAATTACCATGAACTTGTATGCATCACAGATCTCTGCGTTCCATATGCTCTTTTCAACCCACACACAACCTTTAACCCTTGTTCACTGTTCAAAAACGCTACCCTTTCATTATGTTAAAATATATGAGATAAATATTTTTTTTCAACTTTTTTTTGCATGAATCTGTTAAACCAACTTCAGTTCTGATCAAAACTACTAAATGTTAAAAATAAATTCCAGGGTTTTAACCTTGGATTTTGGGGGAAAATTTTCAGTATTGGACTGGACATTTTTTAACCCCCTATCAGTCTTGGATATGACAAAGACAAATGCACAGATTTTAATTTGGCTATGAAAGTTTCAGTTTCAAGCGTTTCAGTGACAGAAGGCTACTTTACCTTTTGGAAAAGAAATGACTTTTTCAGAAAATGTGTTTTGTGTCACTGAGTATCAAATGTTACCTCCCAGGGCTGTTAGAACTGACTCTAGATTCAACTAAATCAAAGCTGGATTTGGTATCTGGAGACTGTATGAGACAAAGCAAACAATGGTGTTTTCAAGTATCATGGCTGTCTGCCATTGCTAAGGCAGAGAAGCGATTGAGCAGTGCTTATATTGTCTTTCTGTGCTTAGATTGGAGAGCAGCATCTCTCAAAGATTTGTGTTGGCAATAGTTTGAGTCCAGCTTGGTGCCTACAGTTCCTTGAATGCTTGAACTTCCTGCTGATGCCAGGTAGACCTTCCAGAATTTGGGAACTAATCTGAGGCTGATACGCAGTTCAGTTGCTAATCCCCAAAGAATGTCAAATCTGTCATTGCCATCTGCTTATACGTTTCTAAGCTTTAGAAACCATGGTAGATACAACAATTGCTAGGGAAGTTTTTATAAAATTTGATTTTTAAAAATATATAATTTATACACTTTTTTTGTTGATTTTTACTAGAAAAGAATATTAGTTAATAAATATAATAATGTGGTGCAGCATGTTGTATGATGTTATTTTGAGTCATATTTTGGCTATGATGGTTACTTATTATAAGCTTAGGTCAATCCTTATTCAGCAAGCCACAGCCTGATTGGACTGGATTACCATTTCATTTCACTTTTGTGATTTGGTCTGTCACCATGTTAGCTGGTTTCTGTTGTGGGATTGGCTTGTTTGTCTTAGTTCAGTGCAACCGCTGCAAACCCAAACAGTGCATGACCCTGGTTGCTGTTCATGTGTGTTTTGGTCACAAAAACATACTCTGATTGGCGTTCCTGCAGGATTTGTGAAATTGTTGTTGCCTAGGGTTACGCTTCTCTCTGACTATCAGAGCTTTGTTCAGTCTTTTTGGGTTTCAGCTAGTCTTCAGGTTTGTGTCAAGTTCAAACAATATTTTATCTGATGCCAAAGCTGAGGTACCACTTGATCGGACCTGTTAACATTTTTCACAGAACCCTATTTGTGGCCACCCTTCCCTCACTGCTTTTCATTGATAAAGCTCTGATTGGTCGACTGCACCGGGGGAAATGTAGGCAGGCCTTAACCAGGCTAAATTATACAAACCATTCAATGGTTTGTGGGAGCTGGTGTTATTAAAGTCTCCACACTCATCTCTGCTTTTGCTTTTCATGTATGCATGATTTTCAACATGTATTGTTCACTTGGCATTGCCTGGCAAGCCCAAACACATACTTCCTCCACCCACTAAATTAGACTTTACTGCAGTATTTCTTGGCATTCACCAAATTTGCTGTTGACTCATTGTGCTGTACCATCACTTGGAAGTGCAGTCATTAAGGGCTTTGGTCTCTCTGTGAAAACAGCATGCTGTACCTTACATTTCTAGAAGTCAGTCCACCTGAATTTTTGGTTATAGTTGAACTGAAGCCATTTACTGCCCACTTGACCCTATCTTTATTGCTCAACTTGAACCCACTGATGAGACCTATTGAAATGGAGGATAACCCCAAATATAGATGACAAGGGCTTAGTATTCTAGTTGAACTTCCCCTCTCCTGCAGACCTTTATCATCTTGTTTTGCCAATCTCTTCCATGTGTCATCGCCTCAGAAGTTCAGCATCGTGACTTGCTGTTCTGAATGACAGACCTCTGTGTTCTGTAACACAGGCATAATGGATATTTTTAGCAATTTAATCTTTATGAGGATTTAGTGCCAGAGGTTAAGCCAGAGTTTCCTTTTAGATCCACTGTCATTTTACAATATTAGAATATTACAAAATTGTATGTACAATACAATTACAATATATTCTATGCATCTAAATTAGAGTATGGAGTGCCCAGATAAGGGCATCCTTATTTCTGCGTGCTACCCATCTGTTTGTGGAAGGTCTACAAGAGAATATAGAAAATAGCCATCATGACATAGTAGTAAAGGGATGACATTGCTCAGGTTATGGAGATTATACAGGACAAAGTTAGCAGCTCTGCTTCTGTTTGACCCTGGCAAAGATGAACTGCTGTTACAAATGTTTTGAATTAAGTGAGAGATGACCCCTGAGTGACACATAAACCCTGGTCTCTCAGCTGTGTGTAATAAAGTGTTATAAATGAGGCGCATCAACTAATTCTTATACTTATTAGCAGAACCTGACTGGATTATGAAGGCAGATGCTAATTTCATATTTGAAAACTGATACGATTTAATTATATATCAGAAAATGTATTAAAAGAAACATAAGTACCATTTAGTACCTGAAGAAGTCTGACCAGGGTGGAGTGTATGCAGTTGAAAATGAAACTTGCTTTATTTATATATAAACCTTTAGGAGCTTGTCATCCTTATCAGGTCACAGCATGAATAAAGTGACTGAGAGTAAACAGCACTGCAGAAATCAGAAACATTTTTCTACTTGTCCAGTAAATCAGTATTTCATATTATCAGTTCATGCCAGCTGTTTTGAAAACTGATGTTAACTGGGATAACCAAACTGACGCACTATAAACAGACTGAAAACACTAACCTAGCAACATCGAAGATACAATCATCCCACAGTTCAACACTCTCTGCAGAAGACAAGGTTACACTGATGTTCTCTTGACCCACACTTTTAATATTTCACATCCAGAAAAAGTCTTCTCTACTAATTACCCTTTACAATGCCCATGCCATAACATTTTATAAAAGATATTCCCATGGATCCACCTTCCTCCACACACACACACACACACACACACACACACACACACACACACACACACACACAAGAAAGAAATTATTGTCTTTGCACTTTAGACCTTTGGCACATTTTTGACCTCTCGCACATGTTTGAATAGAGTAAAGCTCTGTTGTTTCGGTGGAAAGACCACAGAGAATAAAATATTTATCTCAGTGACTCTGGCTGAGGGTTGACTCGTGCCCACAGCTCAGTGACTCTCATGAAATTAATTTTCATGTGGGCAGCTAACAAGTGCACAGACAGGCATTTATGATTTATGAGGCCAATGTTTGATCTCTCTATGGCAATGATAAATGGGATTGTAGTCGCTAAGCCAATGAAGTAGGCCTGTGTCTGTGTGTATCTGAATTCTGTACAAATGCATCAGTCAAACATGACCCTTTCTGTGTCGCCATCATAAGCATCAAGACAAAAGCTTTTGATTGATTGTTTGGTGACACTTATATGTCCTCTGTCATCAGTCAGCTGGTTATTGCCTGGTGATGGATTATTTTTCATTTTTAATGCCATACAATAAATTAAAGAGGTGTGGCTGTGGCATCTGTGGGGTACAAGAATGGCTATTTTTTTTGTCTATGAGAGAAATTCTAGAGAAACCACAGTTTCACTGAAATTTGACAAAACAATCGGGACAAACAAATGTTATAAGAAAACAATGTTTTTTATCTCTTATTTCTTAGCAGAAACCAGTGACATGTAATGCATGCCACTGTTGTGGTTAACGTGAAAATGTCCGCTGGTTAAATGAATTTAGGGTGACATAACAAAGGTACACAGAATTTCTCTGCCCAAATGTCAAGAAGGCAGCACACTTCTTTCTTAGTTAAGATCAGACCTTGTATCTTTCTTAGATAAGCTGAATTTCGGAATTTCAGAAAATACTTGTATTGCAACATTCATTCATTCATTATTTATAACCGCTTATTCCTAATTACGGTCACAGGGATCTGCTGGAGCCTATCCCAACTCTCTTTGGGTGAAAGGCAGGGGTACACCCTGGACAGGTCACCAGTCCATCACAGGGCTGTATTGCAATATGAAATAAATTTAAATTATGGGATTTTATCACTCAGTTTCTGCTGTGAAGTAAATAGTTTGTCAGGTAAACTAAAATAAACAAGCGCTTGATCCAAAAAATTCAAATCACCATTGTGGCTGCAATATTTAATAGTTGCATGTTTGCAGCTCATAGCAGTATTTATTGTACACAGTGTTGGAAATAAGCACAGCCACAGTCCAATTGAGTTTTCTCCAGGAATTTGAAAAGTAGTGAGATCACATGAGTGGAAACTGCTGCTTCACATAGCTGGATGTTTGGCGTGTTTTCTGTTGTCTCCGTGTCACAGCCCCACAGCTGGGGAAAATGCCTTGATGATGGTTGTTGGACATAAATGAGAAATCGTGCTTGGCGGAGTAGTGTGTTTTCCCTATGAAAGCCTGGCGTGTAGCATTGTCACAACACAGCATTTCTTTCGTAGTAACAGTTTGTGATGAATTTAAAACTTTAAACAAAGCTGTTTTTTTTTTTTTTTTTGGCGCATTATGTTATTGATTAATCATATGTATTAATTAAACCTGTGGGGAATATTTTTCACTATCCTGGCCTGGTATTGTAACGATTACATCCAACCAGCCCATGCATGTACTCCTTTGTCCATGTGTCATGTGTCATATGCCAGACATGGCTAAACTTTGGATTTACAAAAGACTGTGGCAATCAATAATGGAAGACAGGTTTGAAACTTTTTTCAGCTCTTTCTCAGCAGTACTCTTTGTACCCTTATCCACTTTTACTAATTGCATCTATGAAGACCCAAGATTTCATTTTTTTTGTTGTTGTTTTTTTAATCTGCCAGTGTTTTGAATTTTTCCATGCACTTTTTTAAAAAAACAGGAAACAAACTGAGATGTTAAATTGTTCTGTCCAGATGACTTAAATATCTTCTGATTTGAAAAAGATTATTTAGTTTCACAACAGCCACCAAATTTCCTCTGCTTTGGCTACACTTTATGGAAGGAGATCACATATGGTACATTAACCACAACAGTAACAGTAAACAAAATCATGGCAGCAAGGAAGTGACTAAACACTCAGGACTGAGGCAGAAGGGGCTCTGTTTCACAGCCCTCAAGGCTCACACACTAAAGTATGCAAAATTTGGGGGTAAATAATCAAAAAATAAACACTACCATGGTGATGGCTGCTTTCTCAGAAGATACAGTGTAATGGTGAAATTCTTGCTTAACATGATATTGGCTGAACTTTTCTTCTAAATAAAAAGTTATACTTAAACTTTATCTCTTAGAATCTTGGTCTGCTTTCATAATTCAGACATCACACAACTGATCCCGTGCTGCACTGAAAACAAGAGTGCACTGCTAATATTCTAATTAGACATTCAAGAAAAGCATCCGAGGTAAGGAGTCATGCCCGGCATTTCCCTGGTGGGGTTAAAGGAAACATGTTTTTCTATGAAAAATGGGTAACCTTTCCCTTTAAGCTACTGAATCATCAACGCTCATTGCTGAATCACTGAGTTGCCTTTTATCAATAGCAAAATATAGCTGAGTACCACACTAAATTACAGAACTGTAACTCAGTACCACAGTGCCTTGGATGAGTGAATTATCTCTGCAGGGTCTGAGAGTGGACACACACATAAAATCTCACTAGGCCTAAGTCTCTCATTAAATCTAAATTAATCTGATCAGCTCCACTCGTTTGTAGTTGTTGACAGGCTTCTTCAGCTATATTCCCACACTGAGTGGTCACGTTTATTTCTGTACAGTACAGATATGTTTCTCGATTATTCATTTTAAGCAATGATCTTGCCTTTGGAATACTTCATGTGTGGCCTACATGTACAGGTTGTAACCTCAAGTTCGTTTGTAGTTTGCGCCCCAGCAGTTGTGATATCACCAAAAAGCTGTTAATAATGACAAAGACTATGTTTTTGACTTGCTGTGGGATCATTCTCAGCTGAGTCTGTGTCACTAACAGCTGGCCAATGTGGTTTTGCAAGAAAAGCAAGGGTGGGGTTGAGTTGTAAAATCAAGTTGTTCAAAAATAGGCAGTCTCTCAGACATGTGTCACTGCAGCCAGGCCACAGCACAGCTCCCTGTTCCTTCTCCCTTTCTGGTTTCCATATGTTCATTTGGCACCATATTTAACACTGTTCCTAGGTTTTTCATGTTGCTGATCACATCTTCCCTCTTGCCTTGAATAGCTGAACAAATGTTACATAAGTAATCACACTTGATTTCCCACAATCACACCTCAATATCTCTATTTTATTTATGAATACAAAAATAAATGTTTATATGTAAATATATATGCAATATTAACCTTATATATAATAAACATTTAACATTAATATTGTATATTAATATTATTTATATTATTTATTTCAGTACAGTCTACAAATTTAATGTGATATGCCAGTCTGACCAAAAAAATGACTTAATGGAGGTTGATCAATAAAAAAGCCGGAAGCCTGAACTGCTGCGAGGGTTAGTGGGTTTCGACCTTTTTTTGTCACACCTCATTTTTGAAAGACTAAAATACAAATAGAAATCACGCATATCATCTGGGCATATTTTTTGTAAACCTATACAACTTAATATTCTAGTTAAACTTTCAAGAAAAGTTGAACACAAATCTCTTCTATTATAATTAGCAAAATAATGCAGTTTGCAGACCGAATGCAGTTTACCATATTTTCCGGACTATAAGTCGCACTTTTTTTACTCCTCTGGCTTGTACATTGATGGCGTATAGGGGGTGGACCTATACAGTGTGACGTCACCAATAGTGTTACGCACCACAAGAATGAAGCCATTTCGGCCGTTACAGATGTTGCCATGTTGCTTTTGCGGAGCCAGAAGTACATATTTGTCAAATAATGTTCCCATGGCAACCACTGCACCAATCAGCAGCGAGCTTGATGAACGTACACAACTGCTACAATCTAATCTGGCTTTAGGCAATTTGTGTATGGGTAAAGCAACCTGTCAATCAAACTTATCAATCATCCCCACATAGGAAAGGATGAGGTGACATGATTTAAGGAGGCACCTGATTGGTCTTTTATTTATATTAATATGTTGCGGCAGTTGTGGCCTAATGGATCGAGAGTTGGACGTGTAACCCGAAAGTTGTGGGTTCAGGTCTCAGGACTGGCAGGAATTGTCGGTGTCACTCCACTGACAATTCCACCCTCAAAAGAAATGTGACTTATATATATATATTTTTTCTGTTCAACAAGGATGTTTTTGTTAAAAGAGACTTCAGTGTCCCGGAAAATACAGTATTTATTTTTTGTTTTCTTCACTTCCAAAGATCTGACCATCTTGTACATGTTACTTTATCTGAATAAGTCTTACAAACCTTGAGATTATTGCAGACATCAGAGCACACTTCTTTGGTTATTGTTCCCAGGAGAGTCTGCCCTCCAGTTTAAGCACAACTAATTTACACCGTCTGTTCTGAGAGAACCTGCCCTTCAGTCATGATTGGAATGATCCATTTGGAGATAGGCTTGCTGTGATCTTATGACTGTTCCTGTGGCTGAATAATTTCAAAGGACACAATTTGCATCAGTTTTACTTCATTCCCTGGAAGTGTCCATGGTTGTGTCCACATCTGCCTCGTAGGATAGTTTGCATTATGTTGAAGCACAATACAAAATGTTTTCAGACTTGTAGATTATAAGGTTGTCCCTCTTGGAGATAACAAAACACCCAGCCTTGCCCCCTACTCTGGTATTTGTGTTGACCTATAACTTAGTAAACAGTTCAATTCAAACAGATGCTCTTGGCATTTGACAGCCACCCAAAGTTAAGGATTTTAAAATGCAAACAATAAAAGTAACTCCGGTGCATTTGTGTTTTGTTGTACTTTTAAGGCAAATTTTACCTCAGTGAGTGGATGTGTTCAAAACACCAGATGTTCCCTGTGTACCAAGTGTATTGGTGCATAAATCAATGTATCAGCATTGTATCCTCCTAATTTAGAATTACATACAATTTTGCACATATAGGCATTTGATGTTCTGCACAATGAAAGCAAAAAAAGAAGTGGATGTGAAGGAAGAGAGAAAAGTGTCTCTTACTTAGATTTCCTGGCTTAAAATGCATTACACAAACAATATGTCTCTGTGTGCAACACAGAACATGGTACCTTCTCTGCTTGAGCTGTATCTCTCCTGCTCTGGCCTCATATTGAAAAGAACTCCTGTCCTCTCTCTGTGGATAACATCTTTTTGGCTGTATTGCTGTGGTTGGCAAACTTGGTCAGTTGCACATCGTTATAAATACAGTTTGATGGGTTGTCATAGCGATGTGAGTAATGTGCACTTTGGAGCGTTATGCCATCTGGAAAAAGTGATGATTATGAAGGAAATGTGTCCAAATCAAAGTCATTCTGAAGGGATTTCAGTCCTTCAGCCTGAGATTTGTATTGTACTAAAAGAACAGCAAGACTTTAATCAAGGTTTAAAATAATCATCAAGTCATAGACATGGTAAAAAAAGATTCAAACTTACCTCTCACCTCACTTTTTCATGTCATCATCTTCATGTTCTTCGTTTTGTTCATTACGGAGACACACTAGCAGACTGGGCCAATGTTTGATTGCTCTGTTTTACTTTTAATTTAGGTCAGAACCTCATTTGTCTGTGTTTACATTTGGTACCAGTGCGGGAAGAGTGAGTGCTAAACCCTCCAGGCCACAGAGGATGCTAGCTAGCTGAACCCAGCTGTTGTATGCCAAGTGTATGCAGTGCTAATCAGAAATGTGTTCACTTTGGGTCAGAACCAATTTCAGTATTTAATGTACAAGTTGTAAACAGACTAGTGTGTTATTTAGGGTTTTGCAACTGTTACAGCGCCATCATGTGGGCATGTAGAAGATTGCAGTTTAATTGCAGTACAATTCTGATATAGTTGGTGCCTGACAATGTGGCACATGCTCCAGCTTCTGAAGTGATCCATATGTATTGCAAGCGGCAATAACAGCATGCTTTCAGCAGTCACACGCAATTTCCTCAAATGCACATTCTAGTTCACTTTGGCGTTTATGCTAGCAATGAAGCTCTTAGGATGGCAGTTTCAGTATTTTGGTCTACTGCTTTGGGCCAGATTGAAATATTTATTGGGTGGCCATGAAATTTTGTACAAGACATTCATAGTCACCAAAGAATTACTTCTACCTAGCTTTCCAATATATATATATTTTTTTATTTAGAGCCACCAGCAGAAAATAACTTTTTACTTCTATCTGCTAAAATATCTTAACAATCATTAGATGGACTGCCATGAAATGTTAGATTCTCTGTTTTGAGTTAAATGTCTCTACCATGTTGGATTGATCATTATGAAATTTGGTAGAATTCATGTCACCTTAACCATGCATTTAACGTTTAACTGTTTAGCGTTTGTCTAGAGCCAATACCAAATCAAACTTTCTGCCTGCAGACTCTGTAGTGAACATCGAGGTAAAACCACAGCACATACCCAACCACTGATATACTCCCATTTTTAGAAAACTTTATGGACCCCTTTACATTTTGCACATTGTATTGTGTTTATTCTAGATTTAATTTTAGAGTCAAAAATTAAAATCCCTCATTTACAAAAGCATTTACATGCTTAATGCAGGCCTTATTTACAGTGGTAATGCAATAAAAGGATTTATTATTGTTCAGCTGTACTTTTGATTAGTGGTCCTAAATATTGTTTGTCTTATATTTCTTTTTTTTTTTTTTTGCATCTTTTAGTAGTGGATCAGCTGAAACTGAGCCTGCTGTAGCTCCCTGTGGGGCTTGGGCTGAGATGTTTCTTTTGCTGTCTCTTGCAATGACAAGAAGCACAAAGCTATCAACAGAGGTGTCAAAGGAGTCAAAAGTTTATTTATTTATTTATTCGAGCAAGCAAGAAAAATAGATGGGTTGGGGAAAAACAGGATGTGAGTAGACAGACAGGAGCAAGAAGTGGGATAGGCACTGCAGAGCTAACAGGCAATGTCTTTAAAAACATGCATTAGTGATTATAATCCCTCATTTACTAAGGTTCAGGGTAGGGCTGCTCGATTATGGAAAAAAATCATAATCACGATTATTTTGGTCATTATTGAAATCAAGATTATTTTACTCGATTACTCATTGACTTTAGAAACATGCTGCAAAATAAATTATTTAAAAAATCATATAAAATATATTCAAATGTATAAATAGTATAAAAAATAAAGGCAAATAAGATCAACAGTGTAGTGCACTTCCACGATTATTAAAAATAAGTAATAAAGTACAAATATCAGGTGAAATAATCAATAAACTAGACAAAAATAAGCTTGGTCACGTATGTGCCTTAACAAACTAATTGATGACTGTATAGTGAAGGACGTTGTGGGGGTTGTTCGTTGTTCTTTCTTTTTTATTAGTTGATCATATGTCTGTGTTTAAATTTTAGATGGTTAAAAACATTTGTGGTGTTACCAAACGGTGCCGACACCACCACGTAGCAAATCATGCACATAATATATTTTTGATCCAAACTGTTCCCAAACGACGGAATCGTTTCTACCTCTTTAGTTGACCAAAGACTTCTGTGGCTGCTCTCTCTCCTCCATCTTCACTCGCGCTGATTTTTAAATCCCTCCAGATACCACATACACGACTTGTTTCCCAGACAGCATAGGCTGAGAGAGTCTGGGCTTCCGGAGGGGCGAAAGTGCGCATGCGCGTCATTAAGAAGGCAGGTCAAAATAACTGGAAAAAGAGAATAACTGTTTTTATACACTAGTATCTCACTAGATGATTTTTAAATTTTCACCAATTTTAAAAACGTGGGAGATTATAGACATAAGAACAGTTGCAACCAGTTTTAACATAATCCTGTGAACACACTCACATGATCAAATATAACTTCAGAAGATGTCTTGCATAAGACATTATAAAAGCATTTGTGTTGTTACCATAATTCTTCAAGCTGCTCTTGTTTTGTTGGGTTGGGTTGTGTTGTGTTTCTGTTTGCTACCATGTACGTGACATCTGGTTAGTAATGCTTGCTTTTCGTTGGCTAGTGGGATATTCCATAACATATTTGATATTTCCAATTTTGGGGAGACGCAAACTCCATTAGGAGCCATAAAATTATCGTTTTGACACACTTGAGCATTATTTAGACAAATAATTGGTTGGGAAAAACGTTTAATCGATTGTTGGGGGTTGTAAATTGGACCCTAAATCGGCAATAAATTATTTAGTGTATAGCTAGTCTTCGGGTTGTGTCAGGAAGGGCATCCAACGTAAAATTTAAGCCAAATCAAACATGCAAATCACAAATATGACTTCCATACCGGATCAGTCGCAGCCTGGGTTAACAACGACTGCCACTGGTGCTGTTGACAGTGGAAATTAGACTACTGTTGGTCGAAGAAGGAGAGGAGGAAGGCGTGTTCATAGGCAAAGAGAGAAGAGGAAGGACAGGAGTGTAGGACTTAGAGTAGGGACTTTGAATGTAGGGACTTTGTCAGGGAAAACTAGAGAGTTGGCTGATATGATGGAGAGAAGAAAGGTGGATATCTTGTGTGTTCAGGAGACCAGGTGGAAAGGTAGCAAGGCCTATAGATTAGGAGCAGGGTTCAAGCTGTTTTATCATGGTGTGGATGGAAAGTTAGGAGTTATCCTGAAGGAGGATTTTGTTAGGAATGTTCTGAAGGTGAAGAGGGTGTCAGATAGGGTGATGAGTCTGAAGCTGGAAGTTGAAGGTGTGATGTTGAATGTTGTCAGGGGTTATGCCCCACAGGTAGGATGTGAGTTAGAAGAGAAGGAGAAATTCTGGAGGGAGATGGATGAGGTGATTCAGGGTATCCCTAGTGGTGATTGGGGCAGACTTCAACGGACATGTTGGTGAGGGAAACAGAGGTGACGAGGAAGTGATGGGTAAGTTTGGTATGCAGGACAGGAATGCAGAAGGACAGATGGTGGTAAACTTCTCAAAAAAGATGGAAATGGCTGTAGTGAACACATTTTTCCAGAAAAGGGAGGAGCATAGGGTGACATATAAGAGTGGAGGCAGGAGCACACAAGTTCATTACATCTTGTGCAGACGTTTCAACCTGAAAGAGATCAGTGACTGCAAAGTAGTGGCTGAGGAGAGTGTAGCCAGACAGCATAGGATGGTGGTGTGTAGGATGACTCTGGTGGTGAGGAAGATGAAGAGGACAAGGGCAGAGCAGAGGACCAAGTGGTGGAAGTTGAAAAAGGAAGAGTGTTGTGTGGCTTTCAGGGAGGAGCTGAAACAGGCTCTGGGAGGTCAGGAGGTTCTTCCAGATGACTGGGCAGCTACAGCTAAAGTGATCAGGGAGACAGGTAGGAGGGTACTTGGTGTGTCATCTGGAAAGAGGAAAGCAGATAAGGAGACTTGGTGGTGGAATGAGGAAGCTCAGGAGTGTTTTAAGAGTAAAAGGTTAGCTAAGAAGAAGTGGGACACTGGGGAAAATGTCAGAGAGCACAAAGTAGAAGAGGTGACTGTTGTGGAGCAGGAAGTAGCAAAGATCAGTAAGGATGAAGTGAGGAAGGCGTTGAAGAGGATGAAGAGTGGAAAGGCAGTTGGTCCTGACAACATACCTGTGGAGGTATGGAAGTGTTTAGGAGAAGTGGCAGTAGAGTTTTTGACTGGGCTACTTAACAAGATCTTGGAGAGTGAGAGGATGCCTGAGGAAAGTGTACTGGTGCCCATCTTTAAGAACAAGCGAGACGTGCAGAGTTGTGGAAACTACAGGGGAATAAAGCTGATGAGTCACACAATGAAGTTATGGGAAAGAGTAGTGGAGGCTAGGCTGAGGTCAGAAGTGAGCATTTCTGAGCAGCAGTATGGTTTCATGCCAAGAAAGAGAACCACAGATACAATATTTGCTTTGAGAATGCTGATGGAGAAGTAGGAGAAGGCCAGAAGGAGCTGCATTGTGTCTTTGTAGATTTGGAAAAAGCGTATGACAGGGTGCCGAGAGAGGAGCTGTGGTTTTGTATGAGGAAGTCTGGAGTGGCAGAGAAGTATGTTCGAGTGGTGCAGGACATGTATGAGAGCTGTAAGACAGTGGTGAGGTGTGCTGTAGGGGTGACAGAGGAGTTCAAGGTGGAGGTGGGACTGCACCAAGGATCGGCTTTGAGCCCCTTCTTGTTTGCTGTGGTGATGGACAGGCTGACAGATGAGGTTAGACAGGAATCTCCGTGGACCATGATGTTTACAGATGACATTGTCATCTGTAGTGAGAGCAGGGAGCAGGTGAAGGAAAATCTAGAGAGGTGGAGGTTTGCTCTGGAAAGGAGAGGAATGAAGGTTAGCCTCAGTAAAACAGAGTACATGTGTGTAAATGAGAGGGACTCAAGTAGAACAGTGAGGTTACATGGAGTAGAGGTGAAGAAGGTGGAGGATTTTAAGTACCTAGGGTCAACGGTCCAGAGCAACAGTGAAGAGACATGAGCAAGCAGGTTGGAACGGGTGGAGGAAAGTGTCAGGTGTGATGTGTGACAAAAGAGTGTCAGCAAGAATGAAAGGAAAGGTGGACAAGACAGTGGTGAGACCAGCAATGTTGTCTGGTTTAGAGACAGTGGCACTGAGAAAAAGACAGGAGGCAGAGCTGGAGGTAGCAGAGCTGAAGATGTTGATGTTCTCTCTGGGAGTGACGAGGATGGATAGGATCAGGAATGAGGACATCAGAGGGACAGGTCATGTTAGATGTTTTGGAGAAAAAGCCAGGGAAGCCAGATTGAGATGGTTTGGACATGTTCAGAGGAGGGACAGTGAATACATTGGTAAAAGGATACTGAGGTTAGAACTGCCAGGAAGGAGGCCTAGAGGAAGACCAAAGAGGAGTTTCATGGATGTAGTGAAGGAGGACATGAGGATAGTTGGTGTGGGTGAGGAGGATACAGAGGATAGGGTTAAATGGAGGCAGATGATTCGCTGTGGCGACCCCTGAAGGGAGCAGCCGAAAGGAAAAGAAGAAGAAGAAGATGAAGCTAGTCTTCGACTAATTCAGAATGATTGATAGTAAACTACTAATTGTTACCTTGGAAAAGTGACCAGGGACTTGCTGTTTTTGGGCTTGTGCTCAATTTATTCCCCAAAAATACCTTTGCACTGGCGTTTTGTGTAAGTGAACTAGTCATTCTCTCTTCCCTTGCACACTTCCCAGGGATGCAGCATCCATCCTCATCCCTGACTTCAGTTTTCAAAAGTGAAGGCTTTTTAGCAGCCAACAGGCTCAAAAAGTCAGGCAGTCAGCCTGTCAGTTTCACCTGCAATAATATGCAAAGCGAGTTCTAAGATAAGGTCAGTAGCTTAGATCCTTCAGAATATTGATGAAGTTTGTCAAACAGGTTTATCAAATATCTTGTCATAGATCAAAGTCAGTAGCATCTTTCAGATATTTCAACAAAGACCAAACAGGAGCAGAGAAATAATATATACAGTCAAATACCTGTGAATAATCACTGTCATTAGCATTGACAAGTCATTGAAAGTGGGTAATATAAAATTGTGCATATTATTTATAGCCAAAATAAAAGCTGTTGTTTGTCTACTTTGTGTACTACTGTAACTCAATAACAATGTCTGTTCTGGAAGGGTTCTAATTTTCTTTAAGGGTGACACTGGGGTGTTTTAACTTGTTTATCCAGAATGCAGCATGTTTTAAAGGAGCAATACTGATTGAGAAGGAATACCTTGAATAGCCCTGCGAACACACATAAAAGTGCTTTTTCATACCTCATATGATTCTCTGTGACTTTAAGACTTTATAACTTAAATGAATGTTGGCTGTATGAATGAAGGAGCGCGTCTTTATCTACTTAGTTAATAATTTTGGTCAATGTGCAACATTTAGGAAAGTACTAATCAGGTTTTATCTTATTGAGACTAGGTTTGTTTTATTTTCTTAACTCACAAAAGGAGCAAAACGTGCTTAACCACAATCTGAACTGAGGATGCAGGTTCTTTGAAGATGTTTTATAAAACAATTAATGCAGTAATACAAAACAAGTCTTTTCTCACTCGCTGGAAACAGGGTTAATTTTACTGTGTTGAAAGTTTGGGTTAGCTTAGAGCAGGTTCGATTGACAGCAGGTGGCATTTGAAAACTCCTTTTTTGTCTTCAGAGTTCATAACAAACTGCAAGAATCTACATGATGCACAAAGCTTATTTAAGAATCAGCAACCACTGTTAAACTGCTTACCAGTTGTTGTCTAATTTATCATGATTGATATCTGCCACTGTGTTTGGCTGCTCATGTGGAAGGGCAGTGGTTGTTAAGAATGCAGAGTCCGTGCAAAAACCGCTGAATCAGGAGCTGTTTTCAATAAGGTTTGCAGCTGCTGTAGATTTTTAACAGACTTAGCATTGTGGTGAAAATGACTGTCAAGATGAAGCACAGAATGCAGAGTCTTTGCTACTGCTTAGGGGGAAGCAAGAGTCATTTCTGGGATGCACGTTATCCCCATCCATTTGGGCTAAGTAGTGCTTCATGACACATGATGATATTGTAACAAGATTTCACTTCGTTATAGCATTGTGTGCTTATACACATCTTCTAGATCAAGAACCACCAACCTTCAACCTCTGCTGTCTCTATGTGATTAGCCATCACATGTTTTTTCTTCCTTTGTACTTTAAAGTGAAGGAGGTAAGACAGAATCCCCAGGCTACATGGTAGTGGTGGGTAAATGCTCTTAAAATCAAATCGATGCATTCACTGCTGCTGTGTTTGCAGTAGCATACACTTGTGCCTTTAGAGACTAGGCAGCTTAAGTAGTAGTGTGCCCTGTCTTCCTCCTCTTCTGTTGCATTACTTGGTCACAAGACACAAGAGGCACAACACACAAGGTGAGTCATAGCAACTCCCAGTCGGCTTACATAAGAAATTGTACACTATATTAAGAAAACGCAACCAAAGCTCTTGGATGTTTAGTGTATAGATGTTTGAGTTTCATTGCTGACTTCTTGTTATTCCTAACTTTGCTGCATTTAGCTCACAGTGAGCCACAATGGGCTTGTGAGTGTTAACAGCTTACATGTGTTAGTGTGAAGGTGAAGAGTTGCAGTTTTACTTGCATTTTGCACATGTGGCCTGTAAAAATATGTAAATTGAGTCTCCTTTAGAAGGTGACTCCAACTGTAGTGCACTCTGGTGAATGCCTTGAATACAGATGATGGACTTTACACGCATACACACACACACAAACAGGATATTAAGGATATTAGACGATGTGGTAGACATAGGGTGTCTTTTTTCCAACCAAGCTGCCCATATGCCCATGCTAGATACCATATGGTCTTCAACACCCAACCCGCAGGCCTTTTATTTTTTTTATTTTTATTTTTGTTAAACAAACATACCAACTCTTTGGGTGTTGAATTTCTTTGTAACAGTATAAGGTGTAAGTTTAAGCTTAGAGAATCTTATTTGTTTGGGTAACATCATGATGTTTTACATTTTGTCACAGGTGTCCAAGTAAATAGAGAGATAATATAGACATAATCATTAATTGTTCTTGTATATTACCTGCTTCTGGTGCAACCCACACCTTTGGAATTCTCTGCCGCTGTTGAAGGCTGACTTGGTCGGCCAAACAAGTAACTTGATTATAATTTATTTAGAAGCCTGCCGCTCAGGTTCAGCCCATGCTACACCTTGCCAGTGTCACCTCCTGTTTTTGTTTCCAAGATATCTATCTGTCCTTGTGTTGGTTACAGTGGAGTCACAGTCACAAATGTGACTGGACAATGGAACAGCATCTGCTCTCTTGTCCCATGCCTGAGTGGACATCTTGGCTGTTTGCTGCCACTTCATCTTAAATGCTGTTGTGTTGTGGTATTGCTGGGGTTGGTGCTGCCTGGAGTGGGGTCAGAACAGTGGTGGTGAGTGTTTTCATTTGCTGTGGTGGTCTGTGATGTCCCACTGAGTGCCTGCAGAGACTCCTGGCCTTGTATCTTTTCAATATGACTTCACATTCTATTTGTGGAGTCTCCCCAAAAAAGTTATTTAATTTCATTGTACTAGATGAATGATAGAATTTCAACTGGGTACAGAGGATTTTATTATTACATCAAATTGATTAATGAATTAAAATTTCATTAATTAATGGGAGCCGATGTGGAGGAAGAAATCCAGGCATCTCAAATATTTATATTTATCTTTGAACTTTATATAGAGAATTACTTAGTGACCTCATACTGATGTAGTCAAAAATAGAAACATGATAGATATAGGGTATTAATGCTCTACTTTTTTCCTACAGGAGTCGTGTGTGGACTGCAAAGGACTGGCACATAAAACAGCTTGACTCCTCAGTAGAACGGTGAGTTCACTACAGTGATAACTCAGGCTTCTAGCTTGTACTCTTATGCAGTGTGAATAACTAGGTGCAGCTGGACTTAGATGTCCAGCATTTCAAACAAATTCAATTTCTGTGAGAAAGATTGAACAAGAGAGAAGAATAGATTTCATAAAAAAAAGATGCTGAAGGTGTTTTGATGGGTGACATTATCAAGTTGTCCTCTTTCATCAGTAGAATAGTCTCTGATAGCTGAGACAGATCCAGCAGTACAGTCTGCATGCTGTTGGAGCATGCTGACTATCTGACTTTTTCAAACCTGGAGAGCGAGAGAGAGTTCACAACCAAGAAGGTTCATGTTCAGTACAAGTTCATAAACAGTAGCGCACCAGATGCCAACTCACGTCACTAGTAGCCTTCCCTTTACATTGCAATGGATGTGTGCAGCTCTTTATTCTGCGTTTGTTCTCTGAGCTCTTGGAGAACTACCACTCTCGGCTTCAGTATGGCTATTTTTAGAATGGCTCAAATATCAGGGGATTCACGACTCTTCCTCCATCCCTTGTTTCTTTGCCTGTCTACTCCATTAACACCCAATTTGACTGAATTGCAAATCACAGTGTAAGGATGATTAGGTATAATGGAGGGATATGTGGTAATGTCCAGGGCATACAGTATACATACGCATGTTCCCTTCTCCCACTATGTTCTGGTGACTCACTCACACAAGATGATGATCAGTGTCCTGTACAGTGTGACCTGTCTTCTGTGCTCCTGAGAAAATAACCCTTATGGTATCATCATAGTGATGTAATCTAGGTTATCTCATTTTGGGCTTCAGATTTTCACATTTTAACTGGAAGCATTAGTGGCAAATTGTGATTATAGTTTTTTTTTTTTTTTTTTTTTTAAACCAATGTTTGTTAAACATTTTAGGCAGCCTGGAGAGCCAAGTACAGTTCAGACACAGGTGGTATTGACAAAAGGAGACATTTACCCCCCTTCTTGCTGAGTGATAGGGTCAGGACTGTCAGGTAGAAAAGGAGGGCTGCCTTGAGAAGACTCTCATCACTGCAGGTTGCTACATGTAGGGCTCTATCCAGTGGCACTCAGATGATGGCACCACGCTGTCTACATGAGGACTTTTAAAAAAATTTCCTCCAGTGTAAAGGCCAAGAAAAGAGATAGAAATGCATAAATCATTATAAGCTCTGCCTGTTTATGTATCATGCTGGCGCACTTCATTGTTTAACCGCAGACTGAACCATAGCATTATGTTCTGTCAACCCTAACACGCAACACATATTTGGAATTTGCTGACGTAAGCGCATATTTGTTTGCTTGTGTTAGAAAAGTGCAAAACAGGTGTTCGCGTGTGTCCTTGTGAGCCAAACCTGCTGTTTATTTCCATTATTTGTAATGCTGAAATGTTAGCCAAAGTCCTGTTCTGTGATTATGGAAGTGGGATTTCTGTAGCCTGTTTGTTTGTGGCATCATGCCCTCCTGTTTGTCTTGGGAGACCCTGCCAGGGGCATATAGCCCTGGTCAACATACCTCCTAGGATCATTCAGGCACTCAAACCCCTCCACCATGATAAGGTGGTGGTTCAGGGAGGGGCACATATACTATATATACTATATTTGGTCATATAGTTGAAACTATGAGTTGTGTCTTCTTTGTTGCTGGACAATCTAAATCATGTTTTGAGTTTATCACTTCATTTCCCTCTGTCTGAAGATATGCGCATTGACTAAAATTTAAAACTTTTAAAATATGGCACCAAAGAAATCAGCAGTTATGGACATTCAGCGTTTTCTAAAATGTCCAGTTTGAACAACAATAGGCCAGCAGCAGCCGACACAATGTGAAAACACTGACAAGCAAACAACCAGGAGCAGCTCCGGACCGGCCCCGCACTAATTTGATGCACTGTGTTCCGTGGCACTGTTCTGTTACTGTAGGCACAACAGACAGTGTGTACTGACGTCAGGTCCAAAAAAAAAAAACAAAAAAGAGTCCCCAGCACAAATGTTAAACTCTGCCTACTGTGTGTCAGTAATATCTGTTTTTGATTGCAAACCTAACCCACATTAGTGAAGCACCATTAACACTGCTTTTCACATTGTGCAGGAGCCTTTTCAGTAGCAGATCCATGAAATGATTAAAGTAATTTGCATTTCAGTATCAAATCATAGAACCCCTTGCTTTATAACTTCTTTTTTAATATCTGCAATTTATGTCCCACACCAGGTGTTTTTCACTCAATGTAGCCATAAAGGAGACAACCATGTAGTCAGTTAGCCCATTTTTCTAGCATAATATTTTGGGCAAATGGCACCAAGTATACCAAATTACCACTCAGCAATTGTTGTTTGTATATGTGTGTATGTATATGTATGATATTAAGGAAGCCTTAAAAATATAATAATTCTAAGACAATTTCTGGTGATATAAGAAGTGTCTTTATTCCATATTTTCCATTATGATTAATGGAAATGTATTCATTTTACTGTAGAGATAGTGGCAATCTTGGAAAGTGTAACAAATTTAAAAATCAATGTGTTATATCTGTGTTCAAATCTGATTGATTGACTTAGAGAAAAAGTGTGTTTTATGATGCATATTGCAGCAATTCGGCACTAAGGGTACTAAGGAACCATAATTCATCCATGATCTCTGTGTCACAGCCACTGCTGCTGCTCCATATACAGACTATGATGATAAGTGCACCAAATCAGTGATCCAAGCCATCTAAGGCAGTATTTTTGCCTTAGGTCTCTCTCTCCCTTTCATCATACAGTTTGAAAACCTCTGTCCAGCACCAGTCCCAAAGGGTCTGTGACTCTTCTATCATTGGCTAACTGTACCAGATGGCCAGCTGTTATTAGGTGGCCAAATTACAATCTGAAACCAAGTATGGTCTCTGTTTGACAGCTAGTAAATGAAGTGTATCAACTCTGTAACCTTACCCCCAAGAGTCCAGTCACAGCAAGCAAGTTGGGAAGAGTCTAATATAAAAATCATCATCAGCATACATTAAAATAAATGTTGCATTATATGCTGATAGATTTACATTATTGTATTTTGGCATATTTCACTGCTGATGCTCTAATGGCATATAATCTGTATAAGCCAGTAGTGGTTCACAACACTGCATCACAAGCATTTACTGTACATGTGAAGAGTCCATCTGCAGAGTACCAGTGTTCTTTCACATGCGACGCCCACGCTCTGTTAATGTTTCTGACTTTTTCTTAAAGCTCTTTTTTACCCTTGCTAGTTGACACAAAAAAGTACCCATCCCTTGGACCAGTTAAGAGACAGATGGATCTGATATCAGAGTTCAGATTTGTGTAGGTACTTGGAAGTGGAAGCGGTGGCCAGATGTGAAAACAATGTAGTCATTGAGGCAACTCTGCTGTCACTGATAGTGTAGAGTCAAACCAGCAGTCAGTCTGGTTACTGTCTCAATGACATCTCAATGACATTTAGCACAAACAAAAGAGGACACTGGGTGGACCTGGAACAGTGAATACATTTTTAGTTGGTGGCAGAGTTGTGTTTTTGTATCTTTAATGGGACATTAGTTCTTAGTACTTCTTAGGTAAATGATGACCCTTGGTGTTGTTTTTTTAGTGCTGACACACTGTGTACATAGTCATTGGATGATTATATGCTTGTGATATTTTGATTATGTGTGAAGTATTGGGTCCATTAGAGTCTGACTGATGTTGAGTTTCTGATGCCCTTTTTTTTGGGGGGGGGGTATAAAACAACCAGTATTCAACAGACTTGCAGAACATAACTAATATTTTCTGCGATGACCTGTCCAGGGTGTACCCCTGCCTTTCATCCAAAGAGAGCTGGGATAGGCTCCAGGAGATCCCTGTGACCCTGGTCAGAATAAACGGGTTTAGATAATGAATGAATGAACTACATTTTTTTTTTCATAGCATCCCTAATATTTCATTAAACAGCAATTTTCCCTTCATACTCCAGCTGAACAACTGTAATAAAGCACTGCAGCCACTTGTATTTCCCTGCATAGTGGTGTATGACGCTGGTTATATGCAGAGTTTCTGAAACCATAACTGCAGCAAAAGCTGGAATTGATTAGTTTAGCAACAAGGAATTGATTAGTTTGTTTATGCTCTAATGTACTATGCTACAAAATGCAAACTTAACATGCCTGACTAACTAGCTTACTGTGTAATGTCATACTCACAATGGCAGAATGTGCACAAGTACCTAACTCCTTGGGATTACCACGGGGTTTCCAGTAGATTAGATAGGTAGTTGCTTTGACACACATCCAGTGTGTTGGGCCTGCTCTCGAATGTATTAATCCAAATTTAGAGTAACATTAATGGCTGTCCTGCTCTTTGTTCGATTTGGGGAGGTTTGGACTCTAGCAGCCCAATCACAACTTGAGAGCACTGATAGAATTGCATAAGCAAAGTAATTCACTTTTCCCTCACAATCAAGGCCTTAAAACATGCTGTAGGAAAATAGAGCAGTCAAGTCAAATCCAACCCGTTCAGTGTTTTGTTTTGAAAAAATGGATGGTTCAGAAAGATGTTTTCTGGTGGACAACCTAAATAGTGCACACATCATTCTAAACTACCTCAAACATATGTTTGGCATTACAGTGCATGTGCTGATACTTATATGTGTATATTAGTATGTAAGTATGAGCTAATTTTAAACCACCACATGCTGATTTATCAGTGGTGCATCAATGGTTTACATTGTGTATATATGTTGTCATATCTGTAATATCATTTACTTTCTATATTAAAACAAAAAAAATCAACAAAACAAATTTGGCAGTGTTCAATATATTAGTAACATATTGTAACATACATGGTCTTTTGTTTATCTTTTATACACTAGGCTTGACCATCTCTAAATTCCAAGGATAAACACACTAATATATAACCATATCCTGCCATTCACCACAATGTACTGTTGCCAGTTAACACCATGTTGACAAAATGATTACCTCAGATCAGCCCATGTGACACAAACGGGCACACAGATAAAACATTGCAGCTCCAATTACAGAAGCAGCTGACAGTATTAAAAATCGATCACTCATGTATGCGTTGCTCATCTGTTGTTCTTGTATTATTGCCTAGAGACAATTTAAACTAAGGACAAAAGACTCTCCTGTGTTAGCCACACAGAACACAAAGATCTATGTTCACCGAGCTGCGCTGAAATTCAGATATGATCGATGCTCAACAACAAACAGCTTCTCAACTAACACAGACATCACAACAGGTTGAGGACTATTGTATAACCTTATTGAACAGAGCTTTGTGGTCAGCTCATAGCGTACAGACTGGCATCATGTTTAGTCTGGATAGATACTGAAAAACAAAATTAATAAACTATTCGCATTTAGTGATTGCCTCCACTTGACACTGAAATGTAATATATCCAGTAGACAAAACATAAAAAGGGACAATCACACTGGACTTGCATGTTACTTAAAATAATTTGCCAAATCGACAGAGTTTAGCCAAATATCAGTGGATAACTACATAGTTGTCACTGTGGTATTAGTCAATCGTTCCTTGTAGGTTGCTTGTGATTCTAAAAATGTGCCTGTTGTTAAATTAACAATTTAGCACATTGGACTGCTTTTAGCCCTACTAATCAGTCATCATAGCAGATAATACATAGTAATAAGAATCAGATTTTGGTCTAAATAAATTTCCTTCACTGTATTACTTTGCCACCATTACCTAAACTGCCTTGAAGCCTTGCAGGAGAGAAAGGCTGTGATTTGATCTTCTTCACCTTGATCAGATTACACACTGGAGTTAGTATAATTACAGCTGTCGCTGATTAATGGGCAAGCTATAATTAGCATTGTGGATATAGGGAGCGTGCCTGTGATGAAGAAACAATGGTTGTTCATTCGTTGAGGTGTGTGTGTGACTCATGACTATACATTCTTACATTCATGTGTGTGTAAATAATTGTGTTTGACAGTGAAACAGAAAAAGATGTTGAACTGGTTTTAAGGTAAGGCTTAAAATTAATAATACTCACCGCATTATCAGATAAGATCGTCAGTCTGTGTGTATTCAGACAGTAGTGAACCTCAGAGAGAGTGGTGTAAAGCAGAAGCAGGTTCAGGACACTGATATGTTATTCTTTTATTAATTTTCCTCCAAGCAGTGGGAAATACACAGACATGGCCTGAGCTTCCATCAATGTGCAGTAACGTCATGGTTAGTCTTACTAACCTGTCAGGTGACTGAATCAGTGGTAACCTATTAGCGTCAGCTATGTACATGGATTGTGCTGTCTTTTGCATAACTTTGGACTGTTATCTCAAATACACTACTACAAGAAGAGGATCACAGCAGCTGCCATGGTTCATTCTGATGTAACCTAGCTAACATTAGCGTTGGGCTAATATATACATAACATTTATGTTGCTTAATGTTACACATTTCAGGAAAATAACAAACCCATCCCAAACAAAACCAAACCAATAATTACTGGTCCAGCAGGAATACGTCCTCCGTTCCGTCACTTTTTAGCCCATTTTGTTCTCTCAGTTGTTGCCATTGTTAAAGAACGACATCTATAGTAATTCTGGTTTTAGTTTTTATATCCAACTCCTTTTTAGCTGCAGCTTTCTAAAATAAAAATTCAAAAATTTCTTACAGTCTGTTTGTGAATGAAAGCTGCTGTTGGTGCCTTCTCTGCTATAGCTTGGTTAATTCTTTTTTGTAAAGTGATACAAAAATGAGTACAGGGTAGTGAGTATTATGTGGTTAATTAGTGTTATGACATATAGCCTGGGACAGTTCTACACTTTAGCATGTGTGTTTCACTATGTAAATGGAGATTTTCCAACCAAACTCTTCTTTTTGTATTTTCTGTCACTGTTGTTACTGTTTTTTCTGTCTGTAACCTGGTCACATTATGGTAAACATATTCCAGATACCTCTGTAGACCTTATTACAGGACAGCCTCCAACCTTAATCATCACAGAGCAGAATGGCAAATACCGTGATTTACCACTTACGATCCCCTGAAATATAAATCCTGTCTAAATTGGACTTTAGGATGCATCTTGTGACCATGGATAACAACAGATTTTGAGATTTCCACTTCACACTTCAGTGGATCACTGAATACCTGCACCTCAATGAGTGAGCAGTCAGTACAAACAACAAAGATGGATCACATGGAGCTATTCACAGAGTAGCAGAGGGAGGGGTGAAAAGGAGCGATAAGAGATTGAGCTGCAGGATTTCAAATATTAATAGAGATGGAGTGTATATCAGACATTGTGCATGCATGGGCTGTTTGTGTGCACTCCAGGTTTTCAGCACGATAAGCATCTCACAGTGACCATGCAGCAAACCATTCAGTGAGTGAGCAGGGGTATCCAAGCAAAATGGAACAGTAGGCAAATGGACAGAAGGGCTAAGATAGACTACTCAGATACTCCAGCTACCATGTTGACAGGGCACTAGTGGCAAACCCTACCGCATCTCTCAACTTTTCTACTGACTGTGGTTTTAAGAAGCTTTTAGAGTGCATACATTTAATGCTGCAAGTTTGCAATTATTTCATTTGATTTGATTCGAGAACCTAGAATCTACTCCAGCCAATGTTTGTGCTAGCAAAAGCATAGATATTTTCAATTAATATTTTTTATTTTTGTGTGTTTTTTTTTACGTTTTTTATTTTTATTTTTTTCAAATTCAATTCATTCATCTTTCAAAAACAGCATAATGCTTTAAATGAAATAGTGTCCAGCATTTTAAGCATTATGCTCAGTGTGGTTGTTTTCACCTTCCTTTTTTGTTGGTTAAGAATAATGAACAAATTCAAATGAAAACCCAGTTTTACCCCAGATTTCTGCACCTTAGATTTAGGTTGGCAGGGAAAACCCTAAACTAACACCATGGCAGATTGCTCTCCATGGGTGATGCTGAAACATACAGGGCCTTAAACCACATGATTCACTGTCCCCCTCATGGTACAGGAGCTCTCACCAACACTTAATTCAGTAATTTGTTGTGAAAACAGATTTCCATTGCAGTGAGTTTACTGTGGTCGATTTTTATTTTATTTTTTATCCACCCTGATTGCTAGGTTTTAATGTTATTTTTTTTTAAAAAAGAGAATCTAACCAATCTGACTCGATTGGATAAAAACAAATAAACACACATCACAGCTATGGCAATCTTAAAAAAATACCATCTGCAGTCATTTATAAATAATTATTTGTTGTTATTTTATCAGTCTGTGTTGGGAGCACTACAAGTGTTCGCTTGCATGTGTATTTTATTGGCTCCATTGACTGAATGTTTGTGATCTGTAGTGATGCTGTTTTGTCCCTGCGGCTCTTTCGACATGACTGCGTCATGGCATGAATTTGCTGTCACATTTTTCTGGAATGATCTCCATTATATAAGAACTGAAATAAGTGGAATGAATAGCCATGACAAAACAACATACTGCTAGACACCGACAGCACACACAGCCGCACACATATTTCCAAATGCTCCAGGTGGTTGGCTGGCACCGTAGTGAGAGCCATGCTGCTCAGACAAGACTGTTACCAATATGTCAAGGTTTTTATAGCAAAGTTCATTATTTTGGGATTAATGGGGATAACAGAGTCAGTGAGCTTAGTGGAAATAAAAGCCTGAGCAGTTATTTTGTTATATTCTAGAAATATTTGTATTGTGGCATATTACATCATTACCATTGCAACAGATGCTTTGTTTTTCCTTACAATGGTCATTTGGGCTGAGATGACTAAAATATGTACTGCAGTTAAAAGGGCGTCGACATATCAGTGTCCACAGAGCATGGCATTTTTTTGAAAGTACCACCATGCTGGTGTTAAGCTTCATGCTGTTCATCCATTCTGCCATAGCGAGGTTTCTTCAAGCCTGTGAAGTTCGCTGATAAAATTAGCACAGCAAATTAGCACTGATGAGTCACTCATTATCAGCTTTGTGTGTGTTGGCAGGAGGTGGGTTGTTGTGGGTTGCTTTGCTTGTTCAGGTCTCCTATTTGCAGGAGTGCAAATGCTGTAAACAAATAAAGTATATACATGTGAAATTTTCATCATGAACAGAAGGTTTGTGGTCATGATTATTTTTCACAGCTTTCAACATCTAGTTGGACATTAAACTGTGTGTTTGCTGCACTTGTCAAACTGCTGCAAAGCAAAATCAGGATGTTAAGAAAAACCTATTGACTTTTACTGGAGACGCATTTTCTAAAGTGCTGCCAAGATTTTTCTCTCTGAATTAAGAAAATATATCCAGCTTTACTGTTATGTTTTCCAGTAGTGTTTTGTATTGTGTCCATGGAGAGGAATGTTTGGTGCTGTTGCACAAAGGTTTAACTGGGATTTGGGCAGCCTCTGTTTATCCCCAATATGACCAAATATATGCAGATCCAGTTTTCAAACAACAGCAGCACTTTAGAGGCATTCTGCACCCACAGATTATCCCTGAAGTAGAGGTAAATGCTGCAGAACAACTATTTTGTTACTGGAAGCTGCTCTGCTCACTTTGCTGGCTGTGGTTATCATTAATTGAAACTGCCTCCTGCAGTTTATTTGTTTGTGTCTCTCTGCACTCACAATGCTGCACAACGGGAAAATGTTCAGAGGTTTTTAACAGAGCACTATGGGGGAAGATTTGATAGCTACTGTATTTACCCTGAAGCTCAGTGGGTTACTATAAACAAGAACTCAGAATGCGTCAGGTTGGTATAGCTATTGCAGTGCATTAAAATGCCTCGATTGGTCCTCATATTGATATGGCTATCTATGACCTTCCCATACAGTATTGCTACTCACACCCAGATTTCATAGAAAAACGAGCGCACATATTATTATACTGAAGAACATTTTATTTTTGAACACAGACTTCCAAAAGATGATTTAGTAAAAGCAGAATGGCAGCGCATGCCATCTTTCCTTTTTTTGCCTCTTTAAAACACATATGCCGTATTACTTGTTGTGATGGAGTTAAATGCTATTTGGCTAAAGCCATTTGGGGGACTGCTCAATTGATATATAAAAAATGTAAGTGATAAAATGGCAAATAGACATGAATGTTGTGTGCAGAAAATGACAAACCTTTGCTGGAATGCGGTAGTGCACCTCTGAGCAGCTGGCATTGTTCACTGTTGGCTGATTTTTGATATAAACACAATTATTACACATATGTAAGGATGAAGTGGATCTTCTGTCTTCTCTGTGAGGGTTTTTGTGGATGGTTGTTTCAGTGGAGGGAGTCACTTCTCTAACACAGTGATGACTGCACTGTCTCTTGTTCTGTCCATTCTGCCCCCATTTTGGGATCTCCTCCAGGTCAGTGCTGGTGTGATTTTTATCTGTGCCTCATTACCTTGATGTCTCTTTAGTTGACAGAGTGGGTGGAAACAATCAGAACAGACCTATTTGGTATCAAATACGCACCCCCAAACGTTCTGTGGTTAGTCATAATCGATAAAGCAAAAGCTATGCTATGGCTGGGTGGTGTCACATGCCCTGGGGTGAGCAGTAACAAGACCAACAGTGACAAAAAAGAGCCTTGGCAGCGCATGACCTCATTGTCTGTTCATGTCAAAAACGCCGCTGCCAACAGTCTGCTAACTACAGTCTGTTTGTGTCTGCTTGTTTGTCCAACTGCCTACCTTTTAGATCTTATTTTGTCCCAATATGTCATTTCCTTTTAGCTCTGCTACAGCCCTCTCTGTCTCACACTGCAGTCTCACACAAGCACCATTTGTGTCTAGTGATTTGAACATTGTATCATGCTCCCTCTTTTGACCTGAGGATGTTTATGTTCAGTCATATCTTGATCAACCAGTCAAACATTTCAGCTTCATTGTTTCTCTGTCTTTTTAAAAATACATTTTTTAACTGTCATCATAGTAGTGACCCATTCCCATGTTAGGAAACTAGTTATATAAACGTGACCTTGAGCATTTTACTACAGCAGTGTCAGCCTGTGTTACACTACAGTATTGGGCGTACCTGTGGTGCAGCCTCTGTGGTCAGTTTTCATTCAGAATTTGTGAGTTTAGATTCCAAGTAAATAAATGTTTGCACACTAAACATACAGATAGGTAATGGTAGGGGAGTGTAGATTGACTGTAACCTCTGTAAGTGTGACTTCTTTTAATGTGTTGATTTGAGTGGCTTTGTGTGAATCTGACTGTTAAACAAAAATGTAACCCAGGAGGTCAAGGCTAGCTAGAAAAGTGTGTGTGTGCGTGCGTGTGTGTGTGTGTGTGTGTGTGTGTGCGCACGCATGTCAGGAGGAGAGAACAGAACATTCTGTCATTGAAGTCCGTCCGATAGCACATCTACCCATAATGCTTTGTAACACATCAGAGTGTGTCTCAGGGGGCTCCAAATTACCTCTCACATCTGCTGCTGCTCTTTGCCATTAATACTGCAACACCACACTCAGACACATACACATGAGCACCAAAAGCCAAGAGAGGGCATGTTTGAATTGATTAGACTGTCAAAAGTGATGATGTGCTTAAGCAGCAATGATGGAGGAAGTTTGTCTAATTGATTGTTCTGTCAATCCACTGAATCTGCCTTGCATTCAGATTGGCTTAAAATTGCTATTTCAGGGGAATCTATACTATAAGAAGCATAGGCATATGAAAACTGCAGAGATATATCGTATTGTTTCACTGTATAGAAACTCAGAAACACATAACTGCAGTACTGTAACATAATATGAGCTGCCTGGCCACTTGGCATTACACCTGGGCCAGGCAGTTCTGTTCAGGTGGTTTGCATTTTTTCTCTGAAGTTTTAATGTGCTGTTTCCTGTCTGTAGTGAAGCGTCCATGCCTGACACAACGAATTTGGTTAAATGGGGCGAATCTCCAGAGACACTTAATAAGGCTGAGCTTCTCCGTTGTACCTCTGATATAGCTTTTACTACATCTCTGCTATTGCAATTTGAAGATTTCAAAACTTTTTTTTTTTTTCTGTTGATATTGAACAGGTCCCACCGAGGAAAATGATGAATCATGTTTCGATGTTGATTGTGTGTCATTCATGAAAACAAATCGGTAAAAGCAGAAACGTTATGGTTGTTTCATATTCTTTTCAAAGAAGTTGAGCACTTGGCTCACAGTAGTAGGGCCCTTTTTCTTTAAGCTGCTTCTTTTTCCAGAGAAAAATATTGATCTCTCCCACATCTAAATATTATGACACACACACACACACACACACACACACACACACTTCTCCTTTGCTGCAACCTCCTACATGCAGTGTATTTGCAGTATTGTCTGAACTTAATAAGAAACTTTGCATGAAACATATTACACAAACTACCTTGTGTACTAGTTCACATCTACAATCAAAAACTTTGCAGCATTTCATTTTATGTGTCACATCTAAGTAAAGACATATCCACTGACATCAAGAACCTGTTACATTTTTATGAAATGTTGACCTTCAGGGAAAAAGATTCAGGTGCAGTATCAAACAGATGAGTCATGATGTGTCTGTGTTTGCTCAGTGACAGTGAGCAAATGAATGACTGCAGTCTATGTGTTTGTAACATCACTATCAGTCATGGAGATGTTTTCTCACTATCTCCAGCTGATAATCACTAGCTGAATTCACACTTCACCCAAGACATTGATATTAAAGGCACATTGTGGAGATTTTGACCAATAGGATTGCAAGTGAGTGATGTTTTTAAAAGTGGTTTTGTTTACATTTTATGCTGTGCAGTTAGAGATGAGAAACATGCAAAGATGTGCCTGTGAAAATCAAGAAAGAGGGCTATATAACCTGTCCAACATGATCACTTGCAATGTATGATTTAAAATATACAAGTATCCCTGTCAGTGGGCACTTTGGTCACTGAAGGTCTGGACTTTATGTGTTCTGATCATAATGTGTCTCTGCTTTCAAGTTCCATTCTTTCATATTTAACAAATAAAAGCAAAAGGTTCACAAAGGCTAGATAGCAGTCAATTGTTTTTTTCAGTTGGTTCACCTTCCTCTCTCTGTCGTAGAGCATCCCACAGCACCAGTTTCACATATTCATTTGCTGGTGCCATTTCCACTCTGCATAAACTCTCTGCCTTAATCTCCACTGTTTATCTACCCCTCATTCTGTTTCCCTCCATTGTATCTTAAATTTATGAAATGGACCTAACACCCTGAGTCAGCAGGTTGGTATTGCTTTGAATCATTAGTCATTTGTGCCTCTGTGTAGCTCTGCAACAAAGCAGACCACGGCATCTTTCACTTAGAAACACCACAGATTCTTTGAGAATTTTTCCACAGGTATAACATGCAGACAATAACAGAAACAAAAGGAATCATAAAGGACCATCACTGGCTAAATCAATTGGGATAAACTTCAAAACAAGAAGGAACAGTTAGATTTTAAAACCTGAATACTGTTTCTAAGCAATTTTGGTTTTTCAGAAGTGGCTATTAGGGATGCAGTGCTGCCTGAAATCTGTTACCAAACGAAAATAGTAACCCTTATGTAACCACGGCCTTTGCCTGCTGAAAGGAGATGCCAAATACAGAGCTGCAGCATAATGGCTTTAAATCTTACTCAGAGTGAAACAGCTAAATAAACTGAGTACAGATATTGGGAGTAAAAGGGTCTTTAATGTTGGCAGGGGTGTTTTTTTATTTATGAAAATAGCATCTTACTAGAGTCTAAGAATGAGGTTGACGTGTTGTTACATGAGGTGTGTTCCAAGAACTGATTTTCAGTTTGAATAATTTGGGTGCTTCCATAAATAGATATAGATGAATTTCTTTATTTTTCAGTGAAAGTTTACATTAGTACATCATGTATTTAGTCAGTGTTTCTGCAGCCGCTTGGTTTGATGGACTTTCTTTTTTTACCTCTTAATTTTTTTGCTCAGTCTTTGGAATAGCTAAAGTCTACAATAAGCCATACAGACAACAAATAGAAATTTCAACAAGCATGTAGACATAGAAAGCAGCCGATGAGGAAGTCAGACCAGCTTTGTTCACTGGTCCATAGTTGAGCAGGCCTGAGGCAGTCGTGGCCTGATGGGAATCCCAGAAAGATGTTCCACCATTTTATCTTATTGATACTGACTCACTTCCTGCAGCTCATGTGTGTTTTAAAGTGGGTGTAAGCTTCATCTTCTTTATAGATATCTTTGTCTTTCTTCTGACTTTTGCTTTTTATCAACTGAAGACTTCAATGAACCTGAGAGCTGCCCGGTGCAACCAGTCTTCTGTCAGCCGCAGAGACCAAGACATGTTTTAATCATTTTTGGCTTTTACACACAGCACTAAAAGGAAACAGCTATGTTTGCATTGGTGGGTGTCAGGCAGACTGAAGAAGACTTAGAGAAAGAGAGACAAAGAAACAAAGTGTAAAGCGAGGCAGTGGGGGAGTGGGGGTCTGGCAGAAGGACAGAGGCTCAGGCACCACAGATGCATCTGCCCATGCCTCACTTCCCGCTCTGTGGTTTCTGGCCTGGCATGTTGACACCAACAATAACACATCAGGAGGCTGTCACTTCATTTTATTTATAATCATATTGTTGCTTTCCCAAGATCACTCTGTCTGTCATTCTGGGTGTGATTGTTAATTTCTTGGTTCACACAAGGGTGTACTTCTTGAGAGGAGCAACCACAAACAAGCAGTGAGGCCTTGCCCAGGGATGCCTAAGGGGTTGTAATCCAGGGAAGGAAACTGTTTCTAAGTTGTTGGTGAATTGACTGCCCCACTCAAACTGCCTAGTAGCATTGCCACATTGCTATAGATCTCACTTCATTTACTCCCAAGCGTTTAAGATGGAAAACTGTTGAGACTTTATTAATATAAAATTGGGGGGTCGCAGCTCTCTTGTAACCCAGTCCCTTTCTAGGAAATCCACTAACAAGGATTTCTCCATTAGAGACAGCATGTGTGAAGCAGATACCTACCTGTCCAGGGTGTACCCCTGCCTTTCACCCAAACAGAGCCACGATATGCTCCAGCTGATCCCTGTGACCCTGGGGAGTTTTCAGGGATTACTTGATGAAGGACATGTTTGTAATAATAGATTATTTTCTAAGTTTTTGATTACATTTTTCCATTTGTGTTTTAAATCCACTATTATCCTACACAGCAGCCACTAGCCTTTTCCCATAGTTCTTCCAGTCTCACCTGGAAATCATAGACTTGTTTCACTGATTTCACACACAAACTAAAATATGTCATACTAAGAGGTGAAATTCATGAAAGAGGCTATAAAATGTCTTTAGATCATTGATTTCAATTATCTCAAGTGTGTATTTGTGTGTATGCTCATGCTGTTGCTGGTACTCCAAGAACAGTTTGTGCTGCTGGCTTCCCGCTGATAGTTCTCATTTTACCAGGTGTAAGATTTAGCCTACTTTACTCTGTACTCTGATTTGATGTTGTGTCAACTCACACATGCATAATGTGAGACACACAAATGTCAGCACAACGTATCATGGCCTACTTTTTAAGTACCACTCTTGAAATCCTATCTGTGACCACTGAATAGAAGCAGTGTGGGAAAGCCTGAGCCACCATTGTACAAGAGAAGGGCAGAAAGAAAAGGAGGCTGGAAAAGCTCTGTGGGCTGGATTTAGACTCCATCTTGGAAGTGGTTAATTAGCTTGAGTTCTACATTCCTATACAATGAGATTGAATCCAGCGTCGGGGTCAAAAAAACATGTCTGCATAGGGAAACGTACATAAACACACAAACACACATTTACACATTCCACCATAATTGCAGTCAGGCTAATTTTGAAATATTTTGTCCCTATGCCGCAGCACAAAAGGGTAGTACTGGATGCCTGCTCTGAGCGGTAGCAATGCAGATGTTACCTGGTGGCCTTACACTTTCCTGTGTGTGTTTGTGTGTTTGTGTGTGTGTGTGTGTGTGTGTGTGTGTGTGTGTGTGTGTGTGTGTGTGTGTGTGTGTGTGTGTGTGTGTGTGTGTGTTTGTGTTTGTGAACCAGCTGCGATGGCCAGCTACCACGATGCCAAAGCCTTGGCAGCTCCCCAGATGGTTGACCCAGATAGAACCACCAAGAGAAGAGAGGGCACACACACACACACACACACACACACACATGCACTCTCTTTGATGCACACACGCACACACACAAATGTACACCTGTGTGGGCACCCTTCACACAGACATGCTTGCATAGTCCCACCGGAGCAGGTGAGGGAGGAAAGGGAGAGTTTTTATGGCCTATTTTAGTCATGACCTTAAACTCTCATGGTGAAGCAAAGTTGAATCACTCTGTGACTCTACACAGCAGTAACTGGAAGATATGAGTGTATTATGAGTTTTTATTCTTGCAACAGTTTGTGTATTGCATAAAAAGTATGAAATCACTATTGCCAAAAGCACTTATTTTCAACCCTGGAAATACTGTACCTTCTGGGCTGTGTGGTTGTTAGCACTGGTAGCTCACAGCAAAAAGGTGCCAGGTTCGAATCCAGTGTGGCCCAGGGCACTTTTGTATGGAGTGTGCGTGTTCTTCCCATGTCTGTGTGGGTTTTCTCTGGGTAACGGTGGATGCTCGGTCAAATCATAACAGTAACCTGTTTTCCAGACAACTGGCCTCTTGTGGTTGTGCAGATAATTAACGTCTCTAAGTGATGATGTTATAGTAGTAGAATAATTGAGGTTGATGATCAGTTTGTTCCCCTTTATTAATTTTGATCACGCAGACTTTTTAAAATCATCACCAGAGGAATTTTCATTGCCTCAATTTAACTAAACTTTAAAGCCGCACATATCAGTAATAAAAGCAAAACATCCGATGACTAAGTGCCATGTAGTAGCAACAAAGCAACAGAAAATTACCACCCGGCTCTGAGGTTCCCCTCCATTTTTTTGTGTTTTTTTTTTTTCCCCCCATTGTTTTGGTTTACCAGCCGGCAGCTCCACTTTGATCAACCTCATTTTCTGCAGCAGCAGGAAGCTGCTTTCAGTCAAATAGTTCACACGCTGCCTGTTGTAACAACAGCTTTGAATGCAGCTTTGACCATGGGGATGTGAGATCAGAAGGTGTGTGTACAGGATCTTTTAGGAGTTATCACAGTAATCCATTCATGACAGCAGTGTCAGCTTTGTGCTTTAGGTAAGAATTTTAATTAAAAACAGACTGGCAGTTGTACCAAAGGCCAAGCAAAGTCTGCCACAGTCCCTAACACTCACCTGTCATGACAAGCCCACAGTTTGTAACCGATGACCTCACAGTGCCTTTCAACTGAGGATTAAAAGCCCCTTTTCAACTGTGGGTGACCATGCCTGCTCAACTTCCTGTTTCTTTCTGTATTCAGTATGTTTTTCTGCAGTCACATATGTGTCTGTTTGGGTGTGTATTTGTGAGTGTGTGAGTGCAGTCATTATCTTCAATGTCACCCCGCATTGCAGTGCAGTAAAAACCTTTTGCGCGTGTGTGTGTGTGTGTGTTATATAGTCAATCCAGCAGTTTCAGGACAGTCTTCCATAGGCTTATAGTTCACTATTGGATAGTACATTGGAGCTGATGAAAGATATATTGTTTTAATTTTTTTCTAATAGCTGTACAATAGTATAGCAATAGTGTGGTCATTTTTGCCTTTAATGTCCTGTCCGTCTGTTTCCCTCTTTATGTTCTTGTTTCTGTCTCACTCAACATAATTTTAGTCTTTTCCTTGATAATTAAATGCCCCCTTTTTTTTTTTTTCACATCTATGAACAGATCAGTTTTTTCCTTATGACCTCAATCCCTCCTCCATAACACAGGAAATGGAGGGTTGTGCCATCCACAAGGGCATGCAGCAGGGTAGAAAGACAAATTGGCTCCAAAAAGAAACTCATTCGTCATAGGCAAAAATGCTGACGTCTCTGTTACTGTTGTAACATACGGTATCAGAAACGGGGAAAACTATTAAAAGTGAGGATAAATGTATTCAGCATTATAGGAGCTAGGATAGAAATTATGTAGTAGATAGTGAGCAACAAAATGATGTGAGTACAGTATGCTCGTGCATACGATAAGTATCAGGTTGACATTGACATGTAGGATTCAGCAGATACTGCACTTGAGAGTTCAGCACACTGGGGCCATATAAATGGCTCACCTGAATAACAATAATAATAATCTCACCTGAATACCATATGACAAGGGTAAGTTACACAACTTTTAGTTTCTGGTAAAGTTAATGATGATGCAATGATTTAAGACAACTAATAACCTTCATTCGATTATATAGTTTTTATCCTAAGTAACTTAATATTTTTGGGAAGATGATGAAGTGTATTGTTTTACTTCAATACTTCAGCTCAACACAAGAATATACAAATGTTCCACGAAAAACAGCCAGTACCACTAACCTTTTTACTGCCTAAAGCAGTGCCATCCTCTAGAGCACATAAGATGCAAGACTTTACAGTCCCAGACCCAAGCAAGTGTCAGTGGTCCCTTAAAACAAGACTGACACTCACTGCACAACAGACTTAGTTCATTTATTTGGAAGTGATGAAAGAATTTAGTTTCTTTACTCTTGTAAAACACAAAAGGTTTAATATTTTTGTTGTAGATCAAGATTTACCAATTAAGATTTTGTTTTATTAATTTGAAGTTGACCAAATTTAGTGTGTTCACTATTTATTGAGAATTGTTCTGGATTAGTGCCATGTAAATTTCTGCTGAAAATTCAGGCACTGTCAGAACAGTCCTAGGGCATCAGTTCTAGGAACCACCCCACTGAGGAACGCACCCATGAATTAGACCTTCAGGGTCTTTTTTCGGTTTATATACACATTACCAGACGGTAGGTTGAAGTAACGTAAGCTGGCTGGTGGCTGGTACGGTGACATCACTTCTGCACAACATTCAATGAAAATTTTCGCGTGACAGTTTGAGATCCATCAATATCACCCTAAATTCTCTCTGTCATGTACTGTAGGCAGCCAGGCCTTCAGTTTAGGTGAGTTATGTGAGCTTTTTCTGTCGAAAGCTGTTGTAAACTACCAAAATGAACTTTTACCTTGAACTTGCTGATGCTGCTTTGGCTTAAGTTGATACTTGCGGAATCAATGGAAACGTACATCACTATTCCTCGAAAAAAAGTCCCACAAAATAGATTTTTAAGAATTATTATAACCTCAGTTCCTGTGGTTCCTATGGAAAAAATGGGAAATTCCTCCAAAGGATCTGTGAAATATGAAGAAGTTCCTCTGGTTTGAAAGCACCTTTGGTGTCATGTTCACATTTTAACTGAACACGTCACAGTTGTAGTATTTCCAGAAAATCTGATGTGATGTTTAAAAGTTGATTTTCTTTTACTAAATTTAGCTCTGTGCTCCATAATTATATCTAGTGCCATGCAGCCGACCTGCAACTGGAACTTGGATTCTCGCAGTGTTTCCATGACAACATGCACATCCTTCAGGATCTCCCTGAGGTTGTTGTCAAAATGTTGCTTGCAGCAGCTCCAGTGAGCCAGAGATGACATGAGGAACAGCATGACAACTGTGGAACAAAATCAAAATACGGCAGCACAGTTTGTTTGGTATTCACTGGAGCACCTCGGGTCGCTGGACAAACCTTAAAGGGTAGTGGAGAAGTATTGGACTTACTGTAGAGGAGATGTGATGTCTTTATTATGGGTACCCAGAACATATAGATAATGACATCACTGTTGTCTTACAACAATATGAAAAATGGGTTAAACCTGTATGTCATTATGTAACATAGTATAGCCTGTGTGGTTTGAAATCTTCTGCCCTTCTTCCACCCTTCCTTTCTTACAACTTGTTGGTTTTGCCCTTCTGGTGAAATCTTGCCAGAGGGGTTAACACAGAGGCACTCATTGTTCTCCTTATGCTTATGTTAAGCACACACACAGAGACCACTGGTCGAACCACAGCCAAAATAACCAATGCTACATGCAGTGGAGCAGATCTGTCCCAGAGCAGGATGGTTGGCAAAGAAGGGGACCACACCCAACAGTAGGAGCTAATGGTAGGCTTGGGAACCAAAGGGAACTCCCATAGGAAGAATTAAGTCATTCCTATTTAACACAGAATCAGGGGTCTGTTCAGATTGACAAACAGTAAAATATAGCAGGTGCTAAAGGATGTAAGTGTCTGGTTAACTAAGTTGCCCCAGGGCACCTTCTTAATCTCAAGGTGGTGAGTTTGAGCCCCACACTAGGCAACAACTCCACCATTTCTGGTCTTAAGCCTGGATGAAAAAGGGGGGAGTGTTGGGTGTCTAACAACACATTCCTGTACTGGCAATAGTGAGATCTTGTCACAGTCTAGTTCATTTATAGTTAATTGCTGACCTGTGTGGTACTGTGTATAATACATGTGTGTTTTGCTTTGTGTGTATTATCTCTCGTTGGAGTCTTTCTAGAGAAGGCATCTTGTTTGGCCGTGGACGCTGTTTGCACCATCATAATAGTTATGTCCATGTCTATATGTGTGCTCAATAATAATAACACACTGAGTAAACATTAACTTTGGTTCTGTCAGGCAGCTGCCCTACTGATAGTCTGTGATAACATTTTGGCAGGGGAATTTGTACTTCGCGAGTGTGTATTTATTTACTCAGTAGAGTTTGGAATGGCCATGCAGTGCAGTTTTTGTCATTGCTAACTCTCTGTTGGTGAGGGTGTCAAGCCCAGTTGGTTCCTTTAAAACATGTGGAGGCACCAGCTGCTTCCTTGCCTGCCACAGTAAAGCTTCATCAGGAGGGCATAACAGACACGAAAGTTCAAAATGTCCCCCCGCAGTTTCCACAGACCAATAGGCATCATTACTGCAGTTTCCATGACATGATCTCATGCTGGCTGAGCACAGCTCTCTGTGGCACCAAACCTTCAAATGTATCTTGAAATTTAAAGAGTGCAGTCTCTAGAGACCATGGAAGTCTTCACACATCATGGGATCAAAATGGTTTTGTACTGGCAGCTCAGAATCCTTAAAGCAAGTAGAACTACAATTACATACTGTAGACACTTTCAATGGGAAGTCTGCCCATTAACCAGACACCCTGAAATATTCAGGTTAAGATGGATTCTCCAGTTCATCATCACAGAAACCCCCCCGTAAAAGGGGTCACAGAATGTGAATAAGAATATGGAAAGGTGCTGCTGGGAAAGCACAGAACAACGCATAACAATGTTACTGAAAGCCTCACCCATTTTCCTGTCAGAAGCATCTCTTTGGTCCAATTGAATAGACTTAAAAACGACTTTCTCTCACCTCAAAAGTTCATTACATTAAGCATGTGGGCCGGTGGTTGGCTTCTTATTAAACCCTCGTGAACAGTGTGACTCTTCTTTAGAACACTGGCAGTCATCCTAAAACCCACTTTTCATTTTGGTGCGTAGAGTATATGGCCAGGATGCTTGATCTGATGCATTCTCTTAGTCAGCACCTTCTGCTGCTGGCTTGACTCAAATGTATCATTATTTTTACACTTCCACACACTGACACGTGAGAGCTGGAAAGTGCAGCTGCGTGTTGGCCACAGCTGTCACTCCAGGAAAGGCACAGGACACGCCATCCCTGTAGAAACGTGACTTTCCTCTACATTCAAGGATATGGCATCATAAAATATCCGATCAACCAGACTGAAATGTGCATGCTGATTTAAAAAAAAAAAAAAAAACAACATCCACCCTTCTGTTTGCACACACTGCATTATATTAGCTTGTTGTAGTGCTGCCCTCTGCTGGATAAGTGTCAGTAAAACAAAAACATTGCCATTCATCCATAATGGAGAAAAACAGTACAGCTTCTGTCTGGCTTGATTTATTGTACACACACAGTCCGTCATACCCCAGTGTAATTAAATCATATTTTAATTAAAACTGTGTGTATGTCTGTGTGTATATATGTCTCAGAAAAAGCTAGGTCAGAGGGAGGGGTAGCTCTTATTGGCTTATCAGGACCCTGGCTAGCCTTTGTTTGTGTGAGAGTGTATGTGTGTGTATGTAATTGAGGTTTATGGTCACACACTTGACAAAAAGTTGACTAGCTCTCTTTCTTCATACTCTCTTTCATAATCAACCTCTTAGACTTAATGTTTGTTCAGCTCAGTCTCAAATCTCTTTGTACTCCCCTGCTCTCTTTTTTTAATAATTAAGTTTTTTATTGCCCCTGTATCATTTTCCATCCACCCCCACCCAGTCTTTAAAGAGCTAACAGGAGGGCCATACCTATTAGACCCTAATAGGATCACACACATACACGCTACCTCTCAGCTCTAACGCCTCTCATAGGCTCCCCCTTTCTATCTCTGCAAATCTCACATACTAAATATCTCCCTCTCATACACTTGGCCAAACTCTTCTGCACAAGATGAGTTTCAGTGAGTGTTGCTTTAGGAACGTGACTTCCTCACAAGGCAATGAAACTCCACTCCTGCTTGGTCATTTTTCATCTGCTGTCGTATTCAGGTATTCAAGCACCCCAGGATACATTTATGTCCACAACTTAGCGTTTTAGTTGATTCTCCACAGCGACTTGAAGGAACTGTTTCAGCATGCAGCTAAAACACACTAAAGGCCTGTAGGTTTTTCTTCAAGAAGGAACATCAAGGTTTTTTTTTTTGTTGTTTTTTTCTCAGAATTTTACCACTGTTGACGGGAAAGCGCTGAGGTTTGTTTTTAATGTTCTTCTCCACGTTTGTTGATGTAGTTAGTTTATTAGTATTGTGGCCTTGGATTGCAGTCACTGATTTTTAATGAGGAAAGCTCATAAATTCTAATGAGCAGACTGTATTTTGGTGTAGCTGAATGTTCTTGTTGACTTGTAAAAGTAAGTATGTCAACATGAGTTTCATGTTGCCGCACTGTTTGGCCCCTTTTTGACATGTCTCCCTTTGACTGTACTACACTGTCACAATATATTCATGTGTATTTCTCAATAGTATAGTGCAGTCGTAGTACTTCAGGTACAGTAATACTGAGCTCTTAAAATTCTGCAACCCTGGAGCTGGCACTTGAATTCAAATGAACAACTTTAGAAGGGCTTTAAAAATAAGTAAATAAATTAAAAAAAACTTCCTACTGAATCTATTTTTAGAGCTTTGTGCTTTTTAATTGGCTGTGAGTGCATCTGTGGACTAACAGATGGGCTCACCACAGTAGCCTGGATTTCCCTGTGAATCTGTTTAAGAGGTTGTTTTTGTCAATGTTTGCACTTCTCTGTCAAATCACTGCAGAGGCCACCAGGAGTTTAGTTGTTCTTTGAGTCTGGAATGCCTTTAAATTTAGTCTGGAAAACCACAGAGTACTGGCTGCATAACCGCGGCCTCTTCCCTCTTGCCCATTCAATATGTGTTCAAAATGCCAAGAGAGAGTTTGGTGGGTAAAATCTCTGCCAGTGGAATGACATGAGCATGCATTGACTCTGTTCTCCCAGGGCTGCAGCTTTTGAACAGTGTTTTTAAATAAAAAATAAGGAAAGTGGATGTCTCCCCTCCAGAAAACAAAGCAAAACAGCGGTCACCCAGCCAAAGCAGCTGTGGTGAGACTTGGCCAGCTGTAGTTATGGTTGGCTTCTACACAGAAGCATGAATGAATTTGCGTCTGGAGTATATTTCAGTTGAGCATGTCCTTTCTCCTGCTGACTTCTGTGCCCCGCAACTCATATCCTGAATCTGTTGGCTGGCTTTTTTCTTGTTCTATCAGTGTACCTTTTTTTTTTTCCCTTCTTCTTCAATTTTTCTCTCCATTGGACTGTTTCTCAGTTGCTGTCTCACTTTCTTTCACTCTCTTTCTGCTCAGTTTAACTTCATGTGCCTAATTGGCAAGTCTCTACTGAAAAAAACTCTTAATTTGCTTTTTAAGAACGTTTATATCAGGCAGCAGGCAGGGAGCTGTGGAGGAGCCGGACAACAGTGAAGACAGCATCACTGACCTTTACAACCCTTCATGGTAGAGATCCTGCTTTGGGATTATGACAGCTCATGTTTTATATAGGGACATGTTTTCACTCCACACCTCTTTTATCCTTTTCTCACGTCATTCAGCTTCATCTCCCTCTGCTCATTTCCACATCTCTGTCCTGATTTTCCCTGTTTCTTTATCTTCTGTTTGCACTCAAAGATTTTGGTCTCTATAGCTTTTATTTCCTTTTCCACTCTCAAGCTTTCATGTCTGTCTTTCTTCTCTCCTTCCTCATCTCTTATTCCTTTACTATCGTCTCAATCCCCAGCTGCTCTATCTAAGACTATGGGGCTTTAATGCTTTTTTCCACACTTGCCTGCAGGTTTGCTCTTATTTTTGCTCAGCATTCTGTGGACTTCCAATCATTTCTCTCAAGCTGCCTCATATGTTTGAAGGGTTCACATGCCAAAATTGGAAACTGAATTTCACTATTTATAAAGTATAATGGATCTGAAATGCTCATCTTGTTACCCTGCTAAAATAAAGCATCTGTCCACATGACTGAAGTAATTGCATAGAAGCACGTGTGTGAAATTTATTTCAGACTGAGGAGCTGTATTCCTTAGTTAATCAGGCTCCATCTTTTTAAACAGCCCCACTCCCCACCTCCAAACACAAATCATTTGATAAAGGTCACTGATGGTTCCAAAGTCTGTTTAATCATTTACTAGTGAATGGCAGGAGGACGCTTATGCAAATGGTTCAATCTGAATTCCAGCCTTACTGTGCTGCACCACCGTCAGCCAGGTTGGTTGTTGTTGGTTGGAACACGATTTATGTTCAGTGGATGGAATCCAAAACTGGGCCTATATAACACTGCTCAAAGCTTCCAGGGTTTGCAAAAGCTAGAGTTCTTTAGCATCAGACTGATGTGGCCTGTCGAGAGCAACAACAACAATGGGTGGTCCATTAATAACTCTTTGGTCGCGTTGTCTGCATGTTTAGAATCATTGTCCTGCTATGATGCATCATCCTAGAACTCTGGGTATTTGTCTAAAATTGGTTATGAGACCTGCACAGTTTATCCAGAGTGAATGTAAACAACTTCTAATACCTTTAAAGCCGTCTAATATCACCTTAACTTATAGTCATCATTTCCTTTAAACAAAAACAAGGAAGACAACTTACTGTCAAAATACTGTATGACAGCTCCTCAGCTTTGGGAAGATTAAACAGGTCAGTGTAAACAGTCCATGATAAAGATAGTAAGCAAAGGTCCCTTTGGTAGGACTGTATACAAGGGGTTAATGAGGATTTCTCTAATAGCACCCTAAAACAGTGGACTGATGGACTGTACATGATCAGGCTGTATTGTGCTTTAATTATAATACATGTAACAATGTGGTGGCTCTACCTGTTGCTCTCTCTCTACCTGTAGAGCCAGCACAGTAGCTGTCATGGGTAAGGTGTATCCCCAAATGCAAAGGTATAAATACCATAAAGCTTTAACCTTCAGCCTCACTTTGTTCCAGGGTCCACAGTTTAGTAATATGGTTTTATTACTGGGTCAGTGATCTGTGTACCAACTGTTTACAGAAACCAGCAGATAAAATTTCTTAAGGTCATTGTACTAAATTTACAGGGAGGCTTTGAAATAGCACAGTGGTTTAGAAAAAAAAATGTTTCAAGCTAAATAAAATTAATAGATTCAGACACACCAGAATGGAAAAATCCCCTTTACTTCAAACAATGGCTCTCACTGTTTTTGGAACAATTTTATTTAACACTAGTTTTGTTGCACCACATCCTTAAAACAGCAGTTCAGATCTTTAATAAGAAAATTCAGTTCAGGTGTTAATCATGCCTCTCTCTCTCCATCAGGTGTTTAGAATCACAGACATCACAACAGACAAAGGTTAGTTATTTTTCTCTATTTTTCTACCTTCTCTTTCTCTTCATTTTTTTGTCTTTGTCCACCGCAACATTTCTCAATAATAGCATAATGTAGACTTATTGTATGTTACTGATGATAAATCAACTACATTCAACATTTATTAATGCTTAATATTTGGTGTCTGGAACATGTGGTTTAGTACTATGATGGCTGTAAGTGTAGAAGATAACCAGTAGAGGGAGGCAGAGTATTTCTTTTTTTGCCTCTCTTCCTCACATTTCTAGTGAGCCTCCTATAGAGCTGTTTTCATGTTTGCGGGTTTGAATATTATTCGTGTACATGTGTGGTGGTAAATGTGTGTGAGTGTGTTAGAGCATCCTGGAGTGTGTTTACATTGCGAAAGTGCACAACTGAATAAGGATCTTCACCACCGTCAAACGCTACAGTTGCTTGTTCAACAGAAAAGCTGTGATGACCTGAGAAGTTGACAGATGAGGATGAGGTTGCTTTAGCTTGTTGAAGATGTCAGTAATCTCGAGTGAATTAGACAGGTAAAGAATTAGCTTTTACTCCGTGTTAATTCACAACCATCTGAGCACATGAGTCTCTCTCCTCTGCTAGTCCCCTCCTCTTTTTCTCACTCTGCTCCGTCGCCTCCCCTCTCTGACTATGGATAGGGCAGACATGGACTCAACAGAGGAGAGAGACAGCAAGAGGAGGAGGAGAGGGAGGGAGGGAAAGAGAGTTCAGATACAAGGAAAGGACTGAAGTAGAAACAAAGAAACACTGCAGGTGTGTGGAGTTGGGCATTCTGAATTTCATTAGCTAGACAGCACAAACTGGAGAAGTGTGAGCGCACTGGCTCTGAGAGGTGAAGTACAGGTAGACCATGTGATATCCCAGCAGCTGAAGTCTATTTTTGGTCTTGGTTAGTTTACTGCTGTTTAGTTGATTTTTATAACGCCGCAAGTACTGAACAAGCCATGGCCCTTCTTACCAACGGTGTCCAGAGTCTGGGCTCCTATTACTGCCTCATCCGACGCAGGTTCAAGAGGAGGCGCAAGAAACGCTCTGAACGCAAAGGTAACCCTTACAGCAGCAGTTCATACAAACAGTGATGCTGAGCTGGCTCAGTGTAGACTTTGTACCATTTAGTCACCGTTAAGGGAGGAGTGCAGTCATTTGTTTCACTAGTTTGTTTGAAGTTCTTAATAGCATCAGCAGCATGATCTGAAATCTTCTCTTTGTAGAAACACTTTTAAATAGCTTTTAATTCTTTATGACTTTAACAGTTTTAAGCATGTCTGTTTAATATTATATCTCTTTTCTTTAGTTGGAGAAATTTCATTGATTTTGACAAAAATAAGGACTTCCTCTTTCTGCACTTCCCAAATTTGTCTTATCAGATGCTGTGCCATTTGATAAGACAATGCTGTGCACTCATTGGAAGACAGTTGTTCTCGCTCATTAATAAAAGTCATTACTGTATAAATGTGATTAATTTCACTATATTATAGAGAGAGAGTGTTATAGTATAATTATTGAAATGTTCAAAAGTATTTATTTAAAGCTTTATGTAAATCAAATGTTTCTGACATTAACAAACCATAAACACATCAGAAAAGCTGTAAAAATAAAATTGTTTTCAGCATTTAGTCTTTGTTGACAGCAGACTGTAGATGTAAATTAGAAAACATGAAGAGACGGAGATGGAGATTACAGTACAGTAACAAAGGATCAAACCAAGGATTTTACAAGTACTGTATCTACTGCAGCTTAACCGTGAAGCTTAAGCATTGTGTTAACATGCATATTGATGTGTAACCTGTCATTCAGCATAAGTGAAAGAAGTATCTTACAGTTTGATCTTCTGTTTTTTGAAGATTGCTCTTGCATCTTTCAATTTAGCAGCAATTTCTCTACAGAAACAAAAGGGCAAAAAAAAAAAAAAAAAAGAAGTGAATCCGAGGCTCTAGATATACCCAGTCTGTTTTAAATAAAAACAGTTTCAGAATTAGAGTGAGACTCATATGAGACTTCTTTGACTCTTCTTTCACTCCATTTCCAGGTTGTTCTCTCTCTGAGTGAGACAGGTCCGGGTCTCTGTGTAATTGAAGTCGAGTGACAGGAATCCCACAGAGGCTCTAAGCATTTTTTACTGAGTTGATGCTCTGCTCAAGGGATTAGTCGAACAGCAAAGGTAGTAATTACTTAGGTGGCCACAGCTCACTGGCAGTATTAGTTGTGTCTCAGCCACTTGCTTTGACACCCACCACCCTCCAGACTCCCCCCTTTCCCTCTGTCGAGCTGGGTCCATTCATCCAAGTAAATCCACCTCTGCTGATCCTGCATTTTTTAGCCCCTGAGCCCTGCTCAGTCAGAGTGACTCTGTCCATCAGCATTACACAGGTCTGTTTCCCGCCTCTTCACCCTCCCTTATCTTCATGGGAATGCATGTGGCACTTTTTAACCATACAGAGAGAAACGATGACTAAGCACGACTTTCGGCCAATGTTGCTCCACTTGCTCTCTCAGTCAGCTTTAATGCCAGGCACTGGAAGGCTCCTGATAGGTTGTTTAGTACCATTGCTCCTCAGAGTGCCTGGTGGGCTAGCGGCTAATGCTAACTAAGATGATGAGGTCACATTACTTAAGACAATCATCAACTGAATAATGTGACACTGACTCAAGGAAATCTCTTTGCTCGGTTCCCTCGACAGCAAGGGCAAAGTCAGTGCTGCACCACTGGACTGAGCAGTACATTAAGTGTAGATTAGTGTCTTCCACAAGGACACTTCAGTTCAATACAGGGTAGACCAGGGTCATCTGGTTGAAGAGCAGCCTCTCCAAACATTAATCTTCACTGCAGGACCTGAACAGAATTTATATTTATCTTAACCTTTGGACCTCAATTTATTGCTTCTAATAATATTCAAATTAAGAAGTGCAGTTGAAGAAAATGGCATGTCAAATCAGCTGAAATTGAATGAGTTTTTAAAGAGTTTTTGTGTGTCTGCTGCTGAATGACAATTTTAACAGAGAGGATTTTGCCCGAGTTGTATGTCAAATCCAAATATGATCAACATGACTGAATACAGAGCTGCCTGTCTGCCGTATTGCACTGGACCCTTATTTATTTTTTCAAGTTTTTTTTTTCCATGCACAAATTGAAACACACCATCCATGTGTTTTCAGCTTCTTAATAAATATGCATGTGTTTAAGTTAAAGGTGCGTGGAGCTATGGTGGGTTAAATGTGAAGTTACCATACTCACTGGACCAATAAGAAATGTAAAAGTGTGTTTTGTTCCAGCATAACAAATGCAACAAAGATATGTGGAGGCGAGGTACATGACAGTCAAGTATAGTCTATACCAGGGTGCCCAGTACGTCGATCGCGATCTACCGGTTGATCGCAAAGGTAGTGTGGGTAGATCGCATGGCATTAACAAAGTAGACGTCAGCCCATCATCCGTCCTCACTATGAAATGTGTCACTTGATTGACGTACAGGGCAGCCAGACACATGGGTCACCGCGCATGCGCATAACGGCGCCAAGTGCCGCAAAACTCTAGCAAAGTAGCGAGACTTTTTTTTCACTGTGTAATTTTCGAAGTGCATTTGCCTCATGTGCCAGTCTGTCATCGCTATATTGAAGAAGGGAAATGTGGAGCGGCATGTTCGGTCTGTTCATGAAAACTATGACACTGACTTCCCTCCGAAAAGCGAACTGAGAAGAAGAAGGGTAAAGGAACTAGGTTGTCCGGGCAGCAGTCATTTTTCTCAAGGCTAACATCAAAAGCGAAGGCATATAATGTGAATATAAAGAATTCTCAATATATTCATAAATAAATATATGTTTTGTATTTTTATAGTAGGTACATCATTTTGACTTGGCATCTTATAAGTTAACAAAAAATGTCAGTAGGCGTCGTGGCCTAATGGATAGGGAGTCGGGTTTTTGCAACCCGCAAGTTGTGGGTTCGAGTCTCACGTCCGGTAAGAGTTGTCGGTGGGGCGGACTGAATAGCCAGCGCCGCGGTAGAGATGAGATACTTGAGTAAGGCACCAGATCCCACAACTGCTCCAGTAATGGCTGTCCACTGCTGGTGTGTGTGCACTTTGGGATGGCTTAAACAAATTCTGAGTGTGGGTCACCTTTCTTGGCAACAAAAGTCACTTTTTCTTTTTTAAAAGAAGATGAATTACACTCTAACACATAATGTAGGAATTCTTTGAACCCCTACAATTTTTTAGTTAATCTCAACATTTTTCAAATTAGATCTTGATTTTATGTTCAGATCATTTGAGAATTTACCAACACGAGTTGTTATAAACACAGGTTGAGGACCTGAAATTGTAAACACAGGCTCAGGCAAGGCAAGTTTATTTGTATAGCACAATTCATACACAGAGTAATTCAAAGTGCTTTACACAAATAAAAGACAAGTTAAACGTACACAGGCAAAATCAAAATAAGAAACTTATTGACGTACTAGACTCTAGGGGGAAAAAAGCCATAGTAATGTTGTTAGTAATACTTCAACATGTCTCAAAAGATATATTAATACTTCTGTGTACATCTCATGTTAACGTCGGATGTGACAAGAATAGATTTACCTGTCTGTCATGTTTATTTGTCTTGTCCCAATATTATATAGCATTTTATTTGAGCTCTTAGTTTGTCGTTGGTATTTCATTTACTTATTTCTATGTACTGTAAATCAACTGTATTGAGGTTACCTTATTATTAACTGCCTGTGATGCAGTCTTGTTGTATAGTAGCGGTCGGACTGGTATTTATTTATGGTGTAACCAGCTACCATGTCGATGATCATAATTTACCTGTGCTTTATAAGTGAATTACCATGCAGTGTACAGTGACTTTCAAAATGCTGAACTTAAGCATATCTTCCCAGTGATAAGTTCTTCAATGCATCTCTCATAAATGTGCCACTCCATGACACTCTCAGACGCTGCTTTCCAATGGGCCGTATATGAAATATGGAAGATGGGGAACAGAGGCCTTTTCTGCCATGCCAGCAAAATGTTCAAAATGAGCTTTTGCAATTTGAATGGGGGGGGGGGGGGGGGGGATCTGCACTGCCTGGGTTAAAATTCATCACTGTTGAAAAGACGTTTCCTACCACAAGACACAATTTTTCTTCTTAGATAACTACATCTCCTGTCCTTTCATGTTCTGTCCCCACATTGTCTTTCCTTCCTCTCCTTTGTCTTTCTTCCTAACCCTCCTTTTACCCCCTTCAATTACTTCTTCAGTTACTCATTTATTCATATAATCATACACTGATTGTCTTAAATGCATTTAGATGTTATCTTTACCATTTACAAACACCTGTAATATAAAATACAGTTACCTAATGATGGTGTTGTTTTTCCTTGCTTTAGAAAAATATTAGCTTCTGCATGTGGATTTAAATGTAAATGTAAATAGATTTACGGCATCTGAAAAAGCTCAGACAAACGATTACCATTTGACAACAGCAACAATGGAAATCAAATTGAAAACACGGTCACATTCATTTACCTAATGACAATAAAACCGTTGATAATGACCTGCGCCTCATTTCGTGGTACGACTTTTTCAGGTACCACAAACATCAGCATTCTGTCACAATGAGAAGTGAAGTATGTCCACCTGTCTTAATATAATAGCTGTAATCGCTTGATTTTAAACTTTAGATTCATGCCACAGGAGCAGCTCAGTCACAGTTCATAATGCATTTTTTGTCATACAGTGTAGCACTCAGGGTGTACATCTGTACTCCCCCACCTATTCCCTCCATTAGTCCTTTTAGGGTCTGTGAACATTTTCTCTCTCTCTCTGTCAGCTGTCATGACCTTTTTCATCTTTTCAGGGGTTTCCCACCTTGTCGCCGCCCTGCTCTCCGTCAACACTGCCTCTCTGCCTGACAATAGCAAAGGCACGAGCTGTGAAATTCAACTCCCAGATGACAGTGTCACTGGCGCTGGTGCACACAAACCTGCATGAATTCATTCATTCATGTTCCCTCAGCATTTATTTTCAGACCAGATTCAAGCACACACATATATCCCTATCCTTGGGGAGCAAGATCCCTGTGTGTCTAACCTGGCCTTGAATGTGACAAACAATGTTAGCTGTAAGCACTCTGGGCATCCAGAGAGCAGGACAGTGGAACGGATTGTGTGTGTGTGTGTGTGTGTGTGTGTGTGTGTGTGTGTGTGTGTGTGTGTGTGTGTGTGTGGCGGGGGGGGACTGACAAATTTCCAAAGTAAATAATTGCTATGATAAAAGACGCTACAGATGTACATCCAAAGATCCCTGGGGCTTGTTGGGATTTTTAGATAATTGTTCTGATCTGTAATGTAAGCAGCATTTTTCAAATTCCTTGAAAAATGTTGACAAACTAGGAAATACTTGTTCAGCTACAGTCAATGATAAAGCTCCAACGTCACACGAAATGTAGTGTTTTTAGGTGGTTTGCATTCTCAGTTTTAGTTTGATTGGATCATTCGTCCTGTGCTATCACTTAAAGCTAGACCTGTTGAAGTTGGTTTGTCTGTGCACACAGTCACAAGTGCACAATGTACCTACCTGGATATATCACATCTATGTTTTTGAGACTTCACTACCTGTGTCCTCTGTTAGGTGCTTGAACACTGAGCACAGCAGTGGTGGTCCTCCATGAGCCAAGCATGCTCACATAGCCCCCCTCCTGCCCCATACACACACATTCACACACTTCCAAACACACTCAAATATACACTCTTTTCCCCACAGGCGCTCGGTGCCTATGCTGTGTCATAAATCAGAGCTGTCAAATAGATTTTACAGCTCCCAGTGAAAAGGGGAGAGGCAGCTGCCCAAGAACCTTGAAAAGATGGAGGAAAGCAAAAGTAGAGGAGTTTTATTATTATTAAATCTGATACCTGGACCTAAGGAATCTATAAAGAATGACGAGACAGTTTTGAGACATGTACACTCATGACTGCACAGCACATGAGTGTACATGAGACAAGTTTCTTGGTGGTTTGAGAATGATGTGTAACTGCATTGATCATACCACAACTCCTTGTTTTCAGTCCTCATATGAGAGAATATTACAGGATTTTTGTCGTTAGTTTTTGCTTGATCTAATTTTTTTTTACTCCAAATCTATATCTACAAATAGGAGAAACCACCAAAAAGACTTGTGTGGTGAACATCGACATGTTGGTCTTACTTGCCCTCCTGAAATCTTTTGTACATGCAAGTTGTTGTCCTTCTCATGAGCAAAACCAATATGTTTGTTCCAGTAGACTTGTAAATCGACATTTGTGTATGATTATTGACTATTTGTTGGATACAGTGTTTTTCTCAGATGTATTTGCTCGCTGCTGACAGATTTGATGCAGGACTGAGAACAGTGTGCACATATTTAAGCCAAATCAAGTATCATTTCATTCCATGCATGTTGTAAGTGCCAGTTGTATGTCACTTGGCCTTAGCGAGGCTACAAATGCATTTCTGGCAGGTGCCAATTTGTTGCCAACCAGAAGCAGTACTTTCTTCCATTTGCCTTGAAGTGCTGTGCTTTCCCTCAGTGACATTACAGTATTTGGATCCAGTTAGCAACTCAGTTTTTGGTTGCCAGCACCACAACAGCTTACAAGGGCATTTAATTCTCTACTCCTGCACCATTTTGTTTTACAATTTATAATTAAGTTTACATTATATGATACAGTTGCACATAGGGGTGTAAAGACTAACTGTAAAATATATATACATTGATAGATTCAGTGACATCTAACCTGTTTTTTTTTTTTAAACTTCTCCTGCTTACTCTTTGCATTATCCAAACACTTACCAACTTTAAGCCAATATTGCCACATTGATTGAAATGTCGGACCATTTGCATGAAATCTCCATATTATATTTTATTTTTATATTATATTAGTTTGCAAAATAGGCAGTGTCATGCAACATGCATACATTACCACACACTTTACAGAAGTTATACATAGCTGTGTGCTGACAGAAATGTTACCTGGGGGAGCGATCAACACAAGGAGAGTAATGGTACTGTTAACAGCTAATGTAACGTTCTTCCTACTCCTAGCTGCAACTGGTTGAAGGCTCAAGGCTTACAGTGACATATGCCTATCAGGGTGTCCGCGGATCCTTAAAAAGTCTTAAAAAGTCTTAAATTCCATATTATAAAACTAAGGCCTTAGTTAGCATTAAAATGTCTTAAATTCGCGTTTCAAAGGTCTTAAAATGAAATCTAACCGACCCCATAAAGAAGATTTTATTTGAAAGCCTTTCGCGTATTTGTTACGCAGAACGAAATAGGCGGAACCAACTAAAATACGCGTTTGAGGGGAGTTTATTTACCACATGCTTTCCGGCAGCTGCGTGAACTGCGGGAAAGTTTCAGCATTAGTCTTTTGCCATGGGTAAATGTAAATTTAATGACAATTGGTTACAAAACCCTAATTTTGCGCCGTGGTTAAGTCCAGTTAGTGGCAACGTGTTCGAGGTCCGGTGCAGGCTGTGCAAAAAAAAAGTAAAACTCGGAACAATGGGTATGAAAGCTTTGGAGACCCACATGCGGTGTGAATAAGACAAAGCGGCTGTGGAAACCTGTCGGAAAACACCTGGCATTTTTGTTTTACTAGGTGTGTAAATCAAAAGGTGTGTAAACAGTTTATATCAATATACAGTGTGTTATGGGAATTGGTTGTATTGTGGGATGTTTTATTTTATTTCCACAAAATTGGTCTTAAATTTCATTCAGCATGGTATTAAAAAGGTCTTAAAAAGTCTTAAATCTAGCTCTTAGAAACCTGCAGATACCCTGCCTATGCAAAGTTACCAAAACCTTAGGCCCAGTCAACTATGCCCAGTCAGCAGCTATTAAGCTAAAAAACCTTTTAGGGACTGGATAATAAGTATGTCCAAAGTTTTACTGCTCATGTTTACCGCTGTGGCAAAAGGTAGTCTATATCCGAAAGTATACAATCTTAAATAATTAACTGATTTATTGGATTTATTTATTTATTACATATATGGTTTTTGTCCTCTCTTCAACATAAGCAGCCCATATTACTTAAACCTGACATATATACCCCATTTTTATTAAGTGTTCATTGTTACAGAAGCGTTCCTTGTCTGCGCTCATCCAGCTAAATGCACTGATTGGAGAAAGCCCATTGGATGTCAGCGTCTGAATGGCTGCCTCTTAATATGCAGGCTGGAGGAAAGCATGTTCGCCCAGCAGCTAGGCTTAGAAGGCAAATCGCTTCTGGCAGCCTAATTCACTGGTCATTAGAAAGGCTAAATTGAATAATGGACTCTGAGGTATGTGTGTGTCTGTTTGATGGGATGGGAAGGACCATGTTGGGTGGCCGTACTCTGGCCCCCTTACCTTGGCCCATCAGTTTCAATCAGGCAGCACGACAGGCACTCCCCTTTCTGCCACAACCCCTCTCCATTAGGCCACCGGCGCCCACACATGTACTCTATTACACTGCATTTCCTGGTTAGTGCCTGGAGACATCACCTGAGGAGGAAACGGAGGCACAGAGAGAGAGAGAGAGAGAGACAGAGAAGGTTCTGACGTTCCAAAAAAAAAAAAAAAAAACCCAGAGCTCATTTGTATTAAGATTCTTCCTCTCTCGCTCGCTTTCTTGAGGTAATTACTGGGCTGCCAACGCTTTATTGGGGAGAGTAATGGGATTGTGAGATGTCGACAGTAGCACTCACCTATCTAATGGCATACATGGACAGTTAGCAATGATCCCTGTATTCTTCCTTGTATCCCTCTCTGTCTTTTTTTTCTGTTCCTGTTTGCTGGTTCTCAAATCTGGTTGGCTGTATACCCATCTATTCATTGTTTGTCTATAGGAAAATCCCTGCATCCTTGGAGCTTTTACCTTAAGTGTACATGACTGTAATACATATAAATAGTTAAGATCTGAAATGAGCTGATCAGTGTTGTCATACTATAAAAGGCATGTGCTTTTAGAAAGCAGGGGAAGAGTGTATTAGTGTTAGCACAGGGCTAATCTCTTCCAGCCAATGCAAACAGCTTACAGAGTGATAAAGGTAAAACAAGAACTTTGCCAGAATAAAACCAGGAGTAAATAGAGGATACCTCACACAAAAAAAACTAACAGCCTATTTGTCACTTCATGGAAAATACAGAAAATTACAGAAAACAAAAATTAACTAAATGTAATTTATCTTCTAATATCTTTTTCTCCAGCAGCTCAATGTTTAAGTTAACGAAACACTTCATATTTAAGTATAGATAAGCCCACAGCTCTCTGAAAGCAGTAATGTTATATTGTTTTAATTCTCCACATTATAGTGTGTTTCAGATCTGATGGCTTTTAAAATGATTTTATTCACTGTTATTGTTTATTTTAAATAAGAGAGGAATCAGACAGGAATGGTGGGCCTATCAGTCTGTGTTAGGGTTGCTGAGAGGGTCTGTCTCATAGGTGGGTTCTCCTGCACTGCCCATTTCCCATGGCCATTTGTCTCTGTCCATTTTCTTTTCCTTTGCTTGCCCACTCCTTTTTCCCTTTCATCTCCTCCTCCCCCTCAACTTCGATTCCTCATTTTGTGCTCTCAGTCTTGTTCGATCTGTTTCTCCTCTCTTAACTTGGGCTTTTGGTTTTTGCCACCACCACAACTCTCCTGTTTTTAATCATTTTTAACTATTCATAGCAGTGAGCAAGTTGTTTTTTCTCTGCCAAACATTAGTTTTATAAAAGACATGTTTTAACTGCTTTGTTTGCTTGTTGTTGTCTTGAATACTCAGATATAATTAGTCAGTGAAGGATCCCTGTCCTATATTTCCAACTGATGGATACTGCAACAATTGTCACCTTTCATGTCACTCTTTAGTATGGTGTTCACACAACAAAAAAGATTCAGAGTGAGCCTTGTTCTGATAAGTAAATGTTGGATACTCTGTGCTACCCAAGGGCAAAGAAATGTCCAAATGTAACCCCAATATCAGGACAGGAAAAATGGCTGTGACAGGAATATATATATATATATATATATATATATATATATATATTTTTTTTTTTTTTTTTTTTTTTTTTTTCCCCCCACTGTGGTTTGAATGTCATACAGTACAGGTAGTTTCAGAGCAAGAGGACATTGTGCATTATATAAAATATTAAATATATTCTTATGATTTACCAACTAATGTTCAAATACTTTCATGTGATAAGCTTATGCCAGAGAACAACACATTATCTTATCTTCCTGACATTCATTCTGTGTGTCAAACTATGTGCAACTGCACAGACCATATAAAGCCATTACAAGCAGATGTTTACCTCTGGTTTCCTTGGTGCTGTTAGTACCTACCTCATCCTCCAGCTTATCTTAGCAAATACATGTGCGGTTTAAACATAAACCTAGAGAAGAAAGAGAGGACTATGTAATCCCAGCGTGCCTCACATTCTTACACGCACATAACACACACCATTATGTGTGTTTGTATCACCGGTGTCGGCCGTCTGCCGTGTGTCACGCCCAGAGGCTGAGTAGTGGCTTGTTCTGGTATTGATGGACACAGGAGGCTAGCGCACCCCTTTAGCTGCAGCTTTTCTTTAGCACACCAGCCCTGCTTTCTCCCCCACCCCCTACAATCCCAGCCCCCTGACTCTGCTGGTGAGGGAGGGAATCATAGCCACTCACTTTGATGATTTATGACCACACCTGGAGCCAGCCTTAGATGTTTGTGCATGTGTCTGTGTATATGTGTGAAATTGTTGGGGGAAGAAGAAAAGAAAACAAGTAGGAATGAGTCTATACTGTATATGTGTGAAAGAGTCAGTTTAAGGAAAAAAAACGTCAAAATATATGAGGGAATCTTCAGCTTTAAGCACAATGATAAAATTTTAGCTGGTGTATTTTGGGGGGATTTGATTTGCAAGCTGTTTTGTACATAAAAGGAACAGTGTATTGCATGCTGCAAACTAAAGGGTTAGTGTGTGTTCTCCCCGTGCAGGGACACCATTATCGTCTGCTCTTTACGACTTGGCCTCTCAATGCCTCTCCTTTCGCTCTTCCATGAACCTTGACTCTACCAGCCTTCTGAAATGCAATCTTCCATAAAACCCATCAAATAAAAAATTCATATTGATACTCTCTGCCTCTGCCTTCTCCACCTTCCCCCTCTCTCACCATCAGCGGTCCATGATGATAAACGACCAACTGTCAGATATTAAAGTCTGGAACACAATAAAAGATAGATTTTCTGCTTTTTCCACACTTCTCTACACCTGCAGTTTGGTGTTTCTAGTTTCGACAAATTTTTAATGTTTTGGGAAAATATAGTATGAGTCTTCTTATTCATGGGGAAGTAAAAAGGAACGCAATAAATTTGCAAATATATCAACCTTTATAATAAACCTTCATTCTGTAATTCTCAAATCAAGTTGAAATAATTGTTGCTTAAGCAATTAATTCAATTTACATATCAACTGACAGAACATTAATCCACAGTAGCAGTTGCAGATGAACTGGAGTGAATCTCAGTTATTTAACCAACCTAAAAGTGTCTGAAGGTGATCAGATACGCCATCAACATCTTCTACTGACTGAGGGTAAACTACAAAAGAGGCCCTGCACCTATAGTGCCCAGGAGACCCTGCAGGAAACCTTTAACAACACAGCAAAAATGTAGGTGTAACTTTTGATTACAGACTAAATCAAGAATCTTGTGCGTCATTATTTTATATTACAGAAATATGTCAGACGTATTTATTTTATTTGTAATTATTTATACTACTTTTACACTAATATAATCATATTAAATGCTGCAGTGCAGTTTCTTACTAAGACAAAGTACAGGGAGCACATTATGCCAATGTAATCCTCTTAAGTTCAAAATAAACTTGTATTTAATACTTTATGAAGTTAGTGTAGTCCTTGAGTACATAACTAAACTGTTGTGTATATATAAACCTGCAACGTCTTAGCCTGGCCAGCCACACCCACTCCTCTGTTAGCGAAAGAATGTGGCCTGTCCTCCAGCCTCAAAGGAGCTGGGCCAATCACAGCCATTTTTCTGCAATGGAGCGGTCTTTACCCTCCAGTCATCCAATAAGATTTAAACAAACCTTTCACATACACACTTGTTCTTAATGTTGCTCAATGCTAATCCCAAGTCCACAAATCTTTCTACAACTGGCTTTTGCTATTTACTCTGTTCAAATTATGCACAGAGCTAGTGATATTCTCATATTTTTACAACAGAAACGACAACGAGCTTACGCCAGCACCTCTGCACTACCACACGCCATTTGCTGGTCTCACTGTCACTTTGTTTGTGCCATATCATCCGTTTCTCTGATTGGTTTACTCTGCATGCATTGGCCCGCCCCCTGGAAATCGATCTCAACCCATGAGACTCCAAACTAATTCTTTGTCTAGAATAGGAAAAGAATAGTCTAAAAATAGGAATTGAATAAGAATAAGAATAGACTGGCTGGTCAGGCTAGCAATTTCTTAGGTCGGCTAACCACTGCCTTTCAGAAGTTCCCAGTATGTGACAAAAGTGACTGTGCATTTGTTGTCTATGCCTTTAATCCTTATAATTTATCTTTCAAACATCTGTTTAATCACCCAAATCAATTAGTGTTTAATCAACTTAAGAAAGAAAATAATTGAGGTAAGGAATAACTTTGTTTTGCAGTTCATGGAATTGAGGGTCTTGTGGTCTTGATTTTCTTCAGCAGCATGGAGAACAACGTTTAGATAAGTATGTACATGGCTGTGTTTTTGCAGTGATGCATGTTTTTCCTCTCTGCTGGTGACAGCAGCCAAGCAGGGGCTCTTTTAGAACCTGTCTTTGTCCCGTCAACACAGCAGCCTGTCAGGCTGCTGAAAGTCTAAAGGGTGAGGCTTTTGTCTTTTAAGATGCTGTTAATGTAGTCAGGGTGGCAGTAGTAGATTCTCTTACTACACCCAAGCATTAAGCAGTGCCACTGATGCTTTCTGTTGACACTACAAATGGAAAAAGTGATGGGAAGCAAGAAGTCTTATAAGTAATTGCATCCGTTAAAAAGTAGGATGAAAGCCCATTTTATATTAAGAGTTGAGTTGGGTCTTCTGTATTTAAAGTAGTGGCCTTTTTTATCTAGTCAGACATGTTTAAAAATCTAACTTTCGATACCATTTGCCAGATTACCAATGCCAGACATGCTGTTTATTTGTAGCCTTTTCTCAAAACCAGTTTGTTTTCAATTACAGAGAACCCTGAATAGCTTGAATGAAAGGTTGAAGATGAGTGTAAAAGTAAAAGAGATAAGTGCTTTTAAAGGCCAAGCGCCTTCCACAGAGTCTGTATAATAACATGAAAGATTAAGGCTTTTACGTGAAATGACACCAGAAACTTTAGTTACAGTCTGACCAGTCAGAGGCTATCATCTTGTCAAGGAACCAATTAGAAGCCATCATTCCATCAGTGGGCCAATTGCCATGTCATCACTGATACTAATTATAACTGTGTTGCCTTGTATCCCATTTGGTGGTACTGCTGCAAAACATCATCTTTTAGAAATATTCTCACTGGAGAAGTGCTTAAATCATTGTTCTCATGTATGCAGGAAGTTGAGATATACAGTAAACGTGTCATCAGTTGGATACATGTGATACAAAAGCAGGCCTGTTGCTCATCAGTTAATGCAAAAACAACAACAAAAAATAGAAAATATGAGCAAGATGTAACAGAGGTAAATGCAAAGGTAAAACTTAAAATGTAATGTTGAAGACATAGTATGAATCAGAAATTAAATTAAAAAAGGCCACAGTCTGACAAAAACAATGCCATATATAAGATAAGGATATTCACAGTTCACAATATGTGAGTGGGTTAGCTCTGAGAATGACAAGTTAGTTTGATAGAGAGAGAACAATCATTATGGAGATATGGTACCACACAACATGTCATTTATCTTTTATTACAAAAAAAATTCAAAAGATAAATAAGTGGGAGAGCTTAGAGCTAGTTAGTGTTATGAAAGCCAGAATGCTGAGCTACCAGTGACTATAGTCAGGGGTGACAAACAAGCCTCTCATGGATGGAATTGACCTCATAAATTCAGGCCTCCTGGCTAACAAATTAAGAGTATGTACAGAGACTACTTAGAATATAAAGCTATAAGAGATACTGAAAAGTGGCACTTGGAGTTTTTCAGTGTTCCTGTTGCTCTATAAATGCTACACTCCTAGTGAAGGAACATCCATGTCCAAAGTGTTTTCAGAGCTGTCCCTTACCATTTGCAATGAAAGATACTACAGAAACTAGAAAACGCAGGTGATACTGTACTTTGAGACTAAGTGAGCCTGCTAAATAATCCCATCATGCCAGTGAAACAGAACATCAAGGTATGATATTCCTGACCAAATAAACATCTATAGTTCTGTTCCCAGAAGGCTGCTATTATGCATTTATCACTTGCCATAGAACTTTAGAGAAAGTATGATTAAGGATGTTGTTTTTTTTTTTTGTTTGTTTTTTTACCATTGCTGAAGACGGGCTGAAAGTATCAGGATGACTTAGAGAACTTGGAGAGAATGTGTTCTGTGTGAATTCAGCAAAACTAGATCCAGAGCCTGGAATATGTGCTGGATTAAAATATAGTTCAAGGAAAGTACAGCCCGCTATGCTAATGCGTTGCTACAGGGCTAATGCATTTTGTGTTTTTGCACCAATGGACCTTTTAAGTCAATGTATTTTTTTTCTTCATACCAGTTTCTGTCACAGGTTACCTTTCAAGTTTATGCTTAGAACGACTAACAGCCCACTTGCATAGGGTGCTACCAAAGTGGTGCATGCCAAAATAGATTATTATGTTTTCATTTTTTCATTTAATTATTAAAAGGTCAGCCTTTTTTGCAAGCAAGATTATTTATTTAATTATGTATGCTTCTGGCTTTCATGTGTTTTTTATGGTTTGAAGTTTGTCAAAATGATTTTAAATCTAAAATCTAACTTCCTACACTAGCCTCAATGAGCAGTTTGTTTTAGACCGTCTGAGCCCCACAGCCTGCCAAGGGCAGACCTTTCTATCGCCTTCTGTTTTAGAGGAGATAATGATTCTCTTTTACTTGGAATAGGATTGCATTTTCTATCTCACACGTCCTGTATTCTTCCCTCACCTTTACCTTTTCATCCCTCGCTCCACCACACCATCCCTCCTCCTCCCGTCAGCCGGCCACTGCTGGTGCTCCCTCCACGGTGGCGATGCTCTATCGCTCCGTCACAGCGCCAGCGAGAGATGAGAGACAAATCAAAACCACCTTATTTCCCTCTCAGTCCCTCTCACCATGCCAGATTGAATTTGAGGTTTTTCATCTTCTTTCTCATCTTTCCCTTTTCCTTGACTCCCTTGCCGTCCACTCAGAATTACCTGGAACCGAACGTCTCACAACTTGATGACGCAGTATCATTTATGCATGTGGAAGGGAGATAGCTGGCAGCCCTTACTATTGATTCTTTTGACTCACTTTATAGCCTCTGCTTCAGTTCTGCGTGTGCCAAATTGGTCAATACCAAAATCTCTCAGGGATCCTACCATGCTGTTACCCATGTCTTATAAAACCTCCTGCATGCAAATGTCCAAATTACTTTTGAGGGCTTTAAACTTTAAAATGTCTGATCCTTAAAGAAAAATGCTAAAGAAAATTTTCTTGGATTCTTTCTCTGATCTTCACATTTGTTGGGCAGTTTTTGCTCATGGAACGTGTTTCATCGCTGTATATTTCCAAACCGTGAGATGTCTTAAATCAAATCTGGTCGACAGCACAACATATTAAAACATCAGTGGTAAACAAACAGTTGCTGTCAGTCCATCATTTCAATGTGCATTGCTGCCATGTGTTGCCAACAAATGCATGAAAGATCTGCTGTAGTTGCAGAGATATGTTATGCTTCATACCAACAGAAGTAGAATAATTACTATAGTGCCAAAAAGTATTTGTACATTTTAAGTAATTCACATCTTGTTTGATGGGGAAATCAGTTTAACAAAGCAGTTTATATACAGGTACATGTGAATGTTTGTTGTGGCCATGTTACATTAGACACTATTAAAAAAAGCTACTGCCTTTTAGGCTTATAAGGAATCCTGAGGACAATACATAATTCATTTTACTTTCATAATCATGAGAGAACTAATGGAGTTTCATGAAGTCAATTTTTAGATTAATTTGTCACTTGTGTCCAGTGTGTGATTGTGCTTAATCTGGACTGACTGTGTCAAATACATACAGATACAGACTGTATGTTTCCATCTACATAACACTATCTAAATTCTGAAATTTGGGAGCACACTGACTATCTCATTGTCTTTGTTGTATTATAACATTATAGAATGGGTTTTATTAGGAATTAGGAATCTCACTCGACATAAAAATATGAGCTTTCATTTTAGGTAACAGAATGCACTGGCCACTTTATTTTTTCTTCTCCCCTTCAGTGCCCTTTAGGACTACATAGCAATTTACCTCTAGATTTACTGCACACGCACATCAGCAAGCGCACATACACATCCACTTACTTTATGATTTCTTTGTGGGCCTCTCCACACTGATTGCACCTGATTTAAGCAATAGTTACAGATTTATGACCAAAACGGTCTCATCTGAAAATCAAAACTGACAAGCGCATTTGCATTGCATGGCGATTAAGCGACACAGAAATGTGGGTTGGAGGAATCAGACATAGAAGTATGCGAATAAAACCACAATCTTATTTCATATTTGGTTTGTACTTTAATACACGGACTCTTTTAATCTATAATTTGACAAATCCCAGTAATTAAAGGCTAGAAATATAAAATTATGTGGCATACAGCATGCACTGCAAAATAACAATCTGTAACTAGTTTTCAAGTCAAATTAAATTGTATTTCTATATCCCACTACCAAAAATCATAAATTTGCTTTACAATCTGTATAGGATACGACACCCTCTGCCCTTAGATCCCTGACGTGGGTTATGATTAAGAGACTATATGGGACTGAACCTAATTCTCAGCTGGCTGTGCAGAAAAAAATAAATATGAGATACTAATTTTTTAATATAAATAATTTTACTGCAGAAAAGGTCTGAAGAGTTTGGCTGAGTGTGCATGTGGTTCTGAGTTGCAAGCACCTGGCTTCTGCTACCTGAGAAAAATGAGTCTCATCTTCCACTCTGTTGGACCTACTCCCACCTTTCCTCCCTTCACCCCACCTTTTCATTTTCAATTATGGGTTGGAATATTAATCTTTAATCAGGTGATAATTGTGCTAGCATATTTGCAGTCAACCACAATTAGCCCAGATTAATTAACCCATTTAGTTTAGCGTAAGAAAGTGTCTGCCTGAGGAATGGGGGCACTGATGGAAGGCGGATACAGAGAGAGTAGAATCAGCACAATCTGTTCTATATCATAATGCCATCTTTTTCCTGCTTTCTCTCTGTCATTCGTATTTCTGGTTTTTCCCTCTGCTGCTTTAACTCTCTCCTTCTCACATCTGACTTGCTCTGTTTCATCAGCCTGCGCTCCTCTGCCCTGCTCTCAGCAGTATTTTTTCTTGTTATGCTATGACTTTTCAAGTGTTTGGGGTAAGGTGGGGAAAGTCAAGCAGTTGAAACTTTTTTTGAAAAGTTTTTTGAAACAGTTCTTAAATTAGCACTGCTATATGATTGGTGAAACTTTGTCATTGAATCCCTTGTTCTAAAATTACAATTTTTGTGTTCATGAAATAATTATCAAAAGTAAACACTGTGGTTGATGGGATCGTCATTTAAAATTGCCATTGATTATTGTTTAAATGAATTTCATATTTTTATTTGTTGTAGTACTGTCAGCTGTTTTTTCTTTTTTCCATCAATGAAAATGGGAAATTTGGAAATTGTTTTGGTTTTGCTCAATTAGGTTCAATTCAATTCAGTTTTATTTGTATAGCACCAAATCACAAGTTAATCATTTCAAGGCACTTTATAAAAAAAAGAAAAAAGGGTTAGAGTAGTGTAGGGTAGCGGAGCTCAGTGCACCAATGGAAAGTCCTCAGACAGTCTAGGCCTATAGCAGCAATAACTAAGGGATGGTTCAGGGTTACCTGAAGCCAGCCCTAACTATAGGCTTTGTCAAAGAGGAAGGTTTTAAGTCTAGCCTTAAAAGTACAGAGAGTGTCTGCCTCCTTGATAGAGCTTGATAGCTAAAGGCTCTCCCTCCCATTCTACTTTTGGAAACTCTGGGAACCACACGTAGACCTGCACTCTGAGAGAAAAGTGCTCTATTGGGATAATATGGTACTATGAGGTCTTTAAGGTATGAAGGAGTTTGATCATGAAGGGATTTGTATGTGAGGAGAAGGATTTTAAATTCTATTCTGTATTTTACAGGGAGCCATTGAAGAGAAGCTAATATAGGAGAAATATGATCTCTCTTGCTAGTTCCTGTCAGGACTCTGGCTGCAGCATTCTGGATTAACTGGAGGCTTTTTATGGAGATACTGGGACATCCAGATAGTAATGAGTTACAGTAATCTAGCCTTGAGGTAACAAATGCATGGGCTAGTTTTTCTGCATGATTTTGAGGCAGGATGTTCCTAATGTTGCACAGGTGAAAGAAGGCAGTTCTAGAGATTTGTGCTATGTGTGAATTAAAGGACATGTACGGGTCAAAAATAATTCCAAGCCTAAAGGAAGCATGTATAAGGTGAACAGAAATGATCCTAGCACAGAACCTTGTGGAATTCCATCACTAACTTTTGTGTGCATGGAAGGTTCATCATGGACATGAATAAACCAGAATCTGTCCAATAAATAAGATTGGCACCATTT